>NC_054409.1:3568010-4768010 GCF_017976425.1 Toxotes jaculatrix | reverse complement strand
AAGGATGTTCTACCCACCTGAACTTCACTGGCAAAATGAATGAACACACCCAAGCTTGGTATATTGTCATATAAGCCAGTTAAAGGTACATCATAATGCCGTGTTAGCATCCTGCTCAGTTACCCATGGGTCAGAATGTGTGCTGACTTAGTGCAAACAACACAACAACAGTTATGGTAGGCAAATATTTAGCAATAAAACAAGCAAGAACATGTATCAAGTGATACTAAGATTATTTTGTGGTTGTTTTTTTTTTAATCTAACACATATATAAAACATGATGGACCCATCAGACCATTCCAGCTGTGTCCCAATTGCAGACTATACACTGGTTCCAAATGGCTTTAGTCCATGCACAGTGTAAAAAATGACGCAGTGGAACCTGCATAGAAAGAGGAGCATGTGGAGAAAACTTACTGTTTTTAGTCTGAAGTTATTGAATGAACAAAATCTCACTAACGCAAACAGTGACACTGTTTTCTGCTGACCCTTTTCCCAAGACCACTTCTAAAGCCTCTATGTTCACTGTGTGACAACTGACTAATGGTATCTAAAAAATACATATAGGAATATGCACCACTAAATCACAGTATTAACTGACATTTTACCAGATCTCAAGGAAATGTGTCAAAATCTGGTTTTAATACCGTTATCATTTCATTATTAGTTTCCCAAATTAATTTGTGCTTAATCAAATTACCACCCAGTAAATGATTACATACATTTAGCAGAAGCATAGGAACACCACTGATGCATAGCATCAAGGGGGTGGGTTGACAGTGGCCTAGTTGCTCATTTTAGCTCTTAGCAAGTTCATTTCATGCTTGAATGATTTTTTTTTTTTTTTTTCCCTGGGCAAGTAAAACAGAGGAGTTATTTACAGCTGGAAATAAATTTTGGAAAAAAAAAAAAAAGCTGCATGGTGGATGGATGGATGGATGGATCCAGTAACAGACAGCAAAGATGTCCACACAAAATACTGAGCCACTATTTAAAGGTCTGAAATCAGCAATAACGTCAGGATCTCAGGATACGACACGAGGCGCACACAAGCTTTTTGCGTATTGCCAAAATAGTGCACTGTAAACTTTAGTTTAAAAAGTCAAATCAACAGTGTTAAAGTAGAGTAGTAACCTGAGACCCACTTCGTGTCATGGCAGGTCCATATTTTATTAAGTCTAACTGGGTCTGGGTTTCTCTGGGTCTCTTCAAGTCCTCTGACAACCCGTGACAACCTCTAGCATATAGAACACAACTGGGACACAGTCCATGGAATAGTCTGTACTGTAATCTTAAGCATTCATGAACAGTGGGTTAGAGTTCAGGTAGTTGATTCATTTACGTGATGTGTAGAAACGTTGCAAGGAAGATGAAGAGATGATCAGCTGATGATGAGCTCCTCTCTAAAGCCTGAGCTGGCAAACAAAGAATTGGTTTCATATCTAATGGAATTTCAGTGAAACCCTGCTGACACGCTGGAGAGCCAGAAAACATCTGTGCACAAAAAACATCAGTGACTTTACAGAATTGTGCATTTTGGCTTTTGCCCCTCAAGGACAGAATAGGGGTATGGGCTGATGGGGAGCGACGAAGGAACCACCCTGTCCCATCAGCTATGTTTAACTCCAATCCATGTCTCCATCTCCCAGTATGCAACATAAACTGGAACCATTTAGCCTCACACAATCCTGGGTGGCAGCTGCTGTTTGTAGATTCCAGCCAGAGCTTTGGCAGCGCTCTGGATCATCTGCCGCTGGGTCATGCCCGTCATGGACTGGTGCCAGTCTGTTCGGTTGATGTTGGGCAGGCTGCGATCCAGGACCTCACCCACTGGAACGACCAGGCCTGACCAGCGCAGGCTGTAGTCAGGAGGGGTCAGGGACTGAGCCTGCGCAAGGGGAAAAAGTCCCAAAAACAGCTGGATGAGTTGCTGGAGGACTGTGGCCATAACAGTGTGGTGCTGCTAGACATGTCACCTGTACAGTTGACAAATTTGTACCTGCTGGACGTGTTCTAGAGCCACAGGAGTGGCCTGAGTGAAAACCTCGATGCGGATGCTGTAACCGGGGTCCTCCAGTATCAAACAGCCGATGTCAAACCACCTGGAGACGAGAAAAGACAAGCACATTGGTTATTTTCCCTTTCTGACACACACCTTAAAAGGCCTGTTTGAGGGGTCAGACCTGGTTTAAAGGTTTACGTTAGAATCAGGTTTAGGTCAGGGTTAGGGGTGAGGGGCTTAGTGTCAGTCACATGTGTTCTTCTTACTTGTCAGGAAAGAGCTCAGCGATGAAGTTTTCCAAAGAGACCACTGGCTGTTTCTCGTGGATCACACCAGCTCGACGCAGGCTGTCGATGCGCTCCTGAGCCCCCTGCACACACACACATGTGCACCACACAAACACACACACACACACACATACACACACACACACACACACTCTTGTGAAGGACAGAAACTGAAAACTCTTCATGCAAGTTGGGCTTTCTCTCCACAGACACGGTTCTCTATGAGTCTCATTCAACAGATCTCAAAGCAGCTGACGTAGACATTCATTCATGAGGAGGAGAGAAGCTAACAGATAAAAGACTGAAACCAGGCAGAATGCTAACGGCGCAGTTATGTCATGATTAGCATAATTAGCATATTACGTCATCTAGTGACATCTAGTGACTTTTCAAGCTTCAGCTACTTTCCATTGAAAGTAGTCATTTACAGTGGCTCCACAACAGTTTTCAATTACATCCTCATTCTCGCACACTTCACCATATGTGCTACAGCCATATACTAAGCTTTGACCTGGTCATGTTGTACCTCTGCCTCTGTAGACTTTCAGCAAAGTACCGCATTTAACGTTTTAAATGCGGAATCACAGCCATTTTCTACACAGTCTCTCCGTCTTCAGAGGCTCAAAAATAATTGGACAAATTTCAATATTTATAAACGTAAGGATTATTGTTAATACTTGGATGAAAATCCTTTGCAGTCAATGACTGCCTGAAGTCTTGAAACCCATGGACATCACCAAAATGCTGCTTTCTCCCTTGAGATGCTTTTGCATGCGTGCCCCCCCCAATAACAATAATCTAATAATAATCATAGGTTTCTTGCACCTTTCTGGTCCTGGCACTGTCACTGCTCAGCAGTCAACTGACCTTGACACCAGCTGCGTAGCCCACAGGCTGCGGGGCAATGTTGGACTGACCAGGCTCTCCAGTGACCATGGCCATCCCAAAAACCTCCTGGAAGGCATCTCTGACTGCCTCCACGTTCATCTCCTTATCTGAAGTCACCACAATGTCAATGTCCCCACCAGATTCTGCGGAGCAAAAAAAAAATACAGTGACATATATTTTTTTTTTTTTAGGAGATTTGAGCACTTAGTCTGATTTTTCATCATGAGCTGATGTAGTGAAGATGAGAGCAGGGTGACTTACTAATGTATGGAGCCATGCCAGGATCCAGAGTGGTGATCATGGACTCCACAGAGTGTTTGGTTCTGTCCAGGACTGTCTTTACAACAGGGTTACCTGCTACTCCCTGAGGACACACAGACAAAGCATATGACAAGACAGCCAGAGCACTGAGGAGGAGCTTGACTTTTAAAATATAACTATACACAGTTAATTATGATCAATGTAAAAGAATGAGCACATTAATACAGATTCATTGCATTTTCACAATGTGATTACATCTGAAATCTCATTAACCACCAAACTTATTATCAACACAAAGGAAGTGAAACATCTACGTATTTCAGTGTTTTATTAAAGCCATGTATAGTAGTTTATTTTCTTTTTATTTCAACCACACGGGGTTTTAAAAAAAATTACTCCGTGCTAGCAATGAATCACCTGGAGGACTATATAAACTATGGTCAAAAAATATCTGAGGTGAAAATTGCATCCTTAGAGGATAAGTCTTATGTTATTAGAGCCAGACCATTAAATCAGCCAGGCCAATATTAGTTTAGTGCAGATATATTGATTTTAGTGTATGGCTTCTGGATTGGAATTGAAAAACATTTACAACATGGGCTGGGCTATAATGCCATGAATGCATTTATTGAATATGTGCAGGGTATGTGTTCATGTTAGAATAAGCCAAGTTGTTAGGCCCCTTTCAGCCATGCACCTGCCTGCAGGTCTAGTTATTATTATTATTATTATTATTATTAACTGGCCCTGCTATCATTGCTGCTGTGATTATGACTATCATTATTACACCTACAAGTATCCCTGTTACGTGCTTTAGTGCTTGAATATAACAGCAAACATACAGCTGTCTCTCTTCTCTACAAACAACATTTGATGACAGTGGTATTACCCTGATGAAGCCCCAGATGCCTCCACCGCCGGTGCTGATGTCTCCAGACACTCTGGGATCTTCCTGCTCCTCTGGGAAAGTTATGGGAGATCCAGTGTCGAATCCTCCTGTCATGACTGGCTGCTGAACCATGGCATTGGACACTACACCTTTAAAATATGATAGGACTTTTTAAAGTGCAAGTACATGAACAAAAACATGTAAATTTGACTAAACATCCAGTGGCCATAGTTAAGTTTGGGTTCACCTTCAGCATGGCCCTTACCCGGCATGGTGGTGGGACCGGAGAACGTCGGTATCAATGGCGTCTGTGGCGTCCGACCAGCGTGACCCCGTGTGATGTCATATCCTGCGCTCATGGAGAGGCCGGACATGGGCGGGCCTACGGGAGGGGCCGGCATGCCAGGAGCAGAGGAGTGAGGTGGTCTGATGGCAGAGGCCAGAGGAGGTAAAGAGGGGGAGGCAGAGGGAGGGAAGGGAGAGCCACTGGTGAAGGGAGAGGTGAGCGAGGAGGGAGGGGAAAAGTGGGAGGAGAGGGAGGGGGGTGCAGCCAGAGGGCTGCTGAAGGCGGGGAGGGAGGGAACAGGGGGGAGAGTGGTGGAGACTGAGGAGGAACTGATGGGGATGGACATGGTGCTTGGGGGGGACAGAGGGCTGGACAGACCTGAAACGAAAAGTTACATCTCAGAGCTGCTTCTCGCTGTGTCTTCCTCACATAGCAACACTTCAGAGGTCATAGTCTCACCTATGGTCATGGGTGGGGCACTGACTGTGGCAGCCACAGTCAGAGGTGTAGGACTGGTAGGGGGAGTAGTCTCAATCCCGCTCTCTTCCATCATCTTCTCGGCCTTATACCTACACGTCAACCCTGAATGTAGATGCAATAATATGTGATGAATCAGGATGTCTTCAGCATGTTGTTTAGCTGGTCAATTCTAATGCCTGGAGACATACTAAGGATGCATCGATACAATAAACCTTGTGAAGCAGACTAAGTATTAACAGTATTTCTTCAAGAGTACTTAAAAGGAGCAGATTTGCTTTGGAATATGGACCACTACTGCACAATATAAACATATATGTAAATAAATCTAATGAGGACAACCTGAAGCTTCCTACATTTTGACCTATTTACCTGCTTTTCCTATGTCTCAAAACCTAGTGTCTAATCTCTTTGACTTCCCTTCAGTTTGAACTGTCCTTACATTGTGCACTATCTTAAAAACTTTTATGTTTAGTCTGATTATCACATACTAACACGCAGCTGTGGGGGAGGAACAGTGGGGGGCAAACACCTCATTTTAGAACCAGAACCCTTCAGAAGGTAAACAGACGTGTCTTTAAAGCCGCTCGAACTTTGCAAAGAGGAACTATTGGGCTTCCATCGTTCCATGACGAACAGCACATACACAAACGGACTGCCGTGTCCCTCGCTGCTCCCTGGTTACAACGTAACTAACTTTTTCAGGCTCAATAGCAGTTTTTTTTTTTTTTTGTTCAGTGTTGTAAAGCACAACACGCCACAGCCACGAACGCGCCTTTGTTTATGAGCGACGCAACCCCGCAACGTTGGTGTGTGTGAGAACCGGATTTGGTGTTAGCTTCCTATCTCACAGAGCGCTGCCGTACACGTGTACAGACACACTCCCGCTCAAACTATAGAAAAATGTGAACAGTTTAAAAAACCGGACATTTACTTTTTCATCAAATTCTCCTGGAAAAAAACGCGTCAGTGGATGAGATATAAGACCCTCCACCCGGTAGCTTAACGACTCACCTGCTAGCTGGACTAACGTTAGTCAGTGTACCCATGAATGAACCGCCGACCCACTGTGATGACGTCACATGTTGCCACGTCGTCTGCTCGACCGTGACTCCTCCCATTACCGGGAGCGTCCGGATATCCATGTGATCGACGAGCGTTTCATTTTGTGAATATATATTTAAAATAGAAGTTGTTTGGAGTTTATAGTCAAACATTTCTGTTGGGCAACAACTTACACAAAGTTTGCAAAAAAAAAAAAAAAAAACGTAATCTGCAGATCTTGCAGCAGTTGAGGTAAAAATTGGCTGAAGGTATCAGTGTTTCTACTCATTTCCCTCAAAGCTATAAAACTTTTCAATGAATTTTATTTACATTTTTTTCAGTTTTAAACTTAAGACTTGCTATAAAGCTACAACATAGAGAACAAAACAGTTACATTTTTAGTACTGTTACCTCTTTATGCTAAGGTTTTTTTTATATTAATGTTACTTTATACTTAAAAAGTTGCAGTGTATCTGTTTGGTAAGGTAAATAACATAAATTCTTAAATAAACAAACAAAGGCCAGATTCATGAATTCAGTATAATATCCTTTTCCATCAGTGCAGCAACAGAGTCATGTCATGCCACTCTGCTGGTCTTTGGTTCTCATTCTCAACTGAAACACTGTTTTCACTGACTAAATAATGCAGTCACTTGTTTGTTTGTTTGTTTGAACAGCATAAAGCTAGGTCAATGAAACTCAGCCAGGAAAAGGAGGGATCATGTACTCTAAAGCAGTGAATGCTGCAGGAGGGAGAGAGAGCTGGTAGGACACGCTCAACTACAGTAAATATGGATCCAAGTTTTGAGCCTGCTTGGCATCCCAGGCACTGTAAACGGCCTAGAACGTTCACCAATAAGGGGGAACCTGTAAGATATAGAGTTGGGGGAGAATCACTATTTCACAGTGCACTGTGACAGAGCCAGGGAAGCCCACTCCTAAAAGTGACATTTCAACATGCACATTTCTCTTTAATGTGACGGGTGCAGCGTTGAGCTCCATTAACAGCTTTTAATAAGTAGTAAAGTGGAAACAATAAGTGAATAAAAACAGTGTTTCTATTAAAAAGAGAAAATGGGAGCAGTAAGAGTGGTCTGGCCTGACTGCTGTTATACTGACTGAATTAACCCTGATATGATAAATGCTACTGAATTTATCAAGACAGCAGGTAAACACATAGGAACTATTTGCATCAACAGCACAGTAAAACATGAACAGATCACAGCGCAGAGAGGTTCACTAAAACAATCTGATCAAAAATATTTACTGTACAAAACAGGGAGGATTAGAGAGATATGTTTCCAGTATAAACCTGTCTCTTAGGATGGTCTTCTTCTCTTTGTGGTTGAGGTAAATAAAGGGTGTGGCCAGTATTTGAACATTTACAGTTAAAAGTAATTTACAGTAAAATAAAAGCAGTAAAAAAAAAAAAAAGTAAAAATGTTGTTCTGAAATGCTGGCATATGCACACTGTGAGAAGAGGTTCCAGGTAGCTACAGCTGTTTTTTGAGGGTCTGCAGTTAAATAACGCGGGGTCACTCTCTGAAGATGCCCCGTCAGTATTCCTGAATTAACTTGTCTTTAAATGTTTATAAACTGATCTTTCCTGACACAATGTCTTCATACATAGACACAGTCAGGAGAACGTAGTCCTTCTGAGAGACGTCTAAGAAATACAGAACGTCCTTGGTGACATCCAGATTCAAACCCTCCTGGACCAGCTTCATCTTCTGCTGCTTGAAGGTCTCGGTCACATCCAGAGAGGTCTGAAAACACAGGAAGGGATACAAAGAAACCACACAACTTCCAAAAAAATCCATACTGAAGGTAACAAATACCTGCATGACTTACCTGTATTCTGAGAAACCAGGGCCAGGCATATGCAGGAAGAGTTTTTACTAAATGCTCGTGGAGTTTTGTTCCATCTAATCTGTGATCGTGTGTTAGCACGATAGCAGCCATACCTACTCGACCTTCGTATCCTGCACACACAGATTGCAAAAAAAAAGTCACCAACAAAAAACATGTTTTCCATTTCATTTCTTAGAAAGAAACCTGGCTAAACTTCATAATTGTACCTGAAACAACACACCCCTTCCAATGCACTCTCCGGGCATTGGCTGTGCTCCATTTAGTTGCGCCTAAGTGCCTATTTATCCTGGTAAAATGGTGTGCAGGCAGCACATGAGGCCATAGATGTGACAATGAATCTCTATCACCTGAAAATTCCACAGACCTGGTAGAGTGACTCCATAGACGTTGGCCTCCTTGATAAAATCAAGAAGTCCTAAAACCTCTGACACCTCTGTGGTGGACACATTCTCTCCTTTCCACCTGTGGAACACAAGGTTAGATGCAGTTAAAACCTACAATGGCTGCAGAAAAAAAGCTGTGAAGACACCGACATCATCATATTTCAGTTGATATGGTGAACTAGATAGTAAACACTTGCTTATTTATGCATCTAGCAAACGTAGAACTACATTATCATTCATCTGGAGGGGTGTGGTCGCGGTACCTGAAGGTGTCGCCGACGCGGTCGTGGAAGTAAAGAAAGTCCCGGTGATCACGGAGCAGTAGGTCTCCGGTGTTGAAATACACGTCCCCAGCTTTGAACACATCCCTGAGCAGCTTCTTCTCCGACTGGACCTTGTTCCCAGCATAGCCCAGAAACTGGTTCACTGCGGTCACGGGAGCTACGAGGATCCCTGCCTCTCCTGTGCACAGAAGCAGGACGGACACGTCAGCTCTTCTTCCATACAGACTTTCATGTTAACGGTCTTTGATGTGACTCTACCTGTTTGGGCTCGTATGCACCTTCCAGAGTCTGCTCTGACTGGTTCGTATGTTTGTGGATCATACTTAAGGAGCTCAAATGGCATAGAAAGCTGAAAAAGAAAAAAAAGGAAAATACATGATATACTGTAGATATTTACCACTCTGATATTCTCCATTTTGATTTGAAAATGTATATTTATAATATATATTTATCATTTCATATTTGCTCCTTTTTAATTGACATTAAACTCCTTTAAACTATTTAATCAGCATTTTTCAGCTTTCAACTTTACACAGGGGTATGGGTCAAACTCTATGAACACATGATCCTACACTTCCCATCATGCAAGCAATAAGATATTTTCATTAGATCCAACTCAGTGGGGTCAGGGGTATCCTAATCCTACAGACTGACCTGGCTCCAATATGACAAAGCAGTAATCTAAATAAATATACTGCATCTCAAGAAACATATATCAAAATGCAGAGTGTGGTAAAGTCCACACATGACCAAGACACGATTAGGTCATTTCTTCCTGACCTTGTTGAAATAGCTCGCCCTCCCAATTGGTCCGACCTCATCGGTGTAGTTGAGGAAGCCGACGCTGGCCTCCGTCAACCCATAACCCTCTCTGATCTTGATCCCACCAAAGCGCTTGACAAACTTCTTCCAAACATCTGATCTGAGGCCACTTCCTGCTGCCAGGCGAACCCTGTGAGCGCTCTCCTCTGGAACCTGGAGTCAGGACAACAAACACTGTAGCCTCTAGGGGGTCTCTACTGTGTCTTTAAACTTCTACTCAAATGTTCTAATTTAGGATGGAGGAAATGACCGGTGTTTTGAAAGTGCTGTCAGTCTTACCACGGGATGGTTAACCAGGTATCGACAGAGTTCTCCTATGTACTGCACCACGGTCACATTGTGTTGGACACAGTCCTTCCAAAACTGACTGGCAGAAAACTTCTTTTTTAACACACAGGTTGCACCTGTGTGTGTCCAAAGGAGGAGAAATTAGAAGTGAAGATGGAAAGGCAAACAGGAAGTGGTGTAAGAAAATTAACTAAATGTCTAACAATGCCAATACAAATTATTTCTAGCTGGAGCGGTGGTGAGAAATTTCCTGTTTTGTTTCAGCGTTTTTTCCCCCTGGTCTGAGAGGAAGTGAGAATTCCTCACAGACCTATGAAAAAAAAAAGGATATCCATCATCATGTGGGTTTCCTCCAGCTTTTGCCCCACAGACCTCATTATATACTGAATATAAACAGAAAAGCTTTGTCGCAATCACATGTTGCCACAGTCTCACAAGTTGTGTTTACTCTGTGGGAAAACAGTTACGTGAAGACAGTCCAACCAACTCTATAGCTGGAATACTAAACTAAAACCTGAACTTTGTTTATGCACAGCTTTTTTCTTTTCATGGTTAGGCCTGATACTACGGATGGCACAACTACTAAGAAGCTATTTTGCAGCTATAAGCCTTAAAGGTAAGAAATAGCTTAATATTTTGGAAAAGCAGTAAAGTGAGTCCCCTTCGAAAAATGCCCTCTAAAGACATGAGCGTCAGTTCTGCACTGACTGAGGTTCAGCTGTTCTTACCAAGTTGTATGCATCCTCCGATTCCCAACAGAGAAGCAGACATGTGGTAAAGAGGAAGAGTGATGTAGATGATGTCATCAGATGTGGCTCCACACATCTGAAAGAAGGCCATGCTCAAAATGGCTTTCAAATGACCTACGCGGGCTGCCTTGGAGAGACCTGGAAGAGAATGGCACCAGTTGGTGCAGAAATGCTCCACACACACTGTTAATTTTCTGATTTCCTGGTGGGTTAAATAACAGTTTAAGCTTGAATTTTTGGTTTTATGATTCCAACAGACACGTCCTGTCATATTTTAAGCTTAAAAGTTGTTTTGCTTTGAGGACATTGAGCATTAGATGTCTTTTTGTCCAGCTTACAGAGGAACATGAATGTCTTCAGAAAAATTTCAGACCAACCTATTTCTTCCATCTCTAAAGCCATGCCTAAAATGTACTCCAGCATGAAGACCAATGATTAAGCATTGATAAAAATCCATAGATATTTTCTTTAGATGTCAGCCAATACAATCAGCTGACACTCACTTTACACTGCACACACAAGTGTGCAGTGTAAAGTGGCTGAACACCCGCTCGTGCCGTACCTGTGGTGCCCGAAGTAAAAATGAAGAGGAAGTTCGACATGATGTCCACTTTAGGGAGTTCACTTAAGGTTTCTCCAGACATGTGCTCCACCTTATCTAATAAACTATTGAAATTCGCAGAGGGTGACGTGCGATCCACCACCCACACTGTCATGTTGTCCTTCTTCATCTCAGGCATCACCTCTTCCACCAAATGCACCAAATCTGGACCAAAAAAAAAAAAAAAAAAAGAAAAGACACAATGTGTTATCTCCCTGCTGCTTCATCAAGACACAACCATTCAAACACATTGGAGAGCTTTACTGATGGGAGAAGTCACGGCACAGTCATTTACGTTTGGATATTTTTCTCTTTTTAATTCCACTTGCACTCTGCACAGTCTGCTCTTTGTGTGATTGCGTATGTGATGAATCATTTCTGAGGTAAAATGATTTTACATTTCGACTTAATTCTGATTCATCTGATGTGCCTATAACTAATAATCTGACGGTTTTCCTCCCATCCTGCTGACATGATGCAAAACACACACACACACAGAAGTTATTTGAGAACATTTCTTATAATAATTAACAATGAGAATTATTTTTCAGTAAACTGTGAAGCAAGAGTGCATCCAAGTACATTTCATACTACTGTTTAAATTGGAATCCCCAACAAAAAAACTGTGTGCGTGTGTTACACAACAACAGCCTTCCACCCATTATCTATACCGCAATATCCTCTGCAAGATCTCAGGGAGCTGGACTTTGGGCGAAAGCCGGGTTCGAACCCACAACCTTCTTGCTATGAACAGACAGTGCTTAACCACTGTACCACCGTGTAACTTTCCCCCCCACGTTCTTTGATGTGTATTTTAAAAGGGCAGCCACTCCCATCGGAGTGCAGATAACCTGACTAAACTCCTTTCAAAGAGGCTCCGAGGTCTGACCCGAGCTTCAGGACAGAGGTTTTGGCCTCAGCTCAGAAGAGAAACGCGGGAGAAAACGTGAAATTACCTGCGCCCACAACGAGCGCCGTGGCTCCGCAGCTCCGGACGCAGTGAAGCAGAGATCTGGCTTTAACGTTGACGTTGAGAAAAGCGACTTCGCAGCCCAGTTTACACAGTCCCAACCACACGCAAATAAAGTCCGGTTCGTTGCACATCAACTGAGCAACAACGTCTCCCTTTTTCAAAGAGCTCTCCGTCCTGAACGCCCTGGCAAACTGGCTGCTCCTGCGGTCCACGTCCCGGTACGTCAGAGTCTGGTTGTCGAAGATAACGAAGGGTTTGTTCGGGTTGTTTTTCGCCCGGTTGAGAAAACAGTCGAGGTATGTGATGATTCCTCGCTGCATTCTACCCTGCAGCGTCTTTCTGTACCGGCGAAGTTTCAAGTAGTAAATCAAATCCGCCCAGAAGAAGGGGTAGGTCATCCTCTGGTAGAGAGCAAGAGCCACGAGTCCTGCCGCGACGCTGGTGAACACCAGGGTCACCATCATCCTGACCTGAAGCCGCCACACCGCACTTTAAAGAGTGCTCCTGAACTCTGACTCGAACAGGCTGCGAACGCGCATGACAGCGCGGTAGGCACGGGGACAGCGAATGAGCTTTGAGCACAGACACTCACACACACACACACACACACACACACACTGTAAAGATCACCCAGTATAAGGTCTTACTTACAAACTTCTATTTCTCTATAACAGTCTTTCCACAAGTGCAATCATTTAATTAGAGCCAGTGTGAATGAACACAGTATGATCCATGATCACAGGAATATGTTTTTTTTTTTTGTTTGTTTTTTTAAGATCAAAACATGTAACGCAACCAGGGATTTCTGAAGTCCATGATAAGAGCCTCAGACTAAAATGCTTGATGAGGGAGAGCCTGCTGAGAGTGATCCGCACTGTCCGGTCTGTGTGCCTAGGCGGACTGGAGCTGAATGCTAAAAGGCTTGGTGGGTTCCATGGTCTTCATCTCAGGACCTGGAGCTACCATCCATGAGCAGCTGGGTTGGAGGAGGAGGAGGAGGAGTTATGGAGCCATGCCTCTGACCTGAAGCCAGTCTGGTGAGACGGGAGGTGAGACCCCTAGGATGTCAACTTTTCCAGGACAGACAAGCAGGTTTCAGGACAACGTGTGAATTACTTTATTCGATATTGTTTTCTGTGTCTAAGAGTCACTGTCAGACGTTTTCAACTTCTGACATGGCCTCCTGCAGACTTGTCTTTAAGTGTTAAAGGGGCTCACAAATTCCATGAGACAGCAAACCTTTTCCTCATATTGTCATTTTATTCCAAAGCATTTGCACAAACAGCTCTATAATGAAAAACAACCCCCCTCCCCCCTCCCAAAAAAAGAAAAAGCATCAAAGATAGAATCCCATGGCAGCAGTGGCTTAAATCAGTGTCACCTTATTGTGAAGTATGCAAGTGGAAGCTTGTGTGTGAATGATCTCCCAGCTGGAGGATTAAAGAACCAATTAAAAGCCAAATAATAACAGATGATGCTTGGGAAAAAATCTCCAGAATTCCCTTCAGAGCAAAGCACCTTTAGTGGTCATTTAAAACGCAAAGTATCGTGGCAGATTAGAAAGGGGGAAAGATTAGCAAAGAAATCCGGTATATCAGGACAAGAGTCTCGCGTTTCTTAGTTTACCTAATCGTTACAGGATAAACCAACGTGTTCCTGGTTTCTACATCAGACATAAGACACTGGGTGATATTAACATTTTTTTACATCAGACCTGATCACATTATATACATTATTTTTACAAACATTTCAAATAGGCTCAGAATAGCTTAGTTTGCTATTTTAGCCCATTCAGGATACAGGAAAGACAGAAAAGAAAAACGACAATCAAGCTAAAGTTCCAACAGTTATGAACAATTCTATTTGAAATACGACGTTTATTACAGATTCATAACCGTTCCCGCTACATTGATCCTTTCAAAAAAAAAAAAACAAAAGTCCAGCTTAAGTTTGCATTTCATTAAATAGGTTAAGCCCTTTAATAAGCCCAGTAATACAAATCAATTGCGCTCAATTGACTAGGTCTTAATTTACAGATGACTGGTTAATTTGGTGATATAAGGATGCTTACTGGAGTAAAGTAATAACATGATGAAGATGTAATCATGTTATAGTCGAATTCTTATCACACTCAGAAACATATTTTTGTTGGGCTCTTCCGTTTAAATATAGTCAACGGAGGAAACTCTCTGCAAAGGAGGTCATGAATCCTAGTGATGGACTGAATATCAGCTTTGGAGACATGAGACATTGGACAAACCTAACACTTAATATCACGTAATGTACTTTAACATGTAGCCATGCTCAAAGCCATTCTCTGATTCTTTCCACTGTTGGTGGAACTAAATTTGGGCTCTCAGAATTCAGGCACTTTAAAGTGTGATAGCAGTGCTCCCTGTCTGCTCCATACTCCATTCCACTGTACGGAGCTGGACAGCTAAAAAGAAGAAAAGTGGAGAACACCTGGTTGGACAAAGCAATGAGTCCAGGCTGTTAACAGTAGTTGGTGAAAAGAGGTGAAAAACTACAATGTACAATGATTTATGAAGGAAGAGCCAAAAGTTTAGATCAGGAAAAGATTCCGGTTTATGGGTTAAGTTCCTTGCAAAAATGATGAAGCTGGTCTCTGGTATATATATATATGTGTTTGTAAAATGCTGTGGAGACAAAAGGAATGAACTGTACAAGGTTCTTAGAAATCCAGGTTTTGTGGAGTCCCAGGTTATGGTCCCTGTAGTGGAAAGTGCTACAAGTGCTTTGTGAAACAAATACTGGGCTGATCCACACACCGGATAGAATTCGGACGTTTGCTTACCATCTAGTAGTGGTCATTTTCACCATGCTACATGCTTGGTCTACTAAATTTCCACACAGAACTTAATAATGTATTAAATAACAATCCATTTCATGCATGACACAAAGTTCTTCAGTACCTCAACACAATGAGCAAACAAACAAAAAAAAAAAAGAATGCATTGAACGTATTTTTCAGTATGATGTCATCAGAACATTTTCAGGATGTAGAGAAATGGGGAGACACATGGACAGTGCTATAAAGCTAGAAGACAGCCTGGTGGAGCTCTGACAGTCATGGGAAGCACATTTATGGCCCTTTGAGAGAGTCTGTGTGTGGGTACCTGTTTAGCAGCTGGGTTAGTGGTTCTACTATGAGAGACTCTCTCACGGGGGTCGGACAATTTGGCTGAGCCCAAACATTAGAATCCAAACAGACACATAAAAGCTAACTGAGCCGGAAAAAGCACTTTCCACACTCTTAGGTGTTTTGTTGGATAAAGATATCTGTATCAACACCACGCCACAAGCTATGTGGTTATATGATAAATACATAAAAAATTTGTATGCAGTCTGGCTGGTCCGAAAGCATTCAGATTGTGATGTGTTGTGCTGGCATTTCCAGCTGCATTACCTTTGATGATCATTTAGAATGGACTGCAATGGCTTATCAAGACAGATAATAAATATGTGCAGCAAGCTGAAGATGAGGTTCTTATGCAAAGAGTGAATAGCAATAGGTGTCACAGTATGGTGCTAACAACCACTGAGCAGTATGGAGGACTGATTTTAAATTTGTGAATCATGGTTTTGGTTGTATAAGCTATTTAAGAAATGAAAACACCATCTTCTACATAATAATCTATATAGTGTATAGGTTAATGGAACAGGAATGAGAGGTGGCTCCGCTCACTGCCACTTAGATTAAAACTATTTTCAGAGCTCTGAAATACACTGGTAAAAATAGTTAAATGGCACTTGTACCTTTGGTTAACTAACTGAATACTGACTGACCACATCTGATGCCATTACTATGCACAAACATCAGCACTGTCAGCAGCTTGACTGTAGTACTCTGATCATTTAACAGCATCTGAAACCACCTTTTTCCATCGGCATTGGGTTTTTTCGTAACTTCCCAAAGCAAACACATCCAACAACAACCGTGCCCACTTCTCTGCAGCAATGAAGACAGTTTGTGGAGGAATGAAAAGGAGGCAGATTACTTTTCACATGTGCAACCAAGTTCAACAGCACAAATGCCTTGCCACGTTCTGAATGTGTGCGTTATTGCCATTTGTACGATTCGTTGCATTGAGACTACAAGACACAGAAAAGAAAAAAAAGAGTTCTTGGAGAGAGGTCAAGGAGGCAGTCAGAAGGAGGCTGTGACAGCAGGCTTTTCTGCCTGCCTTTGAGTGTGGAACAGTTGAAACACCTTTGCCCTTACCAGAGTTTGGACAATGCATCAGACAAGCTGCTTGTTCAAAGCATACCTTAAAGCCAGTGCTTCTCAATTATTTTCTGTTACACCGCCCCCCCCCCCAGGAACAAAAAAGCATTTCGCCCCCCCTGCGACTATAAATAGATAATGAACACACTGATATTTGCTCGTCTCCCACCGTAGTCACAGTGAAGCCAAGCGCTGTACACGCTTTGTCATATTTCCTCGTCTTAGCTTTCGGGTGACTTTCGTTTGTCTCATTATCTCCGTCTCCGGTGCGATGCTGGGGTCACATGCGTCCCACTATTTGAGAAGGACTGCCTTAAGTACAACTTACTTCCAAGACATATGGAATGACCTATGAAGACTTCACAGCACTTTAAAAAATATGCTATAAAACAGCTGTACCTCCAAACTCTTACATACCCACTTTGTTCATAAAGAAGTCATGATACATAATTACACTGATAAAATCAAAGTATAACAGCAAATAACAAGTGAAAGTATAGCATGGGTATAAAGTGTGTCTGTCTGTGGAACATCCAGTGCTGGAGCTGTTGACCGGAGGTGAGACCTGTGTGGTCTGTGTACTAAGTCTCTGCGCAATCATTCACTGTCCAGCTCCTTGAGCTCTGATGATGGACTCTCTCTGGCTGGCAGGAGGTCGTAGTGACAGGGGATGTGGCTGTTTTTTGGTAGATCGTATGGATCCTGACCAAACTGTATGTCGCCATTGCTGTCTCCAGTGGGCAGGGTGGTGCTAACAGCTGGCTCTGAAATCAGAGACAGGTGAGTTGGCTAGTTGCAAGACAAAGTAAATGAGATGTAACCTTAAAGGGAAAGTCCCACTTACGGACAGCAGAACAAGCAGTAAACACAACACTTACATATAACCTTATTATAAAATTGGGACATCTTCAAACAGACATGGGCACAGAGAAACTTTAGTATTCATGTTTGTGTCCACAGGATGTGGTCCAATATTCACTCCTTTTAGCTTTTAGCTCTGTTTTTGGTCTCCACCAACTCCTGAAAAAGATATCTGACTCTTTAGCTGCAAAATGCTGCACAGTAACTTGTTAGTGTGAGTGGGTTTATTAGAGTTGCTTCACATCTGCCTGCTGCAGCTGGAAACCTGGTTAAAGAGAGCTGAATTTGTGGGCCGAAACAATGAGCTAAAAAAAGCTAAAAAAAAGTGCTAGTGATAATTCTCTGTGAGTTCCTCCCTAGTAATTTGTGTGTTAAAATGAGGAAAATAAAAATATGGATTAGTGCAACTTGTACAAACCAAAAAAAAAAAAAAGAAAAAAGAAATAGTGGTTTATAAGGAGCACATAATTTAAAAGTGCGTTCTTGAATTTGGGCATAGCGGCTGCACAAAACCTTGAATTGGTGACTACTCAATGGAAATCAATAAGCAGGAAATATTAGATTTACAGGATTTTGGCATCAATGTAATGAATTACACTGACTTTTCACTAGATTTCTGTCAGGCTAGAGTTTTGTCAGTTTTACTGATTGGATGTAGAACTGCACAATGCAGTTAATGCAACTGAAGCATACTTTTCTATAAAGTGTTGACCATGACAACAAAACATACGTAAACTCTGAAGCGTCTCACCAGCTTCATAGACGTTCCGATTATTGGTGGGGCTGCTGTTGCTGATCTCAGCATATGGCGAATCCCGTCTGGCTGGTGACTTCATTTCCACGTAGCCGCACTCTGTGTTTTTGGCTGTGAGTAGAGGAGGGTCCTTTATAGTGGCATATGGGTTTTCAGAGCTGTTGAGGGAGCAGGAACTGGCATGATAGGGTGTATCCTTCACAAGATCTGAATGGACACGGACAGAGGAGTGAATACACTGAGAAGTTAAGACCAGCATTAAACTTTTACTGTTTAGCATTTATTTTTAGAATTCCAGAGCCTACCTCGTAACGATTTCCCTATGTATCTCCTATCAATTCCATAGGCTCCTGGTGTGAGGAAAAATGGAAATGTGGTAGGTCATTGGATGTTACAGTGAATGTCAGTACTGTTTAGCAGCTGGAAAGAAAGAGTTCTTCATATCATCATATATTTAGAACTGGGTTTAGAGAAAAGTAACCCATTTGTAGCAATTAAAATGCAAATATAACTGATTTGTCAGTAAGCTGTTGTAAGATAACGACATATCTCCACCCAGAAACAGTGGGATTGTGGACAGTATCCCACTGACAGTACAGTGGCAGCATTTTAAAGTATCATACTTTACCGACACAGTGTGTTTACTGTGGCAATGTCTTCTGATTCCTGTCCCATCTGTGGCCTACAGGACCTCTGGGACCACTGACAGAACGATCAGGTTCTAATTCATGCAGCCTCTGTTTTTTTGAAAACTCTTTTTTTTAAATCAAAATGTAAATATCTTATGTAATATTAAGATGACTGTTTTTTTTCTTTGTACTTGTTCCCAAAGGAAATGTGCTTTTTAAAAATAGTATGGGGCCCAGAATGCTGCCTTGAGGAATACCATATCCAATGGTGTTCAAGTGTCTACAATCCACAAACTACATAAACCTCTTCTTCCTGTAGTTTAGCTTTACTGGAGTCCACCAATAATTACAGAGTGATGGTCTATAGTGGGGTAGTGAAATAGAGGCTTTCTATCATTTAAAGCAAATACACAAGGATGCCAACTTGCTGCATTAGTACTGTCCATGTCCATGAGTTCTCTATAATGCATTCCATGACTTACCTAGTTCATTGAAATCCCCTTGTTTCCAGTCTGCAGGCAGTGTACCAGTGTGATCAGATAGAGGAGCTCCTTTCCTCTGATCCACATTCTTCAATTTCACAAACAGCTGGTTGTTACTGGCCTAAAAACACATTATTGAATAAAGTTAAAGGAACGTATCAGAATTTTCATTAATAGACACATTCCATACTGAATTCTCACTCTGCCATCTCTTTGCCCCTCTACAGACTCCACTTCCATACCTTTCCATATGGACCATTGCTACCATGTGGGGGGCCTATGCACTGGGTCAGAGTATGGTAGCTGGGGTTGGAGAAGTAGTTGCTGGGGAGGGCCTCACATGGTGGGTGAGCATCTGAAAAAAATGAGAAGGTGACAAGATCTCTTACCAGGATGCACTGGATGAGTCAGTTCAGCAGCGATTTCAGAGCATCAATCTGTGATCGCACAGATCAAGAATCAAGTGGGTCATACTATAAAACTAAACCGTTACCATGGTTTTAGTTCCAGTCTATGATACATAAAATGCTAACTCTCTCTGGATGTGGGTTCAGTCCTTTGTGTTCCTGTAACCCCTGCTAGCACCAGTAGTAACAGTGCGTGCTAGTCACCATGGACCCAGCAGATGTTTTGTTTGAGGATGATCGTTATGAACTGTTGTACTCCTTTGTGCGTCGGTACAAGGAGTGGAAGAAAAGTCAGAGGAGGTAGTTCAAGGAAACTGTTTTGAAGTGTCCTCAAAACCATGGCTGAGGAATTCCTTTCCTGACTGGCTTCAGGACTTTCTTAACACCCGCCTTTTAGCTCTGCCTCTACAACCTGGGATGTACCTGTGATGGTGTAATCGGCAGTGACCCTCATAGCAGGAGTGTAGGTCACAGCCGGCATGGTGGGCTCTTTGCCCTTCTGCTTCTTCCTGTAGATGATGAAGAGTAGCAGGAGGAAGAGCACCAGCAGCACCAAGACAATGATCCCTGCGATGGCTCCGATCTGGTGGGTGTCCACCTGCATGGCTGCACTGGTCAAGCTGTTAAGGCTGCCAACCACCACCGCACCAGCTGCAGGCAGGAGGAGGAGGAAATACAGAACTAGAGTCAGAGACTTTAGAGTTTATATCATTTAATCATTTAAAAAAAAATTAAACTTGAGAAAGTAGTTCTTTCAAAAAGGAGATGACTGCCAATGATTTATCAGCATCAACTGATTCCATTTGTATCAAGGTAAGTCCTCACCCTGGTCACAGCGAGCTCCCTTCCAGCCTGGGTTGCAGTAACACGTACCAGTCATGTGATCACAGGTGGAGTTATTTAGACAGTCACAGACCTGACGGCAGCCATAACCATACGAACCAGGAGGACATTCTGGAAATAAAATATGGAACGGGTAAACAGGCAATCATTGAAATCAGCGAAAGTGTGTGATGCATCTAATTCAAAAGTAATTACAGCGACAGTGTAACATACTTTGTTCACAATGACGTCCCATGAAGCCGGTGCGACAGGTGCACTGCCCGGAGATGTGGTCACAGTCAGCTCCATTCCTGCACTGGCAGGTCTGAGAACAATCCTTCCCAAAGAAACCCAAAGGACAGCCTGCAGAGAAATCATAATACATCACAACATACTATCAAAACGCCCTATTTCTGAAATAAACAACAAAGGTTGTGTCACACACACACACACACACATCAAAAGCAAAGTTTTATTGTATGTGACTGACGCTGTGTGCAGTAGAGGCCGGTCCATCCCGGGGTACACTTGCATTCTCCGTCGTAAGCGCTGCAGTAGGCTCCGTTGTGACAGTTACATGTGTGGATGCAGTTGGGTCCCCACTGACCGGGCGGACACGCTGCAACACAAAAACCAAATAATGTTTGTGATTGGAATCTTTAGCCATATCAGTTCACAGCTAAAATATCTGAATATTAGAATACACAATGTCATGGCGACACAGAACAGTTAGAACATAACTACTATATATTATTTAGAATTTTTTTAAAATTATGCTCACGTTGGGAGCAGTCACTGCCAATCCATCCTGGGTAACACTGACAGGAGCCATCGATGGGGTTACAGGTGCCGTTGTTGGTGCAGCTGCAGCTCCAGACACAGTTCTTCCCAAAGCGGCCACTGGGACACACTGTACGCCAAGACACGTGTGTGTTAATCATTCATGTTCAAGGTATTCCCTTTTAATTAATATAACTGCTGGGTTTAACTCTGAAGCCTTTGTAACAGTAGGAACAGTGTGAAGGTAACTTGGCTGGAGGTGATGTGGTGTGACGCTCACCTTCGTTGCACAGCGCCCCCTTGAAGCCCGGTAGACAATCACACTGTCCCGTAACATGGTGACACGGACCGTTACTGTGGACACATTGTGGACAGGTCTGACTGCAGCGGTGACCAAAGTAACCTGGAGAGCAGACTGCAGGCAAACCACAAAGAGGAATTCATTTAATCTGCATGCTATTTCCACCTGTTTCTAACCACATTTGTTTCTAACCTGATGTTAGACCTGTTGTCATCATGTTCCCAGATGTCAGCTATTAACTAGCAGAGTGCAATGTTTTTTTTTTATTACTAATAGGAATAATAGACAAAACTCTGAAAATAAGAAACTGAAAATAAGAACGAAGCTGAAATAATAGTAACAATATTCTTAACGTCAAGCATCAGCGATGCTGACGTAGGACTTACTCCTCTGGCAGGTGGTGCCTCTGTATCCTGGAGCACACTCACAGGTTCCTTCATCTGGAGAGCAGGAGGCTCCGTTCTTACAGTTACAGGGGCGGGAGCAGTTTGGGCCCCAGCGGCCCTCTTCACACACACTGTCACAGTGGATACCTACTCACACACACACAAATATAGATACTTTTAGTATCATATATAATTGGGTATCATCTGCATAAAAAAATGTATGGTATTTCTTAATAATGTTACCCAAAGAAAGCACATATAAGGTGAACAGAATACGGGTCCAAGCACAGAGCCTTGTGGAACTCCATATCTGACTTTTGTTCATATGGAAAAGTAGGATTTAAACCAGATTAGCAATGGTTCCTTTGATGCCAATTAAATGCTTCTACCTCAATAATCATCTCACAACTCATCAAATCTATCTTGTGACCCTATATAGAACCATTCTGGATTAAGAAAATAATACTAGTTTCACTTTGACCAGATACCAAGATATGTCAGCATTCAGATTCTAAAAAGTTGTCTTGAATAATATATCAGTCACAGGGGACATTTTACAATAGAACCAATACTTTAACTTTTAATACTTTAAGTACAATTTGCTTTATTCTTCTATAAGTATTTTTATTCTGCTGTATTGTAAAGGATCTACCCGAAGTAAATACTTCTTCTTCTGCCACCACATATATAGTCACAGCTAATCATAAAATGATCCCCACCCAGTAGTTAAACAGTTATACAATCATGGTTGCATTACTGTAAAACTTTATATAACTCAAAGTGCATACGTTAGACAAGAATGAATGGTGGGATATTTAAAACTACAACTTCTCACTTTTTGGAGAGAACAGAGAGAGCGAGAGCACACATGGAAGATCCAGATGTGGGATTTCAGTTCTACAAGTTGAATTTTAGTAATGGTCCTCTAAATGTCTTCTGTTTGACTGTGGACAAATTGCTTCTCTCAGCCATACCGTCTGGTCTTGTCCAGGGTTAAAGTTGTTCTGGGAAGTTATGTATAAATATATGTATTTATATCAATTTATTGTCTGTATTAACCATATTTTTGCACTTTTGGGTAAAAGCTAAAAGAATTTTTTGACCAAATGTAAGAATTTTGAAATGACTGAATGAAAATGTTTTAATTTTCTTTTCGTTTGATCTACACATTGGGTAGAGAACTTTCACTAACTGAAATAGCTAAATGAAATGAATATTACTAATAAAGAACATCAAGCATATTTATTGTTACCTATAATGACAGCTATTTTCTTGAATTTAAGTTGAGGGCTGTATATCAACACACGGAGAGTCCCCAAGCAGAGCTGAACTTTTCAGTAGGAAGCTCAGATCTGCTGTGCACTCCTTCAATTTATAACCTTTCTTCCTCATCTCCTCCCTCTGCTCCCCCTCTTTTGTCACTTAGCTACAGGCTGAAGCAGCGAGGAGCCCAGTAGAGCAGCTACAAAGGCCTCTTTGAGGAGGCAAGCAGGCATGTTTCTAGGCAAGTCTGGTATGTATGTCCACACAGACAGAGGGCAGCGTGAAAGTGTGCATCACCAGATATCAGTATACTGACTACATTCTGCATTTATACCCGAACACAGAGAAAAGAAAGGAAAAGAAAAAAGAGGAAAACTGCATTTGCTTTTACGCAAAGCAGAAGAAATCACCACACATACAGGTTACTACACATCCTTTCTTCATTCATCCTTGAACCACATTCATGTGCCAAGTACTTCTTTACAGTGTTTCCAGATAAAGAGCAGGTTGCCACCTACGCTACCATGGTAGCAAACCCAGCAACCACACTGTAACAAAAAGATTTCAGGAAGCTTAACACAGTCGTTACATTCAGATCACAAAGAAATATTTCCAGTGCAAAATTCTACCTGAAACCAGGAATTAAGCTGAGATAAAAACGTATTCATCAGCGAGCGTTAGGGGTGCAGAGGTGTATTTCGAAACTCTGGACAGAGCTATGTTCAAACTGAATTCTGTAGACATTATCTTACCTGTCCATCCAGCCAGACAGTGGCAGTGACCAGTAGAGTGGTGACATCCGTCAGCATGACTGCAGTCACAGCGTTCCTTACAGTCAAGACCGTAGGTCCCATCCTGAGGAGGACGCACAATAATCATCACATATTAGGTTGTAATGTCAGAGCTATGATTTGAGTCATTTTCAGTGGACTAGAGCTTCTGCACTGAAGCTCTCAGAGCATCTGTATTTTCTCACCTGGCAGCGGAGTTCACACTTCTCTCCTCTCCAGCCGGGTGCACAGGTACAGTGACCATCCAGGGCATTACACGATCCTCCATTGCCACACATGCAGGTGAGGTTACAGCTAAGGCCCCAGGTACCACTGGGACAGTTGATGGAGCAGTCTACCCCATGCCACCCTGATTTAAACAAAGGGTCAAACTCTCACACAGCTTACTTTTGATTGAACAGTAGCTAGCATCATGATCATTTTTCAGCGTCTCTTCTTTTATCCAACATTTCTCCTCCTCTCTCTTGTCTTCAGCTCACCTGGTTTACAGGAGCAGGATCCGTCCACAGGCGAACACTGAGCTCCGTTCTTACACTTACAGCTGGAGGAGCAGTTCACTCCATGTGTCCCTGCTGGGCAGGGGACTGAACAGTTGGGACCCTGAGAGAAGGTCAACAAACAGGGTTACACCTGGCTGTGAGGACATCAGTCATTCTTCAGGTGTGCAGGCTCAGACAGACAGGATCAGTTCATCTTCGTCTTCTATGCCATTAGCTAGAGATATATTTACCATTTAAAGCCTCCCTCCAGAGCTTTTACTGTATGTGCATCATTAAGATGTGAATATTATTTATAGAGGAGATTAACCACAACTTGTCCATCAGATTTGTCTGGTCCACAGACATCTATTTAAAATCAAAGGGGAAAAAGAAATCCTTTCTTTGTCACCATGAATACTGAAGATCTCTGCTTTGAGAAATATGTTGGTTTCCCATGGAGTGCTGATGTTTCCGTGACAAACACCACTGTGAGGGACAAAAAAGGGCTTGAAGCAGATACACTGCATATGGAAACAATGAGGACTTGTCTACTAGGCCTGTGTTGAGAACATACTTGGAAATGAGCTGTGAGCGCTGCGTCCGTGAGCTGGTAAACTCACGATGGTCTGGACATCTGAAACCTGACTGTGTTCTGATGAACCAAGGTCTGACTTAGCAAAGATCCTTCTATGAAATGAATGGCCTTATTATGACTGTTCAAGAGGTTTATTGAAATTGTTTCAATCAAATCAAATTACATGTGGGTGAAACAAATAATTGAAACAATTTAGGGAGAGAAACTTGTTTTTTTTAGTTTAGTTTTTTTTTTTCCCCCCATTTTTCTATCTTAGCATAAAGATTGGAAGCGAGGGGGAAACATTTAGCTTAGGCTCTGCCCAAAGTTAAAAAGCAAATCTATAAACTTCCCTTGAGTTCTTTAATGAACACGTTTTATCCCCTTTATTTAATCCACAAAGAAACAGAGACATGAAAAGAACAATTTGCGGCTTTAGGGGTTATAAATAAAGTTTTATATATATAAAGTTTTTTGTTGAAACTGTATTAGCTAGGTGTACCTAATAAACTGACCACCGAGTGTATGTTTCGTTTGCTTGCTTTTTTCCCAGACCTCTGTATGGGATGTACACAGTGTCCTGAAGAAAGGTAGGAAAACAGCATGTGTTGAAATTGCCAGCGTTTCTAACTGCTGCCACTAGATGTTGCTAAAGAGCCATATTTCACTGACAGCGCCTTTAAGGTACATATACTGTCCCATATAAGCGTCATGAATTTGAACAATGATATGTGATTTAAAGCATTCATTGACTTAGAAAACAGTTTTACCGTAAAGCCCGGAGCGCAGATGCACTCTCCGGTCACGCTGTGGCAGTCTGCACCGTTCTGGCACTGGCACACCTGCTGGCAGGACTCGCCGTAAAATCCTGGGGTACACGTCTCATTGCAGTAGAGGCCGGACCAGCCGGGCTTACATGTACACTCCCCTGACATTGGGTGGCAGCTGGTGACAAGAGGAGAGAGAGCAACGGAGCATAGTTACAGATTGTACTTTGTTTAGTGTTTGTCGTACTGTAGGTCTGCTTAGGATTCTAATCGGTCAGCAACTGAATCTTTATTGGCCCTTACAGGGTCAGGGGCCTAAAGGGTCTAGTATGCTGTTTCTCCCTTCTCTGAGAGGGTGCACAGCAAAACCTGACTCAAACTGGGACCCGTCAAGTTTGTTCAGGGTAACAGAACTCTAACAGAGTTAAAAAAAACAAAAAAAAAAACACCTGGAGTAAAAATGTCTGATACTGATGGACTCAAAAGTCTTCATGATGTTTTCACTCCACACCGGCCGAGCAGGGATTATCTGCAGTGCAACAGGTGGAACCTGCTTGTATTTGTTCGTGCTTGTGTTTGACTTGACAGCTGGCTCCACCTGACACAGCAGTGCCATTGAGGAGCAGCAGAACAGCTGTTCATGCGCAGGGACACATGCAGCCTGCCAGCTGTGCCAGCCTAACTGATCACTGGCCCTCAACAGTCAGCTGTCTACAGGATCAACATTAAGAGAAGTGGTATAGAACATGGATATGGATGGATGGTTGCCATGAAGCCAAAGTTGGAACAATATTTGGTGCATACCTTTGTGTGTTCTGGGCGTAGCACGGACACTTCCTGTCACACCGGAGGCCATAGTGTCCTTCAGGACACAGTCGGACATCGCAGATCTCCCCTGTGTATCCTGGCTCACACAGACACATTCCGTTGGTGTGGTAGCACTTGCTGTTGTTCTTACAGCGACACTTCTTTGCGCAGCCAGCACCATAAGTACCAACTGGACACTCGTCTTGGCACCTGTTCACGGCGAGAAACGCAGCGATATCCATGGTCAATGGATGGAAAAGGTGGAGGGTTAATTAACAACAATTAACTATGTTTAAGAAATGTGTGTTACCTACATGCTCAAACTTTTACTTTAGTACTTTTGACTTTTGACATTCATTTGACAGTTTTAGCTACTTGTTACTTTTAAGATGAATTTTTGACATAATGGCTAATATAACTAGCTTACAAAATACAGCACATCGTTAAGATTAAACCAGTGATTTCCAACCCTTTTAGCTCTTCTGACATCTTACACACAGCAGTGTGTAGTCAGGGTCCTATTTCAGACATGCATGAGTTGTTACAGCTCCATCAAATAGTTCCCCTTTAAACTTCTCACGTGGTTTCACCTCAGATTTACCCGCTGACTGGATCCACCTGCAGCAGGTAACATGCTACTGACACACTGATACTTCAGCATTAATCATCTCATGCTCTTATTCCATCAGTTAGAGCAGGTAGGAAGACGAGAAGAGGGCTGATATGAACAGAACTAGAATCATTTGTTCGTACTTAAAGGATTTTATAGAACTTTTACTTGACAGTCGTCATACGTTGTATGAGAAATGTTGTATTGAACACCATACCAGACACCAGCTCAACCGCACATCAATTCCAGCTGACAGCTCTGTTAAATTGATTAAATCCTGTTCTCAGTATATCATCCACATTCTTGCCAAGTGCTGCCAATGAGCAGTGTTTAATGGTTTCCAGTGGGTTGGGTGTGGCCATAGCCAGCACCAGTTCCAAGGAGTGCTATACCGTAATGTTTGGCTTTCCTAAAACCCTTATTTACTCATAAAAGTGCACTTGGAAGGGCTATTCCTGTCTCGTCACTGGTCTGCTTAAGTATATGGTGCATGCTCTCTGATATTGTTAATTATATGGGCTTCCAGCCCTACGTGGCGCTCTGCTGAGATTTGTCTTGTGAAAATATTGACTGAGCTTCCTGGTTGGGTTTTTTTCCTCTTTCTGCTGGAGGATACAGAGGAGTTAAGCAGACACAGATGATTTCATTTGGACTATGTTGGTCATCATCTGGTCCAGCGAGGACAACAAGGTCCTGTCTTCTGTGTTTTAGAGGAGAATTTCAGGGCTTCCACCTCCCTCTGAGCTACAGATACAGTATCATAGGTGCAGCTCTTCCTTTTCAGTGTAAATCAGCCGTCAGCATAATTATCAGTCAACACCCTTAGCTTAGAAATAGCGTCAGACCGATGTAGTCATATGAACGGTTTCAACAAAATGTCTCTGTTATCTGTTTCATTTGTCACTGTTCTGTAAATGCCTGGAAAAAAACAACAACAATAACATAAACAGATTATTAAATATGAAATATGTGTGCATGGATCACCAGACTCATCTTTTTCTTTTTCCATGTTTTTTTTTTTTTCCTTTTTTTTTTGGGTGTAATATAGCTTTTACTTTTCAAATTCACTGACTGATTTTGTCATGTCAAACGTGTAGCGGTTGTGTATCCCTGCCTGACCTTACAGACATTATTTGTAAGTAAACGGAAATAAATGCAAAAAAAACCTTCATTCTTTATATAAGAAACATATGTAATGTTATTAGATCTATGGACTTGATGGAAATACAATGTACACTGTTGCCCATAAAGTCGGAATAAAATAATTTTACCTCTTCTCATGAAATGATTGTGACAATGTGATTTATTCTTCTTAAAGTGTATATCTTCTCAAAGCTTTATTGATTAGTCTCTTCTAATGTGATGTATAAACAGGAATAAAAAGAGGAATGTGTCTGAAAACTAAATTATTTCAGCTTTATTGGCAAAAGTGTATATGTAAAAGAATGACATTTAGTTTAGTTTTAGTTTAGTTTTTAATGATGTTTATGGTATGTAAATCACACATTCGTCACCAATACTGACTGTTCAGATCAATCCTGAACTGAATTCTGGGACAAACAATACAAACCATAATTCTGCTGATTCCTGTTTTCATTCCAAAAAAATCCACGATGAGCACCTTAGGGATTTAGTGCCTTGAAAGCAAACTGTAAACTGTTACTTGTATGGATTCTGGTTTACTGAGAAAGTAGCTCTCACCGTTCTCCTGTGTATCCAGGGGTGCAGAGACACTGTCCAGTGGACAACACACAAAAGCCGTTGTTGTGACACTGACATTCCTGGGAACAGTTTTGTCCAAATCTCCCCTCGGGACACGGCTGGCCACACACCGTACCCTACACAGCAAAGACAGCATGAAGACACACATACAGATCAGATCTTTTCTACAGGCCTTTCTGTTTTCTGGGCCCTGCTGATGTGTGTGTGACTGCTGAGAAAAAAAAAAAACAAATTAATTCATTTTCCTGATCATGGATCCAGCTTCTCTGTGTCCTGAAGTAACTATGTATTACCATCCATCCCGCAGGACAGGAGCACTCTCCAGTCACATGGTGGCACACTCCTCCGTTCTGACAGGGACATCTCTCCTCACACTGCTGTCCATGTTTACCTGGAGGACAGAGGTCTTCACAGCTGGGAAGAAAAAGACAGCATCAGGTTAATTTGCCTGAGATGTGTAAACTTTGTAACAGTGTCACTTTTATTCCTGTTCCAACTTAAATGAATTTGCATGATAATTATTAAGGTTAGCAATTAAATATTATTTTCATTATGAATATAATTTAATGATAAATGTACTTTTTTTAAACTTTAAAATGATATGAACCCCAAAAGAAGCAAATACTTATATTTAAGAAGCTGGAACCAGCCAATGGGTTCAGATTTTTGATTTATAAATCATTCATTAATCCACTAATAGTTTGAAAACTATTGTTTAACAAGTGACATAAGGGTGTGTCACACATAAACACCACCTTTTACATGATCATAAACCCAGTAAAATGTTATTTATCAGTCTCATTTACCTAACTTTTACTTTCAAACGTTGTTTGAACAATCGTGTGTGTGACAGTATAACATGCTGTATGTCTGTCATAATCATAACATGGTTTTTAAAATGATTTGACAGAGAAAATTTCATGTAAAGACCTCGTTCACATTCTGAAGTCAAGAAATTCAAAATAAAAGTTAATAGTTAGAATATCCTTAGTTACATGTGTGTGGATCTACAAGCATTACTTACTTTAATAGGACACTGCTCCTTAGGTTTTGTAGCAAGACAGCTAACAATCAGACTTGTGATCTTGTCTGTGCTCTGAATGTATTGTAAATGGAAGCGAGCTGAATCACATCTGGATTTTATCCCAATATTGAGTGAAATGACAAGTGCAAATGAGGCCAAGGATTAAAGTTCTCTGACCCCACTTCTTGTGTGAGTGAACTGGATTAGTAAAAGTCTGAGGAGCCAAAGGGCCCATGGAAACTGATGAGCTCATACCCTAGCCCAGAACAAAGGCACTTGAGAAACTCTCAGGCTCTTTGGAAAGAAATTTCTCAAGCATTTAAAAATGAAAACAGAATTAGAAACGTAGAGCAGAAAAGTGACGGTTACCCAAACATGGACTGTATTTCTCTACAGGCACTGGGGTTTTTACTTTAGCATCAACCTTTGAGATTAGAAACCTTGGGAAACACATTCTCTCTCTCTCTCTCTCTCTCCTCTCTCTCTCTCTCTCTCTCTCTCACACACATTCTCTCCAACTTACAAAGCTCCAGTATATCCTGGGGAGCACTTGCATTCTCCAGTCACATGGTGACAGGCAGCGCCGTTCTGGCACTGACATTTCTGCTGGCATCCATTTCCATACGTGCCCACTTCACACTGGGCCTCACAGCGCCAGCCTCTGTATCCAGGAGTGCAGATACAGGCTCCGGTGATGGGGTTACACAGCGCTCCGTTCTGGCACTGGCATCTGTTACTGCAGTGGGGACCCCAGTGGTTACTGTCGCAAGCTGAGGATGAAGGAAAAGAATCAATGGCTTTTGATGATCTTCTTGATTGTTTGCACCACTTAAAAGAGGTCAGGTTCTCTGCCCCGAGAGCAGGCGCGTCGTTCTCATCTTCCACCCGACGCACACAGCCTTCTAACAACCTCTTCTCACCCATGATCAGCCTGCAACTGTGGGGCATTTTTTTCCCCACCAAACCTGATGACATGAGCAGAAATGTAAAAATTTGTTGTGTCATCAGGATGGGGATGAGTCACATTGTTGCCTGTGGTGTTATGATCCAGATCATCACTGCTCACGTAATGATTCTTTTTCACTGAGTCACGAGGACAGGCGTTTTACAGCTGTGTTGGACCTGCTTCCAGAGGGATGCAGCAGAAAGGACCAAAACTGACAGTTTGTTCGCCCATCTCTAAAACTTTCTAAACCTTCCCTGTGTTGGTGAAAATGCTAATGTAGTCACACTCCTGACTTGACTTTCTGGCATTAAGAGCTGCACAGCACAGCAGGCAAACAAAAAACCCTAAATCAATCCAGAGTTTACTAATCTGACCGAGTATCCAGGGCGGTATGAACATGCTCACTGAGCTGAGGACAACAGTAAAAGAAAAGTTTCTGATCTAAGTTTCTGAGGTGATTCATGCTTTTATTTTCCTCTCTCTGGCCTAAGCTATAAATAGGCTGCTCTCATCTAAAAAAAAAATGCTGCTGCTGGTGTTTTAAAAAAAAAACTCTAGGGAATATGATCACATCCCATTCTTGCCTCATTGCACTCCGAGCTCCCCGTGGCTCAGGATTTTGTTGATGACTTTGCAAAATCAAGCTCCTGGTTACATAGTTTATACAGCGTCTTCAGAAAGTATTAAGACCCCCCCCCCCCCCCCCCCCCCCCGGGATGTGTTGGACAGTGAAGTCATGCTGGGTCTGAACACAAGCCGACTCACCAAGAAACATAACAATGTGCCAACAAAAGGCTATGAAGAAGAAGAAGAAGACTGGCTGGCAAACAAGCACGGCTGTAAACAATGCTGCATCCAACATATGTGAAAGACCAGAAACTTTCAGGTGCTCAGGCAAAAAGGAGTAAGCATATGCAGGGTTTTGATTTAAAAAAAAAACAAAAAAAAAAAACATACCTTGTCTGTTCAAAGATCAAGTGTGCAGAAACCGGAGGGGTCTGAGTACTTTCTGAGGCCACTGTTTGTGCCACAGCGCAGCCTCCACCTAATTTAGGATTTGACAGTGAGCTGTGTGCCACCACATCATTAAGTCGAGCAAAACACACTTGAACAAACTCTTGAGGCCGAAAACCAAAGACCATGCTCCTCATCAGTGACGTGAAAGCCAGAAACAGCCTGACCCGAGCCCACCTCATTAACCTTTGGCTGCTGGATCTCAGCCTTAATCAGACCACACCTCACACACACACACACACACACACACACACAGGAGCATACTCTGCCACGCATCTGGCCTTCCCCATCACTCAATTTGTAATGGCAGCTTCAATTTCACCATGTGTAGCCGCACTGAACTGCTAAACCGGACAATGTGTTTGCACCGCATGTTTATTCTAGATGTCTTTCATCTTGAGGGGAACACATCAGGAGACCATTGCCCTCTCAGAGCCGGGTAATGACTGGGGACAAAATAGGAGGGAGTCAAGACGGTTTACAGAGACTGTCAGACCTTTAATTATGAGACTCTGTGTCATGGAGGTCTATATTAAGTTCAGGGGAAAGTGAGATAGGGGAAAAGACAAGGGCTTTAGAACCTACCGTGTGTATGCTACTGCAGTCAGTTAACTGTTTAGCAGCTTTAGCATTAAAGGATCATTCCAGTTTATTAAAGCTTGGGTCTTATTTTCATAGCTGTGAAGGACATTTGGCATTTGTGTTGGTTCGGATGACATTGTGCTCTACCAAAGTAAATGATGACACCACCTCCACCTCCCAGCATCCACCCGTAGGTGCTGATCCCTGCCCTGCTCAGGTTAGAATATAGGGGTGCAGCTTTAAGTTGTGGCTCACTGTTTTTTTTCTATTAAACATCAGTTGCATTTCACTTGGAGGGTGGTTTTCTGTGGGTGGATATCTGCTGTCAGCAACATGAGGTTGTAAGCTGCAGAAGAGGCTTTGTAAGTGAACCTTTAATTGACAAAAATTTGCTTTTTTATCTTGTTTAGGTTCTGGTTCACTTCCATTATTGACACCGGCCAAAATGATTCATTCACACGGTGCCGTAAAAATGGTATATTTACTTTAAATAACACAGAATTTCCTTTGAGGTCTGGCGCTCCTCTCTTCTTTTACATAAACACAATCTGGTGTTTATGTGCCCGGCATGCAAAGTAACACGGCCATCTCCGACCATTCCGCCATTCTGAGGTTGTTCAAGTGATTAACAGGCTCCTTTTTTATTCCTCCTGCATTAGCCTACTTCACTCTGACCTGATAAAAAAAAGTGCATACTTCCTTTTCCTCAGGCAGTCTGGCCCTGTGTGACAAACAGTTGCAAGAACTGAAGGGGGGTGGGGTGGGGGGGGGCAGGGGGATAGGGGGGGGGGGGGGGGCAGGGGGACAAAGAGGAGGAGGAGATTAGAGATACTAAAATGCACATGTAAAAAACCCTCCTGCATTCAAGTCTGCCATCCTGGTACCTTTGTGAAACCTGACCTAGATTGAAGAAAGGCCAAACCTCCAGGAGCTTGGGGCTCCTCATCCACTCGCTGGAGAACAGACTGTTCTCTTTCATTGGCCAGTTCAAGATGGTCATGAACAAAAAAAAAAAAAAAAAAAAAAAAACAACAACTGTGCCAGGGTTTGGTCACAAGGCTGAATGCATCGCAGCCTCAGACAGGATCTCATGGTTTTAAAGAAAAAAAGCCATAAAAGCTTATAAAGTTCATGCGTCATTATCTGCAGCAGGGGGGGGGAATATATATATATATATATATATATATATATATATATATATATATATATATATATATATATATATATATGCAGTGTGACTTCTACATACATGTGTCTTCATTACAATCTGTAGAGACACAACAAGTCAGAAATACATTTCTTCTCACCTCGCACCAAGAAACACTTCACAGGGGAAAGTCAGTCAAGTAGACAAAAACTCTTGAGCAAGTAACTTGAGCTGCCAGTTGTTGACGGTTGGCTCAGCTCTCACTCTCCATACTAAGGAGGGATTGGGACCCGGGAATGTTTTTTCCTATCTATTTAGTGATTACCCAGTCCACCAGGCATGGCGCACTCATGGGAACACAAAACGCCTCTCACACTGATTACGGAGGATTCGCAGTGAGAAAAAACATCTGTAGCATTTCCCCTCCAGTTTTCCACGCGGAGCGGGAATGCGTGTCTTCCTCCGGAGTTTTCTACCGTCATGTTACCATAAAACTATCACAGCATTAAGCAATGTAAAACAAAAGAACCTACGCCGCAGATCGTCTGTTTGTTTCTTTAAACACCACTCATTGATATCGTTCCCAGCTTAACGCTCGCATTGGCTTGTCTGCATCCACATACACAGCTAGTAGAACTTTACTCTCAGAGTTCTATCTGTCTGCCGGGGATCTCCAGAGGCTGATATGTCATGTGTGATAGACACGCTGTAGATTATACTGACCGTGCACGGAAAAAGGAGAATTTGTGAATGAGTAGTTGTAAACGTGAAGGTGGATTCTATCAAATGTTTGCACAAATATTCCTTACAGGTCCAGTGAAGCACTGGATGTTTATAGATTCAAATATTAAAAAAAAAAAAAAATCATTTCTGGTTCGATTTCGATCTTTTAGATCACATAGAGTCTGTAGGATATACAGTACATGCTGTTGTTCAGTATATCCTCAGAGCCTGAACTTGAGGCCTCCTGAGCATCTTGTGCTGTTATCATGTGTACTAAATCACAAGCTCCAGTGCCCCGGGTCATTTCCTGCCACACCACAGACTTTTCCCCTCCTATTATTCCTGCTTACCAATGAACACAGCCTTCTCCCATTTCCTGTCTCCGAGCCCCCCCCCCCCCCCCTCCCTCCAAAATTGATCCTAAGACATATTGTTAAGAACCACTGACCTGTTAAACACAGTGTCAGTGCATCGCAGTCTTAGTCTGAAGACATGTTACTGAAGGGGGGCGATGAATGAACTGTGGCCCAAAGCTGCAAGTAACTGAGTCAATCTCACCAAATGTCTCGCTTTCTCCACAGAGACACGTGCACACGCAAACCCGCTTCTCCACTTAAATGAACTGTTTCAAGTCCAATGCAAATGTTAAAAAATATGACACGATTACAAGTTCAGTGAATCAGTTCTCTCAAACGAGAACAACCCATCAGACAGTGGGAGAATCAGCAGCTTTCTCAGCCTCTCTATCACACACTGATAGCGACACAGCACAGCTCAGGGTGGTTTCTCTGGGCTTCAGTCTGGTATGGATCACTGGCCTGACTGGGCTGACTTACTGTCCCAGAGACACAAACCAGTCATTACTGGGGAGGAAGAGATCACAATAAAGAGACGCTCAGGCCAGAGAACATATTTGTTTTGATGTACTGAGCTAAAGTTACATTCAGAAAAACCTCACTTTAGAAACTTGGTTACTCTAGTAACATGGTTTTGGTGGTGAGTTGGAATAAACCAGTGAGATGCAGTATTTAGGCCCGATGGGAAAGTTTAAAAAGGCTCAACATCTTCAGCCCGAATGAGACCTTAAAGAAGAAGTCAGGTCATATTCATATTTTCTTTCTTTTTATTTATTTATTTTTTTTAAAAGATGCATGTCTTCCACAGCCAATGAACTTGGAGCTGAGAGCCACAGACACAGCAGGGAAGTCTTAAAACACAGATTAACACATTGATTTTGGTTCTTCTCCTGGAATTTTAAAGGTGCCCTTTTCTATCAGAATAATAAATGTAGAGCCCTGTAAATCAATAATATAGATGTAATGATTTTTAAGGAGGAGGCTGCATCGTTTTCCAGCCCTGAGTGGTGTCTGCAGAACTTCCTCTCAAGTTGTATAAGGAATCAAAAGAGTTTAAAAAGCTCATGCTGCTGCTCAGAGAGTTATTATTCATGTGAATATGAAGTAGATCACTAAAAATGACCTATCAGCTTGTGGCTGGACAGTCAAAGGACACTGTTTTGAGGGAAAGAGTCAACTTGGGGGGGGGAAACATGGTTTGGAGGCAATGCATGTGAGCATGGTGGAAACACTACAAATACTGTGCGAAACAATACGGAACTCAAGTCTGAAATAATCTAAAATATAGTGAGATTCTTTGTGTGAACTGGATTAATAAGACCAGTACTATTTATTATGTGATGTCACCCACTTCCTTTTCTTCTTTGTTGTCTCGACCTTTTCTGTTTAGACCAGCTAAAGACTTTTTTTTTTTTAACCATTTCATATCTTTTATTTATCCCAACTGTTATTAAAACATTTACTGTTGTACATAAAGCACAGATGGCCTCGTGATTCCCAAATCACATTTCTTATTTGCATGACTAGGGATTACATTTCCAAGTCAATCACACTTTGATGAATTTCCTGCTTACATGAGAAATGTTTTCTTCTTCTTCTTCTTCTTTTTTTTATTAATAGAAGAGTGCTGTGTGTGTGTGTGTGAGAGCAGACAGACAGGCCAGGCTTGGTGGGGCCCAGGAGAGCCCTGGGGGCCCCTACGCGACAATAAGCTTCTTTATTACAGGCTGAAACTGAAGACAGCAGTGGCACACCCTCTGTGGGCTCCTCATGCATATCAGCTTATAGGTTTGCACGGAGATGCATTCACTGGCTCATAAGCAGAAACGAAAATAACCTCCCACAGACACGGAGTGGACACTGTCTGCAAGTCTGATGCCAACAAAGCTCATGTTTCCACCAGTGGACATTAAAGAGCCCCATAACATAAACAGCAGTTTTAACATGCTGATGAGTTCAAGCTACCAAGTAACTACATAGAAGTTCTCCAACCCTTGTTACGTGTATTGGTCAATATCTTGAAAACTAAATAACTCAACAAGCCTTATGCAAATTTCAAGTCAATCAGATTTACTGCTTGGGGGGGGGGGAGGGGGCGTGGCCTTTCCAAAACTGTTTTTGGGCCCAAATACAACACCACCATCTGGATGATTGAGCTCATGTTTCTTGGGAAGCATTCAACCATTCAACCAGTTGTTGGGCCAAGTTCAATGCCTTCCTAAATATTATTGAAACTAGTACTAAGTTAGAGCAGACAGAAGAAAAATGCTGACCAAACACTTGGGTAATTGATAGACAGTCGTGCCTTATTGTATTGCCATCTCTTGGCAAACTCCATGCAGGGTTGCCAATATGCCTAGGCTCAGGTGGTCGTCCTTCCAGCAGGTCCTCCTATCTATGCAAAGGATTTCTGAAGCTTTGTGTCCCTGATCAAGGACCTTTATGTCTAGAGTTCTGATGTTTCCCCACATTTATGTCCAGTAAAGTCAGTTTCCACAGGTTGACTCCAATCAAGTTCTAGGCACATCTCAAGGACAATTAAAGCAAACAGGAAGCAACTGACAACAGTTTGGAGCCACAGCAAAGGGTCTGAATACTTTTGTTAGATTGATAGATTCTTTCTGAAGCCTGTTTTTGAACTAACCACGGGGTTTTTTATAATTCTGAGCCTCGAAGACAACGGTTGACATTTGCATTGCATTTTCATGCTGCTATGGAAATGAAGGAGCTACATGCAGCTCTCCAAAAGTGAAAAACTGCAGCGGATGGAGACTGCGTGGGATCACAGAAGAACTGAGACAGAAATGAGCTTCGGTGCAGATTAACTGGACTGGAAAAGTAAAATGAGCCTTGTGAAGGCTTGTAAACACGGCTTCATGACAACATTCATGGCAATCTGCCTTTAAATTGTTGATATTTCCTGTTATCATATAGAAACTGTTAAAGTAAAAGTACAATTTTTTACGGTTTAAACAGACAGTCACGAACAAGTATCTTATATTTGTATTTATGTATGAAAAGAAAAAAAGAAAAACAGAGCTATGAGAACAACAGTGTGTTTTCCTCCTGTGGTGTTTCTCACTGTCGGTGTGGTACAGTGTAGCAGTCAGTAAGACGATACAACGGTCTGTTTTTTTTGTCTTGTGTGTTGAGAGTGTTGTTCACAGAAAACCAGTCTCTCTCTCACACACACACACACACACACACACACACACACACACACACACACAAAGACGCCACTGCTCACGGACAGCAACAGCTGGAGGGACTTACCGCTGGAGCAGTTGGAGCCCCCCCAGCCCGGTTCACACTGGCAGGTGTTGGGGGCCATACAACGGCCGTGGACACAGCTCTCTGCACAATGAGCTGGACATTGGAGGAGACAGGAAGACCAGGCCAGTGATTAGTACAGTCACAGAGACTTTTGAAAAAGATATCTGCAGTGGAACTGTCATGTCAGGCTGAATGGATAAAGGTTCTCATTCATACTTTCCCTTTAACAGAGCTGCTGAATTAAGACAAGGCTCTGGAATCTGACTGCAACACAGTAAATCTGTGAAGTAACTGAGATGCATGATGCTCAGTGCAGAAGAACTGCACAAGCCACTCATCAAGGTCGTCATTTCTTTGCACAGTGGCACAAAGCCACTAACCCAATCTACTTTCTCTTCTAATCATCCAGGTCTTGACTGACTTCTTTTAATTATGGTTTTCACATGTTCTTGTTTTGCTGTAACACTGTATAAACTTCACGAAAGTTTTAAATTTAGAGAGGAATGGACCACTTGAAAAGCTCTTCATTGCATGAAAATGTGCTGGTGTTATTTTAATGCATGTGAAAATTAATTCCTTGGAACCTTGAATCGAGACCAGAATTTGAAAAAGAAAAAAAGAAGAACTTTTCCAGTTCACACAAACCTAAATAAAAAAAAAATAAATAAAAAAAAGAAAAAAAAAAACAGCTGAATTGTGTCCACCTGGTGAATGTAAAGTCCAATGTTTACTCCCCTTTCAGCTCGGGTTTGGGCTCCTCCAACTCCTGAGGAAAATTATTTGTCCAGTCAGTCTCTAAAGTGGGATCTGTATAATGTGTATAAATCTATGCGACACCGAAAATATGCACCGTTTTCCATTAACAACATCTGATTTCTCACGTGGTCGGACACCAAGTCTTTCGAACTAGTTGTGACAGACCACCTACCAGCCCTAACGGTAGCTTTCTTGCTGAGCATCCAAAAAAAGAATATGAAGCTCCCTTTATGTCACCAGCTGCATTCTGTTGCTAAATCTCTACATCTGTCATTAAACCATTGCTCTTAAACGATAAAATACACAAAGCCATTTCATAAACTAGGCTTCACTGAAGTGTACCAAACAAACTGATTGTGTCCATACAAAACATATACAGTATTTAACCTTAATGCACTCTGGAAATGCCCTGTCTTCTGAAGCCTAAGGCAAATCCTCCTTCCTTGTAGTGCTTTTTTCTTCGAGGAACTCAGTGAGATGCGGCATGTGATAGTTGCTTATACAACAGAGCCTTTTCACACCAAAATAAATTCCCCTATGTACTCCAGGGGGCACAGTATCACACCCCCTCACAACCCCCCCCCACCCCTTCTCCTCATAAACAAAAATACTGACTTTCTTTTATCACCGGCTACTTAATGCTTTTCTTTTTTTTACTGTCACTGCCAAAAACAACAGTTGTTGTTGTTTTTGGCTTCACACCTGTCACTGTCTGGTGAGGTCAGAGTAGTGACAACAAATGTAGGAGACACAGGCTGCTCTGTTTTTCTGATCGGTGACAGTCACTCAGCTGAACCATGACTCTTCCACCTGTTGTTATTTTTTTTTTTTTTTTTCTGTAACTTGTCCCCTGCTGCCTCTCTGTCACACAGCGACAAACTTCAACAACTCATTGTGTCACTTTTTAATTATATTCCCTGCTTTGAATCAGTGATTTGGTTTTACTGCTGTTTGAATGTGCTGTGCCCATTTTAGCAGCTTTTATTAAGTTCAGTTGTGAGTAAAAAAGAACGGGAAAACAAAAAACCCCAATTGTTTCTGAACAGAAGTGTGTATCTCTTCTACACAGTTACACAAGCAGACATTCTTAATGCCTCCACGCCGGTGACAGCTGTGGCCAGAGGCGTTTGTGCTTTCGTGCATGTCCGTCGATCCGTCCCCATTCCCTGTGAGCACGATAAGTCGGGAACGCCTTAAGGGAATTTCTTCAAATTTGGCACAAATGTTCACTCGGGCTCACGCCTGGAGTGATTCATTTTTTTTTGGAGGTCAAAGGTCATTGTGACCTCACAAAACAGCATTTTGGGCTATAAGGCATGACTTCATTTGCTAATTATGACAAAAACACACTTAATACTTTCTATTAAATTCACCACATATATTAGTCTGGACAGACACTGATGTAAACTGCAACTTGACTGGAACTACAACAGTTGAGTTTGAGGTCTCTTGGGTTCATACCAATATATTCATCTCTCTGTGTGTGTGTGTGTGTGTGTGAGAGAGAGAGAGAGAGAGAGAGAGATACCCACGAGCACAGATCTCTCCATTCTCATAGAAGCCTGGGCAGCACTGGGACTTTCTTCGGTACATGGTTTTCTCTCCTCTGCGATATGCCGTCCGATAGCTCACCCTGCACACAGACATGAAGTGAGATCGCAGACAAGAATCAGACACTCGGGAGAGGAAATACGACTCGATGCAAACACACGGTGGTTTTTAATTTTGTCTTCATTGAGACAGAAAATGTGGAGTGAAAACTGAAGAGCCTACATATACAACTGGGAGTCGGAAATCTTTTCACTCTTTGTGTGTGTGTGTGTGTGAGAGAGAGAATAGATAGTCTGTGTGAATGTGGCAGCTGTGTAATGGAATGATGACCTGACCGTTGGCATTACCTACATGTTTTTGCAAAGCATGCTGGGATAGGTTCTATCCCCCTGCAACCCCTCACTGAATCAGCAGGTACAGATGAATGAATGAATGAATGAATGAAGGTGGTGAAATCTGGAAGACAGCTGACAGACAGGAGACGTCTGCTGGGACAGTACGTAGGCTACATCAGGAAAAAAAAAAAAACAAAAAAAAAAAAACAGCGGTATGGTCCTTTAACAAACCACCACTCTCTCCAAACTTACACATACACAGTCTCACATCTCGCATCAGGTCCTCACCTGTGTCTGGTGCACTTGAACCAGTTTAGGATGTCGGTGCAGCTGGTGTAATAAATCTGGTCATAAGGATGGGCGTACGACTCCTGCACCGTCACTGAGTAACTGAAAGCACAGGAAGAGACAGAGAGAGAGAGAGGAAAGAGAGATCAGAAAAAGCTGACACACACACCACTGCCCACCTCTGTATGCTTTTTGACTTTCTCCTGCTGACTGACTACAGATTTTTTTTTTTTTTTAATTATAGTTCTTCAGAAAAGACACAGTAAGTTTCTGCCACAATTTTCCCCAAAAATCCTCAGATCTTGGCGGAAGTGGGAGTTTCTTCTTAAGCCTCATTATCATCAGCTTGATACCCTTACTTGTCTTCCTCTGAATCTTTGTCTTCCATCAGTCTTCACTGATGAGAGGACGCTCTGAGTGTGTATGCAGCTGTTTCCTCCGATTAGTCTGCGAAAGATCATATATCTGGGAAGTCTGCCTACACCTTTCTTCTTTTATTTTTCACTTAATGGATTTACAAGCTGCAAACAGCTTCAATTCACCTTTTGAACACCTTTGTCCTGAAGAAGTGTGAGTTATGTGGTGTGACCCACAGACGCTGGTCTTCAGAAAATATCAGTCATCACTCGTCATCAGGCATATTCACCTGACAACGAGTGATCAGTCAGAGAGAAAGTTGAGCTTTGACTGAATTGTGTCTGACACATTGTCTGACAGCAAAACTTCAGCCTAGCTCAAACTTTTTCTCAAGACGACCCTGCATTGTTTTGCCAGAGCCCCCCTGAACTGCCCCCCCCCCCCCCCCCCCCACCCCCCACCCCACCCCCCGCTGCTCTGATGGACTGATTCCATTGAGAGTGATGTGTTTCTTTCACACAGGGCTACTGTTAATCCAAATGTGGCCCGTGGCTCTCTCATATGGTTTGATCTGCTCCTCGCATGTTTGGCCTGCCGAATTAGTTACCATGGCGACTGAAATCGGTGGGAAGGTGAGCTGTCTTTGTGACCCGAGTTCCTGAGGTCGAAAGGCCTTTAAAGAAAACAACATGATAGCAGCATTGTGACTGACCTCTCCCAGTGGCTGCAGACGTTGGGATCCTCCAGGTTGAGGGAGGAAGCGATGCAGGGCAGGAGGCAGAAGGCCACAGTCAACAGAACCGCCCTGTGGCGGCGCAGTGACACAGCCATCTCAGTCAGAGGTGGACCCTTCAGACAGGGAGGGATGAGGAGAGGTTGTTGGTTAATGTGAACAATCTGAAAATTCTCCCAAGTGAAGTCTAAAGTCACCGATGATTAGCCTGTGAATTTGACACAGATTGAAAAGACTGAAAACAGGAAGTCTTTTTCCCTATCTTTCATACTTTTATGTTTCCACACCGAACTCTTTCGCTTTTGTTTACACAGTCTGGTTAGAAGAAAATTCCAGAGGACCTGCAGGCTTTCCAATTTCAGTGGGAACCTCTAATTTCCAAAGTGGTGTCTTTAGTGTAGCAGCATAAACGTTTGAAATCTGGGTCATATAATCAACAGTGTTCACCACACTATCTGCCCTGACTCGTGTGAACTCCAAACTTAAAAAGACTGACTTCTCTTACACAGCTGTGATATTTCATTTTGACAGAACTCCAGTGAAAGATTGGAGGTTCCACATTGCTCTGGTGTTATTTAAGTATTTAAAAGTATCTCTTGATGATAAGGAAGGCGTCCACAGTTTCGCTGGATTCTGGAGGAAAAAAAAAAAATAAACCAATAATAAAATAAAAACTGGCATTTACAAATACAGCTTGTTCATTTCAACAAACAACTACAGGGTTGGTGTAGATTTTATCAATGAATTTGCTATGCACCAGGCCCACAGCAAGAAAAGTCATGAGTCATGAGTGTGTAATATTTCAGTCAGTCAAACCCACGTGAGATGAGTTATTACATTTGGTAGGGTCTAGGCTCTGTCCTCAGAAATCCCCACAAAGGAGCACTGAGCAGGGAGGAGGAAGTGAGAACTCCACCTGCACCCTAGAGGAAGACTCAGACTCTGAGCCTGCAGGTAGATGCCGATGCTGGAGCTTTGAATTGTTCTAACAAACAGCAGCAGCAGCTGCAGCAGCAGGGACAGCACCGATCTCAGGTTGGTGGCGTGGCAGCAAAAGACTGAACGGGGCAAGAACACCACCATAATCAAAAGGGTGCGTTGGATTTACGTTGAGTGAGAAGAGGGTGACATGTGCAGTGTAGCAGTCTGGCACTGGCTGCCGACTAGCAGCTAGCTTGCTGGCTTTGCTACATTTTTTTTGGTTTGCTTTTTAAAAAAAAAAAAAAAGCTTCTTGTTCACTCGCTGAATTTATCACACTGTTCTCACAGTAAAACTGAGAGCTGTAGGTTTCAGGCTTAATTTACCTGCCCCCAGGGAGCCCCATACCCAGCCACAGCCTGGACCCCTTCACTTTCATCTTTTTTTATAGGATCCTTCCACATTTCTAAGAACCATGAATCTGTTATCACTGTGTCGCTCTAAGGTCAGCTGACTGAGACTGACTAGCATCTCAGAGCTGAAATGTATTCAGAGAGGACAAGCCAGAAAAAAAAATGTGTGTGTGTGTGTCCTGCACCCAGCCCCTGGTGTGTTTTCTCTCAGCCATTCAGCAGAGAATATTTCTCCGTCTGCCCCAGTGAACAGCCCAACAAAACATCCTGAGCATCAGTAGTCCTGTCACATCACCTGTGTGGACTTCATCTGAGAGACAGAGGACAGTCAAACAGACAAACCCTCAGGCTGAAAAAAGTAACAAGAACAGCTTATTTATCACCGTGTTCGTGAGGAACCAACTCTTAGAAAAGGTATTTCTGATGTGTTGTTGTAGCAGTGACCCAAAGCCTGCTTTACTGTTTGAAACTTTGAATTTGTTAGACAGCTCTCAATGAGTCTCCAAGTGTCTCCAGTGACCACTTGTGATTGGATCTCGCTTCCCTGCTCTATATGCAAATAAAACACATACATCACAGACTGCAAAGACCAAGTGTGTTGTTGTTTTTAACTGGAGGGAGCAGTGTGCTTCCTGTGCCAAGTCTGCTGGAAAGTAAAAGAAGAAGAAGCAGAAGAAATCAAAACATCACAGACTGGGTCTGTTTTTAATTTGGTAATACAGTTGTTGGTGCAGATCGGTCAAAAAACCATGGATACTAAACAACAAATTCTTTTAGACAAGACTAGAATACAATAGAAGGGACTAAAGACCATCCACCAACCAAATCGGTGTGTACGGCGCAAGGGAACACACAACATGAGGGAAGTGAGTTTGGTGAAACAGATAAACTGCACAAGATTTATTCAGACAAGGGAGGCCCTTGTGGGCCTCAGAAAGGGAGAGTACCAGTCTCCTTTCTCGTTTCTCAAGAAACGACACCACGATCAAGGTAAAGGACAAATGATTATAAAAGTATATCTGATTTTATGTTTGATGAATCGCTGCTAAATCCAATATTGGAACATGCCATCTCTAGTTCAACCGGATCTCTGTAGTGTAGGATATCCAAATAGGGATTAAGCAAATAGGGCATAAAAATACAGGTGAGACTTATGTCTCATTTATCTGTGTGCTCTAGAATATGGGAAGTTATGAGGATTTCCGCAGGTGTCTGCTTGATCAACACCAGCTGCTCTGTGTACCACTCTGCCTATTTCTGCTGAACCTCAAAGGTGCTATTATTAAAGTTTGTATATGTGAAACTGAGAAAGGGATTAGCTTGGAAAGTTTTTAAAAAACTAATCATGAAACTCCCCGACACCATTAGAAACAGCAATGCCCTATAGAACAGGTGCAGCCCACCATATAAAATATGATGTACATTTGCTAAAAATTCAGTTGTTCCTGCAGGACTGCTCATGCCTTAGAACTCTGTATTGGAGGAATAAAGCATCCTGGACTCAACTTCTCTGATCTCCTGTATTTGATTGACTCTGTGCATTTTCTCTGACCAAGATCTGAAAACTTAGAATCTTTACTGAAGACTAAAAGACTGCAAGAAGAAGGTGTGGGGCCTCAGCTGGACCTGAGCTCTGCTTCAACTGGCCCCTGACGGGGTTCCCCCATCCAGCCTGAAAAATCCACACTGGCATGGTCTTTAAGTGTTTAGACATCAAAAGAACCAAACCCCATGCACACTGTTAAAAATTATGTGAGACGTGCTTAAAAAAAAAAAATGCTAAAATTTAATTCAAAGACCAAAGTACAAAGTATGGCTTAAATCTCTGAGGGGAACTTTAGGATTTGTCAGTGTGTCCACAGTAAGTATGTCTGGTCTTCTTCCTTAATGGAACAGGAACAGCTGGTGACTACAGCACACGATATGGCAACTTTATTACTCCAGCTGCTTGATGAATTTGAAGAGGACAATAAGGTTAGCCCCCTGTCTTCTGGCTAGCCTCTTTTCAAAAAAAAAAAAAAAAAAAAAAGTTGGTTGATGGAAGAAGTCTGTTAGATGTCTCCAGTCTCCAGTGGCTGTTATGGCTGCTGACAGTGTGTCTGTGCAGAGCGGTTTATGGGCAAGCAGGGCCAGTCCTCTCTGGTTTCACTGAGCTAAGAGAGGGCACAGCTGCAGCCACCAACGCTGAAACTCTCCCCACCCCAAGACAACTGCACTGCTGCACAAACAAGGGCCATGCTGTGTGTGTGTGAAAGGGCTCCAGACACACAACCCCTAATGGAGCGGATTAGGCTGGGCAGCACAACTTTGATACACTGTTCCAGGCAGCACAGTATTGACGCCTCTCTGTCCACTCACAAAGGATTGCCAGGAACCAAGACCTGCTGTCTGAAGTCCCTCCAGGACCAGACAAAGACTGTACTCAGGCCACGGACCAATATTTATTTGCAGACACATGCATGGGTTTTTTTGGGGCCCATTTCCGCAAAGGCAGGAAGCATCCAAATGTAAGCTCAAATGATGCTTCCAGACACTGTTGCTAACCCTGTACTCAATGTTTCCACTGCCAGTAAATTATTTCGGATTTGGTAAAAATTTGTTATAGCGACCAAGTGATCAGAGAGTGTGTGTCACCTCATGGCGGAGGATATGGCGAAGAGTGGCTGTTCAAAACTATGCGCACAGGAGGGTATTTTTCCTGTGTTCTGCCAGACATACAGTACATGCAATTACAGGACAGTATATTTTGTGTTTTGGGGATTAACAGCAGCATGCTAAGATGTTACAAAATACTGTGTGGTGATTCACACATGGCTAAGGGCCTTTCTTAATTCATTTTAAAAGATGGCAATTATTGTTTATTCTTTAACTTTTGAGTTTTGCAAGAAAGAGGCGGACATGAGCACAGCTCTAGCTTTCCCATCGCGGCTCGTTGGTTGTACCAAACAAAACAACAGCTGAGGCTCATGAAGCAGGCCTACAGCTGACTCTAACGGTTGTTAAGCAAAGCCTGATAAAGTACAGCTTGGTCAGAGCGCGCATGTAATGTCAACTCCGACAAACTGAGCTAATGATGCGTTGAACAGATCGTCACACTGAGGATGCAAAAGAAACTTTGGAACATCCACTGAAGCTTCCAAGCACACATGCAAATGCTCCTTATGTGGGAAATGCTCCTTATGGGTGATGTGTCTGTGATGATGGTTTGGAAGTGGAAGATGTAGAAGCAAAGATATAAATATCTTTGAATTGTTTACTCAAAAACATCCATCATTTTTGCGGGTCGGAGAAAACACCGCTGCTATGTGTGTGTTTTTGGCTTTTGTACCACACAGTCAGTTTTGTGTCTCCTGCAGTGTGAACTGACATTCCCTCACTCACTTTCACTGAAAACACCACACAGTATATGTCATCCTACAGTCAATGTGTTTCTGTGCACACTACCATTGCCGTTACAAGTCATCAGTGCAAACGTTCAGGGCAAATGTTTCATTCCAACAAATTAAATTCAAGTGAATAGGATTTCATTATCAATTCCAATCAATTGTCCCAGCACAGATCAAACAAAGCTGAAATTCCTACTGCCTATGTGAACACTGTCATTGTGTATATTCTCCTCCAATGCTTGAAGCATTAGTTCTGAGGACATAATATTACATTAGACTCAATCCTCCCAACTCCTACAAGCTTCAACTGACACTTCAATTCCTTTCAGTGCTTTCACCTTAGCTAGAACTGCCCCCTAATAGCCAACCAAATGCCAGCAGGTGAGCAGAGTCTTAGTCCACCAAGTTTTGATCACAATAAAAAAAAAAAAAATCAATCAATCAATCAAACTACACAGTGGCACTCAGTCATGGAGATCATTTACATAGCTGGTTTCTTCAGTTATTAGATATTAAGGTCACATGGGCATATGCAGTGGTAAGTGGTCTGTTTTTATACAGCACATATTATCTTATCGACTAGTCAAAGCGCTTTATGCTACAAGTCATATTCACCCATCCACACACATCTGGGGTATCAGTATCTTTCCCAAAGACACTTCAACATGCAGACTGGAGGAGCAGGGGATTGAACCACCAACCTTCTGATTAGACGACCTGCTTCACTTAACTGAGTCACAGCTGCTCAATATCAAATCACCTCAAATTATCAAAACACATAGAAAACACAGGACAGTCTGTTTCAGTAATTACAGGTGTCAGACAGGAAATCCAAAGTGTGGGAGCATTTTGAGATAGTAAAGGATGAGGACCCCAAGAAAGTGAAATGCTGTTTGCCTGCAGATGCTGCCGACTGAAGTTGTGATGTTCTAGCTAGCTCTGGCTAGCTAGCTCATTGCACTATGTATCTCCATGTGCCTAAGTCCATCTCCATTCTTGTCATTGGTTTCTTCACAGTTTATCTCACAACACTTGGTGGTCTGGAAAAAATGTGAATGTGTGGTTTTGGCAGGTGCAGCTTATTAGACCCATTAAGGTCTCATGGGCACTATTTGTTCAGACTTTCTCCAGTGGGTCCCTTACTACTCTTACCAGGAACAGGTGGTGGCATTTGGAAAAGCTGAAAAAAAAAATGGTCCGCAGACTGTTAGCTCCCTTAGATGCAGACATCCACCATCCACCAAAACAGTCACATTGGTGGATGTCTCATTGAACCACAACAAAAGGAGCTACAGTATGCAAACCTTCGTTTTCCTTTATCGCAGTTTCATTTCACACTACTCAGGTTTGGGTCTGTGATTGTATTTAGGCTTCAAGAATGTCCTCCAAAAATCTGTCACCCCTCCAGCACTCTGTTTAGACCGGAGAACTAAAATTCAGTATTGGATTAAATAAAGCGAGCACTTGTGAGAACTTCAGATAAAATAAAATTTAGCAATATATAGCCTATAAACAACAGTTGTACAGTCTTTTCCATAGGTACACTGTCAGAACCTCATATCTTAGCTCAGTAGTGGCTAGATTCAAGGCTGTAGCTATAGCATTTTGCATTGTGCCCTGTGATATATTCTGATTTCAGTGGATGGTGGAAGAACTATAGGGCCTTTTTTCTGCCCTTTTTCTTCCTTTTCCCTCTTTGTTGGTGGTTCCAGAATCCATCCCCCTAAGTTGGAAACGTCTGCCACCAAAAGGTTTAAAACTTAAAACTTAATTCTGACCCACTGCCAACGCTTGCCCTCCCCAATAGTAACCGCATCAGCTAATCAAGTTGCTGCAATAAATCAGCCTGCCCCAGATCACCCAGTCATCAATGTGGTATAGACACTACAGTTTGGTCGTGTTCAGTTCTGAACCTGCTTTGTCTCAGATCCACTACTCCTGCTTACCTGCCTCGTTGCCATCTGCAACTCCAGTCTACCTCAGCAAAGCCATCTGACTATCTACAACCCAATAGAATTCCTTTAAATTTTACATAGTCTTCTGGTCTGTGTTTGTGTTTGGGTCCTAAGATTGAACTCTTCCAATTTAACGCTAACAGCTGACTTGAACGAACACTGTTGCTGAGGTAGATTAAGAGCTCCCTGAGGAACATCACAACCCGCGTTGAATCAGTGCACTAACCATTCTCACACCACAGTCTGTGAAAAATATCTATTTCTTTAGGGCAGAAGCGATTCATTACAGTACAATGTATTCCCTGACTACATGTAAGTCAGTGCAGGTCCAACTCACATGATGTTCTTCTCACTGTTAGGAACATCACACCAACACCGGGTGGTTCGTCCCTTTGCTCTCATGGATTCCATAAGATGTTGGAAACCTTCCTTTAAGCCTTTCATCACATCATTCATACTGCCAGCTTCCTACCACATCCCCAAGGTGCTCTACTGGATTCAGGTCTGGAGACTGGGGGAGGCCACTGAAGTTCACTGAACTCACTGTCATGTTCATGAAACCAGGGCCTAGAGTGAGCCAAGAAAACATTCCACAAACCATTTTTCAAGGATTCATGCTGTACATGCCAAAATCTGGCGACAGTCATCACATGTGGCACTTTCATCCCCTTAAAACACAGAACTCTCAAAATTGAAATCAAAATTTCAGAGCTCTGGCAACACTTAGCCAGAATAGTTCAAAAGAAGTGGTTACCCAGTGTAATGACTGCAGATAGGACAGATACCTGCTGCCTCAGCTCTCAACCTGCTCTGAGCAGGAGGGTGCAGCCACACCCTTTATGGAGACTGTCCTCCCACTGGAGAGCATGCCAGTTGCCAAGACACCAAAGCAGTGCAGTCTAGGAAATGATCTTGGCATGCCCCAGGAAAATGCTAGTACACTTCGTTCGCCAACACCAAAACATAACCCGTTATTTCTAAAACTATAAAAACGTAATTTTATATAACAAACATCGCACTTGACGTCCTAGCTCCCACAACTATGAGCACCATAAACTACAGACAAATTTTAGAATGTCTTCCATCCAGACCCTGTGTTGCCAAGGTGTAAAGTGAATGAAGGACTGCTGCATCCAGTTCTGTTCCCAGAAAACTGGTGGCAACATCCTCCCTCCTAAAATAGTCTGATCTTGTGACTTGTAAATTGCAGTTTGGTCTGTGTTTAGTGGTGAAGTGAACCATTTCTGGGATCTCTGTTGTCCAACTGTCAGTGGATGAGAGGTGGTAGAATGTAGGTCATAATCATCACTTTATAATTTAGGACTTTTGCGTACTTAAGGTGCAGTTTATGCAGTTAGAATTACAGTTCCAGTTACATGCTTCATGTAGCCATAATTTTGAGGTTTGGTTTTGTTTGATTTTTTGTCACAAAAAAAAAAAAAAGAAATTCCTTGAGATTATTTATTTATTTATTTTTAACTTTAGTAAAAATATTTTCACACTGTCAAAATACTGTTTTCTCTCAGTTCTCATTATGTGTAAGGTCCCTTGACATACATACATCAACATCAATCTATCAATCTATATTTTTTCTATTTCTAATACTATTTATGCCAAGAAAAGCGGAGGACAACTGATCAAAATGAGAACTGGGTTTTCACATCTCGTCTGTAATCTGACATTCCAGGTACTCTGCCGTGTTTACCTTGTCTATAAGAGAATAAGGATCCTGCCTCGGCGCATGGATCCGTCCTGTGGCGGTGATGCTGATATGTCCGGTGGTTAGAGAAGAGAAATCTCAGCGCAGTCCTTTCGAAAGGCCATAAGACGTTGAAGGCTGAAGTCCCCCAGCGTTGTTTATCACACAGTCTCCGGCAGCGTCTCATCAACACACTGACCAACTTTCTTCATTCACTCCAGCACAACGGGGCCACCAGACTCCGGCGTGACGTCGCCAGCCTCTCCGCCAATGACGGACCGGTGTCGACCTGTGAGTTTCATAGGTTTGAAATTTCGCCACACGCAGATGCAGAACTGATCACAATACAAACCGATTAGATTTCTGTCCAACCTGATCCCAACCGACGGTGGTTTTATACGTTTTTATTTGGTCAGATGGACAAAATAATTTGCTCAGTTGTTCTTGTTTTTAGTAGGCGGGGTCTCCTCTCCCCTGTGTCTCCTGTGTGTCCCCGCCAACTGATATGTGTGGTTTGTCCCCGTTTGTCCTCTCTACCTGTTCTTGTGTGTCCCGTGTGTCCCAGCCAGTGGTGTAGCGGTCCATGGAGAACTTTTTTTTTTTTTTTTAAGTAGTCTAAAAAAAAAAAGCCGTTTCAGAAAACAGTGACATGTAAGACTACTCTATTAAGTTTACCCCAAAATCCGTCATTTCTACTTGCACACTATTATAAAATGATCATGACTTGATCAGGAGCAGTTTGTAGTTACTACTGGTCACACAAGCAGCCTGGATGAATGTAAAATGTATTTATCATGAGGCAAACATGGTGTTTCAGTTATTTTTGAACATTTATTTAAATAAAACACTTCAAATCCGAAGCTGACAATGCATCCTCGTTCATATTTCATCTTAAATAAAACACACAAATCATTCTCTTCCAAACATCCAAACCAATCAGATAAACTCAAAAGTGCACTGTCAGAAAATTGAAATAAATTATTTGGTTTTCAATAGCTGAACACTATTTAAGCAATGTTGTTATCTGTCCCTTTACAAAATAAGACAGCCTGATTAGACCTCAATATTGTTTTAAGCCGAATCTTAAACTATTTGTCCCAATTCTTGTTTTTAACTTACTTAAAAATCAACTAGCAGCCTAGCTACTTTAAAATTAAACTAGATCATGTAGGTTGGTTAGGGCTAAGTAACTTGGCTAACGTTATAATTTAGACCTTTACAATAACAAACGAGCTTCATAGACATTGAGATAATCAGTTTCATCTAACATTACAGTCTGGTATGAAATTCTTGCAAACTGGGTTGATTAAACACTTACTGAAAACCAGCAATGTTTCCCCTCATTATGCCAATCTAGCTAGCTTCAGACTAACGTTAGGATAACGTTAGCCTTTCATAACGTTAGCCGACTCGCACAGTATAACTATTGGCGACAAAATCTCTTCTCCTCTAAATGTGCAGTCATATTGCCAGTAAAACAATGATTCATTTGGAAACCACATTAAAACTTACCTCAGAATGATATCTTCCATCAACTGGGGTGGCACACCGCCGCCTGTTGCCTGCCGTTAGCGTCAAGTGGCACTTTTTTTTTTCACTGGCACCTGAGGTGTTAGCAACCCTACTCTGCCTCTAATTGGCTCATCAGTCCTCATGTCTAAAGTTAACCAATCTAATCAGTGAAGGCAGCGAGTACCAGCCAATTAGAGGCAGAGGAGGGTGGGTCATGACTTCACCATCCTTGAGTAAAAAATGGGCAACCTGGCTCACAGATATTATTGAATGGTGCGCATCAGGGGGATTTAGAAGTGGGTATACGCAATGCTGACTGAAAAATAAGTAGATATACGCCGTGTACCGGCGTATACCCTGGACTACACCACTGACTACACCACACCTGGTGGCTTAACTTTGGCCTTCCGCCAGTCCACCTACACACCTGATGCAACCACGTCATCAGCCCGCCTCCAGCCTGTGGCTTTTAAGGAGCGTCTCGTCCCTCCACTCTGCGCCAGTTCGTCTGATCTCCCTCTGCGGTAGTAACTCACCTTGTATTTCCTGAGCCTCAGGTACATCCACACCTATCCACCTGACTCTCCACGTTCGGTCCCCCTCTCCTGCTTCTCCGCCCATGAGGCCACGCTCTGCCTGCTCATCTGCTCACCACCTGTTCCAACCTGTCTTCCAGAAAACACCTGCCTGTCCTGCTCCAACCAAGACACTCTGATCCATTCATGTCCTGGTCACAATAAACTGTTGCTGAGTCGCAAGTCTTCCGTTTGTCTGCTAACCACTGCCTTCAAACATATATCCACATAAAGACCTGACTCTGCAGAAAGTTTACTTGCAACTGAACATATTTGAAACTAGATGTGTATAATGATTTTCCCTCAGATTTTAAACATATTTTACATTTTTAAGTAATAGAAATCTTGATGTTACTGGTTTTCAAAAAAAATGTTATAAGAAAAAAGTATAAAACTGTAGATAGTGTCTGTGACATCACTGAAACACTGAAGTGGGGGATGATGGGATGATAACACTGACTGACTGATGGTAAAGGCTATAGGTTGGATCAGATCAGCTCAGATTATTTCAGAATGAAAAGGTCCAAGCCTGAAGGTGCACAAGGATGAAAGGAAAGAAGAGGGGGAAGAAACCCCAGTATAGAGGTGTGTCGTCTTATATATAATGTTGGGACCAAGAAATAATTGGGAAAAATTAAATTTCATGGAGATGTAGTAGATAAAGTATTCACAGGAACATGTGTTTTAATTTCATTTTTTGGTCCTGCCAAAGTCCTCAAAACCACTTCTGTGGTAGCTCCCAATACAGTACGTGTCTCCAGGACCACATCATTTCATGTTCTCACACACACACACACACACACACACACACACACACACACACACACGGTGAAAACAACATCAGCTATGTTGTGTGGCTGGTAACAAATGATACTCCAGCACCCCCTGGTGGGGGGGAGATGGTGCTGCACCCAATAACCCAGATGAGGAAAGGGTGTATTTTTGCCCCAAATTTCCCAGAACCAGTCACTGTCCCTGTCAGAAATCCCAGATCCCACTTTACAGAAGAGAAATGACAATAAGAGAGTCAAATCAAACGGACAAATCAGACAGCTTGTAACAACAAACAAACAATTTGAAACGGTGTGGAAATTATTTAAGGAGAGTTGTGAGTTTTCAGGGTTGGAGCGGGGAGCTAGTACTGCATCTCAGAGACACATTTATGCAGCCTTAATGAAATTAAGATATGGAAGTGTACACAGATCAGCAGAGCTGGATATTATGGAAGCTCGGTTTCTGAGTGTGTGTTTAGGAGCAGTCACAACTCTTCCAGTTTGTGTTTATGTCAGAAACAGCTGGTGGCCAGTTACCAGGTCTGTCTAAGGGGGGCACGAAAATAGTCATCCAACACAAAGGGTGCTGCAGACACAAATGATTAAAGAGTCTGGCACAATAGTGGTGTGGCCCGTGTAGATCTGGAATTACTGAAGATTAAACAAGACTTTAGTTATAGGAAACGTCAATATAAAGACAGTTCAGATTTTAACAGATGGATCAAAGGATCTGCAAAAAGATGCAACAGGGTCTAACAGTTCCTTGTTATTAAATTGTTATTTATCCATCTTCTATACAGCTTATCCTCTTAAGGGTCAACCTAATCTGCACGTCTTTGGACTGTGGGAGGAACACGCAAAAAAAAAGCCCGAGACTGTGGATTCGGACCCAGTACCTTCTTTCCACAAGGCGACAGTGCTAACCACTGCAGCACAGTTCCTGAAGGTGGCCATAACGTAACACCACGGAGACCATCACTGACGTAAATCGTCAGAGAACACGAAGAACGTGATGACGTGTTAAGGAGAGGGGGGGGGGGGGGGGGGGGACATGGGTAACTAACCCAACACCAAACAAGCGTCTCAGCGTCAGAAGTCACCAGCTGAGTCTGGAGCGGGTTGGTCCAGCACAGTGACAGCTAAATTCCCGGAGAGCCCAGTTTCCAGTGGCCGCAAGACTGTTGGGGGGGGGATAATGAAAAAAACAGTAGGACTTTGAAAGCTGCAGCGCAGGCTTTCAGTCGGAATGGAACCCCGCTATAATATGTTGTATCCTTGTGGAGAGGGCTGTGAGACACACTTTCAAACGGGACAGGCGACCAGAGGATGGGGCTGACTTCTCCGCACGGGGATAAAAAAAAAAAATGTCTTCTTAACCCTTGGCATCACGCTGTCAGAGGCGGAAAGCGTCTTGGCCTTAATACCCTACAGAGGTGGTGGGTGCCCGGTACACGTCAGCACCTTCCCCCAAGACAACGGCAGCATTCATGCAGTTCACCCCGGACCGCAGAACTGAACTCTCCGTCAGGTAAAAGGCGATGGCTCTGAAATCAAGGAGACCGTGGGCGACCGTGATGTTCGGCGTCTTTCTCGGTTTCACCGCCTCCTCTTGGCTCATCTTGCCTCAGGTCCTGGAGAGTAAGAGGAGAAAATCCCCCGTGTGTTTGTACCACAGTGTCTCCTCCGTGGGTAAAGGTCCCGACATTCTCGGGAACACCGCGGCTATCCAAGACGTGGACAGCCCGCAGTTCGGTCAGGAGGAGGATAGGGTTTACAGCACGGGCAACGGCAGCGGAGATACCGGGGGAGCCGTCAACAGACCGAAGCGTTTCCTCTACGTCGGCGTGATGACCGCGAAAAAGTACCTGGGCTCTCGCGTCCTTGCCGCGTACAAGACCTGGGCCAGTTCCATACCCGGGAAAGTGGAGTTCTTCTCCAGCGCCGGGTCCGGCGCTGTCCGCACCCCCGTCCCCGTCCCGGTGGTGTCTCTGGCAGGTGTGGACGACTCCTACCCGCCACAGAAGAAGTCATTCATGATGCTGAAGTACATCCACGACCACTACCTGGACGAATACCAGTGGTTCATGCGGGCAGATGATGATGTTTATATAAGAGGTGATTATTCTGGGATGGAGACTAGAAGCTCAGGTGTTTGTGTGAATGTCTTATAGTGTGTGTTTGGAGGAGAAATACGGCCTCCTGAAGTTTGGAATACTCTCTCTTCCATATTTAGAAGGAGAAATTATGTTGTCCTGAATTATATGAACATTTATGACTATTTGGAATGAACCAGGGGGTTGTATTTCTTTTTTATTTTATTTTATTTTTTATTAATATCAACATAAACCCTGATCTTAACCTTTTCACTAACTAAATAATCAGGCAAAGCCCTGTCCTTGGGCACCACATGCCAAGGGGCCCAATGCTAAAGGAAACAAGGTCAGTTTATCATTGTTGCCTGTGTAAAAAATTATAATGTGCTTATTCCAAAATGTGTTTAACAAGAGTTAGTGTGGGGCCCATAACTAATTTTTAAATCCAAGCCACACAGCTTTGGTCTTATTTTTGTAGCTGGGACATTGCTTTCCATTGGTGGTCATAAGATTGGACTCACTAAGTCTGGAAATGCAGCCACATGTTAGAAATCAGACAGGGCATGAAGAGCCTGACCATCAGACAGGTTGGAAACAAACCAAACCAGCAGGTCAGACAAACTTGTGTCTGTAAAGAAGACATGTTTATTCTGAGTTAATCATCCTCCTACAGGTGAGAAGCTGGAGCTGTTCCTGCGGTCGCTGAACAGCAGCAAGCCCCTCTACCTGGGCCAGACGGGCCTGGGCACGGCAGAGGAGCTGGGCAGATTGGCCCTGGAGCCTGGAGAGAACTTCTGCATGGGAGGCCCCGGGATGATATTCAGCAGAGAGGTGCTACGCAGGATGGTCCCTCACATCAGCACCTGTCTGAGGGAGATGTATACCACCCACGAGGACGTGGAAGTGGGCCGATGTGTGCGACGTTTCGGAGGAACGCAATGCGTGTGGTCTTATGAGGTATGGACTGAGTCAGTCTGCTTTCTGTTCATTGAGTCATTGAGTAGGTATATATGTGTATGTGTGTGTGTGTATTATATATATATATATATAATGTCATATAGTGATTCATGAAAGTGAGTCCATATTATTTGCTTGTTTGTTAGTTAGTTGTGCAAACAATCCCCAAAAACTTTTCAGTGACATTTTCATCTGCAGTGAAATTTGTCCAAAAGTTTTTTGGGTCGTCAGGTCGGACTAGAATTTTCATTAGTCATTTCACAGTCTGCGTGAGCCAAGAGGAGAACAGAGTCTTTCTTCTTTAATAAGGAAACTCCTGCCAAGAGCAGTGAAGGGTGGCATAGCAAGACACAGCTACTTTAAAAGGAAAAGTTTGCAGATAGAATCCAAATCCACTGTAGTAAAGTCTGTATAGATGAAATGCTACTTACATTGTGCCCGTTAACACTGGACATCCAGTGAAAGCAAGTGTATCATGTTGCTTTTGTGCTATGACCCTGTTCAGGAGTCCAGTGGAAGTATCTCAAAGAGGAGTGTCTATGTTAAGCATATTGAATTGTATTATATTGAATTGTTTGTAGTAGTATGTGTCTAGTGAATATCAACAGAAGGAAAATTGTAGCTTCACAGTCTCACAGAGGAAAAATGTATTTGTGTGTATCTTTCCACCCAAACCTTCCCACCCTGTCCTACTTGGAATGGATTTTTCATGTGGGAGTGTTTTTAACTGTCTATGTCTATGTGTCTTTTGGTCTGGCTGTGTGTTAAATTATTAACAACAAAACTATAAACACGACAAAGACTCTCCTCTCCCAAACTCATTGGACAGTGGCAGCAGATGGTCTCCAGCCATTGTGATGGAGCTAAAATGCCACACAGCCACATCCACTGGGGTTTAGCAGGCACATAGTGACATCACAAAACCAAAGTCCAGCGGGGGCTATTCAGCAGTAAAATACTTTTCAGTAAAACAGTTTTCAGCTCCAGTAAATCTGCAATGAAAAAGAACATTTTGATTGAAAGCACTGTTAGTCTACTGTAATCATTGTAATGGTACTTCTTTGGACATGGTCCAGGCTCTTAATGTGGCGTTACAACTCTTTTCACAGATGCAGCAGCTCTTCTATGAGAACTACGAACACAACAAGAAAGGTTTCATTGAAGAACTTCACAATAGCAAGATCCACAACGCCATCACACTCCACCCCAACAAAAAGCCTGCCTACCAGTACCGGCTCCACAGCTTCATGCTGAGCCGTGAGATCTCACGGCTTTGTTACCGCACCATCCAACTCCAGCACGACGGCCTGATGATGAGTTACCTCGGTGATACGGAGGACCAGCAGCTGGGGTCGCCACCTTCCTACATGCGCTATCAGCCCAGTGAGAGAAATGATGTCATTGAGTGGGATTTCCTGACAGGTCGCCATATTTATTCTGCTGTTGAAAACAAGAAAGCCCGGCAGAGCCTTGGGAACTTGATCCAGACCGCGCTAGAAGACATTATACTGCAGGTCATGGAAATCATTAATAAGAATTCGAAAACACGGGGCCGTATCATTGACTTTAAAGAGATTCAGTATGGCTACTACCGGGTGGATCCAATGCATGGGGCGGAATACATTTTAGACTTGCTGCTTCTGTACAAGAAACATAAGGGACGCAGAATAACCGTGCCCGTGAGGCGACATGCTTACCTTCAGCAGCCCTTTAGCCGACCCTTCTTTACTGAAACTGAAGAGCTAGATGTGGTTGAACTTGTGGCTGCCATCAACTCTGAATCCCAATCCCTGTCTTTCCTGTCTAACTCTCTGAAGTTTTTATCGCCCTTCCAGTTCTACGAATCAAGGGAGATGTGGAAGCAAAGTCAGAAGAAGGTCCACATTCTCGTCCCGTTGTCTGGGCGCTACGATACCTTTGTCCACTTCATGGAGAACTTTGAAAAAGCGTGCTTGATTCCCAAACAAAACGTTAAGCTCTCCGTCATTCTTGTGGACCACGAGAACAATCCGAAGGACGGAAAACATATTCAGTTAATCAAAGACTACTACAGGAAGTATCCCACAGCGGACCTTTCTGTAATCCCTGTGATGAGCAACTTTTCACGTGGGCTGGCTCTGGAGCTGGGCTCCTCGCAGCTTGACAATGACACCCTACTGTTCTTCTGCGATGTTGATCTTATCTTTAGTGGTGACGCCTTGCAACGCTGCAGAGACAATGCTGTCCAAGGGAGACAGGTCTATTTCCCTATTGTCTTTAGTCAGTACAACCCCAAGATAGTGTATGCTGATAAGGACCAAAGAGAAAACAAAGTTGCACTCACCAAGAAAAGTGGTTTCTGGCGAGATTATGGCTTTGGAATCACCTGCATTTTCAAGAGTGATTTACTGAAGGCCGGAGGTTTTGACACCTCAATCCTGGGCTGGGGGATGGAAGATGTGGACTTGTTCACAAAAGTTATTCATTCTGGTTTAAAAGTGTTACGCAGTCAAGAGCCAGGGATTTTCCACGTCTATCATCCTGTCCACTGCAACACAAGCCTCGAGCAGAAGCAACACAAAATGTGCCTTGGGTCAAGAGCAAGTACGTTTGCATCCACGCTGCAGTTAGCAGAGCTGTGGTTGGAGAAACACGTAGAAACAGGGTTTAACAGAACTTCATCCTGACGTTTGAGCCCTCCTCAGTCCCTCCACGCAACTTTACCTCATTTCTGCTGGAATGCAGACAGCGATGGACTGTGTATTGTACTGTGGTCAAGGTCTTTGTAGTCTGGAAAGGTTGACACAAGAAGGACCCAAGACTATCCTATCCAAAACAAGTTGACCAAACCCACATCCGGCCTAACAGCAGGTGTCCAGATGGATCCAGAACAGTGCTATACAGCAGTATCACATACCTGATCCAGATCCAAAGCAGCCTCTTAGTTGGTACATTGGACATTGTACAGCTCACTTTACTATTACACATTTATTTTTTTACTGTGTAAATGATGCAGATATAAAAGGTTGGGAGTTTTATTGCAGTTACTTGGGTTTGGGATTAAATCTAAAAAAAAAAAAAAAAAAAAAAATAGACCCAAAGAACAAGCTGTACCACCCAAAATACCAAATAAGGGTGATTTTAACTCTTCAACGGATAGGAAATGAAATCAGCAGAAAAATATCAATATTATGGTAAAATGCTTAGTATGCTGAAGGTGTTACACACAAGTGCTGCTTTGCTGTGTCGCAGGTTTGAGTCCTCTCAGTTAATCAGTGAATTTAATACTGGGCCACGCCGCCTACCTCACCTGTGTGTGTGTGTGTGTGAGACAGCTGCCTGGTTGAACATGTGTGTCTACACCGGCAGCATTACTGCTGATACTGCCAGCTCTGTCCTTCTACACTGAGTCTGCCTTGGATAATGGCCATCAATAATAATAATAATAATAATAATCCATCGTTGATGGGCTGAAAAATGAAAAGTAGTAAACGGAAAGCAGTCATGTGATTTTTGACTTATGGTAGCCATGATGTGTTCACATGTTTGTTCTGCCTGCTTTTACACCTGCACACAGCTGATCAGGTCACTGTGGACTTGAACGTCTGGACCCAGAACCTGGTTCGGAGGGATGTCAGTTCCTCTGATACTCATGATGCCATTTCTATGTTTTTGTGTCATTCAGCTCTACAGCATCTTCCAAAGGACATTTTTCTTAGCTGTCACTTCATGGCTTCTCCTTGACTTTTTTTTTTCCCTCACTGCCGTAGTTATTATGACCTTCACAGTTCGGGCCTCAGGACCATGTCTTGCCACCCACTGCACTCCAAGTCTGATATGATGCCTTCTGCCTGTCATGAAAAGGATTCATTGGATCACACTGGCTAAACATCTTTGAATTAGCCTGGTTCTTAAGGATCTGTGTCACCATCAGACTGAACAAATCTGCTCATTTTCTGCTCAGAACAAGGAAATTGAATCATTCCCATTAAAACCATTTATTTTCCTATTTTTTTCTTGAAGTATTACGTACCAAATGATTCAGTTTTAACAAAAAAATTTCTTGTAACGTTCACTATAATGACAAACGGAGCCAATATTTTTTTTTAATCATGAGTGCAGCAGCTGTCTTCAGACCTCTAAATTACTGTAAACTCCCTCAGCAGTACAATCAGATAAATAATGAAATAGAAGAAAATGGTTGTGTGTGATTTCCAGGCTCGCTTTAAGTGATTGTGAATAATTCTCAATTCCACCACTAACATATTGCAAACTATGTAATCATAACATATACCTGTAAAGTACCACATTACCTTTACCTTTTATGTTTTTTTATATGGGAAAAAGTGAACTGAAAGCTCCACAGTGAGCGACACATTCACAGCACTAGAGCCCACTTTGCAGTAACCAAAGAAAAATATTGGAGACATAGCTCATATAAATAAGAAAACAATCTCACAATTACAAGATCTTTATCTCATAATTATGGCATCAAGCTATTGTAATAAAAAAATGAGTTTTCTCATCATTTTGAGTCATAATTACAAGGGAAGGTTTTTTTTTTTTCCTTTAGTGAATGATAAGTAAGAAAAGTCGGACGACGCAACACACTCAACGGTTACGGTTACGGTTAAACACAAAGATCTGTAAAAGTTTTGCCCACTGATACCATACACATCTGTAGTGCTTGAATGTAATGTAACAGGCTAATGTAATGCAAGGTCAGTATAAGTAAAGTTTAATGCTACAGGAAGTCACACAGGCATATTTGATTTTATTTAATAAATATTCATTTTGTATCTATGTTTTTTGTGTATTGATATTTGTAATGTCTGCCTTGCCACACATTGCACTGAAAACAGGAACAAAGCTGAGGAATGGAAACTGACTTTGAGTGTATAAATTAAAGGGAGACAAGCAGACAATGGCATGGCTATGAATGCTGTGAGATAAAGCAAAAAAAAAAACGTAAAAAGTAAAACATTGCACAGGATTTCAAAACTTGACCTTTTGGCTATTTTTTTCATCCGATTTCATTTTTTTTCAGGGGCCCCAGGTTGAGTCTGCTGCAGTGAATCTGTAGGACACGGATAGCAGTCAAGGGAGAAGGATCTTCATCATAATCATTTATTATGAAATTCAAAATAAAAAAAAAATTCCTTGGACACACATCTCTATCTGAATACTTAAGTAGGGGCATCATGTAAATATGTAACCAAGAGAGATGTTGCAGTGTTTCCCAAAGGTTGAGAATATATTTGGTGGTGGTGGGTGTTGCAGTATGTGACCGATATACATGCAGAGACTCATTCACAGGGGGTGATGGTGTAAACAAGGTTATTTTCTGTCTTTAACATATTCATTTTGGTACTGATAATTCCTTTTCCTCTTAAAAGGAAAAAGCTCCCTCTCACCTCCTCATGAAAAGAATTGAGTTTTGACAGGTCTGTGCTGCCCTCTGCTGGACAACACTGAAACGCCATACAGCTTTTCACTTTGTTCTGTGTTGCGATTTTTTCATTTTACTGTGACATGGAAAATTCACGTCACAATGAAAAACTGTTTATCCAGTTATTGAAAATAAAAGGCTAAAAAAATAACTGTCATTTAACATACATTTTCCAAGAAGTTACGTAAAAAAGGCAAATACAAATAATAAGGTGTGCTTGTATTTCACTTTAGTTCTGTGTTTGATGTTTTCTTTTAGGGATTTAAAATCTTCCACACAGTGACATGACAAGTCTGTTTTATTCTTATTATTTTCTGTTATTGACGTACGTGTTTCATTTATTTTTAATGCAGGTTTCAAACTATGCAGCCAAGAGAACAGTAGTCTTTACTTAATGGAAGCTGTGGACGGACAGACACTCAGATCCACTGTTTTCCTGTAAGAACTTAAATGCAGCATTGCTGATGACGTTGTTACAAGGAAGCTAAACATGGCGTCCGGACAGCAATGGGTGTTGGTGGAAATGGTGCAAGCATTTTATGAGGTACGTTTCGCCCTCTCCACAACCATAGAGTAGACTTATTTCCTGACGTTTACATCTAGATTCTTTGTATGTTTTCCCTTCGCGTCGATGCTTTTCGTTTTGTCCGCGGCTGTTAATGGTAACTTCTCAGTCAGGAAGTTTCCGTGGTGTAACGGAGGTGTTTGACAGACGCTCGGAGCCAATCAGCTGCTCCCTCAGCTCCTGTTTGCGTAAGGACCAGTCAATCAACGGCGAGAGGCAAAGCAACAAGGAAGTTGGCTGACTCCAGAAAACACTTAGCCTCGTTGTTGTTAGCCTCTAAAGTAGAAAATATAGGATTCAGACTGATTCATTGCACGAATTATATCGTCGAACCAAGATAAACAGTAAATGTGATTTGTTAACGTCTTGAAAATGTGAATTTGCTTGTCAGTGAACGTGACAACGTGAACATAGGCGACACCGAGACATGTAAAATAAAATTGTCAGTTCAGGTTATGCAGTAACGGTATTGCGTTACTTTATTCTGCTAATAAAAAACAAGGAGATGTGGAATCGCAAACCAGCCAACAAACTACAACCAAACATGTCTGTCATTCCAAAATATGACAAAGCTACAATATGAAATGAGAAATGTGATTTTTCTGACATGAGACATGATGAACTGACACCATCTCCCTCCTAGTTCCTAAGGACCTAGTAAAATGGGAACAGCAAAGTCAATTACGTTATCCAGAAGCTGTTGAAAAATTTCTGCATTGAGGCCTGCTTTGCAGAAAAAAAAAAACAACTACACAAATCACAAAATACAACTCCCCACCCGTGCTCTTGAAGTGAAGTCTCTGACTGATCAGCTCTCTCATCTAATGTGCTGTATGTGAGAAGATGCAAAGAAACCAAGTGTACCAGTTGTAATCGTGCTGGAGTCCACACCCATTCAACATGTCCCTGTTCACAGGCTCCTGCTTATCACCTGATTCTGGAGGGAATCCTCATACTGTGGATCATCAGACTTCTCTTCTCTAAGACCTACAAACTTCATGAGACCTATAAACTGACGGAGAAGGTAAACTCAGCACAGCGCAGTGAGAAACATGTATCAGTGTTTGTGTGTGTATGTGTCACCAAACAGCTGTCATGTGGCTCCATGTTCCAGGAAAAGGAGGACCTGATTGAGGAATGGCAGCCAGAGCCTCTTGTTCCTCCTGTATCCAAAGACCATCCCTCCCTCAACTATAATGTTGTCACCGGGTAAGACCCACAGGACATCTCTGTCTCTCTCTCTCAGATTTACTCTCTGCTTTTAAACACCGTCTCAAACAAAGTATCCTCAAGGGCTAAGGATTGTTGGGTTTCTCTCTTAAACAGTAAGAGCAGCTTCTTATCAGCAGTTAAAATGAATCTCATTCCATCCTGACTCGCTGCCGTTCTCATCTGCCACCTGTGTTTAAGTACCACTGTCTAAACGAGGTCTCCAGATACCCAGATAGTTTCAGACATGCTTCATGTTTCCATCCAGTTGATGTTAGTAGCTCAGTGAAACAGTAGCTGCTCAGTGGTAAGAATGATCGTTCTTGTATGAATTTAACTGGCTGAAAATGCACAGCAGTGTTATGGTGATTATACAATAGCTAGCTGTTGTTCTGCTCACTGAACTCTACACGCCGTTAGCGTGCTAAGCTAAGCATTTAAACACACTGTTTTCCATTACAGACCTCCAAGCCACAAAATCATAATCAATGGCAAAGAGTGCATTAACTTTGCATCATTTAACTTCCTGGGTCTCCTCGACAATGAGCGTGTGAAGGTCGGTACTTGCTATTTAAAGCCATTACTACCTGTAGTTGTACCTTTTTTTTTTTTTTTTTAACTTTATTTATTTGCATGTTTCCAGTGTGGGGGGAAAAAAATAATTGTTTTATTGAAACTTTGAAGTATTTTTGAATATTTTCTGTATTGTTTTTTTCTTTTCTCTTCCACACGGCAGCAAAAGGCATTGGCATCCCTCAAGAAATATGGTGTGGGCACATGTGGTCCAAGAGGCTTCTATGGAACATTTGGTGAGTTAAAAAAAAATGTCTTTTCTTCTCTGCTATTTATCTTCTGCGTTGGGACGAGCCAGTGGCAGCCACTGAGGCTGACAGTGATAAAGTTCTTCCTTATATCATTAAATCAGGTTTAGTTTAGCCTTGCATGAAGACACTGTGTTCTCTGCAGTGTTCTGTCACAGTAAATTCAAATGAACTTTTTAATGTCAGCTGCTTTTTTTTTTTTTTTTTTTTTTGTTTCCCCTCCCCAAGATGTTCACCTGGAGCTGGAGAGTCGTCTGGCCAGATTCATGAAAACAGAAGAGGCTATCATCTATTCCTATGGCTTCGCCACCATTGCCAGTGCGATCCCGGCCTACTCCAAGAGGGGGGACATCATCTTTGTGTAAGCTCTGTCTCTCAGTCAGGTTTAGTTCATGAAAAGGTTCAGCACAGACAAACACATCTACCAGCCCGCACATGATGAGGAATTTCTTCCATAGTATTGTGTTTGGTTTTTTTTTAAATTTTGTGTTGTATTCCTCATTATGTGTTCAGGGATGAAGCCGCCTGCTTCTCGATCCAGAAAGGTCTTCAGGCGTCCCGCAGCTTTATCAAATACTTCAAACACAATGACATGGAGGATCTGGAGAGGCTGCTGAAGGAGCAGGAGCTGGAGGACCAGAAGGTGAGTACAGGGTTTGCCGTTAGTGTAAGAAAAGAATTATAAGGTGTGGGTGTCACAATATGCCCCTGTGCTTTCATGCTAGTAAATGTAGCCCAGAGTGTTTGAACTGCAGGTTGTAGTTTTATGATTCTGTTTTCACTCATACAATAACATACTTCGTTTGTGTTGCAGAATCCTCGTAAAGCTCGAGTAACCCGGAAGTTCATCGTAGTGGAGGGACTGTACATCAACACTGCAGACACCTGTCCTCTCCCTGAACTGGTAAATAGAAATGAATGATGACAGAATGAATGATAGAAACGGAATGATGGCAAACCTGGGAGAAACCAAAAGTCTGTCCTTTGTATAGAAGGTCTACACCTGATTTTTTTTTTTTTTTTTTGTGCTTGTGTAAATTCCAGGTGGGGCTCAAGTACAAGTACAAGGTGCGGCTCTTCCTGGAGGAGAGCCTGTCTTTTGGTGTGTTGGGAGAACACGGCAGAGGAGTCACGGAACACTTTGGGGTGAATGTGAGTGCACTGATCTTAAAATGAAGACATGCTGTAGATTCACACTCTAAAAGTCTAAAAGTAGCTGATTTGAAAAGGTTCTGCTAACACTAATGCGGCCGGTAAGAAGAAAGGAGGGGGGGGGGGGGGGTCGCCGTGCTCGTCAACAACAGGTTGACAGAAGGAACTGAAACACAGCCTGAAGGAGAGTAAGGACGCCTACAGGAGGAAGCTGGAGGAGAGACTGGAGAGAAACCAAACCAGGGACGTGTGGGGTGGAATGAGAGCGATCACTGGTTTCCAGAGGAAAGGAAGATGTGTAGCTGAAGGGAATGTGGACCGAGCTAATGAGTTAAACCAGTTTTTCAACAGGTTTGATTCCAGCTCCCCCTCCCCCAACGGTGCCCCCACTTCTCCTCTGAGTGATCAGTGGACTTCTTCACACCTCCCAGGGCCCCTAACACATCCCCCATGTTCCTCCCCTCCCCTCCTCACACAGACCCCACCACCTCCCCCCCAGGACTAACTATCACATCCAGCCAGGTGAGGAGACAGTTGGAGAGGCTCAACCAGGGAAAGGCTCTTCTGAGTTATGTCACCTCCAGAAGTACTCGGATGACACAGCCATAGTCGGGTGTGTGGAGAGAGGACGGGAGGATGAGTACAGGGGCCTTGTGGAGAGTTTTGTCAGGTGGTGTGGGGAGAATCACCTGCGGCTGAATGTGGCCAAGACAAAGGAGATGGTGGTGGACTTTAGTAGGAGTCAGTCCCCGCCCTCACCTGTCTGTATTAGTGGGAGTGGTCCACAAACACTGATGCTGTCTACAGGAAGGCCATGAGTAGACTTTACTTCCTGAGGAGACTCAGGTCCTTTCAGTGTCTGCAGCTTCATGCCTTCACACTACACTACGTTTGTGTGTGATAATAACATGGTACATGGATTTCTGCTTCCATGCAGATAGATGACATTGACCTGATCAGCGCTAACATGGAGAACGCTGTGGCCTCCATCGGCGGCTTCTGCTGCGGACGCTCCTTTGTCATCGACCACCAGGTAAACTCAACCAGGGTTTGATTGAAAGGGCACGTTTTCAAGATGTGCCTACACAGGTGGGTGCACAACGCACACTTTACACTCACTGCTTCTAATATATCACAGCAGCGCACAAACATGCATTACTACCTGGAAAGTCCACTCAAAAAACGGATGTTTAATGAGGTGTGAACGGTTCCCAGAAGACAACAGCAAGCCCAACTGTTAAAAAACAAAAACAAAAACCCCAGAGCTGCACAGACCTCAGTTCAGTCCAGTCCACTTCAGAATAGCTGTTCACTGACACTTCCTGTGAAACTGGACGAAAGCCTGAGCAGTTTTATAAAGAACTGTGGTGAAATAAAGTCCACACTGACCTGTCCCCATGGACTGTCACTGCTGCCCAAAGGTGCTTTTACCAAATCTAGACTTGATGGATGCAGCCAGTTGTTTTTAGGCCAGACTGTGGTAAAGATTTCTGGTTCTTGCTTTAGTATTACAGTTTTTTCCCCTGGTGACTAATATCAAAATGCTGATCATAATGACATCCACTGTGATTTTCGTGAAAAGTAAGAGACGTCTTTTTGTGTGTTTGTAGCGTCTGTCAGGTCAGGGCTACTGTTTCTCTGCGTCCCTGCCTCCCATGTTGGCTGCCGCTGCCATCGAGGCCCTCAACATCATGGAGGAGGATCCAGGTACGGGGTCGTCACTGGTTTCACCTCTGTTCGCCCTTTCCATGTTTTTTTTTGGGCAATGAATGACCTCAACTGTGGGAGAGATCTTTGTTTGAGAAGTAGATTTTCGGAAGAAGCAGCACTGTTCCCTCAGATCTGTTCCCACTCATTCGTCTTCATCATTTGCAGATATTTTTGCTGTCCTGAAGAAAAAGTGCAAACATGTTTACAAGGCTTTACAGGGGTAAGTTCATCTGTGCTGTGATTACAATCTGTCTGTAGCTGTTTTTTTTTTTTTTCCTCATAGTTTCTAAATGAGTGACAACTTTAAAAGAGCACCATACACCATGATCATTGTGTTTTGCCTGGTTATCCATGTACGACAGAACTCCAGGGCTGAAGTTAGTGGGAGTACCGTTTGCCCCGGCTCTTCACTTACAACTGGAGAGAAGTTCAGGCTCCAGAGACTCTGACATGCAGCTGCTCCACGCCATTGTAGATCACGTGAGTCTTCAAACCTATGCACAAGATCATATCTCCACATTTTTTTTTTTTTTTACTTCCAACCTTCTCCCACAGCTGTTAAATGGCAGTGGTTGTTATTTAGTGTCTCATTGTGGGTTTACGTGTTTTCTGGATCAGTGTTTGGAAGGAGGTGTGGCTCTCACCCTCGCTCGCTACCTGGAAAAAGAGGAGCGCTTCCTCCCCCCGCCTAGGTAAGGGACTCTACCTGCCGTGCAGTTCTTTCTTACATATTAATATTTCCCACTGCAGAATGCTAATCCTAACCCCACACAAAGTCCACCAGTCTATTATATGCTCACTCTAACACTGTTGTGTCTGACTGCTCCTCCTGTCTGTCCTCAGTGTCAGAGTGGTGGTCACCATCGAACAGACAGAGGAGGACATCGAGAAGGCCGTGTCCCGTATCAAAGAGGCAGCTTTAGCCGTCCTCAAATGACAATGTAGGCACTGCTGAAAGTTAGCAGACATCGCTGGAGCTTTACCAAGAGTCCACTCGATGGACCGGGGAAGACGTCACTGAGAGGGGACACTCCTGACCTGATGTTCTCGTCCAATGTTTTTACTGGAGACTTTGTTTGTCTCTTAACACTTCCTTCTTTTGCCTTTGTTCTCATTTCAACTCCGTGTACCACATGTTGCGTATTCTTGTGAATGTGAAGTGTGGGTCTTCAGCAGGACTGTCAGCAGACGCCTTTTTTCTGCGGTGAATAAAAATGGCCGCCAGTCACTTAGAAAGAAAAACCGTTGCTGCGAGGACCCGACCTGATGTTCACAGACCAAATGATCTGTTATTTTTTTTTATACACTGACCAAAGAGGAGACATTTCACTCAATGTTATGATGGAATATTCTGCTGTCTGTTAGTACATGACCTCTACATGATGGTTTTTATCTTAACATGCCACTGGCGTTAAAGAGATTAAAGAGACACTGATATTTACAGCTGGGGTTTTTATTTATTTTTTTGTCAGCTGATGTTAATTTTGTTTTGTAGTTGTAGTTTTTACCTCTAATAGCTATTTCATGTAGGAACACCAACCAAAAAGCCAGCGAGATGTTTTTTTAAGGGTGACATTTCTACACACATACACACACACTTCAAATAGACACAAACCACACACCAGAGACATTGTAGACCAGTGTGGCTGGATACTAGCTTACTAAATGCTCCACTCCCCAAGTCCAGTCCCCACAGATTTCTGCTTTAAATGCTGATTACAGAAATAAATGTCTACCTTCACACTGAGCTCTAGTGTTGTGTGTACATGCGTGTTCCCAGCATTGTGTTTGAGGACGCAGAATGTACAGACCAAAGACATGTTTGGATTCACTGAATGTCATGTCCTGTGCCCTTGTACGCATTGGTCCTCCATGGACCCGCCATCTGTGTCTTTTTGTGCAAATGTAATCTACAGGTCCAAGTACTTATGTCCCACCTGTGGCACTTCCTCCTGAATAGCCAATGGGGATTGCTCAGATGAACATATCATTTCACAAAGGGTTAATCCTAACAACAAAAACAGAATTTTTTTCTCAGTTATTTTTGAATGAGGCAGATGTTAGGACAAAAAACATGGCGAAGAATGAATATGTTGTATGTACATATATAAACTCCTGTAATCATCAATATTAATACAGCGTTTGAGTCTAAAACTAAATCAAAGTATAATCATTTCTGATCTGTGTGTGAAAAATTATATTTAAAGGAAACAAAGTTAAAGGCTTTTTTATTATAATCAAGAGTCAAAGCGCCTTTTTTTTTTTAACTTCCTGTTTACAGTTGTTTGTATTGACATTGTAAATCTTTGAGAAGAGATTTGGTGTTAAATTGTATGGGACCTCTCTGGATTGTTGCCATCTAATTTGACTAGTGGAAAAATTCTTCAGTGATTTGTTTATCTGACTTAGCAAAATGTGTGTGTCTCAGTGAAAACCAGACTCAAGGGCCAGCTTTCTCTGGGTTGGTACAGTCATGGACACAGGACCTGTTCAGACCGCACGTTAACATGTGTCTCCAGTGATCCAGTCACAGGTGGACAACTCCGAGTATGTCAGTTCATTCCTGGCATTATTATATGATTGGCAGAATATATTAAAAGGGCCCAAAGCCCACTTTAATTTATTGATAAATTATTGGTGAAACTTCCAGGTGTCGGGATTGGGGGGGGGGGGGGGGTGTTTGTAGTGGGCTGGTTTTTAGAGTTCCCCCTCGTTCTGTCTCTAGATGGGGCACTCTGCAAAAACATTACTGCACTTACTTACTGTGCGTGCGTGCGCGCGTGCGCGTCCGCTTCAGTTTTTCTAAGCTCAGCTTCTTTTCAGCGCGAGGACAGAGGGGGCCCACTTCGGGAATCGAACAGCCCTGAGGTGAGCCGCGAGCGGCTCTCGACGTCTCTTGCCGAACTGCGCTCGGGAGGAATTCGGCTTCGTTTTTTTTTTTTTTTTTCTTCTTCTTCTTCTTTGAACACCGCATCTCGATCGCTCCTGCCGACCCTGGAAAGTGCAGTGCGCTGTCGTCTCTGCGGGCCCCGGCTGCTGAGCTGGAAAACAAACACGGGAGAGGAGAAGATCCAGCAGGAGAAGCTCTGCTCCCGGAGGCGGATTAAAAAGTTTCAGCATTCTGATTTTTTTTTTTTTTTTTTTAATTGAAATTCGCTCGTGGAAACTGGAAAGTGGCGCGATGACCGTGTTCCTGAGGAGTCTGATCTGGATTCTTTTCTTGTTTCCAAACCTGAGATGTGACGGTAAGTCTCTTTCACACCACAGCTTCACATTCAGATGAGAAGTGATGCGCTGCGCAGTAATGTAGCCCAGTCAACAGGCACTGCTTTTTTTTTTTTTTTATTATTTCGATTCAACTTTCTACACATGTTGAATAAGGTTCTTTCTCACTGATGTGTGAAACCTTCCTGTTGGCTCGTGCGTTTACGTGATCTTACACAAAAGCTGCTTGCTGCTGATAAAACTCAAAAGTCTTATCAGGGCTGGATCAGATCCAGGGTTTGGACCAGATCCGTTGTCCTGCTCGGAGCTGGAGATTTCACATCCTCCTTTTTGCTTTTTTCCTAAGAGGTGGAACATCCCTCACTCGTGCGTAAAATGGCCTACCTTAAGCAACCAGAGTCCCACACGCACGCACGCGCGCGCGCACACACACACTTCAGGATGAATACACTGAAGTTTCTGTGACCACTTCAGCTTTTTCTTTGTCCTCTTTTCAGCTTGTTGACATGTGTTTCCATGTGCTCCTAAAGTCTTCATACAAAAAGCTTCTTGTGTCAGACTCAAATGGCCCCTGTGTCGTTGTCATGTTAATAGAAAGCATAGCTCGAGGTGATCTCGCGTCTTTGTCACTTATGCTAATTCATTTACTCCCCCCTCCCCACCCCCCTGCGGGGGGTGAGAGGTGGAGAGGTTTCCTGTTTTCAGCTCTGGCTTTGAGGGGACTTACCATTTGGTATGAAGTGAGAGGGGCAAGGGGGGGTGGGGCGCAGCGGGCTAAATGAATACCCCCCCCCCCCCCCCCCCAACACCCCAGCTCTTTAGTTTGTGCATCCCCTTTGTCTTTATAGAATATTCCACTGCATATTTATGTTCTTACACCAAAACCACAGATGCAGGACTCTCTGACTTTACTTGCACGTTTAATATATGAAGCATGCAAATTCTTATTTTGCAAATTTATCCAACGTGAACATGCAGGCATGTTGCTATATGCAAAAAGAAAAGAAAAATCAAAGTTATGTTCAAATGTTAATTTCATTAGAGCTTGATTCTTGGTTGAATCATCATCAACCAAACTGACATCTCAGTACTGCAGTCATGTTCTTACAGCATATACCATATGGGTTTGGTGTTTTAAACCTGGTTTGCTTACCTTTGAGGCAGAGCCAACCATTGGCCTCCAATTGTAGAACAATAAAAAAAAAATCTTGTAAAACCTTGGAACGTTCTTGAGTTAGTTCATCCTTCACAGGAAATGTTACTTTGAGTTCGTTTTCACAAAGTAGTCAAATGAATACAAACTAATGGATCAAAAAAAAAGAAAAAAAAAAGAAAGAAAGACAAACTCCCAACAAATCCGATTAAATGATTAAGTGTGAGGAAACACAAACTGAGAATGTGCCTGTCAAGCTTTTGCTTTGTACCGTCGATGTCAGTGTCCGACGTGGTGGAAAAAGAATAGAAAAATGTGGCAAAGAAGGGGAACAACAGTCACTGGTTGAAATCACTGATTTCCCTAGGATGGTAGATGAGAGTACAGGGGCAAGAAAAAAAAGTAATTGAAACCTTTGGAATAATCTGCCTTTTTTTTTTTTATAAATTTGTCTTAAAAGGTGAGCAGATCTTCATCTAAGTTAGAACAAACAATATCTATTTTCACTAGTAACACACAAATGACTGTATTGTTTGTTGTCCATATAAAATACAATCATTCAAACAGTCACAGTGTAGGCTGGAAAAAGCTGATGAACCCTGAAGTTAATGGCATCAACAAAAGCTAACTGGAGTCAGGTGTTAGTAAAACTCATCGTCATCATCATCATCATCATGGAGGGGGAGATAAATTCCCATCTTTAGTACAGTCAAACCTGAACTTGGAGCTGTTCACATGTGATCAGATCACCTCAGATGCAGAATAATACCAGGTCTGACCAGGACCTGTGAGGTAATTAGCTATGTTAGCCCGGACAAGATAACATTAGCCTTTGTGAATGTTGTGTGTGTGGCTTTTGGTTGGCTAAACTTGTCCCTGATGACCCGCCTCAAGTCCCGGTGGACCTGATGCTGCACTTTCTGGTTCCATTCCACATGTTGTTATCTTTCCTGTATCTTCCTTCCTTCCTTCTTCCTCTTCCCTTAACAGTTGACATCAGACTAGAACTCCTGCAGGTTTATTGTGCGGGCCTCATGAGCCCCAGAAGAATCACATCTGCAGTAACCTACGACATCTATAGTACCTAGGGTATTCCAGAAAAACAAGCACCATCACATTTTCAGAACTTTGGCGATGACTTAGCACCAAAGTCTCGGTTCTCATGACATCCTTAGTGCAGGTTTGATCCTTAGGTAAGGGAAATGCTTGATATCATTGCTAGAGGAGGTTGAACCAATTGTATAATCATATATTTAATGGATGTGTTCTGCAAAGACACAAAATATTGAAGAAGGAGAAGAAGAAGAGTTTCTATAATTTTTCTTTTCTTTTTTTTGGCATTGTATATAAACCTTGAGAGCGATTTGAATAGCAAAGTTAAATAAAGTGAAATGATGTGAGAGCAGTGTACAGAGGAAGAACCAGAAATAGCTGAAATCCAAGTCGGCTGCTGTGAACTTGGTGGAAGCTTGTTCTTAATGAGTACTCACAGCGGTGTGACTCATCGCGTTGGGGTTAGAGTAGAAAGGCAGAGCTCCTGCTGATGGAAATGGGGCCAGAGGGCCTTCCTTTGCTGTGGTGGGTGTTTTAAGAGGAGCGTTCCGTCATACCTGCGATGAAACCCATTAGGGATACAGAAAAACAAGCCCAGCTGTGTAGTTACGTATCGTTGTTCATTTAGCAACTCTACCTCAAAAAAAAAAAAAACCAAAAAAAAAAAAACCTGACACCCTCTGACAGTTTTTGATGCTCTGTGTGTTTTAGACACCAAGCCCCGTTTATAAACCTTCAGGGTCTTTGCAGCTGGGTGTAACACCATGAATCCCTCAGAGGGGAGAGTCTGACAGTGTGCATCCATCCCTGTTTCATAAAATACCTTGTTTCTGTATGGGCTGGCTTTTCACGCTGCCTTTAAGTGTAGCTATAGGCACTTTTTTCACACACACAAGAGGTAGTTCCAATCATACCTAGCCTGAAATCTGCTGTCACAAATAAATACGCCGGGAATGTGTGTCTGATGTTATTTGATTGGTGCTTTGCCGGATGATGTCACATTGTGCCGTTGAGCCTGTTTCAACTATTTTTTTATTTTCTATTTGTTTGCTAGCCGAAGCTGTTGTCCCAATCTGCCCCCCCCCCACCCCCACCCCCTCCTGGCATTGGCCCCTTCTGCTGCACTGACTGACTGACTGGCTCCTTTCAAATGAAATGAAAGAGCTGCATGTTTGTTTTTTCATGCATGGCTCGAACCCGTCTGAACCCAGCCTGATCGCTAATATCTCAGAACGGGGAAGCGGGTCTAAGAAAAAGTCTGGTGGGAAAAACACAGTGTTTTTAAAAAGAAGCCTAGGTTAGCCAGGTTCTTTCAACCTGTCTGTGGTTTGACGTGCTGTATGTGCTGTAGGCACTGATCGAACAGACAAACACGAGGACTGATGATTAGCTGTAACAGTGCACCCAAAGCATGAGTACGTTTCCCAAAGGTTTTATTGCCTCCTCGCCATCTACTCCATCACACTCCAGTTTACCTCCCTGTCCACGTTTCCCCTTTCCTTCTAGCTGTGAAGCGAAGCAACGCTTTGTGGTACTGGACAAGCCAGGGGGAGTTAGCCAGAGGTCAGTCCATTAATCTGGAGTTTGTGGAAATGTGTGTGTGTGTGTGTGTGTGTGTGGGGGGGGGGGGGGGGGGTGGGGGGTTCGGGCCACGAGTTTTCCCTCAAATTTTTTAGAGCAAGGAGCTTGGAATTCTATGCTGAGATGTGAAAGCTTTATTTTGGATCAACAGTAAGACAGAAGAGTTGGAGCCACGTACAGTATATCCCATGTTAATTTGACTGGGCATGAAGTCAGAGTGGTCTTCTGCCAAGGACAACAAGAGATAACATGTTTTAAAGCAGGACGGTGGAACCTTAGAAGCAAGAAATAATAGTATTCCCCTCTTACCAATGAAAAAAGTCCATGCATAAGAAATAAAACATGCTGCTGCTCAGTTCAGCATACGCGGGGCTTTTCACTGCTGCAGCCTTCCTTTATCTGGTTCAATCAGTAGCTTGTGTCATGTTAATGTTAGCAAACTGAAGTGGATAATGCTGTGGAACTGACACCCAGTCACTTCACTGACATTATAACTCTTTTCTGCTTGTGCTACTGATGCTGAACATATATTGTGTAAATCCGGTTCGTATTGTCATTATAAGAGAGCCGCTTCTGCTCCACTGTCCCATCCTTTTAGACTTTTTACATTGACATAATAGAAATAGTTAAAAATAGTTTTTCTGGTCTGGTAAATGATTTACCAATCATCACAATATGTGCTGATTGATTACTGTCTATTGACTGATTAACTTGTTGTTAAGCTGATCATTTCAGGCCCAAACAAAGCAACCAAAAGCAGAACAAGCAGCTCTACACACAAAAGGCTAAAACCATTATGGAATGAATCATAAGAGAAAACTAAACAAACACTCCCTGATTTTATCACAGCACCAAAATGTCCCTGAAATCACCCTCCAACTCCAGCTTTTCGGTACAATCATGAGGCCCAGTTCTGTTCTATTACAAACCAAGTGTAACCTTTAAGATACACCTTTGTTTGAACTGTTTTTAATGTCTGGTTTAAGACTGACCTGTTTTTCCCCTCAGGTGCTTTTTAGTGTCACATTGTCATCTGCCTCATCACAGTGTTTCATAGCTGACCTTCATCTATTCATGCCTGTGCCCCGGTCCAGTCATCCTGCCTCCAACAGTGGCATCATTGTTCTGAGTTGTCTTTAATTGCTGGCTGGTGACAAGCACTCAGAGGAGTGTGAAACGGACTCAAGGAAGGCAGCAGGGTGTTCTTGTGTAGATGCACACAGAGTTGTACCACAGCATAAGAGACAGAGCTCCAGGAAGATCCTGACTCTGTGGTTATTTTTTTTTTTACATTTCCAGATGCGGTCCTTGATACGTGCGGATGTAAATGACTTGAAACTTATGTATGCTTGGTCGGTCTAAATGGGTCACACCAAGCTCCAGCTCCTGTTGTACCACTTTGGCATAGTGGGCCATCATTACAACAGCCTGGAACGACTTTGCTGGACTTCAGGAAGCAGCTGTATATTTTGTTGAAATGTCCTTACTTTGGTAGCACCGCATGCTCCTGCCCCCGTTTCCCAAGAGTAAACAGAGCAAGAACATTTTAAGGTGAATGGAGCCACAGTGGCTCAGTGAGTCATGTCTTGTGTGAACAGCAGCAGCAGGAGGGACTGATCGGTGGCAGCCCATCCGCTATGAATGGGTCAAACATAGGCTGAACATGTGCTTATTGTCCCGGTGTCTAAAACACAGGCCTTTTTGCATGAGGGAAGGTGAAGAGAGAGAGTCTTCAGTTGAAATGATAAGTGAGGTGTGAGGGAGCAGGCTGTAAAGCCTTTAGTATGCTTCCCAATCACCCTCACCCAGAGACTGGTCCGGGTGTGTGAAGGAGAGAACGAAGGCAGGACTCGAGCAGGATCTGTCTCTGACCTCTGACCGTTCATGTGAAGCATACTGTGGCCTTAAGGCGGGCTATTCGCTCTATATGAATGAGTGAAGGTGAAGGTTCAGGCGTCATCTCGGTACCGAACTTTTTTACCATCGTTCTGGTGGACAGCTTTTGCTAAAAGTCAGTGAATTGTCTGTTATCACAGAGTTAGATTGCCAATGCAGAGGAGATCCACGGAAGGAGAAGGAGAACATGAAGTGTGACAGCAAGAAAGTGTCAAGTTACAAAGATCAACTTGAAACAAACAGAGGAAACACAAAGGAACCTTTTTCCTTTCTTTCTGTTTTGTTTCTGGTGTGAGGTGACAAGCCAGAGAGAAATGCCTCTAAGGAGGCATACTGCTGTATGTTGGTATGTCTCTGCGTCTGGTACTAATTATAAATTCTGGATCTGGGACTAATTAGAGTGGTGCAAGACATTCCCAAGGACAGGGCTCAGCATGGACTGACTTATAGACAGGATGGACTCTTGTCAGCATGCCGCTGTAACAAAAGTTGTGTGTTTGAGACATATTAGGTCTTGATTTTTTTTTTTTTTTTTGGTCAGTGGTCCCATTTTCTTGGCGATCAGTTGTTCAAATAATGACAGATCTGGGTTTTAATATAGCCGTGTCAGTCCCCACTGCTCGAAAAGATGACGTTTCGGCCACAGCACGCACTAAAACCGTAGATGGACTTATCTTGAATTTCATTTTGAAAAGAAACTGTGGAGGCACGATGTTAACATATGCTGCTAATTACTGCAGCCGGGGAGCAGGAACAGAGGAGGAGGCCTACAAGTGTTTGGAGGAGAAAAAGCAGTACGACACACGGTTTGACTGCAGAACCCCGTGTTCCTCTAATGCCTCGTCGTGTTGCTGCAACCATCTGTTGTATGTTTATGTGTTTATGTGGAGGATAAACAGGACAGATATTTTGCATGAGAATGTGAGTTGAGGTGAGCAGAGAAAGAGGAGGGAAGAAAAAACAGAGAGAAGCAGAGAGTTTTTTTTTAATGCACAGGACAAAAATGATTTCGTTATTATTGATGAGGATTTTTTTTTTAAGGCCATGTCGTGGGTTCCTTCCTTTTTTGTCTCTTTTGCACGAGGACACACATTTATGCACGTGCACAACAGGCAATGTAATACACAGTCCACTGATTTCACAGTATTCTGCAACAGTAACGCACAGAGACACCCACGTAAGTAAACACGGATGTAAACAATGCAGGATTGCAAATACTTCACAACTCAGCTTAACAAAGTACTGATAAACCTCCGTCAGGCTCAGATGGGAGTCTCCTAACTGGACTTCCTGTGGAGTATACAATGGCCTTGACTTGCTGACGGAGGTGGCGGTGAAGAGGTGCAGCCGTCGCTGGTGCCGTATAGATGGAGTTATCGCTCCCTGGATGTTTTAGAGAGGAACTTTTAACTTGGAAGGTAAATTTGTTACTTCCTGTGTGGAGTGGATTTTTTTCCAGCAGCGTCTGATTTTGCCGCAAAAAAAAAAAATAATAATAATAATTTTGGCAAACAGGGTGAATTTATGGAGTGTGGGGGACTCGAGGAGTTAAAGCATGTCTTTGTGAATTAGTCTGAGTGGAGGGCAGGCAGATTTATTCTGCACCAGACAAAACACACACACACGCCACACAGATACATCCTCCCCCTCACTGAGCTGGGGCTTTTTCATGTTGGGAGGTTTTATCTGTTGTTTGGTTAGGAAGCTGGCTCACCCTATGAACTACGCTGCATAAATTGTATAGTCTGTTAAGTGAGAGGGAGACATACCAGCCCCTCTACACACACACACACACACACACACAGAGGTTAAAGGTCAGCTGGAGCACTTGTGAAGTTGTGCCAGACCTTTTGTGTATTGCTTTTTTTGCGTATTTAAGACATTTTGTCTCAACACTTATCAATCAAGAACATTTTGCGGCAGAAAATGGATTTTAAGTGTTTTTTTTTTTTTTTTTGTAATCTGTGTCTTTCTCAGAAGAAGAAGAAGAAGAAGATACTATGGATGTTTTTAATCTTTGCTGAATTCCAACATGTGTCTGGCCATCATCTGTTTGGATGAGAGGATATTTGGAGCCACAGGCAGAGTTGTTGAGTCTGTTCATAATTATCCTGTTAAAATGGCCCAGGATGTGTTCTGGTGTTTTTATGGTGAATACTTCTCTACCTGTGTAACTGTCTTCAGAGGGGCTTATGTTGTATTTATGCATATTTGATTCTGGATCCCTCACACATTCCTCTTTCTAACTCAATTATTAGAAAAGCAGGGTCACTTCCAAACGTGCTGCTCTACATTGGTTTGTCTTGGACCCTGGATTATTCAGGTCAGGTGAAAACTTTAGATCTGGAAACAGAAAGAAAACAGCTGTGATGCAGTTTTAATTTTAAAGCATTTAAAAAAAGGTTCAGGAGCCAAACAGCTAATATGAAAGGATAAAGACAAAAAAGACATATGTAAGGTGTCTACTGAACTATCTCTGGGAATTATCCTTAAATAACTAGTGATAACTTCCATAAAGCTCCTTAGAGAAAACACGTCTCATCCAAGATGCTTTATCAGTGCTGCACAGCAGTGGAACAGTATTCAAATCATTTCCTCGTTCTAAATTGAAACCTGAACCTAGTAAAAAAAAAAAAAGAGGCTGTTAAAAGTCCAGCATTCAAAATCTGACTCCATCTTTGTGATCCCTCCAGAACCTGCCAGAGGGCTCTAATCCTGACAGACTCATGCAGGATTTCGACTCAGACTCGCTGAACATCAGCTGAATTTCTAGTGAAAATCCCCCAAAGTCTCCAAAGATACTAAATAAATATCTACCAAATGTATCCGCTGAAATTTGTCCAAAAAAAAATCCACGACACCTAAACATATTTCCTTTTAGTGGGCAAAAAAAAGAAGAAAACACTTTCTCAATAGATTTTTCAGAACATTTCCTATTGTACCAAATGAGACAACAATGTTAGAGCCATTTAAAAAGTCCCACAAAGTCCCCGCAAGCTCAGCAGACTTCTGTAGCCTGCTCCACGTCTCTGCCTTGATGCCACATTAGCTGCTACTAGCAACAATTTAATTTAATTTTCATTTATATAGGGATAAGGATACACCGTGCACCACTGCCTGCCAGTCATAGCCCCTGACCCTCTCTCTGTGTGGACTTGAAAAACCTCTTGACTTCCTCCTTTGCTCCCGTCCTGGCTTTGACACTTGAATCTAAATAAACGGCTTTTGCTGATTTTTGCTGCAACAGCTTAAACGTTGTCACACGGCTGCTGGAGGTCGCTCAGCAATAAAACTAACTAAATAACCATAGATCATAATCAGCTACTTTGCACAAGCAAAGTCGGGGGCTGTTCTTTTTTTTCTGGAGGACAGTCTCCACTGAAAGGACTTGTTCAGTGGATGGAAAGAATGCTGCAGTGGACTGTTCTTATTTACTGGATTATTTTATTATCCAGTCCACTGGGCCATGATGAAAGTGGGGCTCCTGAATCACTATTCACAAGTTCACAGCACATGGAAGGAATATGGATATGTGTGTAATTTGAGGGACTATTATGGGATTTACACTGAAGAAGGTTTGCAAAGAGGGAAAAAGACAACAATAAGACAAACCAAAAGAGGGCGTTAAGCGTGCGGCTTTGGACTTTGGACCGCCCAGAGATCGGAGGGTCGCCGGTTCGATTGAGCAAGGCACCGATCTACCCCTGCTTCCCGGGCTCCTTCTATAGGGAAGCCCCCTGCCACAGCGTCTCTAGTGCTTGTGTGTGTGTGTTTCGTTCACGTTGTGTGGGTAAAATGCAGAGAGTCATTTCCCCAAGAGGGATCAATAAAGTATAAACTTAAACTTAAAAGTGACTGAAGAGGCGACAGAAGGGATTGATTGAATTTGTGCTGATTGATTAATCTGTTGAAACTGAAGTCTGTCCGTTCACGGAGACAGATGATAAAACACTCTGAAAGCCCTCAGTAAGCGGTGGTTGGCCTTTACAGTCTGCCATGGGTCTGTGAAAATATGTTAACAGCAGGCTTGTCAAAGTAACAACCCGTCCCCCCCTCCCCCCTCCTCCTCCTCCTCCAGCAGATGCTTTGTTAATCATAGTTCAGAGGCAGGGACCAAAACTAAACTCTGTGATATTCTGCTGCACGTTCTACCTTCCAGCTCCACGTCCCTGCTCTCCCCTCTCGCTGTTTGGGTGAAGGAAAGAATGACTAAGAGCTGGTTTCTGGAGAAAGATAAACAATTGACACAAGAGCTTTGTTTTACATGCATCCAAAATCTTTTTTTTTTTTTTTTTTTTCATGGCTCACTCTGGTTTTTCCACAGACCTAGCTTGGTATGCACAGCTTGGTATCTTATCAGAGAGCCAATAAAATGCAAATGGCTCAGCTCAGCCCCCACCCCCCCCCCCCCCTCACCATCACCTTCCCAGTCTCATTTATTGTCTTGTCTTTGAGCCTCCAAATGGGCCAAATATTTGAACGGAAGTCCCTGCTTTTTTTTTTTTTACGAGATGGCTATTGTTTTAACTCAGTCATGGGGATGGAGTTACCCCTGTGTGAGCTGCCTCGTGATGAGGGCTCGCAGGGTGGGAAGATAGCATCTGAGCCAGGAAAGGGGGAAATTCCATGGCAAGTGATACCATCTGACAATCCAGAGAGTGCTGTGATTCAGTCATTATATCAGAAAGACTGTAAACTTGTTTTATGTGTACGTTTTATGTGTAGATAAGAATGATGGAAGCACTGTATGACAAAAGTAGTCACATCAACTTCACCACTGATGCTTTTGCGTAACTCGGTGTTGCAGTCCCAAGGACGCCTCCGTTAGAGGCTGGAGGGAAAAAAAAAGCAAGTTCTCTGTTTGGTAAAATGTGGCGTTTTTATAGATTCATATTTCAGATAATTAGAGTTTGCGTTTAGTGGTTTCAAATGGAAAATAACAAGAGAACTTGGTGCCTGAAGAGTTCAGCGTGCTTATCTTCTGGCTCCATTTATTCTGGCAGTTCGTTATGTAACACAGCATAACAGATTTAATAGTCCTGTTTTTTTCTCATTTGTTTTGTATGTTGTGCTAATGTGTGTTTTTTTTTCTAAAACTGTGATTTTAAATGTCATTGCTTTTATTTCCATTTCTCTTTTCTGAGTAGATCTGAGTAGACCTTTAGGGTTTTCAACTTGGCTCAGATCCCCTTCTCAAATCCCCCTTTTTCCTGTTAAGTATTATGTCTTTTTTTATTACTTATCCAAATAACTGAAGTGAAACTAAACTAAATATGAATATTGGAGAGGTGTGTAGGGAGCGACATGAACATAAACATTAAAGCTAAAGATCATTTAGGTTTATTTGTTTTTTTGTCCAGCAGTCCCAGAGCAGCAGCATCATTCAGCCGGAGTTGTGTTTGCATCCACCTGATGAATGAAAGTTCAGTATTCACTCTTCTTTGAGCTCTTGTTTGGTCTCAGCCAGTCCCGGAGAAAAAAACATCTGACTGCTTAGCTGCCAAATGCTGCCAAAAATCTGCAGAAACCACAAAACCAAAATAATAAATCAAAAGAAGACGCAACATGTCATAGCACTGAGGACAGCTGTAAAGTTACACAGTGATCACTCGCTGTGTGTTTGTCGCTACAAGCGGCCAGTTTCACATTACACACTGTCAGCTGACCCATTTTTAAAAAATGTAGTTATGTCAGGGATAAGTAATTAACCAGGTTAAATGCTGCAGGTTAGCAGCATTTTTGTATTTTTAAATGATCACAGACTCTTTAAGGAACATTTCGGAGCTAACAAGATCACAGAAGGTCAGCATTGTTACCTGCCTGAGCCATGACTGTTATGACTTTTATTTAAAATTGAGTTACAGTGACAGACACTCTGAAAACAAGCACTGATTTCAGAGAGATAATGTTTAGTGGCGTGCATACAGAATTTGAGTGATATATTTGAGGACATATTATAGGGCCCTATGATTTCCGCGATCACTGAATCGCGGAATTGGCCGACTGAAACAGAATCTATTTTTTTAACGCAGAATATGTGCAATAGTGCGGTGCTGTTTTCGTGTGGAAGAGGAACGTGTGTCTGGGGAAAACTGCACAGAGGGAAACAAATCTGGGTGGCACAGACTAAGCCCCGCCCCCTTCAAAACAATGTAAACACGGCGAAGCGGCTGCCTACGGCTCTGTCGTATATTAATGCGCAGTAGGGAATGATGGCCTTAATGGAACCTCCTCCAAATATAGATGTATAGTTGTGTTATTTATGCAGTATAACACAATAGTAAGGTGTCAGCTGCAGTGATGTGTGCAGGGTATTAAAGAAACTAAATTTGTTGCGATGCATGTGCAGGTATGTGGGGGTTTTTTTTAGGTATGCCTGTGGTGCCAAAGAAGCCTTTAGACCTGCAGAAATCAATATTCTAGTTATTAAAGGGTTACACTGTCAGTTTGGTCTTCCATAAAGTTGGGGCACTTACTGTCATGGCACAGGTAGTATTGATAAAATTGTTGTTTAGGTCCAGGGGGATTTAATTACCACAACTTCTTAAGGTCTGTATCAGCTCCTAACAGGCCACAGCATGCACTGAGCGCTTCGGTTGCCAACCAAGCAAAGATGCAGGCCTTACCTGCTGCAGATGAGCTAGGCTAGCTTTCCACCATCACTGTTCCCTGTTGTGTCATGCCCTGGACTGGTTGGCTGGGCTGACTCAGGTCCACTCCCAGTCCTGTCCTTGTTTTGGCATTTAGGTTAACAAACCCCAGATACTCCAGGGATGAGGGTAATCCTTCATTGTCCATCACAACCTCAACAATAAAGTTGCCCTGTGGGCTCCCATATCTCTACTCCAGCACTCTTTCCTGGCTGGTATTGTGTAAGATCCACCCTCTTAAAACTTATCCTTGTTTTTAGTCCTTAATATGGGTCAGAGTCCTCCAGCACCTCCCATAATGCAGTTCAGTAGCATCTAAAAGCTTTATGAGATGAGGATATGGTGGTGGCTGTGTGTCTAGAAGCTTGTTTTAACATCTGTCTTCCTTCTTGTGGCCAAAAAATGTTGAAAGCAGCTTTAAAGTTTTGGTTGAAAGTAACCAGAATACACTTAAAGGTATTGTGTGTTCTAGTAAAGGAGCACGTAACAAACAGCATTGAGTGAGTGAGGGGTTTGTAGCCTCAGGGCAGTTTGGGTTGTTTCCAGCTGAAGTACTTCCATCAGATACAACTAGCTACCTGAACTGTAGCTTTTATGAGGGGGGGGGGGGTCATAATTTCAGGACATCTTCTGTTTCTTCCTTCGCAGTAAAGACAAGGTATGCGTTGGACAGGACAAGTGAAGCCATTTGTCCAAATACCAATAACACATTCCAACACATTCAATCCAGACTTTCCACCCGCTCTCAACTGGCTTAGGAGAGTAATAATTTAGGATTTCCGCTCTCATTTTTTTTCCTTGTTTGATTTGGTGTCGTATCACTCCCTTTCCCTGGTAGCTCCGTCCACCAGACAGGACATGGCTTGCGCTTGTGCGTAAATGGCTTCTCCACAAAATGAGTCTGCCATTTCGATTATGGAAGGGTAGTTTTGTTTGCCATTTCCATTTCAACCAGCTGCAGAGCGAGGAAGGCGTGCTTCCCCCATGTTGTGCACTTATCTTATTTCATAACACTTCTGCTCCAGCTACAGACCGTATCGGGAAAGACTGAAAAGATTAAGTAGATCTTCTGAAGACTTGGTTTCTTAGCAGCAATACATTTTTTTTTTATTGCTCCAGTTTGTTGTTTTCTTTGCGTGTCCCGAACAGGGACAGCTACTGGCCAGATTTAAATCAAAAGTTGCTTTTCATGGTCACCAGAGGAAGATTCCTCACCAGTTTCTGACCTTCACTCTTGTGCCATCTGGGGTCAAATTTTCTCTATTCTTCTTTATTCTTTTGAAAATTCAAAACCGGTAATCGTGCTTTGAAATTTAGTGTACGCATTCATGCGCCCTAGAGGATGAGCCCTTTCCATTTTGGATACTCCTTTAGTTTTCCTCTGTCACCTCCCAAAAGAGTACATGGACTTTAACCTGCAGAGCATAGTCATTGTCCTGGGTGGCATGAACACATAAGTGCAATATATAAAATCAAAGCTAGAAATGGATCATTGGATCATTGCATTCATTGCAACACATTTACTGCTGAGTGTAAAAAAGGCATATAAAAGTAAATCTAGGTAGTCAAGGACTATATAGTAGATAATAATATAGTTATGTACATGAAACAGCATGTGATGATGTTGCTGATGTCCTGTGTCTTATTCTCTGTGTAATAAATATAGTATTATGGCTGTCTCATTGAAGAAGGAACAACCCAAAAAAAAAAAAAAACATGACATCAGGCCTCCATTAGGTCAGGTGTTCATGTCACTTGATTTAGAGATCAGTTTCACACATGTGCAAACCTGTAATGATCACTTAGAAATTCAATAACATCTCATGTTGAAACTACATAGAACCACAAACAAGCTGTATGAAAGCTGTTTGGAGAACAGTCTAGAGATGCATGTGTTCGAGGATCCCCATTGATATAAAGCCTGAAAACAACAGTGTGGGGTTTCCGTCTAAGACAGCTCTAGTCAGTGTAACTGAGGAGGCCCTGAGGAACTCCCATGACAGAAAGCTGAGAGGCTGAGCAGGGTGAGGGAGACAGAGGCCCACAGTGTTGTCCGACTCCGACTCTAGGTATCAGAGTCGGACAACACTGTGGTCCGACTCCCTAGAAGAGGGAGGTTGACCAGGACTTGACTTATTTTGACTGAGGAGATAATGTGAGCCCTTCCAGCTACTGTGATCATAGTAATGCATGCAGAGCACTGAAGGTTAAATGCCAGATGAACAGATAGAAGCCAGCAGACAGCCGTATACACAGTACAAACCAGTATTATGGAGGAATAATTAGAAGAAACATGTACAGTCCTGTAAAGCTAAACATGGAAGCAAATGATTGATCAATCAAATTGTGACCACTTTAATGTTCATGCGTTCACACTAATAGTTCTTTATCTGGAGCTTCCCAGAACCTGGATGGTGCCATGTGCCCAGATACTGAGAAACCTTGATTTGGTTAACCTCCCTCTGAATGGCATCCTCCAATTTAGCCCTGTCTTCTAGTTGTTTACACAACACTTTTGCAACATCAAATATGTTTTGATAGAGACGTACTTAGGACTATGTCCAGTGACAACAGCATTATTAAACTTTTTATGGACAGCTTAGGCACTAACAGCACTACTAATATTTAACCAAAGCCACAATGTTTCCCTAAACTTAATCAAAGTGTTTTTGTTGGCGTAAGCTAACCACAGGTGGGACTGAGGATGTGAACCCTGAGGCCTGTACTACAAAGCAGGATTTGGGGTTTAACTTCAGGTTTAACTCCTAGGTTTACAGGGTTACGACGGTGGTTTCACATCTTACTGGGTTGCATCGCCATGGTAACTTATGCTGCGCACCTAACCTGCTCCAGAGCAGTTAGGTGAACTTTGCAGGATCAGATCAAAACCTGTCAACAGAGAGGTAGAGCAGCTCTGTCTTCAAGAAATGTTTGTAGAGCTCCGGTCTGCTCTCTGCAAAGTGTCAGAGCAAGGAAAGGTTGGAAGAGAGAGACCAGAATATGTGGAAGGGTGGAGGACGGGGAGTAAAGAGAGACAAAGGATAGAGGACTGAGAGGCATGAGGACACACACACACACACACACACACACTTTTAAACAGGAGAGAGAAGGAAAGTTTTGAGGTGTGCCAGAGGGCCCTCAGTCAAAACTCCAGCAGATGGAGCTGTGGCCTGGCCTCTCAGCTCTCAAAGGGCCCTTTCATGGTGGAGGCAGCAGGCTGGTGAAATGCAACAGCCAGAAGTCTTAGCTCTGGATGGAAAAGCATCCCCCCCCCCCCCCCCCCCCCCCACACACAGTCACACATTTTCCAAGGCGGCAGATACGTCTAATCAATCACAGCCACTGCCTGCGACCAGGCTCGACGAAGCTCAGTGCAGTTTTCTTCTGGTGTACTGACACAACGTTAGTTTACTATAGGACAAAATACATTACTGTGTTGTGGGGTTGCATGGCAGCTGGCAGCAGCTATTTAATACTGAAGCCCCCACTAATGGCTCCTAGAGGCTGCAGTGTTTATTAAGACCCCACAGTACGAGAGCGTTAAAGGAATGACACATGGATGATTTGTATTCTCCCAGTCTCTGTGGCTGTGGGTGTCCTTTAACTGTGTTTAACGTGGGCAGAGTCGAGATAAAGAGGCAGTTCAAACAGCTGGATAAGGTTCTGGCACAGCCGTACATAGCAGATGGAACAGTGCAATTTAACTTCTCTTAGTTAAACATGAACATTAGAGAACATTTCCATTCAAGATACAAGAAATTCCTTCCAAAGTCCAAATATTTGGCATTTTCAGGTTGAGAACGTAGAAATATGTCACATATGTATTTTCTTTTAAAGAAATATGCGATTGATAAGAGAAATCTAATCTCTCTATCTTGCAATAGCCAGATAAAGACATGAACAGGTGAGACAGTGTTATTTATAGTGTGAGTTAAAGAGGACAGGACAGCATGAGTTCTTCCTGTGAGAGAATCTGAACCACAGTTAATTTAAAAAAAAAAAAAATCCTCTGGGTCATTTAGAGAGGATTTTATTTTTAATGACATAGCCAAAGGTTATGTTATGTGAGGTGTTATATGTCACATGTTGAGCTGTAAAAATTAAAATGACAAAAAAGACTAACTCAGCAACATCACCTTAATATTTCTTCCTACTTATTAGTAAGTTGTGATTATTTTGTCCATTTAAACTGTAGAGACTTAATAGATTTGGTGAATCTACATCTAATTTCAAATAATCAGCTTATTTAAATCTTAATATTTTCAAATCGTGAACTTAGCAAATCCAGGTATTTTATCAACCTGGAACCAGATCCAAAGCAAAACCCGGCTATCAGACTCAAACCAGTCAGAACTCTGTCAGCTCAGGCTCTGTACAAATTCGTAACAGGTTACATTACATTCTGAAGGAGTGGAGTGTAGTTTAATGTACTGAAGTAGAGTTTAATGAAAAGGTGCTACTAACTGAACTGTGGGAAATGTAGGATCCAGTGTTTGACTAAACGTCAGGAAATCTCAGCCTCCGCTGTTTCTGTTTGTTTCTACCATTCTTTGTTTTTGGAAGTGGTGGAATATCCCTTTAAAATCTAAGCTCGTGTAGCTGATTACCTGTTTACTCGTACACGTTCTGACTTTTATTTCAGGTTCTTCCAGGAGTAGGCCGCTCTTTGTTGTCTCCGTGCCGTTTTTTTTTTTTTTTTTCGTTTCATTGGTGACTTCTGCAGTAGATGTGGAACAGATGAGAGCAGTGGGCTGAGTATGTTCAGAGGAAAGATCAAACAAAAAAGACCAGTGATTTGTTTTCTGGTGCTCGTGCTCCCTCACAGTGTGATCACAACTACTATGTTATTTAGAAGACATTGCTAGGATAGGTAAAAAGTTAGGGCTGGTCACATCCACTTGCTTGAAGACTATGTTTGACCTGTCTGTCTTAGCTGGATGGATGGATGGATGGATGCAAACTGGATGGATGTTTTCATTTCTGCTGACATCTATGACTGGAGTCAGCTCCGACCTACAGAGGGATGCATAGCTTCTGAAAGGAACGCTGTATGGTTTCATTCACTTCAGTCCTCGCGCCGCCCAATTCCCAACACCATCCACATCTGTAAAACACATGCTCTGCAGTCGAGCTGAGCTAATAACCCAGCGATAAATTGTGTCCGTTCAATGTGCCTGATCCTGATTAGCTCCCAGGGTGAGCCAAGCCCAGTCAAACTGAGACTATCCATTACACATATTCCTCCAAAAAAAAAAAAAAAGAAGAGCCAGGCTGAGAGAAGGTGCAGGATCCTCTAGTCTTTTTTTTTTTTTTAAAAATTAACTTTTAGCCTGTTTATGTCTTTTTCCTTTGTCTTTATCCCAACATCCCAAGTATAATATGCTGTACCTCACTCCAAATACTCTCCCAGTGGCTTTACTTTTCATCATGGGGTTGCTTGCTCTTATTTCTCATGACATTTATAAGGGTGATACAAGATTGTGAGACAGTGTGTGATTGAGTAGACAGAGCTTTGGAAGTCAGCTGGCAGAACTCTAGCTCCAGTGGCCTTCCAGCCCAATTTAAATTTTTAATGCTGAAGCTGGAAAGATGAACTCTGTACACTACTACCAAGGCTGTACAAATAGTTCCTGGTGTAGTAACATTTTTTGACCAACCACTTCTGTATCGCTGTCTCTGCAGCTGATCCCGGCCCGTCAGCGGATACAGATGCTCTGGCTGAAGCTCAGAGTGGTGCTGCGCCTACAGCTGAAGGTAAGATAAGAACTCACTTTTTAATATGTCTCATGTCTCATCATCAGTTTCATCCATACAATCAGCGGAAATGTAGAAATCTTCTAGGGGGTTGACACTTTGCATGGAGCTATTTGTTGAAGAACAGCAGCTGGGTTCACTGACATGGTTTTCTTGGAATCTTGTCATCACAGTAAGGTTGCCGGGGTGTGGCATTATTGTGCTTGAACAAAGACCAAAAACCAAAAGCTGTGCTCATCATCTGTATCTGACAAGCAGCACCACAGCTGGATGTGCTGCTCAGAAGCACCGGGGGGCGGATGGATAAACTGACAAATTGTCATTTTTAAATATATATATATATATATATATATATATATATATATATATATATATATATATATATATATATATGTTTGTGTGTGTGTGTGTGTCTACATTTATCTGTGCTGTGTGTGGTGGTGGTCTCTATGGCAACTGATGCTGCCAGACCTTCAAATTGTCACTGCTTGCTAGCTCTTTACTATAAGCTCTCACCGTTATTTATTAAATTATCTCTGTTTTATTTAAAATAAACTTACATAGCTTGTGTATACATATACAAAATAATAACTTAACATAGTTAAGGCTTATTACATATTTATTATGAACTTTTGTCCTTTGTCATATGTATTCATCATATCTTTTTGCTGCTGCAACAAAGTCTGACAAGCAGCCAAACAAGTTTCAGTTGTTTAAAACTCTCAAAGTAATTTTCCTCAGCCTCGGTCTCTCCTCCAGACGTCAGTGTCAGTGAACTCATGGCAACAGCCAGGCCTTCTCTCAGCTGTAGTCAAGAGTTCATTAATGATTAGAAACAGATTTGTTAATGGCTGTGCCTTCTGGTTTTTTAAGCCCTGTCGTTTTAGCTTAGTTCTGTCGTGTGGCATGTGTGTGTGTGTGTGTGTGTGTGTTCAGCGCGGCCTCCCGTGATCATCAATCATGTTATAATTTAAGGGGAGGCTGCAGCACTGCTGTGGCAGGGTCTGTTTAATACCAGGGTAGGGAAATGGAATGGTACAATGTGAGGACTGTTTGTGTTGACCGTATAGGGACCAGACTGAACGCTGTGCAGTAATAGTTTTCATGAGCATTTCGGAATCATCCTTTAGAACAGAAAGAAAACACTGCACAGCTTTCTACGCACTTATTTTTTTCCCCTCTTATAATTATTATTTTTGGTTTAGTTTCACAGCACATTGTTAATATATGTAACTTAAGTGTAGTAAGGGTGTTGTATTTCAGTCTGCCGGCTGATGTGGAGAAGTTGCTCCGGTTGGCATCTAGGCTCTGACCTCGTCACTCCCCCACAAGGAGGCACCAAACATTTGCTAAACGCGAGGAGATGTATGAGATAAAGTTAATTAAATAGTTTAGAATTAGTTGACGTTTTGCTCTGTCTATCACAGTTAATGTATGACCGTAAACCATCACTTCAGAAATCGGATGTGATTTTCTTTCAAAATGACTTTATTACCAAGAAAGAGACCCACTACATTATTCCACTGTAAATGTGAGATGTATCTCACATTTATCTATAATTTAAAAAAATGTGAGATACATCTTTGCATTGGGGGAAAAAAGGTCCAAGGACAGTGTATCGTCATGGATACCTTTAGCCTCTGAAGACCATCTCAACTGTCGTTCACCTCACCAGCAAACTTCATCACTGGATGCTCATTTATGGCCCTGTGGCTGCGCCTGCCATCAGTGTACAGAACGATATTCAATGGTTCAGTGTAACCACGTGTTGATATTTTTTCAGACGTTAACACGTTGAAAGCCTTCTCCCTGGCAGTGGTGTTCGACCAGCGTTACAAGTCCTCATTACTGCCCCATTACTATGCACAAAGTCCAAATTATTGAGTCTGTGTGGGAATGTGGGATATTTTCCTGACAGTTGGACTGATGGTCTCGTTAAACCTGAATTTAAAAGTGGTGACAAATCTGACCCTCAGAAAATACAGAGGGGTATGACTCACCACAAGTCCACTCTGCTTACACAGAAGACATCAGTTGGAGGTAGATCAGTGTGGTCCAGGACAAAATTTTTGTTGATGCTGGGACAGAGAGTGTTGTGTGGTCAGATCATCGGCACTTTCCCTGAAGGTAGAGCTTGAGAGCATTGATTCCCACGGGCTCCGGAGACTGTTTGACCGCTGTTTTATCCTTCCTTTCCTGCCCTGCCCTCACAACCTAATTCCCTCATTCAGAGAGCTGCAGCTCATCCTTTAATGATCGATGAAGACGTTATAATTAAAGAGCAGCGTGGTGACATCACTCATCTGTAGCCTTGCTCTGTGGACGGCTCTGCTGTGGCCAGGTTGGGAAGCTGGGTACACATCTCCTTTTTTTTCCATTTTGTTAACTCCACATCCTGGCTGTCACCCAGAATGCAAATGATACTAAGACTTAGTGTGTGTGTGTGTGTGTGTGTGTATCATTGTCTCTGCTCCCCAGCCATTCCTTTTTATTCCCTTATTCAGTCATGTACACAGCTAACAGGGATCCTAACAGAGAGTCAAGATGGCTGAGCAGATACAGAGCTGAGGGTATATCAAAACTAACTGTCTCTAAAGAACAAGACTCAGTCTGAGACCCCTGTCTTCCATTATTTCAAGTATTATTATGGGCTGTAGTTCGAAATAGATGAGATGACTCACGTCACCATCATTAGCTCCTGCTCAATCCCACCCATTGCTCCATTCAACCGCCATTTTGGTGAAGTTGCTATGCTCTCGTCTGTGATTATCAGATTATCATCAGTTTGAAAAAACACTATTATCAATGTTGACTCCAAGGCTGTTTAAGGCCGAGTTGTTTGAATCAACAGTTGATGAGTAGCCAGAGACTTTTTCAGGCCCTCCAGAAAGAGGAAACAGTGCTGGAGTCATTTTCCATGGCTCACTGTCGGCTCCCGAGAGACCTGCTGATGTTTTTGCTTTCGCCATTGTAAATTTCTGTGTTTGTCTCTTTCATCACCAAAAGGCCATTTATCCAGACTTATCTCATCCGTTATCGGCCTCGCTCACATCCTGCTCTCTTCTCACTGTAGAGCTGTATGTTCTTGAGGAGAGAACAGAAAATAAAAGGATGAGAAAAAAAAAAGAGAGACTGAAAAAACTTTGAAGAGGAAATCTCTCTCTGCTTTTTAATTCTGATTTGAGTGAGCTCACTACGTGGTAATAAAATCTGTATGAGAAGTTCAAAAGAAACTAAAAAAAGTCAGTATCCGAGCCCGAGCTCAGAGAGCCTGTGGAGGCCCTTTGTGTCCATAAATGGACCTGGACACGTATGGAAGTTTGTCAGGGAACAACAGTGAGCAGCAGTAGCAGCAATGAGTCAGTCCACCTCTCAACACTTTCTGACCTCCCTGCTCCATCTGTGGCTCTCAGGCCCAAAGCCCATTGGCTGCTAGTGGAAATGAAAATCTTTAAAACAGCTCATAAAGAGTTTCAGTTCAAAACGACTTTATACATTATACATTCTTATAATGAGAGAGGAAGGAAACTGTTTGAAATATTGCTTTGCTCTATAAACATCAGGTTTCTGTAGACCTTGCTTCACTTGTTTCTCAGCTTTCATGCTTCCTTTAACTTTTAAACCACTTTGTGTTTCATCTCCTCCAGGTTATTTCCTGGAGTTCCAGGAGCCAGTCAACAACATCACCCATTTCCAGGGCCAGACGGCCACTTTGCACTGCAAGGTGGCAGGAAACCCGCGACCCACCATCCGATGGCTGAAGAATGACGCCCCCGTGGTCCAGGAGCAGGGACGCATAACCATCCGCAGGACAGAGGCAGGATCGAAGCTCCGCATCCAGGACCTGGACACTACAGACACTGGCTATTATCAGTGTGTCGCCTCCAACTCGCTCAAGGTCATCTCTGCCACAGGCGTCCTCTTTGTCAAACTAGGTACGGTTCACGTTATTTATACTCAGGAGGCAGAGCATGTCGTCCACTAATGATGTCATTAATGACCCATTAACATTTCTGTGCATTGTACAAACTGTAAGATATTAATAGGAGTAACTAAGAAGCCATGCCATAGAGTCATAAGTCTAAAGAAATCACTCCTCAATGTGAATTATATGCTTGTTAACACTTCTTTTAATGTCTTATATATGTTTTTATTTTGGATTCACAGGACAGATACCCACACATGGGCCTGACGAACCGTAAGTGAACACCTTATACACCTTATACATATTTGCATGTTACAGTAAAATATTCCACATTATGGATTTTTTTTTGGCTTTGAAATGAAAATCATTCTTCATTTTTCAACAAGAGAAGCCAGAGGATATTCTTTTTACTTCAAGTCCATTTTGTGGTGAAGTTAGGAAGTTATTTGGGTTTTTTTTAGAATTAGAAATTAGAAATTGCTATAGCTCACAGCCCTTTCCCTAATTAGACAAGGTAAAGGTTTTAGGAACTGACGTGTAAGTTAATGAATATCCTCAGAGGTGTAGAAGTGCAAAATGCATGTGTTAGAAGTTCCTGCCAAAAGCTAAAAAAGGCATGTAAAGACATGTCAGCTAACAGTCATACCTCCCGTGCTTTGACTGACTGTTAGAAATGGTGAAGACCTTGTGCTGTGCTGCACTGATTGATGCAACCAAATGATGAGGGCAGCAGGACATGCAGCTTTTCCCCCTCTCTCTGTGTCCTGTGGGTTTGACTCACCAGGACGGGCCACGGAATAGATTCCTGAACCAACAGTCAGAAGCTAGCCGGTGGTTTGGATAGGCCTGCTCTGAAGTGGAAAGAATGCTGATTCATGTCCTCAGTCAGACCAACTGGTTCTGAATGCCTCCTCCAGGGAGGGACGGAGCTCATCAGCCAACAATATGACTCCTTTAATGTCTTACAGCTAGAGTCAGGGGAGGAGGCGCTGAGGAGGGTACAATGACTTTTCTGTTTATTTAAGCAAAGTTAAGCTGGTAGATTTTATGTTTTTACATTCTCCAGTTAATCAAAAATGTTTTAGCCTTTCTGTGCGACAGTATGTCACAGGCGTCCTCTGTCACGGGAGACTTATTAAGGAAGATTTTAGAGCAGCAACTAACTAAAATCATTTTCACTATTCACCATGTTTTCACAAATATTTTTTCAATTCTATACAATCGTAGAAATAGTGGCACCCCCCCCCCCCCCCCCTCCCCAAGGTAGACCTACTGTGTCACATTAAAATTATGAAGTGTGAAAATAAAAAAAGTATGACATCAGCCTCAGTAGAGTAAGAGTAGGAGGTGTGTGTGTGGGGGTAGCAAAAGTGCCTGGCTTTGTCCACAGGTACACCCCCCCCCCCCAGAAGGCCAATAACTTTCTGGAGTTTTCACTGGTTGCCTGGCAACTGTTTCCAGCCGAAAGGGGTGAACTGTGAATTTTTTTGGTTAAGATTAAACATTAGAGAGTTTTAGAGGTGCTGGTGGTTGAATTTTACTACTCTTTAAAACAGCCAGGGGGTGGTCTACAGCTTCTCCTTTCCAAACCTCTTTGGACCCTGTTTGTCTAATTAGTAAGTGTTAGTAACAGGACGTTGCAGGGTCAAAATCAAAATGTCAGTCACGTCCAAATTCAAGTGCTACTGGTAAGAATCGAATTATGTGAACAAGAAGACTCATTGTCAATACTTCTTCACATACTCAGCAGCCCAATGAAATTACCTGTGCCATGTAAATCTGATTGTAGGTAATGAAAAGAGGAAAATGCTCCCAGCCTGTTCTCTGAACAGGACAGAGCAGTACATCAGTCACCATGGGCCAACTCTTAGTGAGTGTCTGATTTTTAGGGATGTGAGTGACTTTCGCAGAGATCCAAGTTGGAAAATTACCAGCACAACACCAGCACTGACCCATGCAACGTGCAGCCAGAGTGTCTTTCTTTAGAGTTACTCTCTATAATGATATCAAGCAGCAGTTAATGGCCGTAACTTACACTTTGCTTCTCTTTGCGTCTTTAAATAGATGAGTTAGACCATGTTGTGATAGTACAATGCATGGTTTTGTACTGGGAGACAGGGGAGGTCTTCTGATGGGGGTTAGATTCTGCACAAGGCCCCAAGAAAGTCGGGGCCAGTTCTGCGAGGCGAGCTACAGGAAGTCATTCTAGCAGCTGCCATCAGTTACGTTACAATTCATCCACTGTGTATCTCATCACTGATTTGTGGTACCTGTATTTCTCCTGCTCATATATTCATCACATTATACACATTTGTTTTGTACACGTGTTTAAAAACTGTCATAGTTTCTGTCCTGTTAGCAGAAGGATTGCCAGCATTGGTCAGTGCGTTCATCTGTCCGTCTACATGCTGGTCCAGAGATAGATGTATATCCTTCTCCTCATCGACAACATGTTGTGTTATGTGTGTATGGCATCCTATCAGTAGAGTCTGCACAACAGTGGATTTTCTGAGGCTGACATTTAAGAGTTTGCAAAATTAAAGGATATATTAAGTTCTCCATGATGGACCAAGGCTGGACTACCCACACAGCAAAATTGGTCACTTACTGCCCCCCCCTCCAGAAGGCCCCTCAACCCACACACCCATAAATGAATCTGCCATGTGCCATCTGCTGTAGGCTCTAATGGGATGTTTTTCTTCTCAGGACGCGTGAAAAAGGTTTCTGCCAGCCATACAGAGGCATTGCCTGTGCCCGCTTCATCGGCAACCAGAGCATCTATGTTGAGTCCCTGCAGATGCAAGGGGAGAGTGAAAACCGCATCACAGGTAAGAAAATCAACTGCCTCTCTTAGCTGTTACATTCTACAATGAAAAAAAGACATCTGAGACTACATGAGCATGTGGGGAACAGTTCAAACATGTGTCTCTGTTTCCTCCCTCCAAGCTGCTTTCACTATGATTGGCACCTCCACACACCTATCGGACCAGTGCTCCAAGTTTGCCATCCCATCCTTTTGCTACTATGTCTTCCCTCTGTGTGACGAGGGCTCTCGGGGCCCTCGGCGCCGCCAGCTCTGTCGAGACGAGTGCGAGGCCCTGGAGAATGACCTGTGCCAGGCAGAATACACCATCGCCCGATCCAATCCCATGATCCTCATGCAACTGAAGCTCCCCAGCTGCCACCTGTTGCCACGGCCAGGCACGTCTGACGCTGCTTCCTGTATGAGGATAGGAGTGCCACCAGAAAAACTAGGTCCATGTAGGTAGATGCTATGAACTAAATCTGCAAACACTTTGCAAACTCACAAAATGTAAGGTGTTTAAAGAGTATCCACACTAAGCCATGGTCTGCTCTACAGATTCCCCCTCAGACCACATCTGCTATAATGGAAGTGGGGCTGACTACAGGGGCACAGTCAGCATCACTAAATCTGGTCACCACTGCCAGCCGTGGAGTTCCCAGTACCCTCACAGTCACCATCTGTCCCAGGAATACCCCGAGCTCTGGGGAAGTCACAACTTCTGTCGTAACCCAGGAGGCCAGATGCAGGCACCCTGGTGCTTCACCTTAGACCCTCAGGTCAGGGTGGACCTGTGTGACATCCAGCCCTGCAGTAAGTACCATAAATACAATAATACCTCATTCTTTCCTAGAAGACATCAACGCATGTCACACATGTTCTACCGTCCACTGTTCCACCCTCCAATTTTACATCCGCCCCATGTATAAATAAGTCACTTTAACCTGAAAGTCATGGCATCAGTCCAACCTAAAACATTTCTGTAACACTTCCAACAAGCCTGAACTGAATGTTTCCACATGAACCCAAAGGCAACACAAGGTAAAACATGTACATAGAGATTAAACATGTAGATGTGGATTCTGCTGAAAGAGCTAATCCTCCATTCACAAACATGAACTTGGGTTTATGACAGGCTTCAATCTGTGTGTCAGGTATAAAGATTATTTTGACATGAGCATATTTCTATGCTTCCCACCTTCGCTAAAACATACACTGCTAAAAAAAGGCCCACAAATTATGACACTCATTCATCATAACTTGGATAATTAATTTACAAAGATAATGTCAATAAATACAGACAAAAATCGCTGAAAAATAAAATATACCTGTCTTGGCTGAATATTAATTTTGCAGACAGTGATTGGAGAATACTGATGTCCCACTAAAACATCACACTAATGAGAAAAATCAAATGAAGACAATGTCACAATGTGCACATCATAAATCAGAGAACTTAACTTTCTTTTAACTATCTTTGTTATCTCTCATCTTCAGAGCCTCCGGAGAACCCCAGGAATGAGATCCTGTTCATTCTAATCCCTGCCATTGCCATCCCACTGGTCATCGCTTGCCTCTTCTTTCTAGTTTGTATGTGTCGCAATAAGCAAAAGGCTTCGACTGACACACCGCCTCGCTGCCAGCTCAGCAGCTCACCCAGCCAGGACATGGAGCTGTCTCTCCTCAATCAGCAAAAACACCAGGTAAGACAGTCGGATGGTGCAGAGACTCGTTGGTGTGAGTGTATTTTCCATTCTCTCTGATGTATGGCCGTGTTCAGACCGACGTTAGCAGTGCATTAGAAAAAAGAGCAGCTTAATACATTTTAACACAGGGCATTCTGGCAAAAGAAATCATTAAGCTGGAATGTAAACACAAGAAAAGTTGAAATGATGAATTGGATGGATGGATTTTATACTAGATTTAAACTCAGGAGTTCAAGATTATGTAAATATTCTGGCGTCACCTTTAGGCCCTGGTAATTTCAGTTTACTCTCTGCTTTTTGTGGTGCATACAGCACCAAAACCTTTACAATTCTTCAAAGCAACAACCTGAAGAAGTTTCCAGGTTTACGGCTTACAGCCCCAGGGCAGTTGCCTGCCATGTCTGTAGACAAGCCTTGCGCTTTATTGATCAATCAAATGCTTGATTTAAAGCAGACATTTAGAACTGTGTTCCTTGGTAACATGAACAGAGTGAGTGAATCTACTGTTTACCTGCTGATTGTGGAGATGGAGCATATAATGATTGCTGCTTTGATAATGTTCCAGAGTTGTAAAATTCCCTTCTGGCAGATTTAGAAACTGCAGTGTTCTGGTGTCTGATAAACCTTTAAACTCATGGATCTGTTTCTCAAACTCATTTCATCATCTCATTCAAATCTCAGGCAGCACACCCCACCAATGCAAATGCTTTTGTTTTTTAATGCAGCACTGGTTTTAGTCTGAACACCCTGTGATAAAAACAAAAGTGACCTCCATACCCCTGAATTAAGACCTGTTGCATTCCAGTGCTTAAGCACTACATTAGGTTTTATTGTTGGCCATACACTTTGATGACGTGTATTTGTATTTATTGCTTTGTGGCTACAGGCCAAGCTGCGGGAGATTAATATGTCAGCAGTACGGTTCATGGAGGAGCTGGGAGAAGATCGTTTTGGCAAGGTTTACAAGGGCCACCTGTATGGCACCACACCTGGTGAGCAGACCCAGGTGGTGGCCATCAAGACATTAAAAGACAAGGTTGATTCCAGTCTCTGTGAGGAATTTCGCCATGAAGCCATGCTACGCTTTCACATACAACACCAAAATTTAGCTTGTCTGCTGGGTGTGGTTACCAAAGAGCAGCCAATGAGCATGATATTCACCTACTCCAGCCTTGGTGACCTTCACGAGTATCTGGTGATGTGCTCCCCCAACTCAGACGTTGGCAGCTCAGATGATGACAAGACAGTTAAGTCCACACTGGAGCAGGCCGATTTTCTTCATGTTATCACCCAGATTGCTTCTGGTATGGAGTACCTTTCTAGCCAGCAAATAACCCATAAAGACCTTGCTGCCCGAAACATTCTAATCTTTGACAAACTCAGCATCAAGATACTGGATCTGGGCCTGTTCAGAGACGTCTATTCTGCTGATTACTACAATCTCATGGGCACAAGCCCTTTCCCCATTCGTTGGATGTCTCCAGAAGCAATTATGTACGGCAAGTTCTCTACCGACTCCGACATCTGGTCTTACGGTGTGTTGCTGTGGGAGACTTTCAGTTATGGTCTGCAGCCGTATTGTGGCTACTCAAACCAGGACGTGATCGAGATGGTCCGTGGCCACCAGCTACTGCCTTGTCCAGATGACTGCCCAGCCTGGATATACACCCTTATGCTGGAGTGTTGGAGTGAATTCCCAGCAAGAAGGCCTCGCTTCAAGGACATCCACACACGTCTGCGCTCCTGGGAGAGTCTATCTAACTATAACAGCTCTGCTCAGACATCTGGCACCAGCAACACGACCCAGACCAGCTCTCTCAGCACCAGCCCTGTTAGCAACATCAGCATGAGCACAGCAAATGCATCACGCTACACCAGCCCTAAAAAGAGCTCACCATTCCATCAGCCCCAGTTCATGCCCATGAAGGGTCAAATGCATCGGCCAATGGTTCCCCCGCAGCTCTACATTCCTGTCAATGGATATCACCCCATGTCAGCTTACCCATACCTGCAGAACTTTTACCCCATGCAGATACCCATGGCCATGCCCCACCAGCAGATGCACCACCCACCGCAAGTGGTTACCAAAGCTGGTTCTCATCACAGTGGCAGTGGATCCACATCTACAGGCTATGTTACCACTGCTCCCTCCAACACATCAGCCACAGAGCGAGCAGCTTTACTAAATGAGAACTCCAAGACCAATGGTGAGGACTTGGCTGACGGGGCATCCCAGGAAGGACTAGACCAAAACGAGGACTTGTCAGTGCCTGAAACAGAGTTGCTAGGTGACAATGAGCCTCCACAGACTGATGAATTGGGGGTCCACCTGTCAGACACATAAGCATGGGGCTGTTTGAAGGACAGTGGAGCTAAAATATTCTGTGAGCCGTGCTTGCTTGCCAAAAACTCAGTGAGCAGCATAAAGTGAAAGGAACAATTTTGTGTTGAACAGACTGAATGTTTTTTATGAGTTTCTTAGATAGTACTGGCACATTTGAATGTCGAGTGTGTCTCATGTTTGTACCTCTTACTCACCTGTGTCAACAATTAAGCAAAAGAAATAGTTCAATACTTATTCTTTGGGAAGCCTTAGGGGTGGAGTTCACCCCCTCCCCAGCACCCACCCTCCCACCTCAACTGCCACACCTCTCTTTGCAGGCAGCCCTACCTGCCCGCCTGTTTCTGTAGTGGTGGTCAAGTGCTTTGCCGGCATGCAACTTGTACATCCTTTAATGACAATTTAATGTTGTTTTTGAGGTTCTTATTTTGTGGGTTGTGAAAGCTACAATCACAGAACAATAGAATGTATAATGAATGAAAAATATTGTAGTTTTGAAGGTAACTGTTAATAATTAAATTCACTGAGATGTATTTTGGAACTTACCTCCATCAAACAAAACAAAGAATAAGAACAGAATCTTGCTCAATCTCTTTTTGGAGCCCATTGACAAAGGTTTTGCAAGACTGATACTTTTTATATGAACTTTGATAGCCAAGTTGTACAGATTTGTAATTTATGTACTTTGGTTTGAACAGTTTATTTGTTTATACTTTTTCTTTATTGGTGAGGATTGTTAATACAGTGTCCTTTCCACCACCTTTGCTCTGTTTAAGCATTTTGTGCTTATTATACATTGTGTACATCCATCTGTGGAGTATCCAATAAAGGCATATGAATAAAACAGTGTATTTATATATATATAGCTCATACAAGACCAAAAAACATCACGTGCTTTACACTCTCTTTCAGTCGGATTTTCTCACAAATGTCCACCTCCACAGCAGGTGGCGCTATGCCTCAAGAACAGATGTAAACCAGCTCCAAAACACAGACAGCTCCTCAGGCGTCATTCCTGTGATGCCCTGCTTATATTGCTGATAGTAAACAGAAATATTAGACGCATCCATTTATCAAAAAAAAAAAAAACATGTTCTAAACTTCAATAAAATTTAATCAAATTATGAAAATGTTTTGTACAGTAGACCTACAAGCTTCTCAATGACTCAATTTAAGTGCTTTATTGAGTGTAATTGCTTTTTACTCTCATCTGAGCCTGTTAAACTGTACGTTATTAGTTCCAACCAAGCATCTGATCCCCAGCTGTATCATATTTAATCATAGTCCTTATTCGTAAAGTGAATCCCACTGAGCTCTGCTAAACCTCCCCGGCATTTGCAGACTTAACGGACACTTGGACACTGTGGCAATTACCGGAAATGCGTCACACACAAGCAGCCACTGGACCACTCAGAAAGTGTGGGTGTTGGGACGGGCCCTTGTATTTAGCCACTCTGGTATGCAGCGGCCATTTTAACTCGGAACTTCCAGGTATGAGCGAGATTCAGATCTACTCCAGCTATCCAACGGCGCCCCCTAGAGGTGTTGAGAAGTATGAGCGCATGAAGCCATATGGAGACCAGGTCCTCACCTATGTGTATCACTCCATCTGGGCTGCACACATGACCCCCCCCCCCCCCCCCCCCCCCCAAAAAAAATATGTATCTTTAAAAATCATAATATACAGCAAAGTTTACTGAAGTGGATTTAAGTGAAATTCTTCAAAGACCAATTTGTTTTCTCATTTTTTTTAGTATTGTATTTTTCTGGGTTATGTCTTTGTAATCATTATATTACCTTATCCAGATTCATTCAGTGGTGTAAAGATGATTTATATAAGGCTAGAATAGGCTATGCTTTGCTCTCCCTTAAGCAAATATTTGTTTGTAATGAATTATGTTTACACTGAATCCCCCAACCACTGAATATCTGCATGACATTATAAAGTTTGTGCAGGTGGTGGTGGTTATTCTTTTGCATTTTCAACAACACTTAACCTTCTTCTTCTTCTTTCTTGTCTTTATCAGTATTATTTGTAGAACTAGTTATAGCAGCAGCAGCAGTATTAGTAGTAGTTGGATCATTTATTCATTAAATCGTATGAAATGTTACATTGTAGCTGGTAAAGCTCCTTCTATTAATTTAACACAGTGATCAAACAACAATTTTATACTTTATATAAAAATGATAGAACAGTAACTAAATTTAACTGACTACGCATTAGCCAGTCGCAAGATATATTACACACAGCCTTCAGTAAGTTACTGAACCATAGATTAACTTGGTTCAGTAACTTTGTTATGTATCCATTAGCAGCAGAAGTAAACGTTAAATACGTCTGGAAGACTTCGCCACAAAATCATGAAAATCCAAGCAGTCTGTGGTGAACTAAGGATCCTGAACGCCCCACACACACTGAGGATGACGACATACATTTTAGATGAGATTTGAGCTCTCTGCTGACGCCGAAAAAAAAATTCTCCGCCAACGCCAAGAGTCATTGGCTAAAGTTGGAAAATGCTGCATTTCGATTGGCTGCAGTGGCTGTCACTTAATCTCAGGCTGCCAATATACTCAACCACTGACCTACTAACACAGATCCATGAGTCTGTAGCCACCTTGAAAAGAAAGATCCACGGGAGGAGAGCTAGGTACTTTACAACTTGTAGGATTTTTTTTATCGGCAGTTATTTCCTTATTAGCTGATGGAAAACCTGCACTTCTTACCTGTGCTTGATGCGCGGTGGAAAACCAGACCAAACCCCCAAACCGGGTGGTAGAAAAGGTACAGTTTTGATTTGAGGTCAACATTAAGCCAGCCTTTTTTTTTCTTACTTTAAGAGATACACAGATTTGTTAGGGACGGTGTTTACGGTGGTTCCTAGCTAGGCGTTAGCTGATATTTTGTGTGATTCGGCTAACCTTACGTACAATAGCCAGGCTAGTGTTCACATTATATGTGCAACTAAGCTCGGGTTCGAGGTAAAGTTTATTATCTCGGTGTGTTGATATTGTTTAAACGGTTCTGTATTAGTAGTTCGCTTGTGCATAGTTGATAAAAGCCGGGTAATGGCCCGTATTAGACACATGCATTATGTTGTATTCAGGCACGTTGGCCTACCAGTAACAGGGGTTTACGGATTGCGACAGTGTTGTAGCCCAGAATTTGATGTGGCTGGCTGGGCTGTAATCTTATCAGTCTTACGGCTGCCGTCCGTGTATTACTGTAACGAGTCAATAAGTTATTAATCATTGTAACGTTAACAGTGCGACGGTTTTTACACAGTCGTTTATCCTCTCAGTTATAAAAGCTCACTCTTTAGGGCGTAGATGGACCCCACGCTTCAGCCGCCTGTGTCATGAGTAAGCAAGCAATGATGTCATGTAAGTTAATGTCCACATTGTCTCAGTACAGCCTGTTACACGTAACGTTGGTTATCTAACAGATGTTTATCATTTATTTAGAGAGGTTTTGTTTATTTATACATACACACACACACACACACACAGGCCCGTATTGTTATTGCCACACAGGCAAATATTGCATAATGTCTGCAACCATAGAAATTGCTGGCAGTCGGAGGCCGGAGGGAGGCTGTATTGTGTAATACAGACACAATGAGGGAATCTGGGGCAATAGGACGCGTGGACGGACCTATGCAGCCAGGCCGCTTCAGTCTGGGCCGATCCTTCGTAAATCGACCCGGCCTGTTGCGGCTGAACCGACCGTGAACCACCACCACCATAACCACCACCCTGCTGCGGTAATATTACCACCCATTCTTATCACGTGCCATCTAAATTTAGTCTTGATGTCATATGTTGCCTCGTTAAAAAAAAAAAAAAAGACAAAAGGGAGTGATGATCCCCGCACAACCTCAGCCATGTTGTGCAGAAAGCTCAACATCTGTACAACCTTTCTCCGGTGATCTATCATAGACCAAAAACGTTATGTTGAACACTTTGAGTAGTGGATTACTCCTCCATGGCTGGTATTTCAAAATGGTTTTTATAGCACAAAAATCTTCACAGAATTTGAAGTTGCCTAGTAGACTGTCTCAGAACTGACCCTGGGTCATTTTGATCCTCATCAATTCACAATCCCAATGAAAGGTACCAGGTTACACATATACAGCTGCAGTCATAATGAACATTAGTGGTGTTGGGAGTGTGTTAGGATGAGCGCCTCAGGTTACAGGCTGTGTGTTTTCTGGGTTTGAGCTTCTGCCAAGGCCACATGTTATGATTACAGCTGTCTGTAGTCCTTTGTTCCTTCTCGGGGATGTATGGGAGCTTGGAAGCCAAAAACAGGCTGAATTGCCTTTTTAGGTAACACTCAACACGCTCAAAAAATATTATTTTAAACCCTGGAATTGAAATTATGTTAAAATATGCAGACGTCATCTTGATGGTGATGGGGTATAGTAATCCATTATTACCGTATGAATACTTGATCTGCTGAGTTCAGTGCATAACTGCAAATTTAAAAAGTACATAAAATAAGAATGCAAGGGTCTCAGTCTTGTTGAAGAATTGCTTGACAAATGAATGGGTGGTTAGTATTCGGCAATACTGTTAATTCTCAATAGGTTACATTACTTAGCACACCTAGCCATGGCATATCACTAAATGAACATTTTTAACACATTAGGTCTGCAAATGTGTTTCCCTTATTGACTTTAATATGTGTTATTTTATTGATTCATCAGTTACTCAACCATCTATGAAACGGCAGATCGTTTCAGTTATAAAACACATGTAATAGTCACATTCATTTTTGATTTTCTGTGCAGGTATTCAAATAGGATAAAGAAATCATAACAAACATGTGATCAAGACATTGGCCTGAAACATACAAAGCACCAGTGCCGTCTTAACATTACTGCTAAGACGACAGGAAGGTGAAGAAAACCATGCTTGATTCAAAAGGGAGCATATTGTGTCATGTTACAATATCGAAATGAAAGGCAGAGAAAACAACACTAACTTTCTGTGTGTGTGCGTGTGTGTGTGTGTGTGTGTGTGTGTTATCAACTTAGTTACATTCCCCAGACACACAGAGCTGAGGTCCTGACAGCTCATTCAGCCCTTCTTTCATTTGCCTTTCTGAAAAAAATAGATCATATTCTTGGAGTTTACTTTCCATATTGTTAAACAAAAAATATGCATGCACTCTAAAACTTGCTTACTAGAAGTTGCAATCCTTGTAATATTAACAAAGTTAAACAACTACTTTTTGAATACAGAAAAAAAAACTACAGCTCACAAAATTTACCAGCATATCGGTGTGGAGACAAAATGTCATTGTAACTTGGCTCTGTCCAAATCCATAAAACTCACAAATGCTTTCGTCTGAAGTCATTCCTGCAGTTTTTGAGTTGTCATTGTTACTTTCCAAAGTTTGATTTTTAGTTACTAGCATTGTTAGCATATAGCAAATGTCAGTGGGATACTACTGATCTAGGTTTCCTTTCTCCTGGAATAAAACCAAGTCCAAGTTCCTACCCTTTAAAATATCAACTTGATAACTTGATAAACTTTGTTTCAACTTTACACTGACATTTAAACCTCTCTCATTATCTGTTATTCCACAGATTCCCTCATCTCAAGTGGATTAATTGAATGTGGCAGGCACTATTGATGCGTACAAGCACTATGGTGTACAGTTAAAGACTTGTGAGCATATTGACAGTAGCAAACAGTGGTAATATGCAATCAGTCAAGCAAGAGGTGGACTCCAGTGAGTCCTACAGTGGAGAGGATGCCCTGGTCCTGGCTGTGGCCTTACAAGGAGCTAACAGAGACCTGATTGGCCACAAAATCTCTGCAATTCCACTCAAGGCTAAAACTAGCTGTCGCAGGAAAAGGGAGTTTATCCCAGAGGAGAAGAAAGACACCCTTTACTGGGAGAGGCGTCGTAAAAACAATGAGGCGGCCAAGCGCTCAAGGGAGAAGCGGCGCATAAACGACATGGTGCTTGAGAACAAGCTGATGGCCCTTGGAGAGGAAAATGCTTCCCTCAAGGCTGAGCTCCTGTCCCTGAAGCTGAAGTTTGGCCTGGTGAGCTCAGCAGCATATGCCCAAGAGGCCCAGAAGTTATCCAGGTCCACCCCTGTCAACCTTTACCAGGAGTTTGTTCCACTCAGTCCGGAGCAAGGTTCTTCCAGGAAGGATTTGGAGCCTCTTCATTTGCGCAGCAGCTGCATATCAGTCATCAAGCATTCACCTCACTTGCCCGAGACGTGCACAGCAACTCAGGGTAGCTTCAGTATCTGCAGGACGACAGAGGTCAAGCAAGAACCAGCAGAGAATGGCAGCGACGTACAGGAGAGGAGTAGTCCCTATGAGCTGTATAGAAACTACTTAGCCAACCCTCTGTCTGGTGTCTACTCCCAGCCGGCTTCATTCCTGCAGCTCACCAGGTCATCCAGTAACTCCCCCAGGAGCTCAGACGATGGTGCTGTAAGCAAATCATCAGATGGTGAGGATGAGCAGCAGGTCCCCAAAGGGTTGATACCATCTGTAGCTGACCCGAGAAGTGTTATTGTCTCCACACACAAAGTGCCAGATGCCAGTTCTTCAGCTTTGCCCCATAAACTGCGGATCAAAGCCAGAACCACCCAAATCAAAGTGGAGGCCATTGACCCTGAATACGAGTTCTCTGGAAAGTCCTCATCTCCCGTCATCATTACAGAGGGAGGATGCTACAGGACCACTCAGGACTGTTCAGAATACACGCAGTCCACCCTGTGCCCTTTGTCAGTGCAGGTTAACAACATGCAAGGCTGGGGCCACCGGTCTGAGCAGTGGCATAAAAGCAGCTCAGAGACACTGTGGGGTGGTTGCAAGAGTAGCAGGCAAACCCCAAGCCCCATCTCAAACAAAAGCGTTGTGGATGTAAAAGAACCTTCCTATGCACATTCAGATACCGAGGACTTGTATATAAAACAGGACCTTGCCACTCTGTCTGCCAAAGTGGCCTCTTTGAAAAGACTGATCACAACACAGCAAGGGTCTGTGATAGAGTCAACCAAAAGCACCGCAGATCATCAGGAGTCATTATCAAAATAATGGTCCTGTCAATAACCTTTTGTGTGTTTTGCATTTCCACTTCATTTGCTGTTGCACTGTGTGGTTGTTATTAGGTTGAAATAATGTTTTGATTACTGTAAATTTTCAAATAGAAGGTGTCTAAAACAATAGCTGTTTCAAGCACAAACTAAGGCTGCGTACTAACAGGCTGAGGAGGGGAGGGCTGACCTGTGTTTTAATCTCTGGCTTTGTAAAATCAGCATAATGCACAGCTTTCTCTTCTCTAACTTAAATACTGTTTTCATTCACTTATTAATTCTGGATACTTCTGTTAAGTTACGCTCAATGAAAGTTAAGACTTGCAATATTAAAAGCCTACAGCTTTTAATGTGAAAAATCTGTGCAGGAAGCTTTGAGTTTCATTGAGCTTGATCAGGCATTAAAAAAATAAAAAAGTCAAAGTGACAGGAATTAATGCTGATTGAAAACAGTGTGTCTGTTAAAATGGACAGTCCATAGAATGGCTGACTGATCAAGCTGGTGTTAGCATTAACGGTTCATTAAAACAGAAGCAGATTGAGAAAACAGGGAATAATCCTGTTTGAACCTGGTTCAATAAAGGGTTTCCCTGCACTATTTGAGAATTTACCGTAATTTGTTAATAAGTGATGTACACCAAACATCACTGTGTAGGACACTGTTATGTGTGAAACTTTTTATTTTACTTATACCATATTATTCATGATGTCACTGGACTGTAACCATCACTATACACCTACTGTCACTGGACACTGTTGTACTTTGATTCTGTGGAGCTTAAAAAGGCACAGTTAGCAACGGCTAGCTGCTGCTGTTTTCATTACTTTTGGGTGGCGGGGGGGGGGGGGGGGCTTTGGTCATTTTTTGCCTTAAAGTTGAAATCATGTCATTAATTAATGTAATATGGTTATTGCATCCATTTGTATGTTGGTGTGGGGGACAGATTTTACATGGTTGGAGACGCAGTCCATACTTCTGCTTTAAAGGAATGTTTGGAAGTGCTTTATTTTACAGGTTTGTTATTTCTGAAAAATTTCATCTGGGAAAGATTTATGTAATTTGGTACATATTAAGGCGTAAAAATAGATGTTTAATTGGCACAATGTGACCCTGAGAGTCTTGCAGCATATCATCTGAACATGTAAAAATATGAAACTGAGCTTTGCTTTCAGAGACATTCCTGTTCTTCCTGTAATTAGTGTCTGATTACAGGAAACTTTGGAGGAATGTGTTACAAACCTGTGAAATCCAGCATTTACTGATCTCTGTTGTCCTTGCTGACAATGTTTAATGCAGCTTACCTTCACCACTTAAGCAAACAGTACTTTGTTCTTGTACACGTTGCAGTCAGTGACGTTTTCACTGCATTCCAACAGTGAGCAGAAACAACTACACAGACACCACACGGCACACTCCATTGTCTCTGCTGTAGTTTTTTAAAAAAAAAGCAGCAAGGTACAGATTTTGGCTTTAAAAGAACTTTTAAATAGACTCTGCTACATTCACTGGGTCACTGTTTTCCAAACAGCCATCACTTCTCTTTTGTTTTACTGTTTTTTTTTTGTAGTCTTGTCACTTAAACTTTTCAGGTCGCTGGTTTAGCTGAGAATGTGTGTGTGACACTATAGCTGCAGAATTGTGACTACCATTGGATGAAAATCACAAGAGTGTAACTGGATTTTACGAAACATTCTGTCACATTCTGTCCTCAATTTTGAAAAATTGAGGACTTGAATATTTGTTATTGGAAAGTTTTCAGAGAATCATTAGCATTATACCCCTACAGTTCTCATAATTGTTGGTTATTTCATGTAATGGAATCCAGAACTGTCAGGGTTTCACCTAAACGGCTTATGTTTCAGTTTATTAAAGCCATTTTCGTGATTACGTCGTACATCATCTCATCTCAGTCTCACTGATGATGACTCCACTTTGCCCAGCAGCCTTAAGTCCAGCTATCCAGATTGGAACACTTTTCCCAAAATTTATTGTAACGTTTTGGTTTTTTGTTTGTTTGTTTGTTTACAATAAATGTCTTGTTGCTGAATCATGTATGTTTTTTGTGTATTTGTTTTTTTTAGATTATCCCAGTAGAAATACACATAATTGCTACAAAACAAGTTTAAGTGCAAAGTAACTGCAGTTTAGACAGTGTCCTGTCCAGTTTCATGGAGAACCACTGATCTGGCCTGTGGAATCTGATAGTGGGTCATGAAACATATCTAAGAGTAGTTCCAGTTATCACTCTTATCTAATCATCCCATTTGGACCTTTTCCACATAATTTAACAAACAAGTGTGATTCATGCTGGAAGACAAGGGCTCTAGTTCCATTCTAGGGTCAATCGAAACCCTCCCACCATGAAAAAGGTCCATTAACTGAAAACAAATCCAACAAAGTCAAAATAAACTGCAGAGTAGTTCATTACTTATCGATCATTTTCAAGTTATCCACACAATTTGCTTCAAATAAACAGGTCAAGGGCAATACTACGGTCCTGTGGCAGAGGAGGCTGCGGTTTTCACCATGCAGCGCCACTCAGCGACCTGGTCAGGGTTTCCGGTCCGGGCCGGAGTCGGGCAATGATCCCACCCAAACACGGCTGTCTGTGTAACGGACGCGGAAGGTGTGAACGTGCAGCCTCCTCTACAAGGGGGAAACAATCTCGTCTCAGGCTCGTGTCTCTCGCACAGACTGCAAATAAAACACGTCATCAACACGTGACTGAGTTCAAAGTTGAAAGTCAAACAGCACTGCAGCTCGCTAGTATGGCGGTCCTGGTGGGACGCAGACCCCTGTTGCAAGCCCTCCGCGCGCAGGCAGCAGATCGGGACGGCGCGTGCAGACTGGCAGCGGCCTTTTCCTGCACGAGACAGTATGTGTTCCCCGGAAAAGTCTTCTCTTCTCGTCTCATCGGTCAGGGAGCAGCGGCGCGACACTACAGCTCCGACTCGAAGGACGACCTGCGCGTCCGGTACCTGGACGGAGAAGACGACGGTAAGTTCCGTTCAGGATAAGCGCCAATTCAAATGCAGGGTTTGCCAGAAATGAGTGAATGTTAGCTTTCCGGCCGACGGGAGCTAACTGCGAGGCGTTGGACAGATACAGTCCGCCATCCAGGTCGGATGCAAACAAAAATGGAGACCCGCTCCCCATCACAGTAAAGTCCGTGCTCAGGTGACTTTTTATTCACAAGAAACCCCCAAACACCAAACCCACACCAGCACTAAGTGGTAAAGCGGTAAAGCAGACCTCTGGGGGACATGTCAGCCCATGACAGGTTCACAAACAGCTCCAAAACAATTCTCTGGCTCTTAAACAACCAGCAACCATGGTCTCCTCTGAGACAGAGATTATCAGTTACCAAGATGCAACCAGGTGCCCGCCTATGGGCCTGAAAGATGTGATGGAACAAGAAATCACCATCCATCCTCTCATCCTCTCCTCTCCTCTCCATCCCCTCCTTCTGCCACCCCCTGTCAGTGAGAGAGTGCTGAGCACCAAAGCTAAGGATCCAGCTTCTGCTGATCAGCAGCTAAAACCTGACCACAACTGGATTCTCTGTTGTTAGCTACACAAAAGAGACAGGATGAGACAAAAAGAAAAGATGAAAAGTATTGACACTTTTCTCCTCCTGTCCATTCGGGCGTTTGCTTTCCCACAACAACATGTTCATCATGACAGGTGCAATGTGGCAAAACCACATAACTGCAGCGTGTGCAGCATAACTGAAACTAAACTTTAATAACATTATATTACACATATATAATACATCCCATATACAGTACATCTACTGCACTGAAGTCTACTGTGTGTGTTAGGGGAACTGGGACACAGCGTGTTTTTTGCAGTTGTGATGTCACCTTAAATTCCTCTCTTCATTAAAACACATCACTTGTGTTTCACTGCTAATCAGCAGTATTTCACACTGTTTTTCAGGTATTGTTGTCGTGGGCATAAATCGACCAAAGGCCAAAAATGCCATAAGCAAAAATCTGGTCAAAATGGTAAGTTTCGCTGTTTATCGTCTAAACGTCTTTGAACATTTCGATAAAGATGCTTCCCTGAGCTGCATGTAGGCCTATATGCACAGAGGTCGCTCAGAGACTGTTTGTGTGTAGTTAGATGTTTTCTCTCCTGGTTGAGTCAGGGCCTGTAATTCCCTGCTATGTGGTACAGTTGTGTACATTTTCAGACATGTTTATGTACATCTTCTGAGAAGCCTAGTTCCAGCTTAACTATGAGGATTGAAAGGGGATGGAAAGTGGTTGGTAGATCTTAAAAAAAATAAAAAATAAAGCAGCTCTGAGTAGTAAGTATGCTCCAGTTTCTTGTTATTTTTTCTTAGTGAATAAAAAAATGAGATTTATTTGTTTGTCTTCCAGATGTTTGAGGCTGTGGAGGACATCAAGAAGAATAACAAAGTGCGCAGTGTCATTTTGTGTAGTTTGGTTCCTGGGATCTTCTGTGCAGGTATTTTCCTTTGGGATGTCTTTCCATTTTTGCTCTTATTCTTCATTTGTAGATCTTTTGCCAATAATCAACATAAAACATTGGGTTTTTTTTTTTTACTCTGATGCTGACCCGGTCTGGATCTAGCAGAGAGAATTGTATATTCGGAAACCTTGAATATACAACCTGAAGTTTTAGCAGGTGCCACACTGCACTCCTGTGCTGCATATTTTATGAAGCCACAGGCCTCTGACTTGATGCTGATGCCTTCTCTCTCTCTGTGTGTGCAGGTGCAGACCTGAAGGAGAGGGCCAAGATGCACCCCAGTGAAGTGGGACCATTTGTGTCCAAAGCAAGAGCACTGATTACAGAGCTGGGTAAAGACTGTGAAGACTGATGAAAGTCAGTGACTGTTCATAATTTCATGTTGTGGAGAAAATACCTTTTCAAACAGCGTGGTTAGATTTACAGTTGTGTAGCCGCAGTGGTTTGATATAGTTGGTTCAGCGATGGTACATATGAATCCTTTTTATATGTCTTGACTGATACTATGTTGTCTTTACTTACACAGGTAATTTACCAGTACCAACAATAGCTGCAATAGATGGAGCTGCCTTAGGAGGAGGCTTGGAAATGGCCCTTGCTTGTGACATCAGAATTGCCTGTAAGTATTCTTTATTTTGAGGTTACAGATAAATATGTCTCTGGTCTGATTATCTGTGTACCATTTACTGTATATATGGTATTAGACTGGAGTCAAAATAGTTGGAACAACAGCATCTCCCCAAAAATCACCTCCCCAAAAAATTAAGTTGAAAGTGAATAAAAACAAAATTTGAGACCAAAAAAGATAAACCTAAAGGATAAATTTAAATCCACCAAACCAAATAAGACGATGGAGGAGTGCTGCAGGTGATGACAGCGTCCTCATTCACTGCCACTTTTTTTCAGTTTGGCTGCTGGATTCTTCGCTTTCAGTTGTCTGACTGTTTTACCCAACATCCTGCGTGAACATCCTGAGTTTTTTACGCCATTATTAGAAGAACCGCGTACGTCTGTAGTATTTGCGTTCAGCGGTGGAGGTGGCAGATGGAAGCTGCAGGATAAATAAACTGACACCGCTTCCTGGACATTGGCTGTCAAATGTGTAAACAAGCATGTGTGTGTGAAAGTTCCTGCAAAACGAAGGCTTTCACAGAAACAGGCTTAAACAAGTTTTTCAATAGCTAGTCCAGCTAATATCACCGTATCACATTTGTAGTAGCAGTATTTGAAGTGTTAGGAGTAGTAGCTGTAGCAGCAGCAGCAGCAGCAGTAGTAGTAGTAGTAGTAGTAGTAGAAGTATTTCTGTGTAAACAGAAACCCTGCTCTTTGATCTCTTCAGCCGACACCGCAAAAATGGGACTAGTGGAAACGAAACTTGCGATTATTCCTGGAGCAGGTGAGACTGGACTTTTCTTTTTTTTTATGATTTCTGCTTTAAATGTTTGTGTTTCATGTCAGCATAGCCAAAAAAAAAAAAAAAAAATCAGCCTCTGCGGTCCAGGCCATGTTCCATCCAGGTTTCTCCTCCCTCCCGTGCAGGTGGTACACAGCGTCTCCCCAGAGTGATTGGCATCTCTCTTGCTAAGGAGCTCATCTTTGCCGCCCGGGTGGTGGATGGAACGGAGGCGTGTCGCCTGGGTCTCGTCAATCATTCGGTGGAGCAGAATAAGAGCGGAGACGCTGCCTACCTGCAGGCTCTGGAGCTCGCCCGCGAAATCAACCCTCAGGTAACAGACCTCTCTATCCAGGAAGTTACACAGTGAGCAATGGACAAAAAAAAAAAAAGCTAACACTCGTATTTTTGACTCCACAGGGCCCTATTGCAATAAGGATGGCAAAACTTGCGATCAACCAGGGGATAGAGGTAAAGCCTTAGAAGTCAGTGTAGGATGCTTTTACAGGATTTCACCACTGCTTTGGCTCAGTATTCACAACCGTGTTCCAATGAGCAAGGTCTTTGAATCATTTGGAGTGGCTTCTCCACCCCTGGCACTGCTGGGCACTGATGTAATCACCTGCCTCGTCCGTTTTGGATTTTGAGATTTCCCCGCTTGTAGTTATGGTCGCACTATTCAGCTGCTGAATTACGCAATTTTTCTTTTATTGAGAAACACCTAAAAGCACCTTCTGTGTTGTGTAGTATAGCTGTAACTTCCAAATTATTTTTTGAAACTTTTTGTTTTAGATGTAGTCTTCTCCTGCCATAAAAACCAGAATGCATCCACGCGCTTGCCTTTAGCCCAGATAGAGCATGATGGGTTGGATGGTTGCCGGTAAATAGTTCTTCTTCGTCCATTTCACATGCCTCTCGCCTCGCTAGCTCACGCGCTGGCTCTGTTATGACTGTTCAGTCAACAGCTTCGCCTTGCGGTAAAATTCCACATGACAGCCAGTGACTGGAGGAGTCTGTCTAGTATAACATTGAACGCTGTGCTGAAATGATGTTAGGGTTAGGTAAAGAACTTGGTCTTTGCATTAACAGCTGTGCCAATTGAATCTCTGTTGTGATAATTGAGCCAAAGCAGCAGGAGCTTCGACCTGCTCTACCTGCTCCCACAGATGTGCTGTGTTACTTCAAGTCTTAGAAATGAACCTGTATGTATGTGTGTTATCATTCCTGCTGTGTGGTCCGAGAAACAGTAACAGTCAGTCACATACAGTTTGTCTCTTTGTTAATGATAAATCATCAGGTCTGAGTCACACATGAGGAGAAACTGAATCACTGAGCATTCAGCTTATAGATGTCACCTTCTCTTTCAGGTGGATCTGTCTACAGGGCTAGCTATTGAAGAGGCATGTTATGCCCAGGTGAGAATTTGAACAGATACACTGTCAGCTGGCAGTTTAGGACGTTAGCATAGCTAAGTTATAGCTGAAATATTGTTATGTAATGTGATGTGTGAAGTAATTACAGTAAAAAAAATTTTTGAGGTCTTATTTTTGAATATCTGATGGTTTATTGGTTGATGATGATGACTGAATAAATCACCACCGATGGACGCGGGGTGGGACACCTTCTTTTTCAGTGCTAACACATTTGTATTGTCTCGAAGGTGATACCGACTAAAGATCGACTGGAGGGTTTGGCTGCGTTCAAGGAGAAGAGGCGTCCTCACTACAAGGGCGAGTGAGGCAGTGCGTACGAATCAGTTCTTCCCTTCAGCTCTCCCACTGTTCCACTGCTTCCAACATATTTATGAGTGAAACTGTACACGTCAGATCATTAACCTGTACAGTGTCCGGGGGGTGGGGGGTGGTCCGGAGCTCAGGACATTAGGGTTTATTCCTGGCTGCTGGTGACTTTAAATATCCTTGCTGGGTGTGTGTGTGAACTGTCCCTTCAAGCCTGTGGAGAAACCAAGTGAATTTAACTTATAAGCACTGGCTTACAATACCTAAACCCTCTGCAATCTAAAACATTGCTGTTTACAGGATGATTGGCAAGGTAGTCACTAACAGTAGCCTCCTTTACTAATAATTAACTAATAATAACTAATAATTTTTTTTTTTTTTTCCATAGCACTCTTCATAACACTGACTAACATCCCAGCATTGAACACACTGCTGCACAGGGTGGAACTCGGGATCCGACACTTCCTGTCAAATGTGTTGGACTTTAGGATTTCGGACTTTGGCACCACCCTGTGGTAGTAACACACACAAAAAAAAAAACACTGACCCGCAATGAATTGGCTGAAAAATGCATTTAGATTAAATCAAGTATTTGCAGAAAACTCATGCCATTAGCAGAAGAATGTTCCACACCATACTGTCTTTAAGGACCACTAAGCACCACTTTTTTTTTCATAGACATCAGGGCCATATATTGTTCAATATATTTGCTTAGTGGTCCTTTAACACCAGAAAAAAAAATGTAAACATATCTTAACATCTACTTGTACCTTATGCCTTGTTGTATGGAAAAAAAATTGTGTGTGTTTTGTGAGCCTTTGTGCATCTGGTCATATTTCAGTTGTTCTGAAATGAAGCCAGCCTGGAGTGGTCTCTGCTGTTATCCACACAGATGGAAAAGCCTCTTAGGCTCATGAAGCACTTCAAGCTCATTTCCTCTCAGCTGCCTTTTTTTTTTTCTTCTCGGCCATACGTGTTTTCGTCTTCACTGATTTAGCCTCAAACTGCTTTTTCTAACACTAGTGATGAATGAATCAGCTTCAGTACTGATGGTATATTAGATTCAGGGGTGGTGGGGGGGGGGGGGGGGGGTTACTGTGGACTTGTAGACATTGATGCTGCTGTTTCTGAAAAGAGATGTGATTATTTTTAATCCACGAAAGTGGTGACGTTTCATAAACATATTTCAAATTGTATCTGTCTAAATAGCTGGATACTAGTGTGGAGGAGAAAGGAACCTTGTTATTTTTATTTTTTTTTTAAATTTGAGGGTAAAAAGCACTGTCAAGTGCCAAAAGACAAACATACAACACCCCAAATATATATATATAGGCCTAATACATATATTGCCAGTGGCAGATGATTTTCATTTCATTTTATTTTATTTTATCTTAGGAGTTTTGGAGATGAATCAATCAAAACAAGAGAAGTCCTGTCCATGTGTAAAAAAAAAAAAAATAGATGTCTTTGCGCTGAGGCATCTGCAGCACCTACAGTAGCTGATAGGCAAAGTCTAATAAATACTGTTTTCCTTATCAGGCCTCTCTGTTGTCTTGTTTTTTTATTTTTTTTATTTTTTTTTTTATTTTTTTTTATTTACTCAAGTAATTAAATAGAGTCAATCACAAATCACTTTTAACCATTTTTAGTGCCAAATCATAACAGACTTTATCTCAGGTCACTTTTCATAGAGAGCAGGTTTGGACCAATACTCTTTAATATTATCTACAGAAACACAATGTTTACTCCAATAGCAGCGCTTGGAGACAGTGGAGAGGAAACAGAACCAGACTCAGAGAGAGGGGAGTAGGGGGGGGGGGGGGGGGGTTGGGGTAAGAGAGGAGGAGGAGGAAAGAGAACACAGCACAGTGCAGGTTCCAGATAATAAAAATAACAAGAGTGAAAATAATAAGACTAACAACAACAAAAGTAAAACTGCTGATAATAAGACTAATAATAATTAATGGGACTAATAATGGGAGCAGTAGATGGCCCACAGCCACAGATCCAGACTCCACATCTCTGGAGGCAGATGAACCTGCAGAGAGATACTAGAAAGCTCCTCTCTCTCATATCCCATTAAGACATGTAATGTAATGTTATGTAATGTATTAATGGTTGGACCAGTTGGAAAACAGGGATTCCACCATGAGCCTGGTTCTGTTGAAGGTTAAAGACCTGTTAAAGGGAGTGTTTCATCTCCTTTGGTACATGCCCCCTCAGACCTTCAGGTCCAGGACCTTCCCTCGGATTGGTGTTGTGCTTCAGCTCCCTGAGATGGTGTTTGAGCTCTCTGGTGACCCAGGGCTTGTTGTTGGGAAAGAGTCTGTCATGACGGAGTCACTGAGTACATTCAGGTCAATAATTATTATTATTACTGTGATCGGCTCGTTGAGAGCACATTGGGTGAAAGGTGGATGGATGAGGAACAGAGAACCCAGTCTCCAATCTACCTGTGGGTGGATGGGTGACATCCACCCACAGGATTTAGTTTTCAGGGTCAAATCAGGTTCCTGACAAACCTGAACTTAGACATGCAGAGCTGACAGTAGGGTCAGGGTTATCACGAGGATATGTATAGAGTGTGTGTGTGTGAGTATGAGCCTGTTAACAGACTGTTGAGGCCCTGGCCAGCGGTTGCATACAGGCCTTGCCCTGTGGCTTCGTGCTGCTGCTGCACCAAGCTTGACACCAGGCTACACATCCCCACTGTGGCTGGCCTCCTTCCGGCAGATGTCCAGCACTAGGCCGGGTGGGGGGGGGATCCCACCACAAGTCAAGGTTGCGTAAAGAAAGACCGGTTCCCCAATACTGAAGGCCTGCACCCACTGCTGCTTTGCGTGGGAAACGTTGAAGGTCTAACTGTAACGGCATCCTCCGCAGCATTTTTTTAGTTTTTCTTTTTTAGTTTATTAAAAAAACCACCAGTTTCTGCCACCGCAGGTCAGCCCAGTCGTCCCCGACCATGTGCGGGGGGGCCGTTTTCTCTTTTAACTGTTTCTCAACAGGTGGCTTTGGGCCTCAAATGCTCACCAAGGGTTCTCTCAGCAGGATTTAGAGTCAACAGTTTCCAACTGTAACATTGTCCCCAAAAAAAAAAAATAAAAAAAAAAAATGCACGTCTCACACTCACTGCTGTCAGAACCATAAACTCAGATCCATTCACCTCTACAGTCATTTTGACTTTTAGGTGTCACTAATTACATTTCCAATGGCTCTGTTCTCGTTAGGTGTTCTCGTCAGCCGTGACAGTGTGAAAGGATCCTGGTTCTGTTTTATTTACACCCTTTTCTTCCTGTGATATGTCAAAATGTCCTCAGAGGGAAAAAAAAGCCTGTTGTGTTGGGAGATAAATTCAATTCAGTTCAATTCAATTTTATTTATATAGCGCCTTCCACAATCTAAATCGTCTCAAAGCCCATTTCAGAGACCTCAGAGCAAGCACATAAGGCGACAGTGGCAAGGAAAAACTCCCTTTTAACAGGAAGAAACCTTGAGCAGAACCTGGCTCAGATGGGGGACCCTCCTGCCGATGGCCGGGCTGGGTGAAAGGAGGAAAAGGAGGAAGATAGGACAGCTAGGAATGGAGGAGAGGGGGAGAAGGACATGTAGCATAAAAAAGAAACCTGGACTTATTACTGGACTAAACCTGCACTGATAGATCTCTCTAGTCTACAGGGAAGAAAGTTAAAGCTTCTGGGCACATGGTTTATCTGTGTGCTCTTTATGTTAGTCATTCATTAATTTGCCATTAAGCCATAAATAAGCCCTTAACAATAAATGAATAAACATTCTATTTTAATAAACTTTCAATTCTGGAGTTTAGAAGCTCACAAGTAAGTTTCTAATAAGCCAATTAGCAAAAGTCAAAAGGTTTTCCAATTAGTCATCAGTTCGGCAGCTGTAAATCTTAACTGTGGTTCCAAGAGGTCAAAGGTTAAATGGTCCAGATAAAGCAAGGTACATAAGCACTGGTACATAACAGCACACACAGCACAACATCACCCACCCCCTCTGTGCTCTCTGAAGCTGCTGCCCTCAGAGAATAAACTCACAAAAAGTCTGTGTCTCACATTGGACATTGAGAGTCTGTGGATAACACTGCATCTGACTATATGAAACTTTGAGAATCTGCTGTAAAAGCAACAGAAAAAAGTAGTATGCGGCTCTTACAGGTGTAGTTATTGCAGGTGGTCACGTTGGATCTTTAACAATGTAAACACGACGCCATTTTGCTTTTAAGTGACTATGAAAAGGGTCTGGTCCTGTCTCACATGTAGGTATTAAAAGTAGGAGCTTAATGGGACACTTGTGGGGCTCCTCAGGGGGAGTGTCCCACAACAGGAGTTTTTCAAGTGATATATTAGTAACTTAAAATCTCTTCATGTGGACCATCAGTCTATAATCTGCTTCCTGAGAGAAAACTATCCCTTAAAAACTATCCCCGTAAATTGTGACTGTTCTTTTCAAACGGATTTAAGGCCATGTCACTGAAAACACAAAGCATACTGGAGACAGAGCTCTAATGGTGGAAAGCAGTACTGCAGACAAGGATATAACCCCAGACTTCTTTTTGGGGCTTCAAGTTGAACATGACTTTGACTTTGCTGCCACCTGCTGGTGCAGCAGGGATTCTGCTGCAGTTCTCTACAGCAGTGATTAGGATCTTTGAGACAGCAAAAAAAAAACTGAGGGGGGTTGAATCTTAGGTAAATAAATGGTAGTTAAAGGGTTTCTCCACTGATTAGGTCTTTAAATCCGAACATAACTTTAACTTTGCTATTTTTTTTTTTAATTATTACTTCAGGTCTTTGACCTGTGACCTGTGGTCTTGTCCCCCCAGCAGGGTCTCAGTCTTTGTCTTAATGAAGACATTTAGCCAAGCATAGGTTACAGTACAGTTCATGTTATGCTGCAGATGGGATCATCATAATTTTTTCTGAAAACCTGAGACCTGTGTCTCTTCAATCTTCTTTTTGTTGTCCCTAAAGAATGTGGATATGTCCAAGCTGTGTGCAGCTGTGGCTCAGGAGGTAGACTGGGCCGTTCAGTCTATCTCAGGTCAGGTTGGTGGTTGATGTTCTGTAATCAGAATGCTGGCCCTCTGACATTGTCCACTTCCAACCCTGTTTGTATCATGTTTTTATATCAAACTGCTAAAGTACGGCGAAGACAGTGGAGATGGTTGTAGACTTCAGGAAGAAGTCTACAACCCCTCCTAGAAGCCCCTCCTGCCCCCATCCTCCTGAGTGACTTCACCTTCACCTTCCTGGGGACCCTCATCACCCAGGACCTTAAGTGGGAGCTGAACATCAGCTCCCTCACCAAAAAAAAAGCCCACCAGAGAATGTACTTCCTCCGGCAGCTGAAGAAGTTCAACCTGCTGAAGGCAATGATGGTGCACTTCTACACCTCCATCACTGAGTCCATCCTCACCTCCTCCATCACCATTTCTCCCTCCGGGCTGGTGGCATTCCAAATTCTGGATCTGGAATTTCATCCTCTTCTTGAGTCTCTCTCTCTCTTTTGTGTGTGCTTGTTCGTCATTGTCACTCTTTCTCTCCCTTTGTGTGTTTGCTCCTTTCTCCTATATGTGTGTGTGCCGTGCTTGAGTTTGTCTCTTGTGTCTGTCTGTGTTTCTGTATAGTCTGTCCTCTCTCCGGGCCTCCATAGCAGAGAGGAGCTCATGTGGCTCAGGTCCTGTATATGTTTGGCTGCACCTGGGAAGTCGCTGTTCCTTCTCCCAGATAATGGTCTTTGTTCATGTTTACAATCTATCAATACATTTATCTAAATCCATGATTAGTGATATTTGGCTTACTATAATTAATAAAATGAATGATAAATCCATTACTCTGAAACAATCAGGCCTTTATTGAAGGATTTGAGGTTTAATTATAATGACATTGCAATGGTGGAGCTTTAATACATAAAATGCACTTACAGTATAAAACATACACAGCTACCTAATGAATTAGTCGTATAGTCGTTGGCTTGTAACGTGGATGTTACAGCTGCATTTATATTTCCGAACCATCCACAATCATTTGTACATTATTAAATGCTGTTCCTCCTCATCAAGCAATATTTTTTGCATAGTCTCATAACATCAATGTGAAGAATCACTGTGCAATATCATAATAATACTCTCGTAGTCTCGGCTCAACTATGGAAAATCCAGGCCTCTCGTCTGCCCTGTAAGAGAGGGAGAAAAAGAAAAGTGATTACTCCTGTCTGCCTTTACCTTACCTTTAACTTTACTCTCTGAGACATCTTACTTGTACGTCCAGCAGGTTCTCATGAGGTCATACATCTCTGGGGGACAGTTCACGGGGGCGTCCATACGGTTTCCACTTTCGATCATCTGCATGACGTCGTTTCCTTTCATTCCCTGTGAACAGCGACGCATTCAGATTACATGTGAGACCATAGGACTAGTGTCCGTGTCACTGAAAAAACAAAGCAAACAACAACAACAACAAAAAGCAAAAAAGAAGCCTGACATGAAAAAAGTGTCAGGTGATTGTTTCGTACCTTGTATGGTTTCTGGCCATAGGAGTAGGCCTCCCACATGAGAACCCCGAAGCTCCACACATCACTTTTGGATGAGAATTTGAAGTAGTTTATACACTCGGGAGCGTACCACTTCACTGGCCACTTCCCATGACCCTTGGCCTGGAGGATGAGCACAACAGAAAAAAAAAAACCCTTTCCATTTCTTTGTCCTTTGTATATATGATATATGGTATTTCAGCCATACTGCCCCACTCTACCATTTCACTGTGATGCTATAACCATCACTGACAGTTTTACCTTGTAGTAGTTTTGGTCTTCAGCAACAGCCTTGGAGAGGCCAAAGTCGCTGATTTTGGCGTAGTGCTGGGTCACCAGCAGCACGTTCCTGGCAGCGAGGTCCCTGTGGACGAAATTATGCTCTTCCAAGTACTTCATCCCCATGGAGACCTGGTGGACCAGCTCTGTGATGTTCTTTATGTTGGTTTGCCTGCAGGAGATTCATGGTTATTTTAAAGTATAAACGTGACTGAGACGCCATAAGTTCTGGACAGACGTTTCACAAAGATCAGCTTTTAAACTGGAAAGAATTCAAGTTTATTAATAAAATCTGAGTAACTTATTATAACTTCATTAGACAACACTAAGTGTTTCCTCCACTACCGTCACTATCTAGTGATCTTTAAACGTCACATTTCAGAGTGTGTGTCATTATGGCCCTGGTGCTAATGTGAAATAAAGCGGTGTCAGTAGTATGTACTTGTGTTTCTGCAGGAACTTGTTGAGAGGTCCCAGATCAGCCAGCTCCATGACCAGCATGAGGTTCTCGGCCTCGCAGATACCGATCATCCGGACGATGTAAGGGTTGTCCAGCTGCTGCATGACGTCGGCCTCTCGCAGCATTTCCTCACGCACTGACAGGTTGTTATCATCGTTCTTCAGAATTTTCACCGCGACTGGCTTCTCGGTCCTAAACACACAGTGGGTGGGACAGTGTTTAGGAAGGGAGATATTTCTCGGAAAAGAAAAAGGGATCTTTTATTTCTGGGGGTTTGGAAGATTGTGCTAGTTGCATCTAACATTACTAATTAAAGTTAATTAGTATTTTTCCTTTTAGACCTTTTTTTTAATTAGTTTGCTACGATTTCAAAACACAGTGTTATGATGTGGGTGTGTGTGCTTGTGCGATGTGTTGCCACATACTTTCTCATCTTGTAGATGCCCTTCATGACTGTGCCAAAGTTGCCAGAGCCTAGTTCGCCGTCCTCCAAGAAAAGATGGCTGCGATCCACTGTGGAGCTCCTCAGCTCATCTGGGTCTGCGTATGGACTCTCATACACCTCCGTGTCCATTGGCATGGCCTCTGTGGGATGAACAGCAACGGACACGTTAGTCCACATGTCTCTACAGCATGTGAAACTGGTATGTGAACAGTCTGAACCATCCATCTCATTTAAAGGGAACTGATTTCTACAGAAATACTGGTAGTATAACACGCTGGCAGGTCATATATAGAACTTTCCTGTGAATAGAAAACATGTGGACACCTCTCTATCTGAAATCGCTTACCTTTGCTGTCGGCTTGATTATAGGGCACCCTGGTTTCGTAGGGATTGAGATTTTCTGTGGGCTTGGGTCGAGATCCAGAGTTCTGTTTTCAGTGATCAAAGACAATGTTTGAGAATGAAATCACACAAAGCAATATTTGTTTTTGTTTTTTTTTTTTTTTTTGGTGCTGAAACATAATCTGCAACAAGTGAATGAATTCAACAGTCAGGCAACAAGTAAAGGTTTGTCGTACGTAGCAAGGCGCAGCTTTACATGGAACCTGTATTACAGTGACAGACTGAGAGATGAGTAATTAACTAATGAATTCATTTAGCATGTGAGGAAATGTTAAATGGACCCACTGGGACCGGGTTTGGGTTTCTGGAATATGTCTCCATTCATCAGCAGCCTATAAACCATCAGTCAGTATCACTCTAATACATGGTGTCCATTAAATGGAGCGTTGTATGATTGTCCATACAAAAGCTTTAGAGGGGTTAACGTCTTCATTCACATGCGTTCAAAGAAGGGGTATGGAACAAGTCTACTACCTGGTTTTTACTGTCCAAATGTCCACCGGACCACATTATAATGTTAGCTTAATGTCAATGACCCGTTAACTCTGAGACAGACAGTATGTCCCACACCCCTGCTTTAAAAATGGCTACATCCAAGAACCCTTTTTGAAATCTTTTAGCACTGATGACTGGAGCGCCACAAAAGAAAATGCTCAAAAGCAACTGCATTTATAAAAGTTGAAAAATGCTGAGCTCACAAAAAAAAAAAAAAAAAAGAAACAGAAAGGCGTGAGATGCAAAAAAGTTCCAAAGTTAGAAAAACTAGGTATGAAAGTTTTAAAGTGTCAGGCAGAATGCATTCCAAGGGCTGCCTCCTTCAAAGACGTGAAGGTGGTTCACCAGAGTTTGAGCTGTGCCACGGCTCCTCAAAATACACCCAAAGAATCCTCTGAGACCCCAAATATCCCACAGTCCCCAGTTAGCCTTAGGTCTCCTGAACACATAGGTTCAGTACAGGTTCAGTAGTTGCCAGGACAAATCTCTCACTCCTCTTTCTGAAAGCAGCTGTCCAGGATCATTACCTGTCACAGCTTGAAGGTTTAACCTCACCTGTTGTATAATATTCTCTTGTCTATGAAATAGACTGGATTAAAGAACCAGACTTCTCGTGTGGTCTCACTCTGGCTGTTCACTCTGGTGCAGTTCATTTATTTGTTGGTATGAAAGCAAAACAGACCAACAACAGGACTATGTGACACTAAAATTTAAAAGCTAAACTGCTATGAAATGGTACCAGTGAAATGCAGCTGTTATATTTCAGCCTAGACCTAAATAGTGATTTGGAACATGTGGAGGAGCCTTTGGAACAGGACAGACATGTTGTCCCATCATGACATGTTTGAGCGCACACACAGCTGGAGGCAGCAACCGAGCAGGACGCAGCGTGAGAGCACTGGCTGCATTTCAGCATGTAATTACACTGAGTGACCTCTGGATGGTGTTAGACTGTCATCACAAATAGGCCAACTGTGTGTGTGTGTGTGTGTGTGTGTGTGTGTGTGTGTGTGTGTGTGTGTGTGTGTGTGTGTGTGTGTGTGTGTGCAGTCAGCAAGATCAGATCTGATCTTGGATCAAGTAGAAGAAGAATGTGATGAAGCAAAAGGGACCAAGAGCTCAAGGAAGATTCTGAGTTGAGTTAGTAACTAGCAATCCACACTGAAGCAAAAAAATCAGACGGGGGTGAAGGGGGGGGGGGGCCTTAATGGCTGGTGAGGGGGAGGGCGGGGGGGTGACAGGTTTAAGAGGAGGCAGGAGGTGTGTTAGTGCACCTTTTTCCAGCCAGGTATGGGAACAGTTTTGAGTCTGGAGAGAATTCCACCTGCTGCATATTGCTAGAAACCAAAATGTTAGAGAGGTTTATCAGTGGGTGACTTCACAATGTTACGGTCATGCATGTGATCATTACAGTAGAAAGAGATTCAGGGAAAAGGTTAGCTTCAAATGAGAATGTAACGTTTACAGGTTTATCTCTCAGAGTGCACACTCGGTCTTCTGCTAGCTCGTTTAACTGCAAACTACAGGACACAGAGAAAACGCTGTTCAAACGCTGACTATGCATGTCTGTGTGACAGGAGAAAGACAAAAATGAAAAGGCTGGTTCACCCAAATTATAAGAGAACATATTTTCTGACCTCCCTCTGTCCATGTCAGACAGATTATTGGTCCAGATACTGATATCTTCATATGTGAGCTTTCTGCCTCCACTATTTAGTAAATATATACAATATATTCTAAAAAATTAGATTTAAATATTAGAATTAGAATATTAAAAAATACTGCTCCACTGAAAACCGTCGACAGCCTATCAGTGTGTCACATGTGTGCAGATTATTTTTGTTGTTAAAAAAAAACATTTAGCCATTTATGGGAAATTCATGGGAAATACCATCGGCTCTTTCAGCAAATGCTGGTCGAGTGACTAATGTCCAGTGGACGTAGCGATTAGGTGGGCTGAGAAGTTGGGAGCTGTGACATCATGTCAGATGACTAACCAGTGCCTACACCATGACAGTGAGGACAGTGTCACATCAGTCTCGCCAAGAAGCTGATGAACTGATCCAAGAAATTAAAGAAACAACAACTAAATATGTGAATGACAGCAAAGAAAGACAGACTGACAGACAGACAGACAGACAGATAGATAAACAGACAGAAAGACAGATAAACAGATAGAGTAGCTCATTTAAATTGGACTGTCCACAATTTGACATTCTTTTTTAATCTGCTGCTAAAATACAGTTATTGTGTAACTGTAGCAGTAGGAACTAATGTTGCAGGTTGTTGTTTCTACTACAGTCAGTTAGGAAAGAACACTCAAATACTGAAATCACGCCCTCATACTGATATAATCAAGTTAAATCCCAGTCATTTCATTTGTTTCCCCTCAGTGCTGTTTAATACATAGTTTCAGTAACACTGGTAAGCGTTGGTGCTATCAGCTGTGTATGTTTCCACTGTGTATCCTCATGCACGGATAAATGAACACTGATACAGGTGCTGTATGTCAACGGTTGCATAACACTTAAAACCTGTAGAGGGAAATGAGAAAATATGTTGGGGTTTGTTTGTTTTTTGTTTTTTTGGTAATTTGGTGAACCAACCCTTTAAATATTTCCCATCCTTATGCAAGAATATGAACAGAAAGGTTTCAATCTAACTCTGAAATTCATCAAATTCATCATTTATCTATTATGTGTTGTTTTTTTTACTGTCAGAAAACTAAGAACTAAATTTATCATTCAAACCTATTTCAGACACAAAGTATCTAAAAATAAAGGATCGATACACAGAATGATTGAGTCAAGAAGAATATTCATTTCCTTTTCATTATAGGACGTGACCTTACTTCCTGTTTTTTTGGACATAGGCACTGGGCCATGAGAATATGCAAACGTATTAATGACACCACACACACACACACACAGAACTTACAAGGGCAGAACTTAGTCCAGGATGGTCCTGTGGGAGTAGTGGCCGCCCTATCAGTCATCAGAGCACAGCATACGACAAATGTAGATTAGATTTGAATATTTTTCTACACTTTTAATTTTTTAGATATCGTTTCACACGTGTCACGTGTTGTTTGACTGACACGTTTCAATCAGTCGTGTGTGTGTTTACCTGTTTCTCCGTCAGGTCTCGCACAGGGCTCTGTGAGAACTCGCAGCAGGCCGTCTGGTTTGTACGAGTAGTGCTCCACCAGCTGTGGTAAAGAGAGAAGTTCACGTATCAGACACACATCATAATGGACTAAATACATACATCAATAAATACACAAGACTGAGAAAGTCTTTCAAACAGTCTTCAGAAGCCAAAATGTTCATTATGTTCCCAGAAGACAGAGGCTGACAGCACTGGGAATACTGAGAGTTTAGCTAAGCTGTAAGTTCGTCTTGAGGACACCGGGTTTCATGTCATCAGTATTATTTCTTGGAATGTCAGGGTTTTACAGAAATAGCTCAACATTTTGGGAAATACACAGGAAGGCTTTATTTAACAGATTCGTACGAATTCTATTTTATTTCCAAATAATATCCTGGAAAAAACCGTATCAGTCAGCTCTCATTATAGCTAATATGGAGACTGATCAGTTGGTACACCAGATGTTTCTTAATGCTGATAAGATACCTCATTCAGGGGCTAACCGGTGAGCCACATGTGCAAAATGTGAAGTGTGTCTACAAACATGACGGATAAAGTTCCTGATAATGAATGAGTGAGTAATATTCAGTAGGGTTAAAATGCATTAATTTCTTTTTCATATAAAATATATAAAAATATTTTATATAATGCAGTAACTTGAGAACATGAACATGAGACTTACACTTCAAGACCCACAACAAGAGAATAACAAGAAATATGAAAAATCATTGTGTCCACCTGCCACAGGGTGTCAAACTTCTTGCCGTCTGGGATAGAGAGCTTTCCGGTCCGGTCCCTGTCAATGCGATAATGCATGACCTGTCCTTCGTGTAGCAAACACAGAGCATAGGATCCATTTGTGTCTCTCTGTCGAATCCTGTCCACACAAGAAAAAAAAGGAAAGGAAGAGAAGAAACGGGACAATGTGAGCATGAGGAGCATGGAACGATGGAGGCGACTGTGACTGCAGATCACACAGGTCGACAGTTTTCTCAACCGGACGCCCCGGAGATGTCTCAGTCAAGTGGAGGTGTCAAGGTAGCAGGAGCCAGGTGTCAGAGACATTCTAATGGTTCACTTCGTGAAATGTAATCTTCCATTCGTAAAAAAAAATCTGTTGCTGTGAGAAACAGAGGCTGTTGCCCCATAAACTGTGTGTAACCATTAACACAAGATGTTGCGTCAGTAGACAACGTTTGCCGCCACAATGTAAATGACAAACAATTTAGAATCCACAAGCTGTTATACACACGGATAGCAAAGAAAACAAATCTGCAGACAGTTTGCATTGAACATTTTTTAACAGTTACAGCCCAAAGTCTCAACACAATCGAAAACCACATACATTGAGTTAACAAGCTACTGGGTATGGTGACAGACAGTGTCTCATTTGTCCATGACGGCAAATGCCAAGTACACAACAAATATAATGCAGCAAGCCACATATTCTAAAAAGAACACAGTCATTCATCACAACAACTGCGTCAGCTGCTTAGAATAAACCATAGAGGAAATACATCGATTAAATCAAGGAAAGCTCAACTTGACTTGAAGAGCATGGAGCGTCGACATGAGCTTGCTTTGAAGAAAAAGATTCGTTCTGTCTCCTTCTCCTCTTGACTTCACCACCTCTGCACTCTATTTGTGCTCCTGTTGCACGGATGAAATGTACCAGCAGATTATGAGCTTTAAATATTTATATTTAAATCTTTTTTTTTTTTAACCACTGGCATTCAGCATTTCCTTCTTGTATTTTCTGTCTTGATTTTTTTCCATGTGTTTTGTTCACTGTTTGACATTAATCAGTGTCACGAAGACAAGGCTGAGGAGCCGTGCACAGGGAAACCATTAAGCACACACACACAGCACACAAATACAATTCATAGTAATGAAAAAAAACCTTTACAAAACATAGATATACTATAAATGTTTCCTCACAAAATGTGCGTGTGTGTGTTGTGATGTCAAACTATAAAACCAGCTGCGTAGTCTAATCTCATCTCAATAACACTTTAACAGTTTATAAGTTTATAAGAAGCTTATAAGTTTAAAAAAGATAATGTTTACAGTGTTAATTGAATTCAATTGTCACTTGGCTTTACTTTTGTGTCATCTTTTCTGTTTTACTAATGCTTCAAATTTGTTCTTTCTTTTTTTTTTTATCTCTTATTGTTTTAGCCTTGAAATATTTTGAGCACATTGAAACCTCATTTTGAAGCAAACATGTGTTTCTTTTTCTTTCATTCTGATTCATTTGATTCTACTTTACTTTGTGGTTATTTGGTGCTGGGAAAGTTTTAATAGTCTAGACATTCATTTCAAATTATTATCAGGTTTCCTTCCTCATGCTTCTTGAGAAAAGGGACAGAAGAGTCACATCTCGCCCTGCTGTCATTTTTCTTCTTTCTCTTCTTTGGCTACTTCAGGAAGTCCTTTGCAAACTACCAGAGCGGAAACCACAGTGTGAGTGTTTGTATATGTGTGTGTGTGTGTGTGTGTGTGAGAGAGACTGGGTACTGCTTTGCTGCTATAAATACTCCACGTTCTCTTCATTCAAATGTAACTAAGCAAATCACTTGTTCTATATGTTATATATTTTGAATTCAATCTAATGTAAAGCAGTGTAATGTAAAGCAGTTTAGCACAGCTGTAGCTGTTAGCTCAGGATGTCGGCTTTTGCAGCATCTCCTTGTATTTCACAGCTCAAAATATTACAATGCAGATCTACAAGACACTTGCACCACAGAATTATGAAATCCAGCAACACAGAGGGAACACTATAGTGGTAGAGGTGTGAGTGTTCTGTTATCTGAATGTATAGTCAATGTGACTATAGTAAGTCTTTATAGCATTAATGACAAAATAAGAGTCTTTTTTTTTTGTTGTGGCCCTAGACAAGATGTCGCTGCTCTTAGCAAAAGCAAAATAGTACAAGATAATTTTTCATTAAAGTCAAGACAAACAGGAAAGTCTGTCAATAAGAACTGAGTTGCTCTGATTTCACCGTTTCACAGTCTGAGCAGAGACAGGGAGCAGCTTACATGTCCTGAATGTACATGAATGTCAGACGCACATGATGAGTCATTTTCAGACTGGGTTATTTTGGCTATTATCAATATGGTTTTTATCTCTATCCTTCATTCAGGTCATTATTAGAGAGATTTATTTTAAACAAAGTTGTTCTTGTGTTAAATGTATTTATTTATTAAATTATTTATGGATGAAAATTCTTTGTACATAACCAAATATGTACAAATCTTGGTGGGTTGTCCACTAAATCAGAAGGTCGGTGGGTCGATGAATGGCTGAATGTGACGTAGTGTAAAAGCACTTTGACTGATTGACATTTACCATTTACAAATAAAATGAACCGTTGTTTTTTTTTTTTAAAGCTGTGGATAAATCCTATCAATGTGAGTTTCAACAGATGTCACCTGGCCTATGGATCCAAACATTAGAGAGTGACAAAGAGCTCCAAAAAAAAAAAGGCTAACACCTTCAGTCAAGAACACAGATACAGATCAGTCTGTGTATAAATGGCCAGTGACTAATTTTAACCAGCAGCATTTGGAGTATAAACTACTAAATTAGGCCAAGACTTCCTCTAATCTGCAAGAAGTAACTGTAGTACATCTGTTTAGAGGCTGTGTCTTGTTCTCATTTTTGTAACACGATTCTAAAGAAGGCGGAGTACATCCAGTGCCATTACACGTAAAATGAGGTAACCCAAATGCTTCCCGGATGGTAGCTAGGATTTCAGATGTTCTTCAGTGACTTTCTCCCAGACCGTGCATCAATCCAAAGCTCCACAAAGCATTGACTGAGTTAGAGTTCTCAAGAGTCGAGATTGTTTGGTTCAAGTAAAAGGACCTGCCTACCTAAGAAGAACCTGCCATCATGAGCAGGAAAGCGTCTTCCGTGAGATTTCTGTGTGACCTGGATCATACCAGTGATTCGGAATTCACTAAGGAGAATGGAGGTGTTCATGAGTACGCTCTTACGAGCAAGTTCTGGATAAACATCAGCAAAGACTGAAACAATGGGTCAAATGTGGGACACGTTCGGACACAGCTACATTAAGTAAGGCCAGACAAACACACTTGTGCAATACTTACAGGAATTTCCCATTCGTACGGGGGCCATGTTGAAGCCTGGGCTCAGAGTCTTCTCGTGCGATCATTCCATGGAACCAGGGCATTCTTTCGTGTGCAGTGGTGGCAATGAGCTTCTCCAGCTGAGGTCTCTGGCTGATGATGGCCTGCTCCAGAGCTGCCCCCTGAATGCATACATGTACAAAGAACACGTGTTGCCCATGAAGTTGGAATAATTCCCCTTTTTTATTCCTATTTATACACAGCAGTAATCACACTGGAAGAGATTGATCAATAAAGTTTCGAAAAGATATATACTTTATCAATAATACATCACATTGTCACAATGATTTCATGAGAAGAGGTCAAATATATTTTATTCCATCTTTATGACCAACCCACTTCTGTGGCCACTCAGTTGAGCCACTCGCTTTTGAACTATATTGTGTGCATGTAGAACGCAACTGAGCATGTGACCGGTAGGGGCCATATATCAGGAAGTAGGATCAGCAGCAGACACTGAACAAACCACACTACACTACTACATGCTGTGACTGTTCAGTAAAACACAGCACACACACACACACACACAGTACACAGAAAGATGAGGACCATGCAGCAGAGACAGCGTCCTGCTGAAACTAACCTGCAGGTTCCAGGTTTGCTTCACATACTCCCTGATCAGTTTTTCCTTCAGGTCCTCAAACGGCCCCACCTTTGGCTGCATGTTCCTTGGCCTGTTGCAGGGCCTCTTGAGCAGACACACAAGGCCGTCCATCTCCTGGGAGTGGTAGTCAATCACATCCACAGGGCTCCTGTGGCTCTTCCCGCCGGCTATAGCATATGTTTCGTTTGGTTCCCTTTCGATGGTGTAGTGGTAGCAACGGCCTGAATGATACACAGAGAGCGCAAAGCCTCCGAGATAGTTGCGGCTTTGCCGAAGCAGGTACAAGCCGTTGCCCATGCCTGCCTGCTGCAGGTAGGTCTCTGCCTCCTCCCTGGTGATGTTACCATAGAAGAATGGCAGTGAATTCACACTGTCAGCCATTTTGGCTTCTGGATGGTGGCTTCCGTGAGAATGTGCCCTCACCGACCAGGATGCAGTAAACCTAAAAACAGAAGTAGAACCAGGTAAGAATCAACATTACTGACCACACCGACTGACCATCAGGTGATCAACCTGAGATGAGCCACACACACACACACACACACACACACTGTTACGTTTTCTGAAAAACCAGATGATTCCGTGATAACAACAAGCAGGTGTTGTGTAACACGCCAATGGGCACATTGTGGGTCCATTGGTGTGTGTCGGGGGCTCGGCCCCCTCTGGTATCTGCCCCCTCTCCCCCCTAGCAGCTGCTCTGCCCTGCCTTCAGTATAGTCACATGATCCTGTTTATCTAGTAAGTCGTTTTCAGCTCTTGTTAAAGTATCACACTTGTAATCTCTGTGGAGACCCATCCTTTGTCTGCTAGACATTAGAGTGAAAGTATCTGGAGGCTTCAGCCGGACTGGTGTTAAGTTTAAGAGAACTTGGTCAGTCTGGATCAGATTAGTGCTAAACTTTTGTGCTAAATGACCACAATCACACATTGTCCTGTTGTCTCTTGGAATAAATCTGTGTGTGTGTGTGTGTGTGTGTCTGTGTGTCCCACCCTCCACACAGAGACTGGACAGTTTGAGTGAAGTATATGGCTCTATCTAACCAACCCATCTCTACGCACCAACCAATCTCTAGTCAAGTGGTATGTGGTCTTTAAGTCACATTTACAGCTACAGTAGAAACCAACGCTAGTGGTCAATACATGTTCCACATCATAATAATAACAAGACTACTAACAAGGAGACAATAATAGGAGTAATTACAGGACTGATAGACAGACTAACAACAATAGTAAAACTAATAATAATAGGACTAATAATACCATTGCGATCTGCGACCTGACAATGTTCCTAACAATGTTTATGTCCTCAGCTACAGTTCAGTTTGCCGTCCTAACTTTTAAGATTCTAGGCTGCAAAAGTTCGGTCACATGAAGCAGGTAAACGTACTGTGCAGAGACGTGTACAAAGCTCAAACCACAGAGCCTCTCACTCACCTAAGCACACCCACGCAAACTCAGCGTGGGGGGGGGGGAAACGAGGGGTTTGGGGTCCATCAACATCAAATGTCATACAACGCTCTGAAGGCAACATTGCCTGACATTTACAAATGTGTTGTGTTGGGACAGTTACTTCCAGCCAGCTACGTCTTTATTCCATGTTGAATTAGTTTGTAAGAAATCCCAGCAAAGTCTTCGTTGTTTTTTAGAAATAAATGAACTGAGTAGAACTGAAGAGGCGTCTGGGTTGAGAGGTGACACGTCTTCAAGCATCTACGACTAAGTCCAGCTGCTCTTGATTCAGCTCTTCTTTGGATGAGATTTCTCAACTAGAATAGCTGCTAGTCAGTATGTCATGATCCCTCCCTCCCAGGAACCGTGTTGATATTAGAGCTCTGGGTGGATGTGGGACCCGGTCCACTTTTGTCCTCCTGTCCACAATTCCTAACGGCTGCCCTGTCGCCTCTGAGTGAATTTCTGTTATAAACATTGTAATAAGCTGAGTTCACAAAAAGTTCACAAACCTCACTTCAGTGAAAGGTTCCTATGAAAACACCTCAGTTCTCTTTTGCAGGGTACATACATACATACATACACATACACATACACATACACATACACATACATACATACATATACACATACACATACACACATACACATACACATACATACATACACATACACACATACATACACATACATACATATACACACATACACACACATACACACATACATACATACATACATACATACATACATACATACATACATACATACACACACATACACACATACATACATACATACATACATACATACATACATACATACACACATACACACACATACACATACATACATACATACATACACATACACACATACACATACATACATACATACATACATACACATACACACATACACATACATACATACATACATACACATACACACATACACATACATACATACACATACACATACACATACATACATACACATACATACATACATACATACATACACATACACATACACATACATACATACATACATACACATATGTGTATATGTATATAGGCATTCACTTAGGGGGCAAGGGAATGCATTATGGCAATGACTGGTCTCCACAAAGGGTGTGTGTGTGTGTGTGTGTGTGTGTGTGTGTGTGTGTGTGTGTGTGTGCGTGTGTGTGCGTGTGTTTGTGAGAACCAAAAAAAAGTACAGATCTTATGGAGTGAGGACATTTTGGTTGGTCCTAAAAACTTGTGTTGGGCTGTCTTCACAATAATATAAGTACAAGTGTCAGTGTCAGTGGCAGAGGGTTAATTTCCAAACTAATTTAAAGGGTCCTTGTTATATTATTATTATTAGTAGTAGTATCATTGTTAATAATAATAATAATAAAAAGTTGAACTTTCTATCTTAATAACATAGGAATGCATATCATTAGTGTTTGCAGGTCTGAGTGCATCACTGTAACACATAAAGTCATGTCTTGGTGGCCTCACACACACACACACACACTGCAGCCACAAAATAAGTGTCAAGTTCAGTCAGTTCCTCTCTGCACAGCCTCAAAAAAAAAAACCCCTGAACACAAAGTAGGAGCACCATGTTTCATTCTACCTGATGGTGCTCTCTTATTTTGGATAACCAACACAATCCTATACTGCAGATTAACAAACACTAGTTGGTGGTGTCAGCAAACATGTACATTATTTTTGTTTTTTTTTTTTTTTGGTTTTCAAAGTGATTTTCACTGAGGCTCAGTGATGGAATGTGTCCTTTTCAGCCTGCAGCTGAAGCATCATCTGAATTCAGTCGCCAGACATCTCTTGAATTTTATCAAAAATGTGACAGTGTATGGTTCTAATAATTATTTGTATGTTTTATGGGGAACAGCAGAGAGTCATACAAACAGCTTGTGTGTGTCCTAAAGTGTGTTCCAGTATGGGTGCGGTATAGCGTGTAGCGAGTGTATATATACATATACACACACACATATATATATATAATATTTTTGTGAAGGCTGTCACATCTTTTTTTTCCGTCATCGAAATTGTTTACAATACTCACCTGTTCAAGTTTAAAATTAAAAAAAAAAAATTTTGTTCAGTAAGTTAGTAAATGTACATGGTTATTAAACATAAAAAAAAATGTAATTTAACATCTAATTTTTATTTAATCTGTTGAAATGTGAAGTGAGTTCCTTCAGACTAATTATTCAATTAAATCATAGATTTGAAACAAAACACAAAAAAAGAGTAGTTGGTAAAAATGTAGAGAATTGGCTGCTACAGCTGATGCCGCCCAGTTTTTGCAGCAGTTCTTTATAATGTTACTATGTCTCATGTAATTCATGCACTGACTTTAATAAAATTGGCTGAATTTACTTTCTTTCCACGACTTGCTTTTTAGTCTTGCACTGAATTTACATTATTGAATTTTTCCAACTCAAAATATGAAGTTCACTAAACTTACATGCATCCATAAATAACTATAATAATGATAAACTTCAACCAATGGTCCTTAAAAATGGTATGGGGTGGTTTGTATGTGTACAGTGTACAGACCACTAATGTTAATGTCAAAGCTTAACGTCCCCAATGGCCCAAAAACATATGAAAACACAAAAATGAAAATTAGAACAAAGCATATCTGTTGAAGAAAATATGAGACTGTAATTAAATCTAGTCGAGAGATATATACTGACCCCACCAGGACAACACTGACTGTCTCTGCTGACCTGAATTATGAGAAACCAGTACAGATCCAAGTGCTCTGTCCTGTGCTGTGTCAGGATCCCTCTATGGTCTGCTTAGCTTGCTCTGTGAGTCCTGTAATCAGATTTGCAGCAGACTTATGAAACTATGACGATGCCAGGACAAAAAAAAAAATCTGCCTGTTTACAAGACAAACCCTTACATGTACGCTACAGACGCTACATGTAATCAGCCCCTTTGCTGCTCTAGTAGAACTGCTACCAACTACCAGACCTCTCAGATGTGGCGAGTAAAGCAGATACTGCTTCTTTGTAACAGGTTTATAAGCTTTTCATGGGTTTTTAATGTGCAAAATAAGTGCAGCTGCCAAAAAAATGGACAGGAGAAAAAAAAAAAAAAGAGACATAAAACATTCCCTTCTGACCTATGGTGAAGCAGAAATGTTCAGTATCAGAAAATGGATATCCTAAAGTAAAAGTTCCTAAAATTGGCCCGACCAGAGGAATGATCTCACCCCCCCCCCCCCCCCCCCCCCCCGACTTTGCCGGATTTTCTTCTTGTTTGATCAAAAAAGAAGTCAGCAAAGCCCAAAGAGACGACAATGAAAAGCTAAAAACATTATCTGCACTTACTGTATCTAATGTGGTTCAGTTGATTGCGAGTTTGATCCTCTTCTAGTGGAGTCCTGTCAGCCCCTCAGCAGTCTGAACAACACGTGAACAGGTCATCTTAAATTCAGCCAGCTACCCTGACACACAAAAGATGTGAAACAGAGTCAGTCACTCACTCACTCACAGTTGATCCTGCCTGTTGTTTCCCAGCTGGAGCAGCTTAACCGTTCAGCCTGTTTACTGGTTTGCTGACACACACACACACACACAGTGAGGTGCTGGGGCACTGAAGCTTCCTCATTTCAACCACTTCCTTGACAATTTAATTCTTTTACTTCCCTTTTTTTTTTATCTGAACACTGACCAACATGCCTGTTGCGCGCAGGAAATGATGTGACAAGTGACACAAATGAGAGCGCTAATTACATTTTACGCGCTGGCACCGACTTAAAGAACTTTAGCTGCTGAGGAAGACTGTGAGATGCAGTTGAAAGATACTTTTTCTTTCTTTGAGGGCGTTGTTGTTGTTTTCGGGCAAACTTTTTTTTTTTTTAACATTTAGTTTTTTGTGTCTTAAAGTTAGTATGATTATTTGACAGCATTTCATAATAAAGTCTTTTGTGTAATAATTTGCTTTTTTTTAAAAAATTCATCTGTCTTGATTAGGTTTCAATATATTTGCATCTGTTTTGTGCTATTACATGTTTCCCCTTTTACCTGTTTCACGCTGACAATTACTAATCTTAAATGAACATGACTAAACATGACGAACAGGCAGCCGGTAATGTATTTAGCTTTTTTGGCAACTGTTGTTATTTATGTTCTTGTATTCTTAATTTATTGTTCTTTCGTATTTTGTGTTCTAGCGGTTTACATAGACTGTGGAATTCAGACCGTGCCACCAGTGTAATGATAAACAATTTAATTGCAGTTTTCAGTGACTGCAACATTAATTAAGCAATTAATGCTTAATTCATTAAGCATTAATGAATTAAGTAAGTGCTGCTTTATCTGCCAAGTGACATAACCAGGAAAAGTCCTGCATTTAAACATTTAAATAAAAGTACTATTAGCAAATTATACTATTCATTACTTATCACAGAAAAAAAGAGTGTTATATACATTCTTTTTTTTCTACTGATGCATTAATACATTGCATTTCTGTTTTTCAGCTAATGTTATCTCATTTATATTGTGTTGGGTAATTTAATCTTAACTCATATTACACATCATAGAAGCTTTTCATATGTTCTGAATAAAAGCAGCTACAGCTGTCAGATCTTAGTGTTTCTGGCTGCTTCAGCTTTCTTTATTTTATTTTTCCTTATGTGATCCATTTTCACTGACTAGGCTACCACAACACACAACAACGCATGCACAATACAATTAACATTGACATGTTCTGGCTTAATTAGTCTTTAAACAATGGATATATAACAATAAATTTAATAGATGTCTAATATGTTTTTACTTCACACTCTAATTCACACTTCATTTGTCTTTTGCTTTTGTGATTACAACTTCTGCTTCATCCACATGTTGACTGTGTGTGTGTGTGTGTGTGTTGGGCCACAGAGCAGTGTAAGCAGGGACAGTCAGTCAGTCAGTCAGTCATGTGTCATTACCAAAACATGCTAACCGCTCAGGAAGTGCCAGCTGGCATTCACAGTCAGTAAAAAACACACACACACACACACACACACCGCCCCCCCAAAAGCTACAGCCATTTGCTGACAACTAGTGTGTCCTAAAATTTAGTTTCACTTCAGTTTGATGGAGAAATGACCCAAAAAAAAAAAAAAAAAGTAATTGAAAGTGAAATAAAATACAAAAAAACAGTCAGTTTAAATGGACACAGTTCCACACGTTTTCTTCAGAAAAATATTTTTTAAAGTATTTTCTGATTTTTTTTTTTTTTTTTTTTTATGAGAGCAAAAGACATGAAACGCATGAAAAGCCTCCATGTTTGAGTCTCTTATTAAGTCTGGAAAATTTGCATTTTCTTTAAGCAAGCAAATAATTATTAAAAAAAAAGCTTTTTGAGTCACATAAGACTTTGTGGATGGTGCTGCGGCGACGTGCATGGCAGCGTCAGAGTAAAAGTGAAAAGGAGAACAGCGGGGCTGTCTATAACACCGCACACGAGAGGTTGTGCAACGCTCTGACATTTCAAACTAAACACACACAGATTGTATTTCATCTTCAAGGTGAGGTGGTTCAGGTTTGTTTGGAGCTGATGCACTGAGGAATGGAAAAATCTCACCATATATTGTGCACCTTACGCTTTTGTGGTTTTTGTTCTATGGCCTTACTGTAACCATGTCAAACTGCTCTCATCTCTTCCCTCAGAAGGAAGTGAAGTGTCTTCACTTCCTCAGCCTGCATGTATGTGCTTTTAAAAGCTTCTATTTTTATTTTATTTATTTTGAACTGTCTCAGTCTTTTTACCCCTCCCCTCCTCCTTTCTCTGAGGCTTAAGAAATTCCCTGTGCTGACGATAAAGGACATTTGATGAGCTTCAGTAAATATTTCACCACTAGCTTTACATTTAGTAAAAATTGGAGGGATTTTTTTTTTCTTTTTTTCTAAAACTTCCCATTCGGTTATCAGAGTTTACATAAGTCTGTTAGAGTTGACATAAACCTCACATTTCCCCATAACTTCAGTCCACATGGCTCCACCTAGTGGAAAAACAGGAGCAGAGGAAAACTTTCCTCAGTCTATGAGGTTAAAAAAATTATATATATTGATTTTACTGTTCTGATTAATTATGATGGCTAAAAAAAAAACATCTTATAGGGAATTTCGTCACATCAGTAAAGCAACGACACTACCCCTGGGACTTTCCCCAGTTATAGTGTGTAGTTGTTGCTCAGTGTCACGTTTCAGCTTTTTAGACAGACCACAAAAACAAAGCAGATGTTCACCTTTAATCTCTGTGCCCAAAATTGAGTTTGATTATAAATTTATTTTGGTGATATTTTTGTATTATTTTTTTCCAGCATAACTACAAACCAATACAGCTGCACAGCGCACACATAGACTACGGTAAGCCCACATTAAAATCTAAACAACTTCAATATATCCGACAGCGGAAAACACAAGCTGCAGCACTGGTGTAGTTTTTAATGGTTTCCTAAAATATCTTGTATAGTGTCCTACATACTGTAAATGACGGTCAGTGTGGTTCTGCTGCAGCACAACGCTTTAGGTGCAATATGTACAGCATTGTGAAGCAATCCACATCTGCTTACACTCTCTATGCTGTGTAGACTGTCTATACTGTGCCCAGTGGTTCAATATTGTATATACTGTTCACACTGTTTTGTTTATAGTATTTATTTTCTATGGTAAATCTTATCTTGACTCTTTAGATTGTTTTGTATATTCTGGGTACCCGAATCTGTCTCTTTGCTGCTGTGACCGATGCAATTTCCCCATTGTGGGACTAATAAAGGTGTATCTTATCTTATCTTATCTTATCTTATCTTATCTTATCTTAACTTAACTTAATTTAACTTAACTTAACTTAACTTATTAATGGCATTAATGTGTCCACCTCTTCCTTTCCTGATATAACAAGTCAAAATGTCTGCTGTGAAAAACAGAAATGGACTTATTCATAAGTGAGGTATTTTAATTAAAAAAAAAAAAACACACACACACACACACACACACACATCTGTCAGGTTCCTGTTTTCTATGAATAAAAATGATCAGCAGCACGCTCTGATCAATATGTATAGCAAATATTAAGAGAATTGCTGACGTAAAAAGCCAATTTATGAATGTACATTGCACTGAATGGTAAAACTGCAAACTGCTAAATCTGTTTTTATGATTAAAGACCTCAGTGTCCAATGTGCTCTCCTTTAGTTGGCTTCTACTTTGTAAATGTTGAGTTTTTTTTCACATTCAGTGTGTGAATTGAATGAAAAAGCAAAATGAGAATAGAAAAAAATAAAATAAAATAAAATACAACAGAGTAACAAATGTGAAAAGATGTGCAAAATGCACAAAATGCTGTCTGCTCAGTCTGAATGAGCCTTCATGGCGTTATGACCCTGTCCAAAATAATCATCTGATGTCAGGATTAAAAACTTAATTGTCAAATTTGCCTTAAGATTAACATTGCGTGCCGTAAAAAGAGCTTCATCAACATCACTCTTGTCACTCACTAATGTGTCCTCTGGAACTCCCACAGCAGTCATAACACGGTGTGGGAGAGCCCTCCAGTGATCAAAGTGTGAAAAAGCATGTAACTGTCAAATGGACGTGGATCACGAGGTAAATCAAACCACAGCTTCATCTTCAGTTGAAGCTTGAAATAGATGCTAAATAAATGTTTCCTGGTGTAAAATGGTCAGTTCAAAAACTGGTCAACACATTAATTTGAAATTTTTGGTGAAATGGAACAAAACAAGCTAGTGAATCTATGCCAACTGAAGTTTATGGAGAAAAGCGCATGTCACGTGTATGTGTGAGTAGCACAACAGTGGCACAGCTTCATGATTGCTCTTTTAAAGAGGCGATGTGTAAGTATTTTGATATGGTATCTACTAAAGTTAGCATACCAACCAGCTAGCCCCAGCCCGTCCTGTCTCATAATACCACTGTGTACCTCAAAAGGTGATGGTGAGTTAGTGTAGCATCCAGTCTGCCCTCAGTCCAACATGAGAGGATGAAAAAGTACTAACTATACTGGTCCATAAACCTGCGTCTCAGTCATCCTCTATCAGCGACAGTCCTCAAGCTCAGGTAATGATGCTTCTCACCATCTCCCTCTCGTTCCTCCACCTCTCATGGTCCGTCCTCTACTTCTGCCACCACTACGTCTTTCCCAGTCTCTCTGACTGGGTGTGAAATCGCCGTCAGTCTAACAGTAACTGAAGAACACAGCCTACAAGTTACATAATAAGACTGCAGGGTAAAACCTGTAGAAAACAATATTCCACAATCCATATAGGTGTGACATAATGTCAGCCAGTGCCCTATGCTGAGGATTTTAGTGTTATGCTGCCCCCTATTTGTTCGGAGCATGATTTTAACAGTTGGTCCAGTTAAAGATGAGTTCTGTTGTCTCCCTCCTGATATGTGGTGTGAATGTATGTTGTGTTAGGTTATGTTACTTCCTGTGCCAGAGGTGAGGCTGCCAACCTCACTCCCACACTTCTGAATTCAGACTCTCAAAGACATTAACGGGGCACAGAGCAGGGAAATTATCTGTCATTAATACTGTGCAGTAGTTTGTTATCCTTATATCTACCACTCTCTGTATTGATGAGTTGATTTAAAGTGCATCAATTAAGTAGGAAAATAATTTTAAGTTATTTAAAGAGATAACAGTTCAATGGAAATCTTACAGAGTAGACTCTACATCTAGTGGATTAAATGCATAAAATTCCCTTATGTAGAGTAGCACGAGAGCAGGGATGCTGTGGCGCTAAGAACCCGAGTCAGCAGCCTGCTTGCAAATGTCAGTGTCGGAGTGTTGAGTGTCTGGCTAGCTTGCCGTGTACAATGGGGAACTGTCGTGTCACTGCTCCTCTTGCTGAGTCTGGGGCAGTGATGTGGAGAGAGCAGCTGTCTGCGGCGGTGCTCGCGGTACATTGTCACATCAACGTAGTACCTGAGAAAAAGTGAGACACAAACAGAGTTTTGTTGGTTTGTTGCAAATAAAAGAGACAAAACATATTCTTCTGAGTGATTTCTTATCAGTCTCATTGAGAACTGTTGGCTGGTATCAAGTGCTGATATAAGTGTAAGTTTAAACATAAGTAAAAATATTGATGTTGAATCGAGTAGGTCAGAAAATTTAACCTCATCAGATCTGTTAATTGATGTCCTAACACCAGCTTACAGACACATTACGTCCACATTACGTGTGGTGGTATTAGACTGTAATCAATCATGGGATATACTTGGCACTTCAAAGCAGAATCAGCATTGTGCATTGTGTGTGTGCATGTGTAGTAGAATAAAGTACCATTACCATCTTCATCTGTGTCAGTCCTTTTCCTCTCTGCAGCCCCATCTTGCAGATGATTTTAGGGCAAACTAAACCTGGAACATGAACAACAAAACAAATTGCTGCACTGTGATACAGCATCATGTTATCACAGCTGAACTACGCAGACTGTAAAGACTACTCAGCTGCTTCATCTCCCCTGCTTTAATCTCATTCTTTCTTAATCTCTTCATCGCCTCGTACGGCACATTTACCACTGCATGACTCATCAAAGAAGACGACGTTTCTGTATTGAAGAAAACACAGCCTGCTAACATCGCACTTCGTGTGACACAGCTGAGGCTGAGCTGGATCCTGAGACAGCTTATTTAATAGCAGTATTAATTACTAATACCTGCAATATGATGGAACAAGACAAGTGACTAATTAATTACTGCATTGTCCTGTCTGGTTTATTAGAAGACCCAACTTGTCCAATAGTTGTTTTGAGGAAGACTTTTTTGAAGGCAGGAAACACTTTTACACCTCTCTCACTGGGAGGGTCTCCCTAACGTTACCTCTGAGTTAGCCAGCCAGCCGGTTAGCTGGGTAATGCTAACAATTGACAGGATGCTGTAAACACAAACTCGACCAACGTGTGAAGAAAGAAAGCAAGCAACTACAGTGCCATACCAGAAAATGATCAGCGGGTGTTGGAACAGTGTGGAATCATCTCAGCGACCTTCCATGTGCAGCTGACGGGATGTGATGCCGTTAAACACACAGTGCTCTCACAGGGGACAGCTGGCAGCCAATGGAGAAACATGCTGAAGGGATGATGTAATAAACGGACACCCTATTGGACATTGATTTGGTGGGCCAATGAAAAACAGACTGATTTGTTTATTTATATCAAGAGTTATTCTAGAGAGAGAGAGAGGGAGAGGAAGGGAGAGGGAGAGAGGAGTGAGAGGAAGAGAGCGAGAGAGAGAGAAAGAGGGAGAGAGAGAGAGAGAGGGAGAGGAAGGGAGAGGGAGAGAAGAGTGAGAGGAAGAGAGCGAGAGAGAGAGAGAGAGAGAGAGAGAGAGGGAGAAAAGAGAGAGAGGGAGAGAGAGAGACTGAGGGAGAGGGAAAGAGAGAGGGAAAGAGAGAGTGAATTTTGTTGTATGCCGCTGTACAATGACAATAAAGGCTTCTGATTCTGAGAGAGAGGGACAAAGAGACAGAGACAGAGAGAGACAACTCTTCTCCAACCCCCAAATTTAAAATCTGACTGAAAACAACAGGGGTCCAGCACTGTTGGTGCGTGGGCCCCTAAAAACTGATCTGATTAAATAAGAGAGTAAAACATACTATTATTCAAAAAAAGGTTTCATATTTTTTCTGACTTTCTTTAATTTTCCTTGATTTCTTGTAAAACATTTTGTACTTTCACTTCCTCAAATATCTAAAAAATCATTTTAATATTGTTTTCAATATCAGTACACACTGTCGTGTAAATTTAAAAGCCATTTCCAAATTTCTGTGTCAAAATATTAGTAACTTTATCCTAATTTGCTCACATGATGCATATTAAAAAAAAAAAAAAAAGGTGTTCGATCAATCTCCCACAAACTAAACAGGCCCTCAGCAAACCTCGAGCCAGGCAGAAATAGAGATAACATATTATCAATTCAATATACAGTGTGAAATATGATACTTCACAATGACAGTTCAAACACAGTGCAGGTCAGTTCTGGCCCAGAGGCACCTCTCAGGTTAATCCGACCCTGGCTTCTGCTCCAGCCTGTAAATATAGATTATGAGTCACAGATTTAGGCTCATACTCCTTGAACTGCGCCTTTGAAATCAGCTCTGCACAAGCTTTCTCACGTGCACTGCAGAACATGTAAATCTCGTGAGTCTGCGACAGGACGAGCTTCTCTCTAACGATGATCACTCGGGACGCGGCTCTGGTTTGCTCTGTTTTTTTTTTTTTTTCATGTTCACTGCTAAATGAATGCGGCTTATCGCTTAGAGTGATGCGGTTAAATGAATCTATACTTTACTCACCCTCTGGAGAGCAAACCCGTTTATTCCAAGCTGTCGCTCTCTATCACCCCATTGTAAGGTCGCCTAGAACTGAAACATATTTTACGGGAGATTAACCTGACTCTGTGCTATGAACAGGACTGGCAGTAGCATCCTTTTATCGCTGCTTTAAAAAAAAAAAAAATCTTTAGAGATGCACAATATGCGCTTCCGTTCCGGGGCTGCTTGATTCCTGGATCACTTCCTATTGGTCCATGATCACAGACAGCGAGCCAGTGACGCGCGTTGAAACATGTCACCATAGTGTGAGGTTTGAATTAGGCCTAGATGTTGTTTGGTGTTTTGTGGTTATTTATCTCCTGTAAATCCACTGTGGTAAAAACAATTAAAAAACATATTTTTGCTGAAACGATATTAGTGCCTGATACATCATGCGTTAAACATCTATCACCAGCAGATGGTGGTGCCACTGCATCAGCGGTTGATGCAGTCTTTGATTTCAGTTGTCCACTTAAGTCCAGGTTGCACAAATTGCCTAAATAGAACCATCTCTCACACCAGAAACGCACTTATGTCTACATATACACGATGGTGAGAATGAATGGGAAAAAAATGACTTTTATTCGTGATGGTGTAAGTGGCGTTTTGTAGTGATGGTAGTGTATTGTTTTCAACTGAGAACCAACCAAACAAACAAACCCTTGACTGCGCCTGAGAGAGGCAGCAGGTCATAGTGTAGCTCCCGTGATTTTGACCTTTTTAAGTTATTCTTGGTGTGTTCTTTTTACTTTTCCTGTATGTATATAGTGTATATTTACGTTAACTTCTATTTCTATTTCCTTGTAGGTTTGCACATGTGCAATGTGGTATCCTTTTTTTCTGCTTATACTACTGTATTTTTTTTTTTAATTATAACTATTTTAGACTTATTTTTCTTCGGGTGCAACTGAGCTACTGTGACCAAACAATTTCCCTTGTGCATCAATAAAGTTTATCTAAGTCTAAGTCCGTTAATAGGACAGGCCTGTTTTCTTCTAAATCATCATTTTAATTCTTAAGACAAATGATTAACATTACCATTAACATTTTCGGCCCAGTTGTTGTTATAGTAAGTATTTCAATGTACACTTCCATTTTTTCGAGGACGTATTTTTTGTCTAAAAATACCCGTACCCAGATGTTTGCTGCTGTGGCTGTGTAGTGAGTAGCTCAGTCTTTACGTCACTGCCCGGGGTTTCCTCGTCAAGTGAACCCTACGGCGTCATGGCGGAGGCCGGTTGTCGGAAGACCCTGGATTGAAATGCCAGCTTTCTACAATCGTAGCTGACCGACGAGCACTAGACTTTGCTTACATCTAAAACGAGAAAGGGGATTTACTTACTTTGTCGGGGAAGAGGAAAACCTAAACTGCACCAGTTTTACCAAACGGAGTCGTCTCTGCTCTCCCTAACTGGGAGAGAGCTAGCTAGCTAGCTAGCGTAAGGTAGCGTTAGCTACCAGCCGCTGCTAGCTCACTAGTTAAATAAAAGAAGAAAGGACCTCTGAAGTGGAAGGCGGATTTAAACATCAGTTTCATTTGAGTTTGACAGGTAACATAAAAATATTGTTCGGTAACATACAGCATGGAGCTACTTATCTCCCTAGTTCAGCGAGAACATAAGCTAAGTTATATGTTGATGTGGTAAAAGCCGCGAGAAGTGAGCGGCGAATTAAAACAAGATGGAAGAGGGTGAAGTTAGGTTAGCTCATTTGGATGTGTGGGTTTAATAATGAATAGTAAATAAGTTTAGGACTCTGCCGTCGTCCACTACTCGCACAAACATTTGCATAGTTAAATGTCGTTGGCTGTTAAACAGCGAGTGTAGACTGGACTGTGAACATACTAGCGGTTCCCTGCTCAGATGAACTAGGGCAAAGTTTTGTCATTTTGTTAGCTTCCGTCGTAGCCTCGTGCTTCATAACGTTAGCCAATGCTACTTTCCTTGACAACCTCAGTAAACGCTGCGCTTATCATTCCTCTCCTTGTTTAATGAACCCACGTTGACCTAAAATAAAAATGGCACGAAATTTAACATTTCACCGACATGGTTGCGGCCCATTTTGTGTAATTATAGCGCAAACTGTTGCTTTAATTGTTTTACAAGTGTTATGATTTTATAACTCAGAAATTCACAATACTAGCGTAACACATACGAGCTAGCACCCAGTAATTGGTTATACGAAGAGGACAGTGGCTTGCAAAGTGTCTAGCATTAATTAAGTTGGTGGTGGTAATACGATAATGGCGATTGTTGAGGGATTTTGTCGTCCATTGAATTTGGAGAAAGAAGAATGTGGAGAAAAAACAGCTCATGCGATGACCGTGTCTGTATACATAACTGCTAACGTACCCCGCCAATAGCTAATATTGGCGTCATTAGCCGGTATTAGCTAGTTAGCAACATGCTAATCTATAGCAATAGTAAGACTAAATGGCTCCACGAGTCGACGACACGAGGGCTTGTATAAGACCGTTTAGAATAAAATGTCTTTTGACTATTGCTAAGGTCAGTGTGGCTATTTAGTGTTTGGAATGCCCACGGAGCTTTGTGTGAATTCGAAAACACGCCGCTTCTCCGCAGGCCTGATAGGCCCCTGCGCTAAGGGAACAAATGCAGTTAGATGGAGCAACAGCCATCCGGACAGGATTGTCTGTTCTGGCTTTAAAGTGGGATATTCATTTTAAAACGTGTTTTGATGTACTACAGAAACAGTTAACCTCTCCCAGAACTAAAACACAGCATTAATCATTTCAGAAATATTGATATAAAAAAATCTGCGAAAGTGTATAGACAGTTCTAATAGGACAGTTCACTGGTTAAACTTTGATGCAGGGACTAGAGTCTGTCGAGGATGGTGTACTCAGCTGCAAATGCATTTAACTTTGCAAGCATGTCGATATGTACTTGCAGTGTGTAAGTTATTCCAGGCTGTGCCAAATTGTAACAAACACAGGATTAAGGTACAGTCCTCACATTTCCCTTAAAGTATTTGTAACGTTTTTAATGTGCATCTTCACTCACAGGTTAAACACGTTTGACATAATACTACAAGTTGTAAGGGGGAAGTCTATATTCTGGACTTCAACATGGCTGGACGCAGTGAGGATGAAAGCGTAAGCAACAGCAGTGGAGAATCAAGGTAAAGCAATTTATAAGCTTTCACAAAATTACATCAGTGTTGATCAAAATCTGTTTTTATTAATGTCTCATTTCGGATGATACAGTTATGAGGACATAGTTGTAACAGTAACTGTACATCTGACCCTTATGTTTACACATTAGACAGGAGCAAAATGCTTTTGAACCACCGTTTCTGTCTCTGGGATGCTGCCATCAGTTGTGCAGTTGCAAATATGTAATTAGCTAACATATTACTCTGCCAGACAACTTTGGATTGCATTGTATTAAAGGTTGTGCAAGAATAAACTTTTGTTGCCGGACATCCCTCTTATCTTTGGTGGCACTTTCAATGCAGTTGTTTCTTTGCAGTGAATGATTGTGCTGTTTTTGGGGGTTTTTTTGTAAGCATTGTTGTTATTGTTAAGTATAAGTTAGAGGCATGCAACACTTTAATGTTTATCTGCATACAAGGCCAGAATGGATGATGTCAGTAGAGTTTCATGAATACTTTTTTTTTTTTATTGCTACTTGTGAAAGACTGATATGGAAAAGGGTGTTACCTTAGTAACAGGGGTTTTATTGGTACAATAATAAAAATGTTTTGATTGAGTCCAATATGTTAAACAGATTTCTTTTACGAATGATTCATCTGTTAATTTCTGATGCACAAATATTTGTTTCATGATTTTGTTTTTTTCTCTTAACATGGGACAGTAACTCTGATGATGAATCCGGTTCTGGATCGGGCTCCGCATCAGGGTCCGGCTCAGGTTCCAGTTCCAGCTCCTCCAGCAGCAGCAGCCAATCAGGAAGCAGTGACTCAGGAAGCGGCTCAGACTCTGGCAGCCAATCAGACTCTGACACAGAAAAATCCAAGGAGAAGATAGAACCGCCAAATAAGTCAAACATTGATGGAGCTGAGGTAACGAATTGTGATTTCAAAGAAGGGCTTAAATTTGTGACACTTACTGGATGTGGTGAAAATGAAATCATTCTGTCAGGAAAATGTTCCAGCATTATGTCTTTTGACAGCTGCTTTCACATAATCTGCATCAAAGTGCTTGACACTCCCTGAAACTATTTGTCAACACAGACTCAGCATTGCCTTACATCTCTGTAGCAACACTGTGTCTAATGCAGGGGACTGCTTAAAGAGCACAGAGCTGCAATACTTGTAGTTTGCATGGTTTGACCTAGTTTGACACATTTTCATGTTAGAGGCACACCAACATTTTATTGTCAGTGGCACACTTTTTGGGGTGTTTAACACTCTTGTCATGTGAAAGCTTCTAAACCTCACACGTTTTGGCTAATCTTCCAACACACTCGTTGATTTCAGTTCTGGAAGTCCAACCCAAGTATCCTTGCGGTGCAAAGGTCTGCTATGCTCAGGAAACAGCAGCTTCAGCAGCAGCAGCAGCAGCAGCAGCATCAACAGCACCATAGACAAAGCTCCTCAAACAGTGGATCTGATGAGGTTTGTTTCAAACTGAACCTACCCTCAGTTAGGGGTGTGCCCGGTTCATAGATTAATCATGATGCGACACTTGATGATTCAGCGTTGATTCATAAAAGTTCAAAAATCGATTCCTTTAATAACGGAAGTGCAGCTGTCGGAACGAAAAATAAAGTTGCGCATGCCACCCCCCCATTCATTGTTTTACTTCAATGAATGGATATTTAAAAAATATACATTATTTTACAAGTAACTACAACTCTATGTGGGGAAAAAGGTTAATCGAGATGCATTGATCATCGGTAAATCGTTGAATTGTAGCAATCGTGAGGTGACTTAGATGGCACACCCCTACTCTCAGTACACATTTTCTGTGCAGTTTAATTGGGAACTAATCAACACGGTAACATCTGTAATTGAAGAGGTAGAATAAATCAATTGCATATTCACGAACATTATGTCTATGATGATCTTTTTTTTTTTTCTAGGACTCGTCAAGTAGCGATGAATCTGACTCTTCAAGTGGATCCAAAAGGAGAAGAAATTCAGGCTCCTCTGACTCTGGATCAGGTTCTGGATCCGGCAGCGGTTCTGGATCAGACTCATCCGCAGAGGACAACAGTGACGAAACGGCCTCAGACTATGAGCCCAGTCACAAAATCAAAAGTAGAAAACCTCCAACAAAGTAAGTGGACCGCTGCCTGGGTACACAGGGTTACTTTATTGTCAAGTATTTCCCTTTGAAGTGGACACGAGGCTTACGTTCTTTAAGGAAATACGCAGAGTGGCTTGACTTGAATTTGGCACGTGCATTATTTCTTCGCCTCTTGTCTTGTCTCAGGATGAATTTTCGGAATGGGAAAAAAAGCAGCGCCCAGAGGAAGAAAACAAAGAAGTGCTCTTCTTCTGAAGACGAGGATGATAACTACAAGAAGGTGGCGTCCGCAGGGCCACGGCGGCAGGCCACAGTTAACATCAGCTACAAGGAGGACGAGGAACTGAAGACGGACTCAGATGATGTGGTGGAAGTTCTGGGTGAAGATGTTCCACAGCCCGAGGAAGATGAATTTGAAACACTGGAGAGAGTAATGGATTGCAGAACAGGAAGAAAAAGAGGTAAGGGACACAACACTCAGATTGATGATGCCAACCACACTGATTTAAAAGTGGTCAATAGGCTTTTCCTGTACATGAGCTGTTAGCTTCTAGGGTTTTTGCTACTTCTAGTAACCTGACGCACTCTGACTAGCCTCCTGTAGTTACCACTTGTGGTGGCAGAGACTGCTGTCTCTGCAAAAGTTACATACCCTTGCCTTAATTGGGGCTATGTACAGTAATTTCATCCGGTATGGAATTTCAGAATTCTCATCAACTTTTGAAAGGTGTAGTGGAAGTGGGGGGATTTTTTTTTTTAGGGGAACTCGGAAGGATGAATAAAGAAATATGTAACACAGTATTCCTTCATTTTGTTTCCTAACAGCAACAGGAAGTGTAACCACTGTGTATGCTGTAGAAGCAGACGGGGACCCCAATGTCAACTTCAATCCCAACAAAGAGGCGGGCGACGTCCAGTATCTGATAAAGTGGAAGAACTGGGCCCACATCCACAACACCTGGGAGACAGAGGAGACGCTCAAAATGCAGAATGTCAAGGGCATGAAAAAACTGGACAACTTCAAAAAGAAGGAACAGGAGAAGAAGAAATGGTGAGAGGTTATACATTTAAGCATGTGCTTCTTGCTTTCTTAAACTTTATCACAACTGTACACACTTGACAGTGAGAGCTGCCCTGTCTTCTCCTGACCATTGGTCCAAATTTTAATTGCATTTGTCTCCTTCATTGATGCTTCATTGATTTAAATAGGAACATGAACATTACCATGGTTCATCTTTTCCCACTGCAGATTCCTATTTTGTAAAAGAAATTTAACCCAGTCATCTTGAAAAAAAAATGTTGGTTTGGCCCAGATTAGAAATGGATGCTTTTTTTTCCCCTCTCTCCTCAGGTTAAAGGCGGCTTCACCAGAGGATATCGAATATTTCAACTGTCAGGAAGAATTGATGGATGACCTGCACTCTCAGTACCAGCTAGTAGAGCGAATCATAGGTGCACTTTCTACTATGTATTGCTCATTGTTTGTATAAAAGCAGTTTATTCTAAGTATTTGATGCCACTGGATTTGTGAAAGTAAATATGCCTCTGAATTCAATTCAGGCCATTCAAACCAGAAGTCGGCGGCTGGTTACCCAGACTACCTGTGTAAGTGGCAGGGCTTACCATACTCAGAGTGTAGCTGGGAAGACGGCGCACTGATTGCCAGGAAGTTCCAGAAATGCATTGACGACTATATGAGCAGAAACCAGTCCAAGACCATTCCATCCAGGGACTGCAAGGTAACATACTGCCAAATCTCTGCTGGCTGTTTGTTGGTAATGCATTGTACCTTTGCGTTTTTTCCCCATCCTGAAATAAACTGAATTGTGAGTTCTGAAAGCTGACGCGCTGCTGTTCTTTCCTGTAGGTGCTGAAACAGAGACCCAGGTTTGTGCCCATGAAGAAGCAGCCAGCTTACATAGGAGCAGACGGCCTGGAGCTCCGAGACTACCAGTTGGACAGTTTGAACTGGATGGCCCACTCCTGGTGCAAGTATGACTCAGTCAATCCTTACATTCTCAGCCTACAGCCCTTATTGTAATTATGAGGTGAATAAAACTACCATAGTAATCAGGGCTTCCCTGGATCAACACAGAGGATACAGTGTGCACAAAAGTTTGGGTACCCCTCAGGTAAATTACGAATTTTTGTTGATTTTTGAAGTGTAAAGAAGTATTTACAACTCCTGCAGTAAACACATAAAAACACATAAAAATAACACTTACATTTTATTTTATTTCATTAATACAAAATAATAATCATAATAATTTACAATTTACAGCCCTATTAAAGGCCAGTTCATGGTTTCCATGTGGCTGGAAGAGCTTGTGATGATATCAGCAAACTGTAGATTCAAAAGTCATGCAGCCAGTCGAGAAACTGAAACTGAGAAGATGCTGGCTTCTGCAACAGGACAATGATCCAGAGCATAGCTTAAAAGCCACCTTGAATGACTTGAAGAGATGCAAGCTGAAGCTTTTGGAATTGACCCTTCCCCTGACTTGAATATCACTGAAAATCTTGGGGGGCGGAGATCTTAAGACTAAAATGATCTTAAACTTTCTTTTCACTTCTAAAATCACCACTGTATGTCACCAAACTTTTACATTACAACTGCACATTGGCACCTGATATACAAATGGAATATTAACCATGTCCGTATCCTGGATGCTTCATCACTTAGACGTGCGTAGCAGACACACAACCTTGAGCCGTTACTCTCTTCTGCTTTATCATCATTCGCAGAGGCAACAGTTGCATCCTTGCTGATGAGATGGGGCTAGGGAAGACCATCCAGACCATCTGCTTCCTCAACTACCTGTTTAATGAGCACCAGCTGTACGGGCCTTTCTTGCTGGTTGTACCTCTGTCTACGTTGACCTCCTGGCAAAGAGAAATCCAGCTCTGGGCTCCTCAGATGAATGTTGTGGTCTACCTGGGAGACATCAGCAGCAGGAACATGGTATGGTGGTTCAGGCACCTGTTGCTCACCAGTGCTGCACGATTAATCGCAATCACTTTATTAAAAATGTCTTAACAGTTACGATGTTTTCTTTTCTCCTGTTTCCATTTCATAGATCAGGACACATGAGTGGATGCATGTCCATAGCAAGAGAATGAAATTTAACATCCTCCTCACAACATATGAGATTCTTCTCAAAGACAAGGTCAGCAGCTGCTTCACTTTATTGTGAAACGTGATTGTGCTGTTGTTTGCCACTTAATCTCCTTGATTTATGACATAAAGTAAAGGTCAGTTCTAAAGCTGTGCCGTATGATGTAAGAACATGACATGTAACTGTAGCAAAAATGCGTCTCCAGTCGTTTTTGGGCGGTGTTAACTGGGCCTTCATCGGCGTGGATGAGGCTCACCGACTGAAGAACGACGACTCCCTCCTCTACAAAACCATGATTGACTTCAAGTCCAATCACAGACTTCTGATCACAGGAACGCCGCTGCAGAACTCCCTGAAAGAGCTTTGGTCCCTGCTGCACTTCATTATGCCTGAGAAGTAGGTCACATCAGTTGTTGTGCTTAAAGACTAACTTTAAGTAAAAGTAAAAAGTTAAAAGTAGAAATATAATGAATATACTCTTGACCCACTGTGTATTGTATGTCTCGTTTCTCAAGGTTTCACTCTTGGGAGCTGTTTGAGGAGGAGCATGGTAAAGGCAGGGACTCTGGCTACACCAGTCTGCACAAAGAACTGGAACCTTTTCTGCTGCGCCGAGTCAAGAAGGATGTGGAGAAATCCCTTCCTGCCAAAGTGGAGCAGATCCTCCGAGTTGAGATGAGCGCTATCCAGAAACAGTATTACAAGTAAGAGTCGGACACTACATTTTCCTCAACTTTAAATCAACCGTACACATTACTGCTTGCCTGACTGGCAAGAAAAAAAAAAAAAAAAACATTGATACATAACCATTTTTATGATGAAGACATGAACAACTGCTTATTTTTATCCTTCACCTACCACTTGAGTGATACAGAGCGGAGTCCATCATTATGGAAAGAACTTTATTTAATAAAGTTGTGTGTGTGTGTCCTGTTTGTGATTAGGTGGATCCTGACCAGGAACTACAAGGCTCTGAGTAAAGGTACCAAAGGCAGCACATCAGGGTTCCTGAACATCATGATGGAGCTGAAGAAGTGTTGTAACCACTGCTACCTTATCAAGCCCCCAGAGGACAACGAGTTCCTCAACAGAGCCGAAGCCTTACAGGTCTGTTTATGTTGTGCCGCTGTGTTGGGGTTTCTGATTTGTCCTGACAACGTGTTTCCAAGATTCAAAATCGGGGGTTAATCAGCGTGCATGTACTCCGTAAGGAAGAAAGGTAATGAAAGGACCTCTTTTCCTTCTAAAGCAACTGATCCGCAGCAGTGGGAAGCTGGTCCTGTTGGATAAACTCCTGGTGCGTTTGAAGGAGCGAGGCCATCGAGTTCTCATCTTCTCCCAGATGGTACGGATGCTGGATATCCTGGCTGAATACCTGAGGAGCCGACAGTTCCTCTTTCAGGTAGCTACACACTGTTCTCCCGTGACCGTCTTGCCTTACTGTTCCATACACTCACCCAGCACTTTTTTTTTTTTTTTTAGCACTATTAGGAACCAATCTCCAGTTCTACCACTTCCCAATTTCTGAAGTGTTGTTCGTTTTTTTTGTAGAGATTAGATGGCTCCATCAAAGGGGAGATGAGGAAGCAGGCGTTGGACCACTTTAATGCCGAGGGCTCGGAGGTAAGTTCCACGCTCTAGATACAGATAATTCAGTTTGTGAATAAACCAGGACTGTTGCATATATTCAGCCTCCACTTATGTGCACAGGATTTCTGCTTCCTGTTATCGACTCGCGCGGGCGGTCTGGGTATCAATCTGGCCTCGGCCGACACAGTAGTCATCTTCGACTCAGACTGGAACCCCCAGAATGATCTCCAGGCCCAGGCCAGAGCCCACAGGATCGGACAGAAAAGACAGGTAAGCCGCAACTGTCACAAACTTTTGATCCAGCTCTGCTCGGCCCGTTTCAGATGGTTATTGTCCTATAGATGATTATTTTACTATGACTGATAAATTAATATTTAGGTTGTGTTTTAGTGGTTGGAGCTCTAGTAGATATACATTATCCACCTTATCCAGAACATGCTGAGGTGCTGCACACACTATTCTGCGCATCTCACTGTTTGCTTGTCGACTGGCAGGTGAATATCTACCGTCTGGTGACAAAGGGCTCAGTGGAGGAGGACATCATCGAGAGGGCGAAGAAGAAAATGGTGCTGGACCACCTTGTCATTCAGAGGATGGACACCACAGGGAAAACTGTCCTCCATACGGGTGCAGCTCCCTCCAGGTAAGCCACACACAACACATGCTGCTGCTGCTGCTGCTTAAATGAACTCCATTCAGGAGATTTTATCAGTAGTGTTTGTGTTCCTCTATCTCACTGGGGGTTATTTTGTTGCAAACAGTTCAGCCCCTTTCAATAAGGAGGAGCTTTCCGCCATCCTGAAGTTTGGTGCCGAGGAGCTTTTCAAAGAGCCAGAGGGTGAGGAGCAGGAGCCTCAGGTATGGAGTTATCTCCTGAACTGGATGTACATAATGATACTTTTTTTTTTTTCCCTGAAATATCTAGTCGCATGTCACAGCCTGTTTCTGCTCCACAGGAAATGGACATTGATGAGATCCTCAAAAGAGCTGAGACTCGGGAAAACGACCCTGGACCCTCCACAGTGGGAGAAGAACTGCTGTCTCAGTTCAAGGTTAAACAAATTGATTGTTGTTACACTCATTGTTACACTCTTCAGTTACAGGTTAACAGTTACAGTTGTTTGTTGGCCTGGCCTGTGCAGGTAGCCAACTTCTCCATGATGGAGGATGAGGAGCTAGACATCGACTCAGAGCGTAGTCACCGGAGTTGGGATGACATTATTCCTGAGGAGCAGAGGAGGAGGGTGGAGGAGGAGGAGAGACAGAAGGAGCTGGAGGAAATCTACCTGCTGCCACGCATGAGGAATTGTGCCAAACAGGTACACAGGCCGTCATGACCAATCTAATTAGAACAATGTTCTGTGTAATTCATGGGTTCTTAATGAACCTCCAAGTGATGTTTGTGGGTTTGTGTCGACAGATAAGCTTTAATTCAGTCGAGGGCCGGCAGAGCAGGAACAGGAGATACTCGGGGTCCGACAGTGACTCCCCCTTAGACCGAAAGAGGCCTAAGAAACGAGGACGGCCTCGGACCATTCCACGGGAAAATATCAAGGGTTTCAACGATGCTGAGATCCGGAGGTGATCACATTAACAACCAGTTTCTCAAATGTGGCTAATTATCTACTCCAACCTAACATATTACTGTGAACATATCTCTGTGAACTACTTGCAGATTCGTCAAGAGTTACAAAAAATTTGGAGGACCACTGGAAAGGTAAGCTAGTTCCCATTTACCTTCGATTGTTTTTTTTTTTTTTTTTTTTTTTTTAAATTAACAACAACATACAACAGTCTGGCCAACATGTGTGCCGTCTTCACTCAGGTTGGATGCTATTGCTCGTGATGCTGAACTTGTGGATAAGTCTGAACAAGACCTGAAACGCTTGGCAGAGACGGTTCACAACGGCTGTGTGAGAACACTACGAGAAAACCCCTGTGGAACAGACAAGACCTCAGGTACCAAACAGATCTTTTTTTTACCGACTTTGCGTAAAAGTTTCAACAACAGAATGAACTTGATGAAACGGCTCGTTTTTTCCCCGCTTTGTTTGCTCCTCAGGAGGAAGAAGAGGGAAGGTAAAAGGCCCAACGTTCAGGATCTCTGGAGTCCAGGTGAATGCCAAGCTTGTTATCTCTCACGAGGAAGAGCTGGCCCCTCTCCACAAGGCTATTCCTGCTGACCCGGAGGAGAGGAAGAAGTAAGGCTGCTCCATATACGCTGTGTGATTTCTCTTAGACAGGATTGGGCGTCACCGCTTATTTTGATTAGTCTGTGTAATATCAGATATCAGTAATATCAGCCGATCGATCGATCGATCGATCGATTGATTGACGTGGCATGACAAAATGTATTTGCAGGGTGTGGGTTTTAATCGTCTGTATTTGAATAGGTATATTATTCCGTGCCACTCGAAGGCAGCACACTTTGACATTGAATGGGGGAAGGAGGACGACTCCAGCCTCCTCATAGGAATCTATGAGTATGGTTATGGCAGCTGGGAGATGATCAAGATGGACCCGGACCTCAATCTCACACACAAGGTGAGTTCAGGCACACACACACACAAATGACACAGTGCATTCCCTTGCCCTTTACTCTAACCTTAACCAGTGCCTAACAAAATGTATATATCTAGTCCTGAACTTGTCTTTTTTTTTTTTTTTTTAAATACCCTTCAAAACCTTGGACATTTATCATAAAAATGATGCGATCACGTAAACTGTGTCCAACTCGTTGATCAGCTCCTACCCGATGACCCCGACAAGAAGCCACAGGCCAAACAGCTACAGACCAGAGCAGACTACCTCATCAAGTTACTGAGCAAGGACCTGGCCAAAAGAGAAGCACAGAAACAAGCAGGGACGGTAAGTCTTACTTTTTATTTTATGATTTTTATGATTTTAAATGTCCGACTTTTTCCCTGAGATAGTTGACATGGATCTGTCTTCCAGAATCTACCATGTCTCTTTGTATGTATGTAGGCCAATTCACGGAAGAGGAAACCAAGAAGTAAAAAAAGCAAAACCCAGAAGCCGACAAAGACGGACGAGGTGATGAAGAGTCCGTCCTCAGATAACCCATCGGACAAGAGGTCAGATGATGAGGATGAAATCAAGGAGGAAAAGGTACGTTTACATCCTAGTGGTGCTGTTTTTTTTTTTTTTTTTTTTTTTTTTCCTTCCTGTGGCGTGAAATAATTATTTCGAGTTTGGAGTTGAAGTGTCGTTATGTTTTGAAAATTTCAGGAGATTACACCAGTGAAGCCGCCAAGCAGACGGGCCAGAGCAGACAGGGGGGTGGTGAAGGAGGAGGAAGAGGAAGAGGAGGAGGAGGAGGAGGAGGAAGAGGAGGAAGAGGAGGAGGAGCCTGAGCAGGAGGAGCTTTCTTCATCGGGGGAGAGGGAGGTCAAAGAAAAAGAGATCAGAAAAGACAGCAAGAAGGAAAAGAAGGAGGAAAGTTGGGACGGGAAAGAGACGAAGGAGCCCAAGGAGAAAAAAGAAACAAAGCCTCTGGAGGCGGTACACAAACAAGAGGAGAGCATGGACAAGGTGAAACAATAATTCTATACGTCATATATTATTTTACTAACTGTGGATCCAAAATCTCAACCTACTCAGTGAACTCATCACTGAAGGCTGAAAGGGAAAAAAAGAGGATCATTTGGTGCTGAATTCAATCTCAAATCCTTTTCATCAGAACGAAGTAAAAACCGAGGTACGAGAACGGACGAAGAAAGCCTCGGATGTGCCGGTCCACATAACAGCAAGCGGAGAGAATGTGCCGATATCCGAGGAGTCTGAGGAACTGGACCAGAGGACGTTCAGTGTGGTACTGATACTCAGATCCTCAGAAAGGAAAAAATATATATGGCTAAATATTCCGCTAATGGCAAAACATGCATATAAATATATATTGTGTTGCAGTGTAAGGAGAGGATGCGGCCGGTGAAAGCAGCCCTGAAGCAGCTGGACAGACCGGAGAAGGGCCTGTCGGAGCGCGAGCAGCTCGAACACACAAGGCAGTGCCTCATCAAGATCGGAGACCACATCACCGAGTGTCTGAAGGAGTACTCGAACCCTGACCTCATCAAACAGTGGAGAAAGTTCGTATATATATATATATATATATATATACACACTTGTCTGTTATGATTCTGTCACGTTTATCAAACATATGGTACAAAGTGTTTCTGACCATCAACACCGTCTCGGTTGATACGTTGCTCATGTTAAGCGGGCTGATGGTTTTGTCTTTTTCAGAAACCTGTGGATATTTGTTTCCAAATTTACGGAGTTTGACGCCAGGAAGCTACATAAACTGTATAAGCATGCAATCAAAAAAAGACAAGAGAACGCCCAGGTACGTGAAGGCCTCGCTGTTGATTTGGATTTACAGTATTTAGAAATCCACGATGATGATTGTGATTGTGTTTCCTAAGGCAATGGAGCAGAACACTAGAAGTATCAACACTCATGGCTATAAACATGCAGGTACAGTCACAATTTTTTTTCTTCTGTTGTACCTGATAAATAAGACGAGGGAGTTGTTCTGATATATACGCTGATTTATTTGTTCTCTCCATCCTCAGATGTTGAAAGGCTGAGGGACAACTCTCACCAGGACGACAGCAGCAGGGACAGCTACAGCTCAGAGAGGCATCAGGCTTCGGGTCGATACCACGAGAGCAGTAGCAGCAGCAAGGAGAGACACAGCTCGGAGTCCCACAGGAAGACAGCAGGGGGGGAGTCCAGGAAGAGACCTTACTCCTCCTTCAGCAACGGCAAAGACCACCGAGACAGAGACCACTACAGACCAGACAGCAGGGACAGGGACAGGGACAGGGACAGAGACAGACAGGACAGGTGAGGGACACTGACTGGCTGAGTGCTTCTTCCAGAAACAAAATAACTAGTGTTTACTGTCTGGGTGATAAAACAACAACGGTCGCTGTATAATTCATTAGCATTGCACAGGTTAGGTGTTAGTTAGGTTAGATTTGTTCCTTGTAACTGGTTAACCAGCAGTTTATTTATGGTAATATTGTAATTAAAGTACAGAACAGGTGACGAGTGTCGTCAAAGTATAAAAATCATTTATCCTATATAGATTTTTTAGGTCATGTTGTCTGTCCCAGTTATTTCCCAAGTTGGTACAAAAACACTTGAACAGCGTGAACAGTCTTAAACGTTGTGGTAGACGAGACCTGGACCATGTCCTTAGCCAAACCCCTGAAACTGACTCACACCTGAGCTGTCCACATATGTTTGGATCACCCGAGACTCATGTTAATACCAAATGTTTGTCTGTGCTTCGTCGCCCATTCACACTTGATGCTTTGTTTCTGTGCAGATACTACAACGACAGTAAGCACAGGAAGCTGGAGGAATTCCGCACCGGTAGAGACCATCGGCTGGACATAAAGGATTATTCCCATTCCGACCAGCGCTCTTCCTACCGCTACCACTCGGACTGGCAGACGGAGCAGCGAGCCTCGGCCAGCGGGCCCCGCTCTCCCCGAGACCAGCGCTCGCCCATGGGGCACCGCTCCCCTTTCGACTACTCGTCGGACCACAAGAGCACACCGGAGCAGATCTGGAGCAGCCGCAAGACATAACAGGAGCTGCCCGGGTCTGCTAGTAGCAGCCATAGACTCAAAGCAAATGCCTTACAAGGGACTGTTGACTCCAACCTGAAGTCTGTTTGAAGCACTGTGTTATCCAGTCAGTTCAGCATGACTGTCATCTCCACACACCTTCAGCTCATCTCGGAAACCTGGGAGATGAACGGGGCCAGGAACGGGCGGCTCAAACCAGGTTAGCAGATTTTAAAAAAAAAAAAATCAAAAAAAAAAAAAAAAAAAAAAAATCAAATCATATTTTTATATTTAAGAGTCTAAAGCTGCGTAGGCTGGACAGTGTGCAGCACTACTTTTTTTTTTTTTTTTTTTTTTTTGGTTCCTGTTATTTTTATAAACTTTTTTTAAAAATTCTGGAAATTGACACAATTGACCCTGAGTGCTGCCTCATACTTCCCTCACCAACCCATGACACTGGATCCTGTATTTGACTGTTCTCTATGTTCGTCTGTCTCTCTCTCTCTCTCTCTCTCTCTCTGTCTTCTCTATCATGCTTTTCATGTGATCACCCAGCTTATTTAAGTGTGACAACTGGACGAGAAGTCGGTTGTCACACGGATCACATTACAGGTCGAATCCAGTCTGGGCTCAGGCTCACCACCTGAAGTACCTCATTTATACATCATTTCTCATTTTCCTCAGTAGGTTTATTATTTTTTTTTTCCACCAGGTGTGAATTATTTAATAACATATCTTAGCTGTAAAAAATAACTTGGATTTTTGTTTTGTTTTTTTTTTTAGAGCGACTTATATCATGTTTTTTTGTTCTTCAGTAATACTGTTGTAAATTGTTGTAAAATAGTAAATCAGTGGTCTTTTTTCCTCAGGCTTTTTGGATTTATGATGACTCTACTTTTCCCCCATCGACTCAGGCTTTTTTGTCATTCTACTATTGACTATGTACAATAGTTATTTCCCGATAAATGCTTTCAGAATGTAACTTTTGGTAAAGGGAAAGTTCTTAAACGATACTCAGTTTTTATTCACTAGTGCTTAGTTCTTTTGTCTCAGTGGAATCGAGCGAGTTGGAAGGAAGCGACTTTTGTAATCACAGTCTACAGACAGAGGGAGGTCTTTCCATAGAAGCTCCTGTTAGACCAGAAATAATCTTTTTTTTTTTTCTTTTTTTTTTTTTTTTTACATTGTTTTCTTTACCTTTCTTTACATTTTCTTTTCTGTGTAGGCAATAATAATAATGTTTCTATGCAGCCAAGTATATTTGTGGTGAACCACCCAAACTGAATGAAGTCACTGTTACAGTTCACACTGTTGTACATACATTTCCTCTATTTCAAAAATGAATTTACACTGAAAGTGCATGAATTTTTATGAACCGTTTTATATAGTTGTTTATGAAGCCATTAAAAATCAATCAGTGTACACACTCGTACCAACTCTTCAACAAAGTGTCCAGAGTTTGTGATTTAGAATGTACCCCTGAACTACACTTACTCAGCACTTTATTAGGAACACCTGTGCACCTGCTTATTATTCGCGCAAATGATCCAGTCAGCCAATCACGTGGCAGCAGCAGTTAATGTTCACATCAAACATCAGACTTTGACCGTGGACTGATTGTTGGTGTCAGTCCCTTCTATAACTCACTGCTGTCCCTTATGTCCTCTCTCCCTCTTGAGACATCCTCCTTTTTGTAAGTTAGACTGCTCAACGTTGAAACCAATTTCTGAGGATAAACACGTTGCCAGTATTCCGGAGTGCAGTGTTTTTGCATGTGAGGGTTTCCACAGTGAGCACGTTGATAAAACACATCCGAGTAAAGCTTATCAGTGCTTCTGCGTCTGTGATGAGTGCGAACTTAAAAAAAAAAAAAAAAAAAAAAAGAAGAAGAAGAGAAAAATATCTGCAGCTGACTCGCTCAGCTGCTCCAGATCTCAGAACATCCTCAGACTGTTTTTGAACCAGCTTCTGTCTGTAACTGCAGACAGAAACAATCAGAGTAAATCTGCGAGGAGCAGAGCTACATGTTTCTGTGAATGACTTTCTTGTTTCTTAGCTTCTGAAAGTCTGTTACTGTCACCTGACAGGAAAGTTGTAAAACTTGGGTGTTTGTGTGATGTCTGTGTGCTTGGGTAGAGGCCTTCGTGTCCCTTCCTAGTTTACCGTAACTGCAGCAGGGTTGGCAGTAGCGATGTGTTATATCACTGATTTCCTTTTTCTGATCAGATAGCAAGCAAAACCCAGTTTCCAATCACCAATACTATACCAATACTTTGCAGAAAAACTGAATGTGTTCAGAAAAGGAAACTAAACAAATAGGTTACACTCATGAATTCTCAGACATGAAAAAGATGACAAACTATAGACAAACGCATGAAATGACATAATGAAATATATCCTGTGTCAGCTGTCAATCAAAGCAGGTGACACGGGTATTTAATTATTGCATTACTTACTTCATAACCAGTTTTTTTCTTTATTTATATATCTCACTCTGCTCTGTAGAGCAGCTTTCTTCTTCTCATCTTCAGACCGCCGCCGCCGCCACTGCACAGCCTCATCAAATTCTGTGTTGTGGTGAAATCTCAGATGCTTCACAAGGTTTGTGGTGTTGCCACAGCACCTCACACTCCTCCCACACACACATACACACACACACACACACACACCACATACACAACTGTCGCTGTTCTGAGAACTGAAAACAGCTCTCTCCACCTGAACTCTGCAGTTATCTCTCTTAATATTTTCTCAACATTAAGAGCGGAACGAAAATAAAGCATCGGAAACAAGAGGACCAGTTCAGCAATTTGTCTTTATTTGGTTCATAAAGCGTAAAACCTGGACCAGCGTACAGGTAAACTGACCCCCAGGCAAGGGGGGGGGGGGGTCATGGCTTTAACTGATACATTTGATATATGGATAACATCTAACACAGCTTGGATGAAGATTATAGTTATGTACTGAACAGGATCTTTAAAAAAAAAAAAAAACAAACATTTTCAAGGCAACATTTCTCCCGCGACTGAACCCTCTAGACGTGAGACTGCGGACAGGAAACCTCCTCCTTTAGGTGCTCTTCTTCTCCTCAAATATAATGTTTGCTGTGGCTTTCTTGGCTGTGGACAGATGACACAAACGTCAGACATCTTGTTTATTTTCTAGAGTGTGAAACTATGAACTACGATGTCCTGTCTTCTGCTTTGCCACATGTTTTTTGTTCAATGCTGAACTTCCCAGCCAGGGAAACTCAACACTTCCTGTAGATGTTTCACTTTCTAAGAAACAAGGGGGGGGGGGGGGGGCAAACATTTGGACACACCCACTCACTCAAGGGTATTTCCTACTTTGTAGAACAATAATAAAAGCATCAAAGATAAGAAGTAACATGTCATGCTGAAATAATAATATGTCTAACATAAACTTATTTCACGTAAAGACCTTGTTCCCTCTGCAGCTGAGGTGAATAACAGAGAATTTATTTACATGCTAATTCTTGTTTGCTAGCGAGCTAGCCACTAGCTCCTTGAGAAACGCTGGGGAAATTCAGCCCCTTTTATAAAACATGAAGAGGCTACAGTCAATATTTCATACGGACAATGAATTAAACTAGAAGTTAGTTACAGGTGAGTTAGCAGTTTCGTTCAGGTGACGGTCTCTGAAGGGTCCTGTCGAGCTGCGCTAGCTTTCTAAATGCCCAGCACACAGCACAGACCTCACCGCTCGTGTTTGTAAATCGGCCATCCGCCATTTTCTGATTCTCATTGGCTCAGCTCCTTACGCACGTTCAACAACACAGCAGATGATTGGTAGAGACAGAGTCAATATGGCTGCCACCGGTTTCATTCAAGAAAACACGTTGTAAACACAGCTGTAAATAACAGAAGAATACAGACGCCAGACCCTGATTTATCGATTTTTTAGGACTCCAGCGGGTTAATATCACAAATCGTCTTATTTGGTTTTACATTTTAAAAACCTATAAAGTAACTGAACTAATTATTTAACCTGTGTTGTGTCGCATTTGAAGGCAGCGTGGGAACTTTTTAAATTTACCTTGAAATGATTTGCAGTTATAGTAACTGAGCACATAACACTTCACTTCATTTTAAATATAACAAAGTAAAATTAGTTGAAACAACTTAATTTCTATGTGTAATTAACCTAAAATCTTGTTTATACTGCCGATCATTAAAGCACATGATCATCAACAATACTTTGGAATGCTGAGGAAAAGCTCATTCCCCTTCTTTACTTCAGAGGAATTAATAAATTGGAATAGATTTATTCAGAATTATCTACATTTTAATGAATGAATTGACATAATATTAAAATAAAACTATCAATATAATGGTATTTTATTATAGAGGTATGAATATAAGGTTAGAAATGCTGCAGACAGGCAGCCTGCACTGAGACATTACAGAGCTCTGGCAGAAAACTTCTCTTATGAGTGAATGGTGCTGTAGTTTGGCTCCACCTAGTGGACGGTAACTCTACACACACGTGTATAAAATGGGCCTAAGAGGAGAGTAGGCCAAAGTGGCTCCATCTACAAGCAGTTTTTATTTTTAGTCACTGTAAAGTCAGTTTACAGTGTACAAAAGTTGCAAAATGAAACTGCAGAACAAATCTACGGTGCTGTCTATATTCAGTCCCCTTCTTTTCTTAATTTAAGTTGGACACATTGGGTGTTATTGGTCTTATATTTTGCAGTTGTTTCTTAGTACCCTCAGTAATCCTAACAAAGCTGATATCTTTCCTGATCCCTCAAATGTTGTGACAAAATCTCTGTGGGGATTTGTTGATTCTGAAATATTGGAATACTGTCTGATGATTCACTCAAAAAAAATAAAAAATAAAAAATAAAATGCAGGAAACACTCGATTTGCTCACCCTCGTCTTTGAACTTGTCGGCGGCTTCCGAAGCCTTGTCCTTCAGGTTCTTCACCACGTCGTCAATCCTGGCTTCGTTCTTGAGGAAGAACGGTCGAATGATGCGGTTATAAATCTGGACTGATCCGTTTGAAGGAGTCGGAGCCATGCACCACACCAGGAAGGCACACTGGTGAAAGAAGACGACCAGAGACCGTTTCATCACGTACATCGGGACACGCAGACTCTCTCAAAGTCTCATTTTAAAAGCTGTCAATTAGTCTGTGCTGAAAGAGGTGAAGTCTGTGAAGTAACAGAATGCCGATGTGATGGTCTGTCCTACCTATAGCTCACACTGCAGAGCTGAGGCCGCTTGTTTTACAGCCAATCACTGTCGGCATATTTCTAAATGTAGCTGCTGTCCTGATACTGCAAGACACAATGTAAACTACATGATTAACTGCAATGTCCCTACAAGTCCAGGCGTCATGACGAAAAGCTCCTTTCTGGACATTAGTGAATGAAATAACAACGCTAGTGCTATGGAAACACTTCATCTGTGCTCTCTAATTAACACACAAATGAAATACATAGCCTTGGACTATACTGTAAAAAAAAAAATTTTTTTTAAAAAACCTGACAATCGAATGAATCTGCTGCTGAAAAACTCCTCACGCTGCTCGTGTGACCAACAGCAACAGGGCACACGTGATTTATGAGGAACATCCTGTGCCTCAGACTGATGCTTGTTCTCTGCAGCTCAGATCCTTTTATTTTTTTTTTTGGGTGGGGGGGGGGGGGGGTTATTTCATTACCACATAATGAAGAAAGAAGAAGGAATAACTCCACAGCTTTACAGCTCTAACAGTCAGATGACCAAATGTTCAGCAGCTGGGAGGAGGGATCATCTTACAGTGTGATTTTATTTTTTATTTTTTATTTTTTTTGCTTGACTTGTGTGTTTTACAGCAGCCTGCTGAGACTGTGACTGCACATTAGAAAGAAACACAACAGGACACGAAGCTTCCTTCACTCCGTCCCTCCCTCCCTGCCTGTCACCCTTCACTGAGTGTGCGGATTATCACATTTATTGCACACCCCTTAACACAAACACAGGCTGCTGACAGAGCTCTCACCGCTCACATATTCTTCGTCATCAGTGCAATGCGCTCCACCCTCCACATGTACATTAGTCTACTCTGCTCGGAGGGGACTGAGAGAAAAAACGCTGCCTCCTCCAGGGAGGTGCCAGCTCCATGAATGAATGAATCCACGTTTCAGCACATCTGTCCCCCAAAACTGACCGAAAAACACAGACGAGACACAACAGACAGACCAGATGGATTACCTTTCCGATATAGTAGAACGGGAACCAGGAGAGAAAGATATCAGCGAAAAACTCTGCCACGCTGAAGACTCCATACACCACCCAGTAGGTCAGCCATTTAGTATCGTCGTCTTTGGTGGCGCTTTCAATGGCCTTAATCCTGGAAAGAGACAGAGACAGAGTCTGATGCACTGTATAAAGGACCACTCCATCCTTTTCCACTTTCTCTAACCTTCTTCTCCTCTCACCTCGCCTCACTCCTCCTGTTTTCCTTTCCAGGACATTTCACAGCACAGTTCTCACACACACTGATGAATCGTGATCAGATGATTCATGACACGAGAAGTTTCTTATCAAAAGCTGAAAAAACCTTTGTCGGCGAAAAAACAGGAACTTAAGTCTGCTGGTACACTAATATTACTATTCATTAATATTCTTTCAGCGACAGGTTGACAGGAGAGTTGACAGGTCCAGGTCCGCAGCTTCATTACAGGAGACGTTTCAGTTTCTTAGCTCCTTAGATCCTGCCAACATACTCCCCTTCATCAAAGCCTTGTCTGACACAGTCCAACTAATGACGCTCTGAAGCAGCAGGAGGCGGGACATCCTGATTTTTTTGACCCTCTCTGTCTGGTACATGCCACCATCTTTTAAACCGTGGACCTCCAAAATCTGTATCGCCGTAATACAGGTTTTTTATTTCTGTGTAATAAATCAGCATGTTCCACTTTCAGAAGCACCGTACTCATTACACATGACCATTCCACTGTGTTTGCCTTCACACTCAGTCAAACAACCACACCTACGTCTACACACACACACACACATCACACTAATCAGTTCGAACCAGGCGAGGACGTCTTCTTTCCAACCCGTGTGCCAAGAGCAGAAATTCAATGTTGAATTACTGTGATTATATAAAGAGCTTCAAGGAACTATTGTTTCCTGACTGTACTGGAAGGCTGCAGAGTTTAGGGACTTGCATGTCAGAGTCAGTATGACGATTACTGTGTGGCATGGAGCAACATTATGCACAGGAAACATGTCACAACATGCCTTTTAACCACACAACTCACCACGCACACTTGTTTGGAGAAGCCTGCTCTGCATGTAACAGAATTTCCATAATGACAATAACCCATCCCTCTCTGTCTCTGTCTGTCCCCTCATGTCATGTCCATTCGGTTTTCAATTCACCGTCTGTCTTTGTGAGGACCAATTTTAGCAAAGACCTGCTTCACATTTATATTCCTTCATCTGAGGAGGCATGACAACAACAACAACAACTGGATCAGCAACTGCAACACACACACACACACACACACACACACACACACACACACACACACACACAGCTACACACACACGCTGGGGACAAACAAATGACCTGGACAGGAAATTTGAATCTGCCTCGGGACAGTCCTCACACACATTAACTACTGGACATTACCACTGAAAGTCACAACAAACGTCAGTGCTGACTGTGAAGACACAGACTGAGTAAGCTCTGTCCACACAGAGACAGGTGGACACAGCGACATTTCCCGCAACAGACACATGAAGATGTCGGGACAAAGTCCTTCAGAAAAATGACGATTAAATTGAAAAACATTGACGCACCCTCACCAGACTGAAATACAGCATCATCGGTGTGTGTCTCTCTTTGTCTCTTTGTTGGTCCTAAACAAAAATGATTTACTTCTACATACAGCAGACCTATATAGAAACCTGCTGTGGAACAGGAGAACTTCAGAGGATCAAGGCTGAGCCATGCATCCTCACTTCAGTGCTAATGCTAATGCTCGCAGGCCACCCTGACTCCATCGCTGCAGCGCCACATAACATTTAGAAAAATGTTTTCAGATGTCCCTACGATCATTTCCAAAAATACCCACTGTTAACAACCTCCCAATAAATGATTAATACACACGACTTATTCACAATAGTCCTTTATGCAAACATGGGCTTTTATATCCTTGTGATTCATCTCTATTACTTTTAAACTCTTATTCAATTGATTTGAATGTTGGTTGAGAAAACTGGAGTCATGATCACAAGATTCTCAGACGGAAACTCCTCTAAGTTTATAGATAAGGATCAGTTTTTTTTCTAACATCCTCTGTGGTTCGGTGTGTGGGTGTGGGTGTGTGTGTGTGTGTGGGGGGGGGGGGCGGCTATGTTCAGTTACAGTGATTAAAACAAAAGCCTGCTCATATGGTGCACGCATTCACTTAGTAATATAACAACATTTAAACTCTTCATTTTCAATTCCATCGATGATGTTTTTTTTTTTTTACTGTGTGTGTGTGTGTGTGTGTGTGTGTGTGTGTGTGTGTTGGGTGGGGTGCTGCCCACCACCCTCCCATTTGTAGAACTGGTGTAAGATGAACACACTCACGATATGTAGGCTGGATAAAGGAAGCCGATGAGGTTACACAGCAGGGAGGCTCCATAACCAATGACCAGGTAAACTGCGATGATCCCGATGACAGCTGGAACACATCACACACCATATATCACACTCATCAGATATCATACAGCATATATTATATATTATATATCATACGTGTGGAGACAGACTTGTCAGAATAACTGCATTAACAGGTAACAGCCTGAAGGTGAGGCCTCTGCCTCGGGCGGACTCCGTCCCCTCTACATCCTTTCCTCGGTGATGCAGCTGTCCCCGTCCTCACTCACCCAGAGCGATGTACGTCCTGCTCACTCCGCTTTTCGCCTCGATCTTTGCCAGAACGTCTGTCATGAGATTCTTCTCATGGAGAAACTTGTCGAACCTCTCTCGGAGACCCTGCGCCATGGCTGCCACACTTCCTCCTTTGCAGCGACGGTGATGATGATGATGATGATGATGATGAATTACGAAATGACTCTGAATCTGAAACTGCGACAGCCCCTGAAAGCCAACACCGACACCACACCGCAGCTGCCGGAGGGCGTCAAGTCAGACAGGATATGGCGTGGTCGCAAGCTTCAAAATAAAAGCAGGAGAGAAACTCAAGTCCACAAAATTTTGAAACATAAAATTACATATATAAATATATCTATAATAATATAAAAGGGTAATCTATATGTATTTATACAGTCATAGATATATAACACATATATGTGTATATATGTAAAAAAAAATATGTATGTGTAGTATATGTGTGAGGGTGTGTGTGTGTGTATACATATCAGTGGTGGTTCTACATTGAATTACTCCCTGGGCGAGACCCCCTCCGCCACCCTGTGCCAAAAACCGCAATTCAATTTCAGCATGACAATCGATTTTTTTCAATCCTTACATCTGGATTTTAATCTGTCCTTCATACCGACATACATAAATCCATCCTTCTTACAGTTGTACGTTAATAAGTATATGTTTTCTTTTTGTTCCAGTGTCCCGTGTGCAGTTATTGTGAAGGTAAAAGGAAACAGATGTCGTCTGGCACAGTAACTGAGGCTAGCTTACTGCAGCTGGAGCGCAACAGTTACAGAGCGTGTGAAGAGATTATTCCCTGACCTCAGTCTGATAGGCATTGCCTTCTCTCCTATGTACACCTAGAGAAAGCTCTGCCCATCAGATCCTTCAGGTTATGGGGGTTGTTGAGGGTTTTAGACGTAGGTCACTGGTCAGGTTAGGGGGGACTGCCAAAGCTGCTGAAGAGCTGAACTACAAAACAACAATATCTCCTGACAGGTTAAAACCAGGGCACAGACAGTATCAAAATTTTTTACAGTGAGCCCTCTGTGTGCAGCCACACCCTTCCTTGCTTTGATGACAGAGCAAAATAGAACTGCTGGCATTCAATGCAATTATTTGACTCACCCTGCAGGAGAGCAGCCAGCCTCTGTTTAAAGCTCTGACACTGTGTACAGAGAAGAAATAAGACGACAGAGAACATGTTTGATCATTTATGGTGTATTTAGTCTCCGCTTGTTTGTTTTCTCTAATCAGTAAACATGCTTATGTGTTGGTGTTTACATCATCCACAGTGTACAGACTGGAACACTTTATGCACCAGAGAGGAAGAGAAGCTGCGCACAAGTAAAATGATGATCATCGCGGTTGCAAATCTTTTGTTGTCTCTTGGCTGCTTGCTGATGTAAACATGTTGTTTCCTTTCCAGTTGCTGTGGTTACCAGCAGTGTGTTTTTTTGCTGCTCTGTCTCTACCACCCCCCCCCCCCCCCCGCGCTGCAGCATGTGGAGTGGGGCGGGGTCAGATTTAGGCGGGGGCGGGGGGCTGGACATTTTAATGAGACAAACAGCTCCATCTGCTGAACCACAGCAACAAGTACAACTGCAAATCTGTTCTGTCTTTGAAGGAACAAGCACCAAACACTGTCCATGAAAGCTTCCACCTCTCCCTGTGTGTTTTAGTTGGTCTGTATATATTGGCGTTGGATGCACCTCTGAAGGTGGTGGAGCTAATGACTGAGCTAAGATCCTTAGCTGGGACTCCCAGACACAGACTGACAAACTGGTAATGGCTAACCAAGCTGACATAGCAGTGGTGGACAAACAGCAGAAGAAGGACGTAGTGATAGATGTAGTAATCCCAAGTGATGGCAACATCAGCAAGAAGGAACATATATGCATGTTGTCTGTTCACATGCCACATAAAACCACATTTGTGGTTTTAACCTTGATGTTTTATGTTTCTCTTTTCACATGGCTCATCAGCCAATGTCTCTCTGCAAGTCTTACAGAAGCAGAATGGACAGAGATCTGTCTCCAGGTAGTGTCAAAACTCTACAAATATGTCTAAAACATGCTCTATTAGAGTCTAAGGTCTGCTTGTCTGTGGTGAGCACAAGGATTTATACACATACACACACACACACACAAAATAAAATAACAGTGAACGAATTAAATCTTCAAAATTTTTCAAAATTTCCATATATACACATTTTTTTAATTGACTGTGAGCACTGCTTACAATGGTATGTTCGATTTAAGTGCTTTTTAGTTCTTGAAGGGGAAAAAAAAAAAGTCAGTGTAGTTTATTTTATACTGGAAGTGAATTAAAAAAAAAAAAAAGAGAGGTCAGAGGGTGAAGGGATGTGGCTGAACCACCTGAGAAGAAGAGGACCTCCGTCAGGTCTGCTTCACTAGATGGATTGCCATGACAACACTAAGACTCAGATGAAGGTTACAATGTCTTTCACCATTATACGTACATACAATTACCACATGTATCATGGTTAATATAGATAATATAGATTTAAATTAAGGACAAATTAAATATAATTCCAGTGTAAAATACGTGACACTAACTCGGATTGTCAGTTACATGAATTCACCTGATGCCAGCAGTAGTGTTAGAATATTCAAACATGTACAACGCAGAAATAACGAGGCCATGTGGATGACGCACACTATCAAAGAGTGACAAAATAAAAGAAGCTGTGCAAACTGGTTTTCATTTAAAATTACAACAACAAAAAAAAACAGAGTGAAAGGTAAGAGTCAAGTGTTTCACACATATGTAAAAAAAAAAAAAAAAAAAAAAAAAATTTCCTTGTAGCACTTTCTGGTGGCCATTAAACTGCCATGTTTGCATAAATGTATTATCATGTAAAAGTAAAAACCATTGTACCACTTCAGTTCATCCAGGTGGCATCACTGAAGAACACACACACACATGTACATGAATGTACCCTCTGCAGTTCATTGTAAACACATCTGGCTTTCATGTAAGACTTAAAGATGTGGGCTCCACACGTTTGTGTGGTCACCTTTAAGGCTCTGTGTGAAGCTGAGGCTTGCTTTGAAGCCCAGAGCTGCCTTGGTCCAAACTGGCTGACTCTTGGCGTCATCTGCTGTAGAGAAGCTACCAAGACTACAACGATTCCTGGGTGCAGCTAATTCAGTTTTTCCATATAAAGGCATTCAGGTAAACATATAAAATAAAAAAAGCTGGCACTACAAAACCCCTCATCTATACAGACAGAAATGATCTTTTTAGCAGAGCACCCATTTATTATTCAAACTGTCTAAATGATCCCAGTTACTTAGAGGAAGTTGGGTCGAGGTGTTTGAGTACTCCTCCCACCAGGTGGAGGCTCCCGGTGATGAGGACGTGGATCTCGGCTGCGTCGCAGAGTGGAGCAGCTTTGGCCATGATGCTGGGTTTAACCGCTAAGCCGGTCTTGGCTGGGTCTGCCAGCACTGAATCCCTGCCCTGGGTAATCCACTGCAAGGAGCTGAGGATGCAGGGGAAGACCAGGGTCTCTGCTTTCTTTTCAGGGACCAGGGGAAGGCTGTCCTCGATCAGCAGCTGCAAACCTTCGTGACCCCCCTTGCTGTGAAGAAGACGCCAACTCTTCTCGTTGTCCAAGCAGCGAGTCAACATGTTCTCCACCGAGACGTTAAAGTTCTGCTGGTCTGAGAGAGGAGGGAATGACAGGACGACAGGTTAAGAGCCAAAGGTTTGTGTTTTTTTTTTCTTAACACAAAAACAATTAAACATCTCAACCTGGAATAGTGTTACAAACACCTGAGTGGTTCAAAAACACTTACATATTTATTAAAAAACTGAAGTATCACACTGACATAAGTATTCAGACACTTTGCTATGTCACTTGAAATGACTACTTCCTGTTACCGTTGGAGTCTCTGGGCGTCAGAACGCCCATTCGACACTCACACCCAGTGAGTCCAAATTATTTTAAAGCTTAGTGAGCATCAGAACTAGACTCATGAGCACGAGGGATATCCATCTTCTCGTCCTGCTCTCAGAAATAAAAACAGACGTGCGTATTTCTGGTGGAACTATTCCTTTACAGTGGTTTCAGAAAATATTCAAACCCTTTCACTTTGCAGTGCTGAATCTGCACTTGAGAACCCATATGACATAGTGACATTTTTGCCAATTTATTAGGAATCATGTATGTATTATGATTTGGAGCTATATAAATAAATCTGAACTGAAAACCTGCTCGAGAGTCCACTGGACCTGAGACTGGTGTGATGGTTCATCTTTCAGCGAGACAATGACCTGAAGCATACAGCCAAGGAAACGTTTCAGGACAAGTCTCTGACTGTCCCTGAGTGGCCCAGCCAAAGTCCAGACTTAAACCCCATAGAACATCTGTAGAGAATCGTTCACAGATGCTTCCCAACCAATCTGATCTGCCTGGAAGAATGAGAAGAACCGCCCAAATCCAGACTGGAAGCTGCAACTGCTGTTGAAGGGGACTCCACAAAGTACTGAAGAAAAGGTTCTGAATACTTTTGGATATGAGAGGTTTCAAGTTTTCATTTTTTACTAAATTGTCAAAAATACGTTTCACTTTGTTATTATGGGTTACTGAGTGTAAACTGATGGGGGAAGTTCACTGTGAACAGCTAAAAACAACAGGCGGAGCGATCTCACCTGCATTACAGGAGGCGATGGCTTCAGTGATGTTTGGGCAGAACACAGCAAAGTCAAAATGACACGGCTGAATAGAAACACAAGATGCAACAAGCATTTCAAATGAGCTATTTTCCAAACAGCAACATTTATCAACAACAACTTACAGTGTAGGAATAACACTGAAGATCAACCCTCCAGTGATCATAGACAATCTGCTGATTAAAATGAAATTAGCTCAAATAAACCAAATGCCGGGAAGCATTTGAACTCACCACCAGCAGTTTTAGCATGGCTGCTGAATCTCTCTCCCCTGTGGCATTGAACAGAAGAACTCTGGCCACGGGGCCACTACAACACAAACACAGGTCAGAAAATGTCTGTAAGTATTAGCATATTAGCATTAGCAGAGAATAGTGCTCAATCTATTGAACCTGTATTAAGTGGATTGATGGGTATAGGTGGTGTGATGAGGGAGAGACATTCACCTTGCGCTCCTTTCATGCTGCGCTGCAATCTCTCTGAACCAGTGTACACAGGCCTGCATGCTGCGCATGGTGTGAGCCCCATCCAGGAAGTAGGTGACTGCTCCGTGTTTCAGAGTCTGATTCCTTCCAGGCCACTCCGTGTCCGCCAGCCCTGAGAGCAAACAGAAACAGAACAGGAACATTTCTCCAGAGATAAAGTATGTGATCTGAGTTTCATCTACGTACAGTAAGTACAGACAAGCAACAATGCGCTGAAGCGAATAACACACAGAGAAACAGATGATTTGCTGTGTCTGTGTCTCTGACAGGAACAGCCAAAAGCAGAAGTAGAAGAAGAAGAAGAAGATGAAGACTCACCTTTCACCATGATGGGGCTGGGCTTGAAGGAAGTGGCCTGGAGTACACCTGTGTTCTCAGCACTGGTGGGAGGAAAGTTCTTATCTGTCGAGAGAAAAACAGGTTGTAGTGAAAACTAGAGACATGGCATGCATGACATCTGTCCTCTTCCATCTGTTGACGTGATGGATTTTTGTCAAGAATCTCCTCAACAACATAACGTAGCTTATGGACAAAGCTTTGTGTTTTATTAAAACTGATTTTATTTTCTATATACATTCATAAAGAGTGCCCGTACGACAGTGGAAGAACATGTGCATTCCATTAGGTACAAATTGCACAGGGGGGGGGGGGGTTGGACCCTATTCATACCTGCCTAGCAGGTCTAGTTGGATTTGTTACTTTGTCGTTGACACAGTCTCACCTAATAGACATCTTTTCTGCAGCCAAGTGTGACTCAGCTGGAGGGCCAGGGAGGCATTAGAGTGCTGGTGCAACCCCGCCAGGCCCAGATGCAAAGGTCCACAGTCCGTCTGATAGTCCTCCAGCTCTGGACACACCCACAGAGGGCACTATAACAATAACAACAGGTTACAACTGAGAAGCACTGGGTTAGACTGTGCTGAATACAACTAAGCACCAAGAGGAGACATTTCAAACAGACTGACTGAAAGAAGCTGTACTAGTTAGAGCGCTCACTTACTGCTGTCTCTTTGACCCTGTCCTTGAGCACTGCCATGGCATTTTCTGGTTGTCTGGCTGTGAAGGCAGGAACCCCCGGCTGTAAAAAAAACACATGTACATGATTAAACCGTCAGCCGTATAAGCTATGATGGTGCCAGGTGTCTGTGGAGGTCTGTCCACAGTGTCCACAGTTTATGAGTTGTTCTCAAACTCGATTCCAACAGACTTGATGGTCAGAGAAATTTTGCCTTGGAGGTGAGGTATGCTGGTTTCTAAAGAGTGAACTAACATGAATTGAACTTCTCAAGACTATTATCTGCATCTGTTACTTAGCAACCAGACTCGATAGATAGATAGATAGATAGATAGATAGATAGATAAATAAATAAATCAGTGGATGGAGTTTATTCTGCTTTCAACATGTCATTATTCAGCCCAAACTCCTGGCTACAACTCAAAAACTCCAACTGCACTTTTTACCCATCTCCATGACAACAGAGCAAACTCCATCTGCTGATGAAAACTGTAGTATGAAGCTGAAAGTACCAAAAGGTTAGTGAGTCATTTTTGTCATATTACTTCCGACATTTAGTCCAATCACACAACACTTTTCTGATGTGAACGGTGCCAACGCACCTTAAAGATGCCTCCTTTCTGCCATGCGATCTTTTCAATGGTGTCTCCAAGAATTTGAGTGTGGTCTATACCCAGAGAGGAGATGCCACACACCCACGGCCTCCTGTTGAGACACAACCACAGAGGGAATAAATACTGCGTAAATACTGCGTAACGTTTTATTACGACAATTACAATCTAAGACTCTGGCTTCACTGAGCCTAACACTGGCCGTCCTGTATCACCTCTACTACAACCCTGGTTATCCACTGGTTCAGTTAACTCTGGGTTAATGCACCCGGCCACAAGTGCATTCATGTGAAAGAGGCTGAGTGTTAACAACAAGCACCATTGTCAGAACCATGGATAAAGTACTTAATATGAAATGAGAAGAAACAGTGATACCTGCAGGTAAATTCAGTTATCAACATGCAAAGCTGATATTCACCAAAGGTGAAATGTGAACATGATCACATGACTAGAATAGAAAAGAACCACCAGAAATAATTGATAAAGTCAGACTGAGGATTTACTGTGAACGAGGAATTATTAAGTTATGAACATGTGATAAAGATAAAAAAAAAAAAAGAAAAAAAAAAGTTCATGTCAGATGGTTTCTGCTGCCAAATCAGAGACTTACTCGGACTCAAACGTTCATTTAGAATCGTACGTGGATTTTTACTAATGACAGAGGGTTTTCGTTTCAATGAACAATTCTTAGCTGCAGTGACGGAATCAGAGTAAAAGCATCAACACGGTCAGGAATTCTGTCGCCACAAAGAATCTTTGTTCAGTTAAAATGAAGCTATAATATTTATCATGTAGTTATTTCATGATAAACTTGCCTCTGTTTGTTTAAAAACCAGAGGGAGCACAAAACCTTAAACAGCAAAACCATTCGAACTCATCTATAAAAAACATCTGATGCTCTTTATTATTTCTTTATTCATCTTACCTTATAATATTAGTGCAGTCATACGCTCCACCAATTCCAACTTCAATTACAGCCAGATCCACCTGAACAAAGAACAGCGATGTCTTAATTCAAGGTTGAGTAATTTAAAATAATACAACTGATCCAGAGCAAGACACGTGAAACACAACAGACCAGACCGCTGTGACATTTTCTGAGGACATCCATGCTGCCTATGGTATGAGAAACATTTAGTGGCTGCGAATAAAGACAGCAAGCAAGCTGCTTGCGTACCTTCTCCTTAAGAAACACGTGGAAGGCCAAAATAGTGAGGAAACGGAAGTATGCCGGCATCGTCCCTCCGTGGGCATCCTGAGGAGGTCAAAGACAAGGACAAAACCACTGCGTCAGTGTCTACTAAGTTTCGTTGCAATAATATACATCAGTAAACGGGTGTGACAGGACACCCCATGTAGGCCATGAGACCACCGTGGCCACCACATTATCGCAGCACTTTTATTTCTTGTACATACTTACCCATACACATACAGTATATTAAAGTTCCTATGTGTGGGATATTTCTGACTAAAGCAGCTTTCAAATTATTTAGATGGTATGTAGTTTGGTCTTCCACAGCAGCATATGCTAAAACATTTCTATCAAGATTCTTTGTCTTCGTCTCAGAGCGGCGTGACTTCTCCATGTCCCACAGTGAGTGTTAAAGAATCAGCCTGTCCAAAATATTTAACTTGGAGCTGAATGGTACACTGAATAGTAGTAATGTGACCAAAGTACACTGTCACATGAGGGTCACGCTCCTTCTGACATGAAGGGTCTCATTTGGCCCTGGAATCAATTACAGCCTGTGACACGGATCACACACACAGCCGAGGCTGAAGTTCTGCTCAGGCTGAGAACGCAAGCGGGATACACATAATACCACAGGAAAAACACTGATTGGAATATCTGCTGTGACTTTTAGATGATTAAAGGTTATACTCTCTTGAGTAATCTCCCTGAGTGAAGTGAATGAGAAACCAGGGGTAGTTTCTTTCCAGTCAGTCCAGTAGTCCACTAGATTTAAACTGGGAAAGGGGCCTCGTTTACAGGACCTACCTTGGTTTCATCCAGCCGTCCGTAAACCTGCCAGAAGTATTTAGTGAAGAGCTCTTTTCCAATGGGCTGTCCATTGATTCGAATCCTCTCCCTGACTTGTACCAAGTGGGGGGAACTGCAACCAAGAAGGAAAATCAAATAAAACTTTAATTAAATAAATAATTACCATGCTAAAGCACAGAAATATAAATGTTAACCATGACATTTGCTTGCAGGTCTGTGAAATAGATCTGTACCAAGCCACGAAGGATGTCTCACAACTAGAGAGGCCACATTCATGATATAAACAAATGTACGTAATGACACACGACATTAAAACAGCATATAATTCGAAATAAACTGACTGAGAGTAGATGGAGCTTAGATTTAGTATCATATTTTGCTCCCAGAACAGTGATGGAAACAGCAGTGGAAACAAATACACAAACCCCGAGACACTGGGTGCACACCAAACCCAACCAGCACAGTGCTGCTTTGTGCCCTGCATACCACTACATAACAAGAATGGCAAGAGGTACAGCCAAATGGAGTGCGGCCAAAGACCACACCTGAAGTTCCAGGTCATTAGTTCCTGAAGAGGAAGAAACTGTCTTAAGTTTGTCCAAGTTCTTCTTCAGCTGTGACTGAGTCCCTGAGGGACAGAGGAGGGTCTTATGATTGGTCAGTTATGTAGTTACAGACTGCAGTAGTCTACTATTTTTATGGTCTGACAAAGCAACTGTGTCTCTGCTTTTTTTTTTCAGTCCCATCCTTCACTGTCAAATCATGTTAATATTATTCACTCACGGTAGTTTTACCTGTAAAATCCTGTGCGGAATCCGTAACTTCTCAAAATCTGCTCAGTGAAAGCACACGTTGACCCCTGAAAGGAAAACACGGACACGTAAGAGGCCAAGCTCGGACAGCTGTTCTGGTCACAGCAGTCTGAGGCTCCTTTAGTGAATTAACGCATGTTTGAAAACATGTGTGCATGTCCTTCAGTCAGCTCACCTTGCCCTTTGTTCCCGTCACATGAATAATATTGAGATGGTCTAGTTCCTCCACCTTTGAAACACAACACACACATGTAGATAAGAAATAGTAAGAGTAAGCAAATAAGAACTCTATCACATCAGACAACAATAACACTTTGTAATCCTTGAGGTTATTTGACAAACATGCCCCCGTGTGCTTTGTGAGCTGGTACAATTGACTCACTGTGAGGCCGGCTCGCTCCAAGAAGCCCTTCATAGCCTGGAGCTGCAACTGAGGGTGGCTCCGCTCTCGTCGTACCTGCTCCAGAGCGCTGGCATTGGTCTGCAGGGTGTTCAGAGTGTAAATGGCATCCTGTGGCAAGAGCAAAAGAGTGACATGTTTATAACCACAGCGTGCCTGGAAAACAAAGCACCGGTTCAGTTAAGTCCCTGCTTTTTAAAATAAGATGGCAAATGTTCAGGAAACTACTACTAGGGGATGTTCTGTTAACGGCACAAGTGCAGGTCTGAGGATTGTTCTCTGAACCGAGAAGAAATATTCCCAGAGGGTTGAGGTTATTGTCTGTGATGTCCTGACGCTACTGTTACGGTTTACTAGCTCATACCCCAAAATACATATGGCACCATACACTTTGGACTGTGTGACAACTGTCTATTGCTGTAGCAGAAGGATTCCCTGTAACTGTCTTTAGTTCCTCTCAGGTGGTCGGCAGCTAAAGCACAATCCCAACTAGGCTCCTTTAGGAAAGTTTACCCTTAGTTAGCACTTCTTTCGGGATATGATCAATCTGTCTTTATCAACAGCCTTTGCACCACAGTCCTTTAAAGTAACTCCAGACCTGGATCTAATCTACGTTTTCTCTCAAAGGTCCCGGAAGACAGCAGTCTCCCATCAGCTGTGTGACTTTCTACAGCACAGCAGTTTTATTTGAGGGACTGGATTGAGAGGGAATCACAGCACAGAGACAGCACTGCTCCTAATTGCATTGGTCGCACAACTTTCCATGAACATAACATTGTTCATAATGTATATAATGATGAATATTTTGGGCTATTGAAATGATCATCATCAATGTGTGTGCACTGCTGCTGAGATAAACAAAATGCCAAATGTATTCCTTCATTTGGTACAGTTCTTTTCATTTTGCATGCTATGTGACATCTCAAGCCCCAAATTAAGAGTTTAGCATTTTGCATTGAGTTTGCACACTGAAACTGTGAAACATGAAACAAACACAGGTCACACAGTAACAAGGTGAAATATTTAGATAACATGCAATGCAAAAACTGGGCAGAAGAGGTAGGAACATATGACAATTACATAAATAATGATATATAATTGAGATATTAGCTATAATCTTGATTTATGATATAAATAATAACACACAATGGTGTGTTAACCTCCAGGGAACCTTTAAGGAACATACCCTGGAGGTTACCTGTTTGCTGGAAGTTCTGTGGCTCAGACAGTCATGGACAGTAAGCAGTATCATCTTCACACAGATACAGTACATTCAGGTCTATTACAGACAAAGTGGCAGCATCAAAGTTTACACACGACGTGAAACAGGCCCGAGTCAAAACTTTCAAAGAAGACGTTTAGAGCACATGTTAGCACTTTCTGCACTTTGACGCTCAGCCAGTCAGTGAGCCATAACATCGAGTACAGCTGTCAGTCCGCTGTGAGCCCTGTTCACACCGCAACTTTTCACAACAGTCTCCCTGCAGACAGCAGCTAACTTGCCACTTTGCGGTCGCTCGGCTTGTCAACGCCAACTAAAGTGAATGTAGTCTCATGCGGTCAGCCATGTCAGCCATGTTTCTATCCATTTCAAAACGGTGCATTTACTCACAGCTGCGGTACAAACTTCACTCGCGCTGCTAGTGGCTCGTTAGCTTGTTAGCAGCCGGTGCAAAGACGGGCAGAAGAGACTGTGACACAGCTTACCTGGTACTCCATGCCTGGTATGTGAGGTGCTGTCTTGGTAGTGTAATATCTGACTGAAAGACCCGCCAACCCGCGCGCCCAGTCCTGCTCCCGGAGCCGCGAGGCAAACGCGGAACCCCTCTGCAACACGCGCCACATGCACACCATCATGGGGCGTTGAGTTGTCACAGGAAGCGGCAGCCAAATTAGGGAGGTTGCTTTCAGTGACGCAATGACGTCACGAGGACGTCCACCCCCGCCCCCCCAAACCAAAACAAGGACAGATTTTGCATAGGAAAGTGAAGACCTACTACATTAACTACTCATGCTAAAAAGAAGTAAATACAATGGGAAGGGAATTCAAATGATGTCAGTTAGCAGATGATACTGCAGTTTTTCTATAAGACAAAAACCAAGCACCAAAAGCAACATCTTGTATCAGTGACTTTACTGTGTCTGGTTTAAAGATAAATTTAGATAAACTTATCTTATTCCCAGTGTAACCTGTCAGATTCTAATATGATTCCAGTTCAAGAAGAGATAACATACTTAGGAATGATCATTTGTAAGAATGCAGAACAGCTAAATAATTCAAACAGTGGTCCTGTTATTGCAAAAACTGGGTCATGTGAAATGAAATTTCTGTTAGGAGCAGACTGTCTCTCAGACTGTTTGGATCCTTAAGAGACTTTGAGCCAATCTTGTTAAGAGTTAGTATGTTAAAGGGTAAGTGTTTTTTTTTTTTTTTTTCAAATTGTGGTGAAATACTTTGCACAGATAGCATCGCACCTTGGATTTGTAGGTTGTACATGTGTTTGAATTGAACTCAGTTTGAAAAGATCTTAAAAACTTGACCTTTCAAAGATTCACTTTGAAATAAAATCAATTCCAACGGATAAAATAAAAGTGTTGATTAGAGATGGCAATAGAGATCTTCTGGCCTAAAGGGGAAGTTATGATTATTTTCTTTCATTGTGATGCATATGTAAAAATTATTATATTTTAATATCCTGTCCTATACATTCCTAACCATGACTTGCACGTGCAGTCGTGTCCTTATACTGTCATGACATCATGATACACAGAGCTGCCTCTGTGTCCATTCATCACTCTGTCTGCCTCTGCACTGAGTGTAGTAACACACAAAGATTAACAAGCAGATTCCAAACTTCAAACTTTTTCCTCACATTTTGAGTGGCACTACTACTCCGAGTCACCAGGTGTCGCTTTCAGTTCGTTCCATCACAAAACCACAAAGAATTACTAAAAAATTAATTTCTGTTGTGGGTTATTGAATTGCAGCCTGTGTAAACAACGTGGATGAGGTATCTATATTTTCGTGAATTATTATGATGATATTGATGAATTCATGAAACCTTTCTTTACACAGCTGAAGGGTGGGAAGACTGAGCTGTACTTAAACGCAACATACGTCATCAGGCGACTCGGAACAAGAAGAAGATGCAGCGAGAGAGAGCAAGCAACGCCGGCGCGGCTGAAAAGTAAGAATAAAGCAATTAACAGCTTTATTTGTGAAATATTTGTATTTTCAACACTTTAATTACCATACCAATGTATAGTTTGTGTTTAAACATCAATGCCCTAATATTGAGAGAAACGTCTCTTCTCCAGGCCCGACCGGGAGGCCGCCATCATGTCCAAATACTACGATGGAGTTGAATTTCCTTTCTGCGACGAGTTTTCCAAATATGAAAAAATGGCCAAAATAGGACAGGGGACCTTTGGGTGAGTAGTACACGATCTCAAACGCAAAATTTACCCTGTGTTTATATGTGTGAATGTTAGCTAATGTTAGCTGTGCTAATAGCTAACGGTAGTAATGAGGAGAACACAAGACAACAGGTAAACACTGGAGGTTTTCTTTTCTTCCATCAATGTGGATCTTAGTTTGTGAAATAGATGAAACCTGGAGGATTGTGCATTTGTTAATAGAGGGATGAAGTCATAGATAATATGCACTGTATGACTCCTATAGCACGGAGGAAGAGACATTTACAATACTTGTTCAGTAAGGATGAAAAGTCCTTTAAGAATAGCATTTACATCCATTTCTTTTATTACTTTTCAAAATGTAATTGTCACCCAAGTGAAAGTGCTGTATTTGTTCACCGTCTCCTGTGTTGTAATTATGTTTTCTGTCTTTTAAAGGGAGGTGTTTAAAGCGAAGCACAGACAGACCGGGAAGAAGGTCGCACTGAAGAAAGTTTTGATGGAAAATGAGAAGGAAGGGGTAAGAGACCATTCAGTTTACCAAATCTTGCTCACAGCCTTCTTGAATTTTTCTGGCTCTCCTTTGTCATTCCAACTGGTTTCCACTCACCATCTGTTTATTTTTTTCTAATTCTTTCTTCTGAGGGGAAGGTGTCACATGATGGCCGATTATGATCGCTTTTAAATAGTCTTTTTTGACACATTACTCAGCTGGGTTTATCATAGATAAGCACACTGTCTGTGTGTGTTTCAAACCGTTTGTTTACTGACCATCTCTCTGCTTAAATGTTGTTTTCCTGTGTACCAAGGCAGTATGTCATCATTTTGTTTGGGCTTTCTTTCCTGATGGAAATGATGATTTAACTGGAAAATGTAACCCCCCCCCCCCCCCCCCCCCCCCCCACCAATGAAAAGCCTGCTGTAAACTCTTCATGTAGTCGAGTTACTGTAGATTAAAGGCTGTCGCATACATTCTGTACTCACAGTGTAGTTTAACTTTAACCTTTTGTTTTGTTTCAGTTTCCAATCACAGCATTGAGAGAAATCAAAATCCTTCAGCTGCTCAAACACGAAAACGTGGTCAATCTGATTGAGATCTGCAGAACCAAAGGTTGGTGCCACACGTCTCCAGTCTAGAAGTTTGTGCTGTTATATATTTTTTTAGGTCACTTGTTGCCAAAATACATCATGCTCCAATTATTCAGAAGCAGGCAAGCATATGTTATGGAACATTAGTTTTCTGGTGGATGTGTTTCATTCTTTTTTCTTTCCCCCTCTCTCTCTCTCTTTGTTCTTGAAGCTACTCAGTTCAATAGATACAAAGGCAGCATCTACCTTGTGTTTGACTTCTGCGAGCACGACCTGGCGGGGCTGCTGAGCAACGCCAACGTGAAGTTCACCCTGGCAGAGATCAAGAAGGTCATGCAGATGCTCCTTAATGGACTCTACTACATCCACAGAAATAAGGTGAGGATCCACTGGTTCTTTTCACCCGAACATCGTCGACAGCTTTAGAATCTGAAACAGAAATATATGTGAAACACCTTTTTTTTTTTTTTTTTATTTAGAGAGCTGTGAGGAAAGGTGACTATTGAACTGGCACACATCTTTTAAGCTGATCCCACCATCAATTTTTACTGCACAACTAAATTCCCAGTTATTTTTCTAATATGTGGGAGAATATCACCCCATTTCCACTGGTACTGTATCATCTAGTTAACATCATTTTGGGATCCAGAATAAATAAAACCTGTTTTCCTTATAGCTAAAGCTGATACCTGGGAGATCACTTTTCAATTTCAGCCCTCGGTTTACACTTTGTGATCTATAACAACAAAGCAAAACTGTTTAGAGAGAGGAAGAGAGAGATCCTTTGCAGTGGCTCTTCAGATTGTGGTCAGGTGCTTCCTCTTTGCTTTAATTATCTTTTGAGATGTGTCTGGAATTTGATTGGAGTCCACCTGTGGAAATGAAATTGAATGGACTCAGAGGGTGTTGTTACATTTACATCTCAGTGAAACAGCGCTCCGTTCTCTCTGAAAAGTGTTGAAATGAAAAGCTCAAAACAAAGAAGCTGTGAAAAGAGCTGAATTCTTGCTTATTCCCGTCCACTCTGATGGATCTTGAGAGGATCTGTCAGGAAGAATGAGATAAACTGCACAAATCCAGGCGTTTAAAGCTCGTAGAGACTCACCCAAGAAGACTTGAAGATGTAACTGCTGCCAAAAAGGCTGAATACTTTGTGTAAATGGGAGAATTCAGCTTTGATTTTTAATAAATTTAGCAAAAAAATTTGCAAAAACTTCTTTTCACTGTGACATTATGGGTTAGTGGTTGTAGATTAAAGGACAGAAATGGAAACTTTCTCCATTTACAATTAAATCTAAAACAGTGAAATGTGAAGCCAGTGTAGAATTAGATGCTACTCGATGCTATTTGAGAGCTTTCCTGCACCATAAAGCAGAACAACACCACAGATTAATTGGAAAAAAAATGAAGAACATTGATCTTGTCACTGCTCAAACCCAAGAAAAACCACTTGTCATTTATTAATTTCAGTTACTACACTGTCTCATGGTCTTAATCATGACCTGGCCTTTCTGTTGGATCAGATCCTTCACAGAGACATGAAGGCTGCCAACGTGCTCATCACCAGAGACGGTGTCCTGAAGCTGGCTGACTTCGGTTTGGCCCGAGCCTTCAGCCTGGCTAAAAACAGCCAGGGGAACCGCTACACCAACCGCGTGGTCACACTCTGGTACCGACCTCCAGAGCTGCTGCTAGGTAAGAGGCACATGAGACTCTGTGTGCACTGTTACTGCTATATAAAGGATCCAGTGCATACATCACACTGATTTTGATATTGGTGAGAGACGGTGTCTTGTTTATCGACGTATTTGTTATTTTTTCTCGGTAGGTGAGCGAGACTACGGCCCTCCCATCGACCTGTGGGGAGCGGGTTGCATCATGGCTGAGATGTGGACCAGAAGTCCGATCATGCAGGGCAACACGGAGCAGCACCAGCTCACTCTGATCAGCCAGCTCTGCGGCTCCATAACTGCAGAGGTAAGATGGGATCACACGAAGGAACGCTAATTTTCAACTGAGGTTGTTACATAGTACTTCTCTTCTTGAACCATATTTATATATTTTTTTCTTTCCATCAGGTGTGGCCTGGTGTGGATAAGAAATACGAGCTGTATCAGAAGATGGAGCTGCCTAAAGGCCAGAAGAGGAAAGTGAAGGATCGTCTCAAAGCTTACGTCAAGGACCCGTACGCTCTTGACCTCATCGACAAGCTCCTGGTCCTCGACCCGGCGCAACGCACTGACAGCGACGACGCGCTCAACCACGACTTTTTCTGGTCCGACCCCATGCCGTCAGACCTGAAGAACATGCTCTCCACCCACAACACGTCCATGTTTGAATATCTGGCCCCGCCCAGACGGAGGGGCCACATGCCCCAGCAGCAGCCCAATCAGAACAGAAACCCAGCGACCACCAGTCAGACCGAGTTTGATCGAGTGTTTTAGTGTGGGTTGAAGCATACAGGTTCGGACTTTTTAATATGCTAACACAGGACTTTATTTTCCAGCTAATAAACTACACATTTCACATTTTGGTGGACATATGCTGGAAATCTGTACAACAACTTTTTTTTTTTTTTTTTAATAGAATGACTGTTGTGTGTGAGTTTCTGGCAGAGGATGCAGGTTATTTGGGTTGACCAGGAAGAGGACTGTAATATTCAGAGTTAGACAGAGCATTTTTGCCAGCCCAGTTATTACTCTGACTTCATGGTCATTTTAATGAAGGCAGATGTTTAACTCTGTAAATTAAATTTTTTGCCTTGATTAAACAAGGCCTCTGTGATAGTTTATGAGTCTGCATATTAATACTATATATTATTTGCGTATGATTTGGGGGATTTTTTTCACACTTGTTTTCTGATTGTTTTTTGTATGAAAAATACAGCTGGGTACAGAGAACTCAGAAAGGCTTCAGACTCCTTCACTTTAATCAATAAAATGTTTCAATTCATTTCAACTCCCATAATCAATCATTGTCATAACTGAGTGTTTGATTGACTGAATGGAAAATGGATCAAAAATGATTTTAGCATCAGACTGCAACATAAACTGTGAAAAAGTGAAAAGGTCTGAAGACTGAATGCTCTGTATTTTAGAGGCTGTGCACTGTTTGAACGTCTTTATTTATATAAAGGAAGTATAAAACTGAAACTTAACACTGTACCATTATGCCACGTATGTGACAAGACAGCCAACAGTGGCATACCCAAAATAAAGTGATTATTTCCTAAAATGTATATGACTGAGAGTGATTCTGTTTGTATGGTTTCTTCAAAAACTAAAACTTCAGGAAGCTTTAACAACAGCACGTAGTAAAGCTTGTGTTAGAGTGTGTGTCTTGTTCAGATTCAGAGCTTGACATTATATTTTAAAATGTAAGGGAAGTTATTTCCAGACTTTTTTTTTTTAGCTCCACTAGATCACAGCCCTGTAGACAAAGCACAAAGAAGACTCTAAGAAAGTGAGACATAAATGAACTGCCTCCAGTAGGTGGCAGCATCATATTATAGTTAAATACTAGAAACACATACTTTGTATGCTTGCTACCTCGTGCTAGGCCGTCTTTATCACTCAAGCAATAATAACCAAAGGAAACCAAAGACCCTTCTATGTCGCTGTAGAACAGTTACAGTGTTAGTGGAGGCTGTAAATGTCACCCTGTCTGAGTGTTCTGTTATATACAACCTCAGATCAGGGCCCAAGCACCAATGGCACCAGGGCTGAAACGGTCCCTGGCACCAAAGGTGTAAGGAACCCATGGTTTTGGAAAGATGATGATTTTAATTTTTGTTTTTATTTTTATTATGCTGTGGAAACACATTTCTAAGGGGCTTGGGATATAAACCAATTCTGGCACATACATCAGAACTTAAAAAGTTCTTTAGTGGGCTCAGCTGGCTCCACAGTACCCCCCCAAAGCATGGTCATGTTGGGAAAAAGGTTCTTGGATGTTCCCAAAATTGGGTGGGATCATTGTTCCCGTCCCTCTGGTCATACATATTTTCTAACATTGTTTTGGGCAGACAGGAAGTCAGCCATTTTGGATTTTGTGCATCTGTTTTCATTGCACATATCTGAGATCTTTAGGATTCGCATAACCTCACAAAAATTTGCAGCCATCTTCAAACTAGTATTTCAATTTGATACTGCAATTTGCAACACACAGCAGGTAAAGTAAGACATTGTTGATAAAATGTCATCATGCCAACATGAAATAATCCCCTCACTTTCTCATTATTGCCCAAATGATGATCATAATGTAAGATACACAAAAACAATCGCTGACAAAGCTGATTTGCATGGTGTTGTGGTGGTTCAATCCCCTGTGTCCAGATATTAAACCCCAGTTTACTAAAAATGTACCTTATATATGGAGGGAAATAAGTCACTGGTTGGGATCTTTGGAGAGAGGCATCTGTGAAGTCTGACCCAGTTCTTTTTGCTCTGCTTTGGTTTCCACCAGGAAACATATTTAGCTCTTTAGCTGCTAAATGCTCCACAGTGTTCACCAGCTAATTGCTAACTTTGTGTGTCTACACATTACATAATTATGATGCGGTGTCAGCAGTAATGCTTCTAAAGTAATTCATTCCGGCTAGAAAAAAGATGTCAGAATTCAAATCCACTCGTCCCGTGACTGATGGTTAATCTTACAAATATCACTTAAAATCTTAAATGTATCTTAAAATCTTAAAATGTATTTTTAGAAATCAGACTTTCACACTCTTCAGACTCACAGAATAATGGAAATGATTCTTCTGAACTGTTCTTCAGTGGTTTCCTTGAAGTAGAAAAGTTCCGAATGTGTTCAGTTTGCTCTCTAAAAGAACATTTCCAGCAAACATCAGTGGAAAAAAGGCTCTCAGGTAGAAGTGTAGAATCTTTTTATGGTGTGTTCTACATATTTAGTACTAATACATAAAATAATATCATAAGAAAAAAATGTTTTGTTTCTGTTGATATGCATATGAACTGCCTCAGTCTTATAGTTTCACTCTCCTCAGTCTAACTGCAGTGCGAGGTGTCTTTACTCAGATGATAGATGACTCTTTTAGTTCCAGAGCATCTCATTTGCCACTTCTGTGGAGGAGGAGGAGGAGGGTGTGTGTGTGTGTGTGTTGGTGACTGAGAGAGGGTGATGGGGAGGGGTTGTATCTGCGCTCCAGTGGACAGATGGGCCTCTGACTGCAGCTGCAAATGGACATAGAAACAGCCCAGTTGTTATTATCTGTATAGCTGAAGGGGCCAGGATGCAAAGAGCTTTCATTTTTTTCCCCCAAACCATCCCAACGGCAGCAAGTGATCTCAGCAATGTTGACAGTACATTTACCCAGTTACTGTTCCGAAGCCCAAAAAGCACACGCAGATTCACACACAGTAGCAGATGCTTTCTGTTCCCATTGATCATCTCAGGTCCTCCTTGGATTTATCTTGTGGCCTGTTTGAGGGGCCCCAGCTCCTAGTTTGGGAACCACTTGACTAAACTGACTGTTTATAAAAGATTAAGTTTAAAAAAAGTTCTAAAATTCTGCACCTCAACCAGCTACAAAGTAACATTTACCACATTATCACGTGACATGAGCGTGGTCATCCACTGACGCCTGGTTGGTGACCTTTGACCTTTCCCCAGTGGATGCTGCTCACAGCCAGCTGATGATGTCTGTTACTGGAGATCATTCGGTCTCTTGTCCAGGGTCCTTCATGTTTCACTCAATACAAGTGGCTTTGTGTGTTTTAGCACAGTCACACAGTTACACTGCAACCCTCCATAGTGAGTTTTGTTCTACTGGTTTGTTCTGCTACAGGCAGCCATTGGTTTCCATTCATTTCCCTGCAGTACAAAAAGCAAACTCACTGCAGGAACATGAACTTTCCTCTGTCTCCTGGAAGAAGTACTCTGATACTGCACTTAAGTATCTATTTAAGTAAAAGCAGCGATACCACACTGTGAAGAATTCTCCATTATAAGTAAATGTGCTGCGTTCAAACTCTTAATGAAGTGAAAGTACAGATGTATTAGCAGCAAAATGAATTCAATTCAAAGTATGGAAAGTAAAAGTTCTTGATGACTGATATATTATCACAGATGATGTGAATAGACGATGCATCAACATGTCAGATGTGAACCCCCCCCCTCAGCAGACCCTTTGGGGGGGGGGGGGAGTGGTCGCAAGGAGATGAATGAGTCCATTTTTTTTGGACCGTTCTCTGATCTTTGCTTTTTTTTGGTGAAATATCATCACAAACAGTTGTCGATACATGGAAAATGGAAATACTTGAGTAAAGTTCAAGTACCTCAAAATTGTATATAACAACAGTTTTTAATTACATTCCATGACTCTTCAGCATACCAAAGATTTATTGTCATATAATCTGGTGGAGTTCCTCGGTTTGTCATGATCTTCATGGGCTGTGACTGCACCCATAAACACTGTCACATACTTCTTTTGCGGGAGAATCAAAATGCAGGTCAGTAGATGACAAACTGTAGCATGAGCCACTTTTAATTTTCTTGCCCTCCAGCCCCTCACTCAAAGCCTGCCAGCTGAGTTCATTTCACTTTTCTTCAAATGTTTGTATCACACTATCATACCAGCAAAGAAACTGGAGAAAACATTTTCCTCCCTCATCCGTGTACTTTTACTCTCTCCATCACTTTCTTCCTCCTCTCTCTTTTCTCATTTTCCACTCTCAGCCATCATTCCAGTCCTAGCCAGCAGCGGCTGTATGTGGCTGATGGCATCTGGCATGCAGGGAGGCGCGCATGAAAGGGGTCCTGTCACTCATTTGAGGCGACCATATGTGTGCCTGCATGAGCTCTGTGCCAGTGGCGGGCAGCCTCTGCCAGAAGACATTAGGGAAGCAGCAGGGTGTCATTAAGACGGTACCATGATTGATTAACCATAAATCGTGAGCATGAGACCTAGCAGTCCCAGCTTCTACCTCTGCCTTCACACTGCATACAGACACACACTCGTACGCACACTTCCCTGGCTACACACACTGAAAGCCACAAAGAGTGCAGCAGTGGCGTAGATGGAACCAGAGGGAGCCCCCTGCAGATGCAAGGGAGTAATTGCATTAGCTGCCCAGTAGGGAGAGGATGAGCTTGGTTTACTCTGAAATGAACACAGTCAGGGTGCCACATCAAGCCATTAGAAGCACCGCAGACCCTCGGCTTCTCTCCCGAGGCGGATTTCATCTGCAGCTTTTCAGCGGCAGCTCACAGAGCCATGGGGAGCTAATGGCAGCTCCATGTTGCTCATATCTCTCTGGATGCCTTTCTGTGGAAAACAAGAGACCGACTTCAAAGTTTAGTGTTTTCACGCTAAACCTGGATCAGAAATCTTAAAAATTCAAGACTATTATCAGTGCTATTGACATGTTGTCATGATCGGTGCCCATAGTGTTTTTGTTTTGTGTTCTGTTTAGTATTTCCTGTTGCATTTTGTAGCTACATTGCTTGTGTCACCCTAATGTGGGTCACCTCTTGTATTTAAGTCTCTGCTTGTTGCCTGGTTAGCTCCTCAGTGATTCCTCAGTGATTTATTATTTGTTGTTATTAAAATATTGTTCATCAGTCCTCCTGTGTGCCTGCATTTGGGTCCTCTTCCCTGTGTTCTCGGCTACCACCCCATAACAGAAACAAAGAGAATCAAGGAAAGGAGGAGATTATTATTTATATTATTTATATATTTAGGCTTGATTTTATTAATAACTTACAACTGTCACTCAATTTCAAAAATGCAACACAAAATCTAAAAGACCTCTGGGCGAATCCAGAGTCACTAACCCAAAGCGGATAAAATGGAGTTTTCAGAAAGGCTGTGGAAATGTCACAGCAGCATGTGTGTGTAAAATTGCCAGCGTGTAACGGGGCCTGCCTTCCATTTTCCCCTCCATCTCCACCCCTCTGTGTCCTGGAGTCATGTGGAGCCACAGAGAGATGAGTGATGAAATCAGAGGGGAGAGGGAGTCAGCGCAATTGGACTGCTCCAGCTAATGTTTTGTTTGGTATTAACATGCACATGGCACTTAAACTCCCACTGATTTGGATGAAAACACATTTGGAATAGGGTTCATCAATCAAAGGACACACACATGCACACGCACACACACAGGAACTGTCAAAAGTCCCAGGGTGCACTGTGTGTTTGTGTATGTTCAGGGTCAAAACAACCCAGAAAAGGACGACAGAGGAAGCAACAGAATCCCTAATTTTGGCAGCTCCAAAGTTTGCGATACCAACTTCAAATGTGTATTTTGTGTACCATCTGCATGTCTCAGGATCACAACTTATTACAAGAGTTAGAAAGTTAGAAAGAAGTCAGAAAAATGCAAAAAAAAGGATAAGATAAAGACCCGTACTCATACAAAGGAAGTGATGTTGTATCACCTACGTAAGACAGAAGTGGGCCAGTTGTTTGCTGTGCCACACTGAGGTTCTGTACAAAATTTGCAGCATCTTTGCCACTAGGTGGCGCGTTTACACAAACTCAAATAATACGCAAAACCTTAATTTTTGGACTCATCTTAGGTTGAAGTCAAATCTTCATAAATTATTGCATGTAGCATTTACGGACCCATGCAACTGTTGGATCGCTTACCCCAGAACCGGTTCCCTCTACTCCAGGTCCAGGCTTTATCCCACACTGGGTTAACAATGCTTTCTTGAATACAGCACTTGAATAGTATACAGAAATGTTCCACATTTGGTGGAATGTCACAGTCATCTGTGCTGCTCTCAGAGACTTGTATCACGCGCATGGGCCTGCAGGTCCAACTTTCATCGCCTTGATGGACCACAAGGTGTGAATTGGTCAGGGGGCTTGGACCACGTTAATACCAGTCTGCAAAAATGCCTACCAAAATCAGCATGTCATGTTGGGATAAAGGTGCTTGGGTGTTCATAAAATTTGATCGGATCATTGTTCTCATCCCTCTACATTTACTGTCTATAAATTATTTTTTTTTATCAGACATGAAATCAGCCATCTTGGATTTTGTGAGTTGGTTTCCGTTTTACAAAAACAGTTTTTTGAGGTCTCTGGGAATCGTTGAAAACTCATGAAATGCAGTACGTGCATATCTCTTCATTAATAGAAGAAAAATAAAAACAACCCCAGGTTTCTTTTCAGCTCTGTAGACAGGCTAACAGAGTCACAGCTCTATTGATCCATGTGTTCCTGGGCTGTGGGCCACCTGCTGCCCCCATTAGTAGTCTCATTAATGATTATTATTAGTCCTATTATTGTCTTCTCCCTGTTGTTAGTCTTGTTGTTATTATTGTTTTGCAGGACCTGCACCGTGCTATGTTCTCTTTCCCCTGCTCTCTCTTGCATGCAGTTTTAGAAATGTATTGTCATATTAGGAAAATACTAAGAGCTTTGTAAGGTTTCTGAGTAGATGATGTGCAACACTTGCCATAATTTGTTGTGTACTTGTTTGTGTGGGCACAATGAGCGAAGTACAAACGAATATATGTAGAAAATGAAAGAGATGAATAAGAAATGAAGTAAGAAAGGAATGGTCTCAAACAAACAATACCTGTGCAATAGAACTGTCTGTTTGTGGTAACCTGAAGCTCTACTTAAAGCAGATGCAGGGGACAGGCAAATATTTACCTGCTGTACATGTTGAGGGCCCTGAGTAGCACCCTGAATCTGCATACAGCCATGTCCAGGTCCTCTTAACCTAGCTTGCTTGCTCTTCTTGCAGTTTAATACACAGTTTGACCGGCATCACAGATTCCTCTGATCTCCTTAACAAAATATTGTATATCTGTGTCCATGGCAATGCATGGTGCCATCAAAATGTTGTTAGGGGGTTGTCACAGCAAATCATCCGAGACTGATGATTTGCATGTTTCATACTTGGCACGTTGTTTTATGCCAGATGCCCTTCCTGACGCAGCCCTCTACACAGCGAGCGCATGCAAACTCCGCACAGGAGTGCCCAGACTCAAACCTGGAACCCTCTTGCTGTGAGGTGACAGTGCCAAAAACTGTGCCACCACCCCTCCCCAATAGTGCCATTAAAAATATGGTTCCTTAATGGACTAAGAAAGATTATATTGTCATGATTTGTTCGTTGTTTCACAAAAATTGGCACCGTTTTCTGTTGCCATCTGCACAGAGAGCAGACATGTTGACATGCCATTGTACATGCCAGGCAGGTGAAGTGCTCTACACTGGCTTTTTTTCTCACCCTGGCACTGGCAGAATATATATGCTATAGATGCTATAGCACTCTATAGCATCTATAGCACTCTGACTAGCCCCTAAGGGGCCGGTTCTTTGAACTCTTTTGGTTATGTTTTGAACTCTCTTTTGGACTCTCTGACTCTTGTTAAGTTTTGTTCACTGTTCTTGTTTTATTTTGAAATCATGGCCCTTGTGTATCTTCTCTTGTTCTACTTCCTGTCTTTGTCTTGTTTTCCTCCTTTTGTGATTGTCTGCCCCGCCCTAATTGGTTTCACCTGTTGCCCATTGCCTTGTGTATTTAAATCTCGTTATTTCCTTGTCGGTTGGTCTGTGTCCGTGCCCTAGTCTGTTTCCATGCTTGAGTGTGTATCCGAGCCTGTGTCTTCCCCATGTTTGTTCCCGTACCTGTGCCTTGCATTTTTTCCTCACCTCATGGACTTACCTTGGTTTCCTCTGTTTGCATATAGGAGCGTTTTGTATTTTCGTTTGGTTTCTGAGTATTTTTCTCCTGCGTGGATGATTTTTGCGTGGTTGTTTGAGTTTTGTTCCCTGGACAGTAATTTTTGGTTCATTAAAAGACTTTAAGTTACTCCTAGCGTGTCTTGGGGGTTATTGCTTTTGGGTCCTGGCCTGATTGCTAGTCTCAGCATAACAATAGAAGTGCAGTCCATTAATTACTGTCCTATTTGTGCAGAAGTTTCCTTTTTTTGTTAAGAGGAATGCTCCTCTATTCTACTTCTTCCTCTTTTCCTTTTCCTTTCCTATCACTGAATTATGAGAACTATCTAGTTTGCAGGGACCCACACTGTTGTGAATTCATTTGCAAATTTAATTAGATGGATGGAGCCCTTGTCGTTATTAAAACCAAGAGGGAGAGAATGTTGCCAGCACTACAGGACTTTTTAATTACAACTCCACATCCTCACTTACTGGTGTATGGGGAACCAGTTAAATAAATTCCTCATTATTTTACTTTTAATTACTATAACCCCCCCCCCCAACTACCCCCATTTGTTTCCCTGCTCCATATGGCATTGTTCCTTGGTCAAATCAGCTTAATTGAGCTAATTTTCTTGATCCGTATTCTTGATGAGGATTCATAATTGCCTGAAATCATGCAGACATTATGCACAACACCAAGTTAAGCAAGGTAATGATGTTCCAAGGTTGGATTCTTAGCATGAGCATTTGGATTGTTACACGTCTCTTTGATTTTGAATGTCTTTATCTTACCTCTGGAACAGAACCTGAACAAACCAGTTTCACATCACCTCTCTGTAAAAAAAAAAAAAAAAACTACTATTAACCTGCTGTATTGATTGGTGGTTGTCCATCATGTGTAGAGATCGTTGTCACTGAACAAGAATCGGATTTCACCTCTTTTGGATATTTAAGGGGAAAAGTTCCTGATTGACCACTAGTCAAGATACTTCTAGTTTGTATTTGTTCCGAATGTAGTGCTTCTTTCATCACAAATGATAATGTCAGCTTAACTGTTTCATTTATTTAGCTGTGTCCTCAGTGCCTCCTTTTAAATGCTAAGTCAGAACAGGGCCACATATAGACATCAACTGACTCTTGTTATCCCGGTTTCTGAACTTCTGTCTGATTTTCAGCAACTGGAACACCCAACAGAAACCTTATAGACCTTGGCTGGACTGAGGTCAGGTGGCAGACTTTGTAATCTTAGCATTGTTTCAAGTCCAGTGTCCCAGATTACAGAGCAAAATAGCTTAAAAAAAAAAACGGTATGTACTGTGATGTTTAGCTACTTGCAGTACTAAGCGGTTCCATTCAGAGACTGCCAAGTTATCCAGGTGCAGTCACAGGTAGTCTCTGTAGTCCATGTTGTTGATGATGACCATCAGTATTGGTGTGTTTATGCATCAATCCACAGAAGCCTCTGCCAGAGGAAGAAAAAGGGGTTCAGGAGGAGCCAGACCAAAGTTGACTTGGAGGCAACTGGCAATCTTGTTAAATGTACTTTAACACTGCGGAATATGAAGTCAGAGCCGTTCAGCATGACAGTGCAGAAGTTCAGGTTCACTTGGTTAGCAGGTAACTTTAGTATTAATGAGCTACAAACAAAACACTGTTTATGCTCTTTCTGTTGTCTCATAACAAAAACAGAAAATAAAGCGTTTTCTAAGCTGAAAGATGTTCTAACTAGGTGCTGCAATACTTCACCAACCAGCTGTGTTGTCAGCAGATGCCTCTCAGCATGGGCTTGGAGCAATCTGTCTGCAAAACACAGTGGATTTTGCCTTCAGGGCTCCCAGAAACCCTCTACATGAACACTGTAAAGAATTTCTCTGTAAAATAACAGTAAAGAGCTGGCAGCAGAGACGCCAGCTCTTATTCTCTTATCTCTTATTTTACAGTACTCATACTGTGAAATGATTTTACAGCTTATTACTGTAACAGTAAAATACAGTATATTTCTGTATTTTTTTCATTTTACAGTAAAGTACTGGTAGCAGAGACGCCAGCTCTTTCAGCGGTCAGCCTGCGGACGTCTGAGGATCCGGCTAGTGAGGAGTTCCTTGACTTTGCTCATATTTTTTTATCAAACATCCCTCGTAGTTTGGATATTCTGACCAGTTCCCCCTTCTTAAACTTTATCTTTGGTGCCTCACGGTGTCGAGAGGGAAATGTGCCGGACAGATTCTGAAACACTTGAGAGACGTTCTCAGAGGTCACCTGCATAGGAGTCATTTTAATACTGCTGTGGTAGCTGTTGTTGTAGCTGTTTACCAAATGTTGTAACACATGAAAGTATCGATGAGTATTGCTGGCTGTAAAATATCTCCACATTCTAGTTTTTAGCGTACGGTTCAGCTCCACCTGCACCCTCTTGTTTGTAAATCTCCTCCAGTCTTTGGTGGTGCTATTCCACAATCTCATTAGTTTCTTGTATCTTCCATAACATCCATAACTGTCACTAGGGTCCCTCCTGTTTGTGGAACCGGATCTAGAAGCTCTGTGGCGCGTGTAGCTTCCTGCACGATTCAAGTTCTCGATGCGGTTTTTCACTTGAATCAAAAGTAATGGATAACCTCCACCCAAAAGTGACCCATCTGGTGTCATGTCAGAAAAAAGTCTTTGGGTACTGCCTGATTATATTTCGAACCACAGTCAAGCACTATGAGCGAGTGATTTTGGCTTCATATCTTCTCATTTCATACGCAAGTACTCTTACCATCTGGCATCGCTCTACTGGTTTGGGTCTCTTGCCGAACGTATTTCCTGTGGCATTCGTTCCCAAGGGACCTGGAATGTTTCTGGCCATGTTTTCAGTATTTGAGATGTGGGAGGTCTGCTGCCTTGATCACTGTTTCCTGACTTGTTTGACAATAATGCAGTGGCTAAAATGTGTGATGTGCCAGAATGAGGTGGAGTGCTTGATGATTGCACCATAAGGTGAGCTCAAATTTTCAATGTTAGTGAAAATGGACAAAATGTACGCAGGATGATTTCTGATATTGTTACATGGTACTCCTGGTACAAGAATATTTCTGGGTAAGTCATATTCCAGTTCTCTACACCTGTATTCGAGTTTAGTACTTGTAGATATGAGTACAGGGACTGATGCATCATCATTTAAATGCCACACTGAATTAGACATACATACCTAATTTGAAGGCATTCAGGAGTTTCCTGAGCTGAATCATTCTTGTGAATGAGAACCACTTTGATTTTTCCAATTATCACCCCTTCATCATCATCATCAATCACAATGAACATGTCCTTTTTGTATTTTGTACCCTTCACAATCATTTCATGGGCTATTAGAGTGTCTACCGCCTCAAATGTATGAAGGGCAACTGCATTTCTTATGTTGTTATTGTAGTCACCTGAGAAAAACTGTGTCCCTTTCTCAGTGGCAACAGCTGGAGTGAAGAGGATGCCAGCGCTCAGAAAGGCCTGCAGAAGTTGATGTCTCTCTGCAAGAGTAAAGTTAAAATTGCATAGTTTCCTCAAACACTTCTTAAAGTATGTGTGTTTGCTCTCAAATCTCAATGTCCATAGACGGATAAGTGGCCCAAACTGGACAATGAGCTCAGGATAGTGACTGACATAATGATGTTTAGGCTTCAGTGGATGGTCAGGAAAAGCTTGCTTTCAACAATACAAATATTCATTCATTCACAATTCTGTCACGAGCAGAAGACTGAACCCAAAAGCACAACTCCAGGAAACAGGATCACAAATAGTGTTTTATTTAACAAAGTATCAAATAATAATCACCCAAACAGGGAAAAAAACAAAAATACAAAAGGAGAACCAAAAATCACTCGCCGCGAGGAAAAATACAAAATCACTCTTAAAGAGGAAAACTAACTAAACTAAAAGACCAAAACAGACAAGGCAGCAAAGGCACAGTAAAAGAACAGTGCAAAATAATACAAGACCTGACTAGATGAGCTAAGATGTGAGATATAACACTGGTTCACTTGACAAGAGACAAGACAAACTGGCACAGAACAAAGGAAGACACAGACAATATATAGACACAGGGTAATGGGGAAAACAACATAGACACAAGACAAAAACATAACTTAACATTATTTATGGACTATGACACAATCCGATTGATGCAGATGAAGCAGGAAGTATCCTCAATGCTCTGGCAGGACAAATAAATACGTCTGGCAACAATTTTTTAAAAATACTGTAGTTTACTGTAATTTATAACATTAGCATACTGTTGTTGGCTAAGTGCTGTGGATTCATGTTGAACAGCCCACAATGCATTGCAAACTACAGTACAAAACCGTGTTATATTAATACAGTATATTACTGTTGGAAATTGGCCGTAAATTAACAGCAATTTGTTACAGTGAAGGACAAAAGGTGAGAATGCAAACAGCACATGGCTATGACGAGAAATTAAAAGTGAGCGAAACACAGTATGTACAGTGTTTTGGGCAATGAATAAAATAAGTGTCCAGATAAGCACCATCCACAAGGTCCCCAACCTTCCATGGTCCATCCCTGCCATAGACTTGAACTCTAGGTGGTTTGAGGTCAACCAAACCACAGTTGCACCAGTTCCACATGCAGTAATCTCATCTGATGACCGATGTGCCAGAACCAGATGTCCACTCACCTTGATCCTGGCCACAAGATGGTGCAACAGGACAATGAGCCACCACAACCAAGCTGCTACATCTGAGGAAACAGGATGTTCAACACAAGGGGGGGAGTTGTAGGTTTCAACAGTGAGGATCACTTCTGCGTTCAAAAAGCTGCAGTTCCTCGGCTGCCGCTGGGGGCTGGCTCCAGAAGTGAGCAATTCTCCATTGACCCCCATGTTAAAATAGCCAACTCAAAGTATCCCTGAGGCTGATGGGAACCTCATCACTTCTAAAAAAAACTGTGGCCTTCAGTGAATACATTATAAAACTGGGATTTATCTCATTTTATTCTTAGTGATTCGTCATTAGATATCTGTTTTCATTTTATAGAAATTCTAGTTTGTGTCTGGTGCCTGGAGTCTTTATATGTTAGAGGGTCAAACATACTTTTTATTTCTGTGTATCTAAGAAGTGCTGTATGACCTAAGCAATTTCAGTTACTGTGTCACTGTAACAACAGACATAATTATTTGGATTAAATTGATGTGAATCCTTTTTTAAGATTATTTTTTGGCATCTCTGTTTAGATAGGACAGTTTAATGGCAGACAGGAAACAAGGGGAGAGAAACAGGTATGAAGAAACAGGTACGCAATATGGCTTCTGAGCCAGAATCAGACCTGGAACATGGTATTTATGTGGATTGCATCTTAACCATCAGGATGCCCCATAAATTCATTCATTTAAAAAAAAAATGTTCTCAACAAAATGTGATGCCATTAGTTTTGTAGATTATAAACCACAGAAATGTTAACCTGATGATGGCACAAGATGAAAAGTCGGGATTACCAAAGTAAGTAAGACACATCATCTGGAAACCATGAATATTTGTACAAAATGTCCTTCCATCCAGTCAGTATTTGTTGGGACATATCAGTTTTGTTCATTTCTAAACTGTGCGACCTCAGTGTGTTACTGCTCAACTGAATATGTGGCCCAGGTTTAATAATGTTTTTCATTTCTCTGTAGTCATTTTTATTTTTGGGGTAGATATTACGTCCAGTGAACTTTCAGAACAATGTCTGTACATGATCCAGAGTAAGACAAAACTATATGGTAAAAAAACAAAAAAAAACAAAAAACAAAAAAACAAAAAAAACAGACAAACCAAAAGCCTTAAAGCTGATTGAGGGGAAACTTGGTGTGACTCAGGTTTGGAGTCATGACTGAAAAACCAGAGGAATGTCCTCTGCCCTCCATCATTATGAAAGGGCACTTTGAAACTTGAAGCTTCATTGTTACTGTGAAGCTAACTGGACTAACCCTGCAAGAGAAGCTGCAGAGTTCTCCAGGCCCCGTTAATTTGAAGAGTCACAGCTGGCTACTCGTGTGTGCCTCTACCCGACCTGCGTGCTTCACTTCAGCCTTTAATTCTGCTCTGTAGAAAGCCCCCACAAACAATACGGAAAAGGAGGGATCCTATAATTACCGTGGAAAAGATTATCTCACAGTTCCAATGCCAAATGTACATATATTTTTTAAAAAAAAGCTAATTGAAAGATGCATTTCATGCCAAAAAGCAATCATAAAAAACCATAGTGGAGACCTTAGAAAGATCAGAGAGCAGCAAACATGTTTAAAAATGTCAAGTTAACTGTTTTTGTTTGAATGAACAGAGAGTGGAGCGACATGATCGTTTTTATGGTTGGAAACTGCAAAAATGCTAATTCTATCTTGTAGATTTCCTCCCTCAGACAGCTACAGAGAGAACAAACTGCCTCTCTGCCTGGTGCCCAAAGGGAAAAAAAAAATCCCTACCTTTTAATTAGACCACCTCACCAGATTAGGCCTCATTAGGTTGCAAAACCAGAGTGAAGCTAAAGCCCATGCAGGCCTCAAGCGCATCCCACTTTAATTGCTTCTGTAATGGCCTTGGCTCGGGCCTTTGAAATCCCATTCCTGTGGGTAATCAGCCATGTTTGTCTCCGAACTGAAAGTCTTTCTTATTTACTCCTCAGTCTGAAGTAGCTATCTGTGACTCTGTGCTCCACTCTCACTGAAGCTTCAGCCAAAATCATCCTTATCACGTTCAAGACACAGCTGAATGGTTACATTATTATTAGTTCCTCTGAGAGGACTGATTCTCTTTCCATGTAAAGTTTAGAGCAATAAACTCTGAAAACTCAAAAGCAACATGGGAAATAGGATGTTAGTGCACCTAAAATATATCATCCCAGTCTTCCGTCACTCTTTCCTGCCTGTTCACAGCTACTCTAAGTACAGTAGCTCAAAGTAGAAGCTGGTCTTTAGTAAATAATACTAAATGGGGTTGAATTACCTGTAGACTACTACAATGGCTCACATAGTAAATTCAGCGTAATGTACTTTTCTACAGCACCAGTTCCATTAGTACAACAACAAAGTCATATCATACTCAGCACTCTGCCCTCTCACTGCTCTCACTGTTAGCAGAAATAGTGTTTTCATCCTCTAATTAATTTCACTCTTTCCTTTTTTTTTTTTTTTTTTGCCTTACTCCAGATCTATGTTTTACATTAAAAGCCTGTCTATAAAGGGAAGGCCACAAGACTTTTAATGTGAAAATTCTGGAGGAAGTGTTGAGTTTTAGTAGTGGTAGTTTTACACAGTTTTTGGACAAAGGTGGAGGTGATGTCTTTCATCACTTTTGCTGCAGCATCTGCTGTGGAGATGGAGGATGAACAGGAAGAAAAAAAAAACACTGCTTGGTCCTTTATTATTGCAACATAGCCTGAGAGGTTAGTTCTGTTCAAGCTGCTGTCTGTGGAAGGAGAGCTGCCATTGAGGGGCAACTATCACTTTCCCCAACCCACTGTGGTAAAAAAAAAAAAAAAAGAATTTAGAGACTAACTTGTCTGTTGAATGTTTCACAGAGAATTACAGAGACATTAAAGTATGAATATAGAAGAGTTCTCATTCAGCAAACATCCAGCAGCTGCAGAGATTCATCCATTTTTTTTTTTACTCTGTGTTATTGTGGAAACACATTGTGTTACCTCTTTTCCCACCGTGCCTGGCTGGCTGGGATAAGGTTCAGATTTCATCTGAATCACCGGAATTGGACCATAACAAGTCCTCCGTTTCCCCATAGTCCACATGCTCTTACCATTCATGTTGTCACAGTTCACAATAAACAACAGCCTGCTGTATAAATAATCTCCAGTCACCCTCAGAATCCTCAGTCCTCTAACAAACCACAGGACTGTGCACAGAGAAGTCAGCAGTAGAAGTGAATCTATCCAGACTGTGGGGTGAGAGGTCAGCCAATGACAGGACTCACAGTGAGGAAGAAGAGGGTGAGGAGGAGACAGAGGCCTTCCTCCCTCTTCCTCAGCACACCTGCAAACAGTGGAGAGAGGTTGTCAGAAACAAGGAAATCAACAAAAAAAATGTTGACGTTATGAGACAGTTGCATTATATTACTACTACTTTCATCAGCTTTTTAAAATTGCAATTGCAACAATTGATGGAGCACAGACAGACAGGCAGAGACAGACTTTCTGCCGTCTCCGGAGCTCAGGATCCATATTTAAAAGGCCATGATTTTTCCGTTAGAGGAGTTGAATCCAGATTGGTCTGGATTATCCGTTCACTTCCTATTTCCTCCATTCACTTCCTCCATTTTGTGTTAAGGAAGAGAAGAACAATAGCCTTATTTGCTGGGGGCGACACTGTGCCCTTTTGCAGTAAGTTACTGTCTTAGGTTGTATTTAGTTTTTTTTTTTTTTTTTTATGCTTAATATAATAGTTGGATATGGCTGCCAGCATCGCATGGCCTCTCACCTTCTGACTGGACATCATGCTGCTGGTCTGCAGTGGAGTTGGGTGGCTGCCGTGCAGACTTCCTTCTGGTCGGTCATGTTCACAGAAGATAGTCCCATCGATGTAATGAAAACGATCCCCGGGGAACAGGCGGTTCCTACAGGTCGCACAGGTGAAACACTGGAGAACAGACAGGAGGAACTCAGTTATCAGTTGTCATTATATATTACCAATTTAATAATGTCAATTACACAGTCACCCTCACTTTAAGGTGGTAAACACTGCCTTGAGCTCGCATCACCATCTCACTGGCAGGTATAGACTGTCCACAAGCACTGCAGGCACCACTGTGTCCAAACAGCCTGAAAACCATAGAAGCATTCAGCCATATTACAACCAATATCAACATTACATAGACTCATCACTCATATATGTATTAGTGATCAGTGATATACCAATCAGTATCAGGTCTATTGTTGCTCATTGACTCAATCTTCAGTACAAACTTAAAGTTTGTCTGCTGTCTAATGTCATGGTACATGTGCCGCCATAGCAACCATGTGGATTTGTTGTTGTGTGGTACTTTTAGGCCGCGGGTATTATTTACACTGCCCTATAGATTTACTTTGCATCCATAGAGTCCAAACAGAAGAAGAAGTCTTCTCTGTGTCTGCTCTTCCTTTTTAAAGTTTAACCCTGGGTTTCATCACACGTACAACAGGAAGCTGTCAATACCAAACTTTTCATTTGGAAGAATGCCACTGCACAATACTGCATGAATATGAATCAGGAGGTGTGTAGGACTGCACTACACACTAACTACACACTAGTCAGTGTAGACTGTGTGTACACTAACATTCAGGATGCATACAGAGCTCTTCCCCGCCCCCCTCTTGGCCTCCCCGACCACATCTCCATCCTGCTTGAGCCAGCTTACCGCCCCCTGCTGAGACGGATCAGGCGAAACAAAGAAGACCGTCAACAAACAAACTAATTAAAAACAAACACTGTCACTGTGTGGCCCAGTGATGCAGCCTCTGTGCTCCAGGACTGCTTTCAATGCACAGACTGGCAGGTCTTCGGGGACCCAGCTACATATGAGGGAGAGGTGGACCTAGAGGAATACACCTCCTCCGTCCTCGGCTTCATCTCCAAGTGTGCTGATGATGTCGCCACCACCAGGACAGTAACCTGCTTCTCAAACCAGAAACCCTGGCTGAATGCTGAGGTCAGAGCTCTGCTGAAAGCTAGCGATGCTGCGTTCAGGGCAGGTGAGGCATCAGCGCTGAGAGTGGCGAGGAAAGAACTGACAGCGGGCATCTCGCGGGCCAAAGCCACATATGCTCAGAAAATTCAGGGTCACTTCACCTCCAACAACCCCCCAAAGCATGTGGAAGGGCATCAAGTGCATCACAAACTACAACACCAGGGATGCACAATGGCCACTGGACCCCTCCCTGCCAGATGCACTCAACAGGTTCTATGCCCGTTCGAGGATCCTGACCCCCCTCTCACCCCTCCTGCATCTCACTCAAGTGGAGAGCAGGAACTCGTACGTCCGTCTGCTCTTCCTGGACTTCTCATCAGCCTTCAATACCATCATCCCACAGACCCTGGCACAGAAGCTCTCCCTCCTCGGTCTGAGTCCCACACTGGGGAACTGGGTCCTGGACTTCCTGACCAGCAGAACACAGACTGTCAGAATCCACAACACCATCTCCTCCTCCATCACCCTCAGCACTGGCTCACCGCAGGGCTGTGTGCTGAGCCCCCTCCTGTTCACCCTGCTGACATATGACTGCTCGGCGAGACACCCCAGCTGTCATATAGTGAAGTTTGCAGACGATACAGCAGTAGTAGGACGCATCACTGACAATGATGAGTCAGAATACAGAGAGGAGGTGGAACATCTGGAGCAGTGGTGCAGAAACAACAACCTCTGCATCAGTGTGAAAAAGACCAAGGAGATGGTGGTGGATTTCAGAAGAGACAGACACCCTCTCCCCCCCCTGCACGTTGGAGGAGCAGCTGTGGAGGTGGTCTCCAGCTTCAGGTACCTGGGTGTGCACATCACCGAGGACCTCACCTGGAACACCAACACATCTCATCTGGTCAGGAAGGCCCACCAGCGCCTCTACCTCCTCAGGAAGCTGCGGCGAGCTGGACTTGGAAGCTCAGTCCTGAGGAGCTTCTACCACTGTGCGGTGGAGAGTGTCCTCTGCACCTGCATCACTGTGTGGCATGGCAGCTGCACTGCTGCTGAGAGGAAGGCTCTGCAGAGGGTGGTAAAGGCTGCACAGAGGACTGTGGGGAACAGCCTGCCCACCACCTCAGACCTCTACACAGCACGATGCACGCATCATGAAGGACTCCACCCACCCCTCACATAGTCTCTTCCAACCCCTCCCCTCAGGCAGGCGGCTGAGGAGCATCCGGAGCAGGACCACCAAGCTCAGGAACAGCTTCTTCCCTGAAGCTGTAAGACTGCTGAACTCTAGCCCTGCCCTGTAGACCCCCCCCCCTTCCCCTCCTCACCACAGACCTGCACTACAATACTATCTCACTAAGTGCAACACTTGGCCATCATAGGCAACATGTTGCTATAGGTGCAATATATGGACTATATGACAATAAAAGTTCCTTGATCCTTGATGATAGGATGTGTATTCTGTTACAGATTCACTGTCACGTTAACCTTATGTAGAGTTCGAGCACAGGAATGGTCAGTGCCACCTGACCGGTTCATCAGCCGGGGTTCACCTGATGTAGTCGCTCTTACAGAGGATCATGCCTCCTTTGCTGTAGCAGGTGCTGCTGTACTCGCCCAGCTGAGCGTGGCAGCAGGAGCACTTGAGGCAGCGTGTGTGCCAGTAACGCTCCATGGAGAAGAGCAAGAAGCGGTCTGCGATCCGACCTCCACATCCTGCGCACAACCTGCCCGCTGATCCCCCGCCGCTGCCCGTCACTGCCACTGCGGCGGGCACCTCCACTCTGCTGTTCACCATAGCGAACCTGGAGACACGGCAACAGGTATCCGAAATTAATATCTCTATCCACAAATGAAGCACATACTTCCTGCAAATATGAAACCCCTACACGAGCCTCGGTTTTGCTGTACTTGAATGAAGTTGTTCTTCAAATCTGCTCAGCTCAGTTGTAAAGACTTTTTACTGTAGCCTTTTCTGTCAGCTCAGACCAGTCTGACCATTTGATGTGAACATTAACTGAAGCTTTTGACCAGTATCTGCAGGATTTTTTATGGTTTGGGGTTAGGGTTAGGGGGTTAGGGTTAACCCCCTAACCCTAACATTTAATTCAAGTTCTTACATCTTATCCTCAGTACATTTACTGGGAACATAAAGAGCAGAACAAGAGACAGAAATACAGCCCTGTCTCACCTAATGTGACTCTTGGCAGCAGATGCAGTCAATAGGTTTTGGAACTTAGTGATTAAAAGCTTGGGGCTATTTACTTGTTGGGCTATGAGAATGTGAAACCTCAACAGGAAAACTCTCTCTCTCTCTCTCTCTCTCTCTCTCTCTCTCTCTCAAACACACACACACACACACACACACAAGCATACTCCCATCACAGAGTTCCTGTTTTACAGCAAACAAGTTCAAAGTTGTGTCCAGCTCAAACAAAACCACACACACTCTTTCTGGGGATACAAATGACTTTTATTTTAACTGGATAATATGTCCCCAGAGGAGGCTCCTCCATTAAATGTTATGTGTGCTCTGTGACCCCTCTGCAGAGGCTGACACTTTCTGGAAATGTAGCTGATTTCATTCAGCTTGGCTGCTCTTTTCTTCGTGGCCTCTTTTGAAAATGGAAACTAAACTAAATCCAAACTAGTCTCAGAAATAGTTTCAAAATGAAATAGCTGGAAGTTGATTTTTTTTTTTTTCTTTTTGATTGAACTGATTTCATGCACAGCTGGGAATAATACTGCTTTTGAATCACGGTTGAACCATAGCAGTGTGTGTGCTACTCAGCAATGAGTCAGCAACACCGCCTCTCCTGCAGCTTCCCTTAGTTATAATTAGCGCCAACGACAACATAAAATAACTGCAGGGCTGGATTTCATTTTTTTTTTTTTTTCAAAATGAGCAACAGTAACACAATTGGTGCTCTAAAGAGAGTGTTTCATTTCAGCAAGGGCAGGTTTAGCTTTACGACAAGCCTTCCCCACAGGATTATTTGGGCCTGCAGCAGCTGGTCCTCTGCACCAAGGCAGGCTGCCCTCAATACCCTCATTTTCTAGAGTAGACACCTGGCTCTAATCAGCCACAGGAAGGCTATGTTGAGAAGCCCTAGGCTGCATTAAAACCCACAAACAGCTTCATTCACTGGGACCAAACCTTCTCATTAGTGAAAGTGTTTTCACAAATGAGTCCGTCTTTTGAACGACTCGAAAAAGTGAGTCCAACTATATAATTCACAAATTTAACTTTAATGCTGAGGTTCCCGACGGTAGAGTTCAATTCTCTTTTTTGGAAACTGCAAATAATTTTAAGGTGTATCTAATATTTTGCCCTTGTACAGTGCATATAGACTCAGTTTTCAGTTTATTGGGAACACCGAGCTAAAACAAAGTCTAAGTCTAACCCAACAGTCCTGAAATAAATCCTCCTTCATGCTCAGCTTTTGTTGAAACTGTGTTAAAGTGGTGTTGATTCAACTGTCTGATCATTTTGGAAGATGTAGTCTGTGGTGGTGTTGAACTGCATTTCCTTTTATTTTGTCCACACCATTGAAGTCGATGGAGGGCAGGCAAAATGACAGACACACCGCTTTGTAACTGGGGTTGGAACCTGGTGCATCTGATCTGACAGACTAAACCATTTTTAAGTGTGAATAGAGGAGGCCTAGAGCTTTCTTAGTGGGTATACAGTGTATATCTATGTATCATGTAGGCTATACCACTGGGTGCAGGTAAAGAGGGGTTAGTTCTAAATCTGAATGTATTATGTTCAGAGGCAGTGTGCTTTTTATGAATGAAGAGCTACATTTATTAATGTCAGTGGATTCATCAGGAGGTGGCTGAGGTGGATTGCGGGCATACAAAGCCCACAACTGTCACACCATTCCCTGGTGTGTGTGTGTGTGTCCTCAGTCCCGTCTGTGGCTTAGCGTAGACAACAAAGGCTCTTTGCTTAAGGTTCGGGAAAGATGGTGGTTTTGGTTAAATGTAAATAAACAGGCTGTGTCTAAAGACACTGTGAACTTTCTGTGGATTAAACCAGACCAGGATCTTTCCCTAAAGTGAATCAGGTGCTGTGAGAGTCTGAACCAGACCCAGAAAACTGTTGAATACTGCTGGAGTCACTACAGGTGGATGTTGTACAGAGAGATCAGATACTTTGGCAGAAAACAAACAGGTCAGTGAACATATTTCCTTTATTTGTTAAGGTCAAGGGCCATTATTCAAGTGGAAAGGTGGCTAATTAATTGCTATTGGTGCGATTTGTGACTGTACAGTCTGACTGCAGGGCCGAGACGTAAATCAAAACATCATTTAACATGGCTGCTGGGCTTTCACAGGAATACTCACCCAACTTTTGGCAAATTTCACTGTGTAATGAAAACTAAGCATCACTTTCCTAATTAAATGTGTGATTTCATGCAAGGGGTTGGGTGAGAAAGTGCGCAGGATTTCAACTTCTCTCTCAGATTTTGAACTTCTTCCATGCACCATGACGCTACTCCCAGTGAAAGACTTTCCGCAAGTGTGCACTATTACCCCTAATTGCATTCATTGTTCACTACTCATTGTCCGCTCTATGATTTCTGCGTTTCGGGCCGACAAACGACTGCTTGTCCCTGGGAAACTGTCAAACCAAACGCAGATCACTGAGCTGGGTCTGACCACGTAATCACAACAATCCTGTTCTTGCTGTTCTACAGTATGGTTTCAGCTTTTTTAAACTCCAGTTTTCTCCTGTTTTGTGGTCAGTCAGTGAGATCAGGGATTGTCTTTTGTTTGACTCCGTAGGTTAACTGAGTTTTTATTTCCTAGTTAGTGCAGAAAGTTTTCTTTGTTATTCTGGCCTTGGACACTCAGACATTTGCTTCCCTTAGTCTCATAGGTTAGTCATTTCTTACATTTGCGACTTCCTCCTTTTGTTATCAAACACCAACCGCTGTAAATCTTGTTAAATGTCCCAGCTGCTTCCTGTTGTCCTTTATTATGTCAATAATGTTCAACTCCCCTGTTTTAAACAGTTAGTGCTCCACACCTATCTGGTTTCCCACTTTATCAAAAAGTTAGTCTGGGAGCTGTAGTGTGAACAGAGGGTAGAATATGAGCACAGCCTGTCCTATGTGAGAGTCAGCCCTCCATACTCAGCTGTTACTGCTGTCATGTGCGTGAAGGCATCACAGCTCTTCTTTCTGTCAGATACAGCTGCTACTGTCCTCTCCTGGATGAAGATGCCCTATCTCACTCCTAACTTTAATTACACTGATTAGAGCAACAACATAATCAAAGCCTGCTTCATACATTTCAGTTCGTGACTGGAGGGGCAGCAGGGACAGCACAGTGATACCACACAGAGGACTGGTCTGACTGGACTTGACTCTTCACAGAGACTCAAGCTCCTGTGGGAGAAGTGTTTCCTTTCATAAATATACTACAGCTGCAGTCACATGATAAAGATGATGATGAAGATGACCTTTCAGTGCCGAATATCACATGCTAATCAGATTATGCACAGAATTCATTAAGAATGAATTATTCAAGAAGAATGAATTCATCAAGAAGATCGAAGAAGAAGAAGAAGAAGAATTAGAATCCATCTTACTGCTGTGAACTTGGACGTGGTCGAGGTGAATAGCGGCTTATGGCTTCAGTCTACCTCAGCTCGAAGTCCAACAAAGTTCCAGATGTTGCGAAAAAAAAAAACAAAAACAAAACGTAGTTTCCAGCTGTTAGAATGTCCACACGCTCGATTCACTGTGTGGTGAAACCACAGGAAGTGTGGAAGCGGACTCTTCTCTTCTTCCACTTCTTAAAGCTGCGTGGCTGTGGCTAGAGAACGAGCAGCTCACTGCCAGACAGACAGACAGTCACTCTGTGCAGCCTCTCCTGTGAACAGCTGTGCTCCCGCTGCAGAGAACAGATTCATTTAAACTCATTCAGAACTCCCTCCTCCTCCTCCTCCTCTGCTGAGGGGCGGGTGTGGCTCCTTCCTCCTCTCAGGGAAAACAGATGACTGCTGGGGGGGCGGGGGCAGCGATTTGCCTACTTTACATCACGGTAACATCACGGAAATCAAGCAATATTAATATATTATAATCTGTTATAACAACAGAGCAGAGTTTGACCGTCTGGGATGGTGCTGCTTGGGGATCCAAAGGCTCAGAGGTTATCTGGTTTGTTAATAGTCTTATCAACCAGAATGGGCTTATGAGGATGTTGGGGGAGGCAGGAATAATAAAGCATTATTTGCAAACAGCTGAGGTGACTATAAAACATTAAGACGCGGTGTGGCTCAAAACCACATCCAAACACATTTGCCTGCATTATTTCACTTAACTATAAAAAAGGCTGGCGGATACTTATATATATTTTTTATTTGACATGTTGGGGCTCAGACAGTATAGGAAAAAGCTAAACTGAGATTGTAATTATTACCACATGCAGGGACAGAGTACGTTTCCTAACCTACACGCTGTGAATCCAAACAAAAAATATATAGACAGTGACCTCTGCTGGACAAACTGCTAACATGCAGCACTGAATGTCCATGCTGAACTGAGCGTGTGAACAGAAAGCGTGGAGCTGATTTAGTTTTACGCATTATACAATAGTCTCATCTGCGAAAAATAGTTTTTCAATTTGCATCTCTGTGTACAAAATTAAATTTTGTATATAGGCCGAGTGGACTACATACTACTGGACGTATTAGACTATTTGGGTCACGACACTGCACACTCCGCTCTGTAGGGGGCGACACGCAGCTTATAGCTACAATCGACTTGTAGCTAAAAGAAGGAAACAGGTAGTTATTTGTTGTGATTTCATTTTGCAGCCTTCGTGAGGGGAGTGATCAGCTGTAAATGGTTCATATGGGGGACACTCTCGTGTCTTTATGAACTACAAAATAACCGCGAAGGTATTTTCGATTTCCGTTCTGCCCTGGAGAACTGACTCGGCCGTTTCACCAACTAGCTTTAACTGTTGACGTCCAACGTTAGCAAACATCGGAACTTAACCGTTATTATTTTTTTTTTTTCCAGCCACCGAAAGAAGATCGAGGAGCAGTCAAACTGCAACAACAGTAAGCCTGTCAGTATAAAATTTTTGAGTTGGTTTAACGTAACTCCTTAACTAGACATCGTGTTGTTTTAGTTTATGGCTTGTTGTTGACGTTCTACCTTTGTTAGCTTGTATTAGCTAAACATAGCCAGTGGATGCTGTCATTGGGAAGCTAACCTTATCATCCTAGTCATTAAGCCCTATGCCGGTGGGAAGCGTTGAAGCGATGTACATACAGCGAACTAATATTCATATTGTTGATATTCCGATCAGCATAGATGGCTTTATAGTAGTTGTTATGAGGTACAAATTGTAGCTGGGTTGTTCACATTTTGGCAATATTTTTTGGTAATAATGCTATATAACATTAGCTACGTACTTTCCAGTAATCCCACCTCCTTCTTGGCCCGTATCCACACCCACAGGGCCCGTGTTGCTTCCATACAGCACACAACAGAACTGAGCACGCTCCTGTGCGGTATCGCTAAAACATTCAATGATTCAAAACGGAGTCACGTTACAGGACTTGTATTATTTTCAGCTTGAGGTGTAGGGCATCTGATCTTATGTATGATTAAAAACAAACAGGTCAGACAGACTACGGTGAAAACACAGCCCACAAACTACAACCTCAAGAAATTTTTAAAGTGATAATCATCAGTTGCTATGGAAATTAAACCTTCCTAAACTATCTATAACCGGTTTTAAATGTCTAAACAATTTTCAGCAGTGTCAATTCTGCAGTGAATCATTTAATAATAGAATAGAATAAAATAGACTTTATTGTCATTACACAGTCATGTGCAATGAAATTAATTAATTTTAGTGTTTAAATAACAAATTCTCATTTTGATATCAAATTAAATACCATATGTTCTGGCTCACAGTATGTGAAAATCTGGGTTGATTCTTTTTTTTCTTTTAAATGTACATACTTTTGTTTTATATTTGATCAGGTGTACGCATAGGTAATTCAATTGTGATTATTATGTCAACAGATCATAATGATTTCTCAGTAACCCTTCAGGTTCTCATCTAAAATCATCCAGATCAAATCAGATCTGGTTGTTGCAGTACCGTCTCCGATTTTGTTCAGACCTTGTCTAAATAATGAGTGCTTATTTTTAAAGCTTCATGTTCAAAAATATCTCGGAGGCCATATTTTGGCATTAATAGTTTGACAAGTATTGTTACTAGCCGCACTAAACCTTGTAGGATGTAAGACAGACATGCTTTCTGTTTTCCAACACTATGAAAAGCCTCTACTGCAAGCCATTTTAATGTGTCCCCATCATGTATAGTATCTGAGGACATGAAAATATTTTGAATAAAACATGACGTGGTGACAAATTTTATTATGTTCATTGGACCAAAGGGCATGTGGGGTGGCTAGAAAGAACAGTGTGTGTGTGTGTATTAGAAAGCTATGTGGAAATTGTACTGATACACATGTTCAAACATGATCCCAAATATTATTATATGTATAAACTTTGAACAAAATCGGACACAGTGCTGCTTCCTGTATTCTGTCTGCCTGAGGCAAAGTGATCCTTATTCTAAATCTTAGAGGTGAGACATTTATGTCAGAAAATGATGTGTATGTGATCTGTATAAGATTCACTTTAAAACTCTTGGTCATGGTTCACCCTAACTAACAGGTTACAACAGTGATATAGTGATATGTTCAGCGAAAGCAGCTGCCTCTCACATCATACAGCAGAAAGACAAAGTTAGCGGCTAGCTGGTGAATATTATGGAGTATTGCTTCATCTGATTAGTGCTTAATATCACACTGTTCTTTCTTCTCATTGTGCAGGCAGCAGGTCGTTGCTGTTTGCCAACCTGTCTGTCGTCCGGAGCAGCTCTTGTAGTGTAGTTGGAGGGGCAGGAGGGGGAAACCCAGCAGACAGAGAGACAGCAGGACAAGCAAGACTCAGAAATGCCTCTGTTCTTCAGAAAGAGGAAACCGAGCGATGACTCCCAAAAGAGACTGGAATATCAGCTGTGCCGGGTAAGAACAACAAGATGATGTGTGTACAGATATGGTAGCTATGTTTTTTTCCATTCATTACAAAGCCCCCCCCCCCCCCCCCCCACCAGGCGTTGAGGTCTTTTGTTAAGATAACACATTATGTTATCTGAAGATTTATTTCAAACAAACCCAGTGAGTGTTTTTCCTTGTTTCCTCAGTCTAAAGAGGCAGGTGCTGATGACATCCTGGACATCTCAGCCTGTGAGCTCCCAGAGGTGAGTATGTTACTGTTGACAGCTGAGAGGCACATTGACTAAAAATAATCTATGACCTGCACTTGTACTGCTGCTATTACTTATACAACAAGTGTTCCTTGGCAAACTTTGGAATGCTGTCCCAGTGTCATTGACTCCGTATCAGTAATGATAATGATGTCTTAACTCTGTTCTGCCGTAGGTTCCCTCAAGTGCCTTCTCCATTTGCAAGGTGCTACAGAAGAAGGTAAGAATGCACTGTGCACCTGTGAAGTTACAGGCTATTTCTTTGTTTTTCAGTGTGTGTAATAAGCATTCGTATTAAAGTCTGTATGTGTGTGTGTACGTCCCTGGTTGAACAGATGTGTCCCCTGTCGCTCTCCTACAGGTCCTTATCCTCCACAGTAATGAGCTGAGGTCCCTGCTGCCTAAAGGATGTGACATCAGTGCTCTCGCCACTTTAAAGGTGATGTAAACTCAAGTGTGATGAGAAATAAAAACACATGTTGTCTCATTTAAAAACCTGAGAAGCCCAACAGGCACAGAGTAAGTCTTCCTGTTTCCGTTGATCTTTCAGCCAGCATCTCATTTGATGATGATGATGATGGTGTCAAAAAAAAAATAGTTCTGCTAGAAGGCAGAATTCTGAGTGAATCCGCCTGTCTCCCTCCTCCAGGTTTTGGATCTGCATGAGAATAAGCTCACCTCTCTCCCAGAAGACATTGGGAAGCTGTCGTCACTGCAGGTAAAAAGCCTGCTCTGAGCTCGACTTGTGGCACGGAGTGTGAACGAATGGCGCTCATCATCCGTTTGTGTCCATTTTATGTCAGATTCTGAATGTGGAGAAGAACCGTTTGAAGGCCCTGCCGGACTCCATCGGGGATCTGCAGCTCCTGCAGACACTCAGTTTGAAGGGTATAATGCTTCCTGCTTTGCTTACCCCATGAGCGAGAAGACGTACGAGTGAAATGACGTTGGTTATGTTGTTTTCCCCATCACTTGTTTTTACGTTAAAGGTAACTGTCTCAGTGAGCTGCCTTCGTCCATCGGCTCTTTGAGCAGCCTGCGCACTCTGGACCTTAGTGATAACAACATTGTCCAGCTCCCCAAAGCTTTGGCCTACATCCGCACCCTAGAGGTGTGTATCCTCAGATGCATATTTACAGGAAAGCTAAAAACATGGATATGGTTTTATACAAACACTGCATGTGTGTGTGTGTGTGTGTGTGTGTGTGTGTGTGCTGAGACAGAGCTTTACACTTGACGCAGCTATGATGTCCTACCCACCTGCATCTGTGTGTACAGAGGGGACGGAAAAGATCCAACGCTTCCTATGCTCCGGTGAGCATTTACTCAGGCTACCTGCTGTACCACACACACACACACAGACATACACACACACACAAAGACATTACGTGTTTCCCATTCATATCAGTGTAGGTTATTGCCATATAATTAGTACTGAGTTATCCTATGAAAATGTAAAATCCAGAGTCTGTTGAATTTTGTGCAGCTGTTGAATATTTAAAGCCAAGACCAGAGTTCTGTAACACTACACCACACCTACACCACAGACCTAGTTTCCAGCAATTGTTCCAGTAAGAGTTTACAGCCAAGCTGCTACTACTGTGCTAGAGAGGGCACTGAAGCACTGCTGTTAAGTTTGTGATTAAACTCCATTATAGAGCCATGTTAAAAATGAAAGTGGTTTCGCCAAATCAGCCAGGACTGAAACTGTAAGGATTATATCTAAAATAAATCTGGACAACAGCTAAGATAATTAAAATCTTGAAGTGAGAAAATGAAAATCTCTTTTAAGTTAAGGTGCTGAGGTTTTCTCAGAACATTATTTTAGACTTATATGGTGGATTTCTTGGCTGATGTGGTTTTCAGAGCTGGGAGAGGAGTACTGCCCCCCATCCCAGTATCTCTTGCCAGTGCTGGAGAATGACTGTGGCAAACAGAACTGTGACCAATGGGATGGCTTGGAGGAGGCCTGGCAGGTACAGTAGGGGTGACACACAAAAACACTCAAGACCCGGTACAGGTGTCGAAATGAATCGATATTTATGGCTCACTCCTCTGATGACTGTGTAAAGTTGATTATGTGGACCTTCTGTTGTCACGCTGTCATTTACCCTTTTGCTCTATTTCTGTTGCAGAACAAATTCAGTGACTACGAGAAGAGAAAGGTGTGTGTCTGTCAGGTTTCACTCCAGATATCCATGGTTTTTCATTGAAATCCTGAACAGTCAGTTGATTGTAGATGACAAGGAATAGACATGTGAACATGCAGTAGATGGAAACTCTTAACTTGCCCCTCCATCCCTCAGGAGCAGAAGCATCAGGAGAAATTGGCCTTTGAGCGGCACATGGAGGAGAAGCGACAGGAGCACACCCAGCTTCTTCTCATGAACACCTCCCGCAAGGAAAACATCCTCAACTCAGTCCGACAGGTAAATAAAACACACGCTCACTCACTGTTTGGTAGATATGCGTTTTGTTTTATAGATTTCTTTGTTGGAGCTATATCCTTGTGTTGGAGTTAATGATACACTGCCTGTGTTTAAAATCCTAAAAAAAAAAAAAAAAAAAAAAACCTGTCCAGGCTCACTGTTTACTGCCCCTTCTTTGCTTCTCCCGGCTTATTAGCATTCTAAGTGTTAAATGGTAAAAGTGGTACTGTAGCATACACCGTGAAAGTTACATGATTTATATAAAATTTTCAGGGTGAGTGCTTCACACTGACTTCCACACTGTACCTTACATACACAAAAAAAAATAGATACATACAAAAATAGCACATATTTGCCTATGGGATGTCATTGCTTCGATTTTGACAACAGTCATTCCTGTTAACACAAAACTCGGTCCAGTAGTTACTCATCACCCTCTGAGTCCCTCTGCAAATTTTTGGTGCCAGTCGACCTCTAGGTGGCACTGTATTGATATTATCCCAAGTTCTTCACAAAGGGTTTTTATTCTCCCAAAAATGCAAGCGGTAAGGAAAATGATGCTGTATCTTTACGTAGGTCTGTCAACACGAAACTTGGGCCAGTAGTTTGCTGTTTGCTGCATATTACTCAATAGGGGGCGCTTTTACACAAAGTTTAAAAAAATATTTGAAATATTTGAGTACTTTTTGGAACTCATCTTAGGCTGAATTTTTTTCATAGATTGTTGCACATAGCATCTGAGGTCCCTCATGATTTTTGGAATACCCCTCAGCATAAAGACTGTGCTGAGGGGTGTTCCAACCTGAGACTTGCATTGTGCCCATGAGCCTCCAGGTCTGAACTGCATTGCCTTGGCGGGCCACCAGGTGCAAATTGCATGAGGGACAAAGACCCCATTAATATCTGTCTGCAGGTCTAAGTCTTATTATTGTTAACATTATTATTTTTATTATTGAGGTCCTAGGAGGTAGCCTAGAACCCTTCTATATTTCTCCTGGTTTTTCTATTAAACTAACTCCCTAACCCCAAGGCGCCGAACCCTTCGCCTCGGCTCAGATTGCCTTGAGCGGAAACGAACTTGAAATATGAAACTCAAAGCTCAAAAACTGGAATTGATGTGCAAATTCTTCCTGAGAAATTTAGCTGCAAGCGGCAATTTGTTAGGTTCTAACCCTTTTTTACACTCAACAGAAGGAAGCAGCTCGGTTGTCTCCAGTGGGTTTAATGAGAATTGCTCAAAGGCATCTTGAGTTAAATGTGTCATTAATGTGTGTCTGCCTGATACTTTTAGGAGCAGGAGCGTCTGGAGCTTGGAGTCAGCCAGCAGCAGAGGGCTCAGGAGGCCGAGAGGCTGCTGGTGCTGGAGAAAGTCAGACAAGCGGAAGACAGCATTACCAGCCGTATCAGCAACATGCTGATGGACAACAACCGGTAAGACCCGAAAGAACCAGCTGTGATTTGCTGTAAAGAGAGGGTGCGATGCTTTCTTTATAAAGTGTCCACAGATGCTAAATGCAGTGTGTTCATTTCTGTCTCTCCAGGCAGAAAAAGAGCACCGAGTTTCTTCAAGCCATGGAGGAAGATCGGTGAGTGGACTGATTCCTAGCATCCAGATCTACAATCACAATTTAACAACAACTATAGTGAAAGAGCCAGCGTTTTTAAGTTCTAAAGCTTGAATGTGGAACAGCTAAGAGATCAGAACATCTCTGGGTTGGGTGAGATGTGTTTCAGATGGATACAGACATTCATGTCCACCTCAAATGGAATTGTAAATTGTAATTGTCCAATATTTTGGTTTAGGATCTAATATCTGCGAAAAGAAATGAGTCTCGGCTGTACTTTGTTTTTAGTGCTCATTAGTAAACGTTAGCATGCTAACGTGCTAAACTAAGATATTGAGTAAGGTGAACATTATGTCCGCTTGGAGCATGTTAGCATTGTCATTGTAAATGTGTTATGCTGACGTTAGCATTGAGCTCAAAGCATCATGTGTGCAGTGACCCAGAGTCTTTTTTTATAATATTAATTTCTGCGTTTGGCATGCACAGCATTTATGTGCCAACCCTGCACTTTGTTTGTAGCGTTACGTATATTTCTTCTCCGTACTTCGGGGTCATCTGCATAACTTAGATTAGCTTTAGCTGAGGAATAAAGTAACTGTGATGTGTACAATATCAGAATATTTTTATGACTTTCAGCTGTCCGGCACTTTGGCTACTGGTAAAGGTCAGTAAACTATTACTATAAAAAAAAAAGTCATTGTTGATGGTCCCTCACAGGATCCGTATGGAGCATCTGACCGCCATCACACAAGAAGAAGCCAATTCGCTGAGGAAAAGAGAGGTTGCAGGTAAGAAGCTTGGCTCACAAACTTCAGGTGAAGTTGTCCTGAGGAATTGTTAAATGAGTGTGTCCATCTACATACACACCTACATCTGTCTAATGCAGTGCTTCTCAATTATTTTCTGTTAGCATGTAGTTTGTGGTGCTGTTGTGTATTTGCATTACACAGAGAGGTATTTCTCTTATTTCTGCTACCCTCATTGGGGGTGGACAAAATAATAGAAACACCTCTGTATAACTCAATACTGATGATGCCTCAGAAGATGATTTCCTAAACTGTACTACATACTTGTAATACAACATATGCATTGATCAAATGAATTCATTTCCATATCTGACGCTCCAAAAATCCTGGTAGAGAAATGTCAACAAAATGTTTTAAATGTCATCGATATGTCAAACGCTGCTTTTAATGTTTGTCTTTTCATTCTGCTTGTCCCTTTCTTGTGGCTGTCTCCCCATTCCTCCCCTCACATCTTCTCTTCCTCCCAAAAATCCGAATCCACTCTCTACCCCCCTCTCTTCCCTCTTTGTGTTTGTGAAGCGGCCATGCAAAAGATGCTGTCAGACAGCTACACTATGAGCCTCTTTCAGGAAGCCAACGACTATCGCAGACGGAGCCTGGTCTCTGAGGCCTACAGGAGGTTAAATATGCACACACACACAAACAAACACACAAATGCACCAGACACCAGATCTGAGCAGATGGGTGGTAACATTGCATACCTGTGTGGACATAACGAATCAAAGCTTTGAGAAGCGTAGTAAACCCAGCGTTTGTATTGTCTTCCTTTGTTCTGGAACAGTATGGAGGATTTGGACAGGAAGTTTGATAAGATGCTGTCCCTCCAAGCTTTGGACAAATCTAAAGCGATTACCCACATCTTACAGGAGGTATGTGGTTCCAGAATATGTACTCTGTCTTAACATTTTCCCACTTGATGTCACCGTTGTTATTAAAGCTCAGAAGAAGAAGTCTCAAGCTTGTTTCAGCAGCCAGGCTCGGTGGCCTGTCATGTCCTCTGATTGATTCTCTGCAGGAGGAGATGCAGAAAGCAGCGTTCCAGGCTTTGCAGCTGCAGAAAGATTCTGTACACGGCTACATTCGCAACCAGGTCCGTGTGGACGGGTGGAGATGGGTGGGGTTAGGGTCAAATCTGACACCAGTTTGCCTCGGTCTAAGGCCCGAGGCTGCGAGTGACTCACGACTACGTAAAGCTTTTTCCAGCCTGCAGCTTTACTGTTTTTTGTTTCCCCTCACCACTCATCATTCCCATTTTCCAGCCATAGTAGGCAGCTGTTCCAGCACCAAACAGCAGACAGACATTTTTTTACATTTTGTTATGTTGCAGCCTGATGCTAAAATCATTTTTCATTCATTTTTTTTTTCCCTCATCAATCGACACTCCCAAACCCCATAATCACAAAATGCCCCCAAAGTGGCCAAAACTTGAGTTAATATAGGTTTAAGGAAATCATGCAACCTCATGTTATAGGAGAGCTTAAATGGTGCTGTGTGTAAAGATTTGTACCAGTGTTTTCATCCTGACTTTGAACGCAGCAGCATGTCCCCCCCGCCCCCTCTGCTAGCTTCACGTTTGCTTCTCCACTGTCCCCAGATCAAGCTCATAGAGGGTGAATTAATGCAGCTGACTAAACTTGAGATTAAAAGACGCAGTCTGGATTCTGAGAACCTGCAGGTGGGTGTCACCGTCTTCTTTCTTTGTCTTCCCATATTTATTTTACCCCCCCACCTCCTTCTCTTGATTAATATCTAATTTATTTTGGTTATTTCCATGTCATTGCTCCATTGCAGCTATTTATCATTGTATGATGCAGATGTTCAAGAGACTAATTAGAAGTAAAAAATATTGTGCCATTGTGCGTTTGTGTATGTTTGTGCGAGTCTGTCTGAGTGTGTGTGTCTTTGTCAACACTATTTACTGTGTGTGTGTCTCTATGAGTCTGTATGTGTTCTGTGCGGGGGCTCTGAAGAGCATTCGCGCCTGCCGAACTACTGCTACTTTTTCAAAAACAAAACATGATATCGCCAAACAAACTTTTCACCATCAAAGCCACAAGAGGAACACTGTGATGTATTTTTTTATGGTCCTACTGTCTAAAATGTGGATTTCACAGTGAGTTTAAAAAAGGGGATCTTCTGCTTTTCTCCAAAAATCCTGTTCTCCATTTACATTAGAGTCAATGGAGCAGTTAAGAGCTCCTCTTGTCGCTAAAAGGCACACTAATGAAAAACATTAAATCCTACAGAAAAAGTAAACACACTGTGAGAAACAGGACAAGTGTGGCTACAATGTTGGAGAGTTTCACCTGTGTAGAGTAAAATGTGTATCCGTAGTCGTCGTGTAAAGAAAAAAATTCAGAGTTTTTTTTTTCACACTCTAAGCTCCCACTCTAGCCTGGAACATTCCGCAATGCACACTCACAGGCTCACAGTTCAAAAACTAAACAACTTAGGAAAAAGTTGAATACAACCTGAATACACGAGACTTGTGTCTACATTTTAATATTTGAACGGTGTTTCTAGGTGAAAGTATGCCAGAGCAGTAGATGTTTGAAAAAGGAGGAAAATTTGCTGACTTTTTTGAAATTTTCCAATGCATTCTCTATGGGAAAAATTTGCTCCGTTTTTCATGAATTACTTCGCAAAACGTGAATATTCTGGTGAAAAATAGAAATAGAAAAATACAGGCATAGCGAGTTAGATCGAGCCACACATTTTGATGTATCATTTGTTGATGTGCGCTCAACGGTGTGGGAGGAGTAGCGAACTGAAAATCGATACGGAAGAAGAAGAAGAAGAACCGGAAGAACAATAGTGGGCATTGCTTTGCATTGCACACTGTGTACCTCTATAGAAGTACATAGTGTGCAATGTGTGCAGTGAGGTACATAGTGTGCAATGCAAAACAATGCACCACTAATTAAAATAGAGTGATGATAGTAGTTATCATATCAGAGGCAGGCTGATGTTTTAAGTCTTTACCTTTAAGTCTTTTTTGAGTATTTACTAATGAATGTGTCTGTGTCTGGGTGTGCAGGAGGTTCTGGTGGAGCAGCGCACAGCTCTCAGTGATATGTTGCAGCAGCTGCTGAAGCAGAAGGACCAGAGAGAGCAGGAGCTGCTGCAGATTCTGGTGAGGAAACGCAAAAGACTGCAAAACAGATTGTAACTGTTTACCTCGGGGCATGTTTATACTGCGTGGTGACTCCTTTTTTTAATCGAAAGAAACCTTGAGCAAAACTGGGTGGATGGGTTGAGAGAGGAGAGAGAATGTGAAGACATCTCAACCACAGCCTGGAGGGGTGGAGGCAAGGCAGAGGCATAGTCTGAGTGAAAGAAGGAGCAAGAGAGAGAGAGAAAGAAAGAGAAATTTTAGACAAGGATCAGAACTGGGAAATACAACAGCCTTTCCAGATTAAGGGGCCATGAGATGTGGTCAGGAGGTGAGAGATGAGAGATGAGAGAGCACAAACTTGCTTGGGGCCAATTACAGTAACTTCAGTTTTGAGTTTAATAAGAGAAAATGATTGGTCATCCAGGCCTTTATGTCCTTAAGACATGTTTGAAGTTTCACTGACAAATACCATTAGGTATCACCTGCATAGAAATGGAAGTTTAGATTATATTTATATTTTATATAAAGTCTAACTTGTGGAATCTGATAAGTAGGATTGAAACCAGCTTAGTGCGAGTACCCCTTTGATGCCAGTTAAATGTTCCAGTCTCTGTAATAGGATGTGATGGTCAGTGGTATCAAATGCAGCACTGAGATCTAAGTACAGAGACGAGTCGTTTGTCTGATGATGACGAACTCCTCCTAATTACAGTGACTTTAAAGGACTGTGGTACCTAGCCAGCTAATAAAGACAGATTGGCCATAAATAGTAAAGACATGGTAAAACGTCCTTAACTATGTGTTTTAAGACACAGACTTGCCAGGGCTGAGCTGGATTCTTCCAGTTTGGTGGAACACCATGTCCAAACATATGATTGATAGTATGTTAGGGTCCTATCAATAGCATTATACAGTTGTGTCCATAAGCATTAGGACAGTGACACAAGATTCATAATTTTGCCTCTGTGTACCGCCACAGTGGATTTGAATTTCAGCTTTGATTCAAGGGGTTTAACAAAAATGTAGGATTATTTCATTATTTGTGTGCCAGAATATATTTGAATGCCATATGTAAATGGGATATTAGATGTGTTGTAGGGTGGTGCAGGGCGTTGAAGAAATTAAATAGATAATACATGACACATAAAAATCTCTATCTTCCTATATTAAATTGATAAGTAAGTGATATATATATATATATATTGAAATAAATGTGTCTACTGAAGTGAATAAATAATGTATATGTTTACTATCTTAAAACTTCATGACAACTCTGTGTGTCCCAGCAGGATATCCTTTCCCGTTTCGTTTCTTCCAGTGATTTATTTTGCGGCAAATGGATATTTCAGGATGCCTCCTGGGGGGGTGGGATCAACAATTATTCTCTCACTCAGCAGAGATTCAGCAGGTTAAACGTGAAGTAATTCACTGGTCCGATCAGGTTCATTCGAAATCGAGCTGGAAACGTTAGATCAGGTGCTGAGGTCTGTTTTTTTGACTGGCCTTGTTGAGTCTGTCTCAGAGGGTCACTGTATTTTGTCAAAGGTCAGGTTCATTTCTCTGCTCTTGCCGTATCCAGCATTGCCTCATGCTTTTCCTTCATTATGTCATCAATTCGCTGTTAAAGCACGTCTGTTACACACCGCTGAAAAAGATCAGTTAACCCTTGTGTGTTTACCAGGCGGAGATGGAGCTGAAGTCCGAGTCCAACCAGCAGAACTACTGGATGATCCAGTATCAGAGACTGTTGGATGCCAAGCCCATGTCACTGCGCATGCAGGTACAATGCAGAGCTGGGCACACAACGGACACGTAGGAGACGTTTGAAAACTGAGCATGCTGTTCTAAAACTGTTCTGAAACTGTTGCGCTGTTGTAGGAGGCGGGAGTTGAGAACGAGTTAGTCAGCCTGCTGTGCAAACTGTCGGCTCAGCACTACCTGCCCATCCTGGCTCATCATCGAGTGACAGCTGAGGCCCTTCGCCACATGAACTCCTCTGACCTTAAGAAGGTCTGTCTGCAGCATCATCACTAACATGTCTATCAGTTTCCACAGATAATCAGCTGTTGCCATGATCAGTTCGTAGCATTTTATGTGAAAGGTATTGATTATAGTGACAAACCCATAGAGAATTATCACCTAACTGCTGCCTGCTGCTTAGACAATAGATAAAAATAGATTTATGAATTATTGAAGAACTTGCAGAATAATCATCAGGATTCATTTATCTGTTTTCAGCTCGGCATCAATGAATTAGGAATCCAGAAAGCTCTTCTGAACTGGGCCCAGGAACACCAACCTGAAGGTACAGTTGCGCACATCCTACAGTGACACGGTTCCCGTGGCAACAGAGTGGCGATTTGTCAATCTGCACTCTGATGTGGGTTTTCAAGGCAAATGAAATCATCAGTGCTCACACTGGGATATGCAACGTGGAGGAGTCTCAGTCATGATAACATACAGCCAACATACAACACGCACACACACACACACACATGTTGCATCAGCCAACAGGGGTAAGAGCACAAGACTGTAAAAACATGAATATAGTCTTTTATAAGTTAAGTACTTAATGTAATTTTCCTATTTTTTATTTATTTTTATTTACTATTCACTCTTTTTTAATCAATGTTTTTTGTATTTTTTATCCTTTGATTAAATTGACAGTTTGTGTTTTGAAAATTTCTATATTATTATTATTTAATTATGACCTGATTTTCCCTAGAATGGGAGAAAATGAGCTTAAAAGCTTAAAAACAAAAAATAAAAAATAAATAGAAGGTTTGACATGTATTTCACATTCACTGATTATGCATGCCATGCGTGTCTGACAGCTATAATCCAAGAAGAGCTGGATCCATGTTTAGAATAGAAGGGGACGTCCAGGGCATTGAAACCCACTCATAGCTAAAGACTGGGCATTTAATTCTACAGCAGCTGTTTGTTGTCCACTGACGGTGTCCTCCTTTACCAGGAACTGGTAAGACTGTCCAGCGTGATGAGGCAGCAGAAATCGTCCCTACAGCTCCATCAGCTTCCCGTCCTCTATCTCCTCCCAACACGTCGACCGTCCAGATCTCCAGCCCACCTCTCACCCCGGGGACTCCTGTCACCCCCTCAGCCCCCAGCCCTGTGGAGGGACCTGGGAGCTCTGAGTGTGTGGTCTGCATGGAGACAGGGGTAAGGAAAGCACTCAGAGAGTGCCTTCAGTCTCAGTAATAACCTCTACTACACTCAGAGGTGTTTACCAGTGATGCTAACATGTCTCATGCAGGAATGTGGTACCTGAAGTTTACACAGGAGTGAGATGTCACTGATGTATAACAGAACTAAATACAGTCTGTTCTCACCTATTTTATCAGGAAGCTGTTGTTTCTACTATTTTCCAGTTTTGTTTTGTTTGTACCCTAAACTTTATTGACTTTCAGCAGCACAGGCAGCAGCAATTTACAATTGTTGTATTAATTCAGGCAGGTTAGCCAGTATTAGTGGGTCTGACGGTGTGTGTGTGTGTGTGTGTGTGTGTATGATTCAATCACACAGTTCATTCACTTGACAAAAAGAGTTTGTTTAGTTTTCCCTGCAGACCCAGCTCAGTTCAGTTCGGTCCGGTTTTTATCAACACAGAAGAAAGAAGTCTGCTCTGGGTGACCACATTTCTCCACAAATGTGAACTGAACAAAAAAAAAATCAAACCAGGAAGTCAATTTGAAAAGACTCAAAGTTCAGTTACCGCAGCACAGACCTGACCTGTCAGTAGCATGAGCTCCCCCGAGGCCGACGAGTTCCGCTAAGGCTGGCAACTCCCGGATGAAATCCGACACAGAGAGCTCCTCCGCTGAGGAGGATGATGATGATAGAGATGATGCTGCCACCAGCACAATGATGCGGTTTTAGTAACGCAATCTGATGCCCAGGCTACATCTGTGCCACTGTGTTCAACAGACAGTTGAGACATACGCTCTGTTGAGGCTGGTTGTGATTGGATAATGAGAAGAATGTGGAGAACTTGATATTCAGTGTGACTTACACTTAGAGTACATGATAGTCTTCCAATTCATTTGAAAATGAACATCCATAAATCTGCTTAGACACAGTCCTTGAGTTATAAACACTCCTTATAACTCAAGGACTTACCTAACCTCAGGGAAATCCAGTGGTAGTTGTCTGCATATCCATGGGTACATTGAAAACAGGAACTGCTAATAGCTCATTCATCCTTCTATTAATGGTGCCAGTTTACCAAAATAGAAAAACAAATATATATACGCTAAACACAAAAACAGGGCTCAGTTTGTCTCTATGACAGGATCATATGACCCACAGTGTTAGACTTTGAACACCGCTCTGTTATTTATTTAAAATCATAGCACCCAAAAACTTTTCAAACATATTGCTTTTCAATTCCTCCAGAAAAAAAAAAAGTACTCCTGAAAACACTCTTGAAAGTCTTTAGAATGAATAATGAAGTGCAAATATTAAATGTCCACCCTCTTTCAGATGACTGACTGTGTCTCTGTGTCTGTCTCTCCCTGTCTCCAGGCTCAGGTCATCTTCCTGCCCTGCGGTCACGTATGCTGTTGTCAGGTGTGCAGCGACGCTGTGCAGAACTGCCCTTTGTGCCGCGGCAACATATCCCAGCGCATTCGCCTCTACCACAGCTAGAATCGACGGTACTACCATTCCCTCATTGACCGCCACTCTACTTTATTATGCATGGTCGTAAATCTGCTAACCTCGTCGTTTGTAGTAAAAGCTTTTAGCTGGATTCTGAAGAGCTGAGCCACTTTCTTGTATTATTCCCCAACAGTGCTTTGGCGTGTGTGTGTGTGTGAAGAAACACATTTGAATAGAATTATTTTAATGCTGTTATGTTTCTGGTTGTCACTGGCATCCAGGCCTATTGTATTGTTTGTCTGTTTTTTTTTTTTAATTGCATAATTTTTTTATTAGTTTTATATATTAAGAGTCAAGGTGACTCCACTCACTGGCTCGAAAACCTTCTTAACTGATGTGTGCCTTTTTCTGAAAATGTCTTATTTTCAGTCAGTACTACTCGTCTCTGTTGTCAACCAAAGTAACATCTGTCCAACATCTATGGAAATCAACTAAAACAGAATCTATTGATTGTTGTTGGTTTCTGTTATCATCTCATCCAGAATCCCTCTGTGCTTGATCTGAATCAGTGATCTGCAGGTTAGTTGGTGGGAATTACCAAAGCATATCAAGACAAGCCTGAGTGAAAATTCATTCACTCAGATATTTGTCTTTTATTTTTTTCTTTTCTTGACATCCACCTCACCATGGATGGATCGACCTGCCACATTTACTCCCACTGACAATATTATATTACAGTCATTCTAATGCAGAATCATAATGTCTGACATTTAGTTTGGTGTGTGGTAATGTGAAACTTAAAGAAATGTCTAAATATGCCTTATGTATGTGCAATGTCAGCTGAAATAACACAGATTCCAAAAAAGGGAAATTCCAGTCATTTTTATAGACATGTTTTCCAATTTACCAACCATGGAGGAAGCATGCTCAGATTTTCCTCAACATCATAATGGGCTATATATGGACATTTTTTATTATTTTGAAAGGAAGCAGCTTCCTGGTTACTTGTAATATTACTGCGTTGGTGGGAATTTGTCTGTGACACTCATCGTTGCACTGCATATCTTTTTTTTTTGTTTGTTTTTAAACTACATGTCACCTGTAATATATCTGTCAGCTCTAAATTGCTAAGATCTACATAAATATATATAAAAATAAATATATGATGAAACATATTTAAGAAACGTCAGGTTGTAGCAATGACAATTCTAAACGAGGCTCACACAAATTATCTCCTTAACTGTAGAGAAATGACCTGTGTGTATATAAAACCATCAGATGACAAGCAGGGGTTAAAGGGACAAAAATCCCCTGTCATAATAAACTTTGGCATTAAAATGCCAAAACACTGGCATGTTGTGTGCTATGCTATGTTATTGTAACATTACCATGTATCAAAATCCTCCTTTTTTCCCTTAAAATACGCCAGATGTGTTACATTAATACAAAAGCTCAGATCAGATTCAGACGGGTGTCAAAGAAAAAAACCAAGATAACTGTACAATATAATCTCAATAAGGTGCTGGGTCACCACGTGCTGCCAGTTCCTTGGCATGCATTCTCTCAGTCTCTGGACTCTACTGGAGGGATGAACACCATTCTTCATAAAGATATTCCTTCATTTAGTTTTTGGATGATGGTGGTTGGTCCCAAATCTCCCACAGGTGGTCAACTGGGTTGAGATCTGGTGACTGTGAAGGTCACATCATATGATTCACATCATGTTCATACTGCCCTATGGATGGGGGCGCTGCCATCCTATAAGAGACCCCATACCTTTAGAATAGAACTGTTTCATCATAGGATAAAGGTGATCACTCAGAACAGCTTGGTATTGATTTACAGTGACCCCCACGGCATAACAGAGCTGCTGGATCCCTTCACTGTAGGGGTCTAGCATTCAGGCCTGTACCGTTCTCTTAATGCCACCACACACGCACTCCTTCACTCATGGAGAATATGGTGAAGGATGACTCACTGACCATATCACCGTTTTCCATTTGTCTGTAAGGACCTCTGGTTTCTGCGCCACTGAACTCTCAGATGTACAGTCACCTTTGTAATGAGGGCTTTATGCTCTGCAGTCCTGCTTTAACACCCCTCTCTGTGTCACTGTGGATGGACTGTTGTCGCTGACCGTTTGATCACGTCCTGGAGTGACATCCTCTGTCACCTGTTTGTCCTTAAACATCACACTGATGCACGAGCATCTAGCTCATCAAATGTGAGCTGGCAACCACAATTTCTCTATTTGCTGACGTCTTTCCTGTGGACCTAAATGCAGATGTCACTTTAGTCACTGTTCCTATTCCTCATTTCTTCTTCCATCTTGATACAAAATCAGAACCAGCTGGGCCTGCTTTGCATTTTTATGAGTGGATGTTCATTATTAAACTGTACCATGTAGTTCACCTGCGTGGAAGCAGCTACATTCATTGCGGCTCTCCGCTCATATATTCAGGTTTTCCTTTCATTTGTCACCTGTCTGTGTGAGTGTTAACAGGCCCTGACAAACTGTGTCTATACAAGATACAATCTGTATTCCTGATCAGCAACATGGGACCATGAAACAAGACTGTGCACACTTAACAATGTGATGCATTTTCCATTCCAAGCACAACCCCCGGGAAGAGTCTCTCTTGAATAACTTTTTTCCCCCCTCAAGATACAAGAGAGTTGGAAGCAATTCCTATCCAGGTATTTTTGGACTCCACATCCAAACGGCACCAACCCTGAATCTATACGATCTCGGGAAGTTGGAATTTTGGACATCCTGTCTGGGTTTTTGACCCCAAGTGGACATGCGTGGGTTGCAGTGGGATGTAAGGTGGAGTAGTATATGATTGTATGGTTCTCTTTTATCCAACAAGTGGTTTGCAAGAGCAGTTCCCAAAATATACAGAATGGCCTCTAGAGGGCAGGAGAGTGTTTCAAAGTCATTGAGGTTAACATTGTCCCTCTGTAAAGTGTTAAGGAGCATATGTCAGGCCATTTGCAGTGGACTGGTTCAGGAGATAGTTAAGAGAAACTGTTAGAGCCAATCAGAGGCAGGGTAGGGGTGGTTCTTCACCCACAAAGAAAAAAAATAACACCTTTACCAACATTTTACCACATTTTACCAACTTGCATGTGAGACCAGAGAGTGATAAGAAATGAAGTGACAAATCTGAGTAGTGTAAGTGCATTGGTCTTAGAAAAAGCCTCAGACTCTTTCCATTCTTTATGGTAGGTATCTAGACACTAATTAACAGACAAGTTCAACCTCAACCATGGCATCAGACATGATCCTTAAATTCAATTTTTTTATTTCTCTACTTTCCCAGTCGTCCAGATCGCAATCGGATGTGTTTGGTCCACTAGTGTAAAGTTTCAAGACTTGCCTGATACCATTCGTCTCATTCATCGCCACTGGATTATATACAAGAGTCTGGATTAAATTAATTAAATTTTTGTATATAATCCACTACAGTTAACAAAATCTTATGTGCATTTGGCTAAGAAACTAGCCAGTATCTGCCTGTTTACATGAAACCTAATACACTTCGCAAATAGCTGTCCAAGATGGCGGACTTTACGTGCCTTTCATGCTCGCGCATGCGCGGCTAATATCTACGGGTGCCTCCGATCGTGACAAGAGGACAGATCCTCCAGTTGGTTGGCTGATCAAACCCACCGATCCCTATCTCCTCCAACAGCTCCACTCAGAGCCCCTCCGGAAATGCAATTAGATGCTAAGCAGCTCATGTTTTGGAGTGGTTTGTAGTTATAGCAGTTTCGTAAAGATGCGATTCTCCCGAAGCTGTGAAAAGGAGTGAGAGAGGATAACAGAAGAAAACAGACGAAGGCCGATCACATCCAATTGTTAACCTCGTTGGGTAAGTGGTCTACTCAACTAGTTAGCAATTTAGCTAGCATTAGCATTTATTACCGATTCGGCGTCTTCAAGGGACACTATGGCATGTAAAGATACTTTTGTCTTTGACAGTACAGTAAAAATAATGACTTAGACATTAAGAATGGGTTCTTAAACCTCCCAATGGATAACGTTTGCCCACCGGGCTGGAAAGGAACACCCCAACCAAGTCTGACAGCCTCACCCGTTGGTCACAACTGGTGTGTGGATACTACTAGCATGCTAGGTGACTAGCTAGCTGTTAGCTGTGTTGTATAGCTAGGGTTTTTTTTCTGCTACCGTTAAGCTATAGCTGACAAACCACGAACAAGAGTGACAGACGCATGCAGATTGTCGTTTAATCACACGTTATATTGACGTGGAAATGACTCACTCGTCGGGTTATCTACACTATTAGCTATTTCTGTTAAACCCCAGGACCAATGCGTGCCATGCCTTTTATGAAGATGGCATGCCAAATTGAGCTGATAAATGGACCCAGTTAATGATGCTTTTCTTTTCAACAGAGATGCTTTCGTCGTAGAAAGTGATGTGGCATTCAACTTAAGTGTCCAGGTGTTGTGGTGAATTCGGTATATAGCTAGTTAATACCCCAAACAATGCTTTGATTCAATAAATAGTGTAAGAAATGGTCCATGCTGGTTTTACCCCAGTGTTTTCAAGTGGCATTAATGTAGTAGTTATTTGTGTTTAGCATTAGCTCCATCTGGTTAAGTGGTGTTTTCACTCAAAAATGTTCTCAGTCATAATGGTTATCTTAAGGTGCATGACAAGTTCTGAGATACAGTCAACAGAGAGTGAACTGTCGGTGCCGGTGTTGTGTGGATGTCTGTTGCTCCGTCGACATGTTTGCCCTTGCCTTACCCTAACCCTAACCCACGGACAGGCTGGGGAAAACACTATTCTAATGGGAGGGATACAGCTTCAGATAGTGCACTGAAGGGGGGATATGCTTTGACACAAGACCTGGATGTTCGAGTGTTATTTTCACTGTCTATGTACCTGATATGGACCTCCAAATGTTTCGGCTATTTGAGGTTTTACAGTATTTGTTGTTTGGGCACCTTTCAGGTCCCAAGGGGGCAAAACACACAAGCATGATGTGTGCTTAGTGGAAACAGGGTATTTAAATCAAAATGCAAAACAGTTATCAACACCAGTAAGCACTAAAAGTGGTGAGTCTCTCCAAAGTCGGCTGGCAGCAGGAATCAGGAGTAATATCTATAATGTACAATAGACCTGTCTAGTGCTTCTAGATAACACAGTTTAATTGCTGAACTCCTATTTACTCTTTTCTGATTGTAACTGTAAAACTGTATGTTTGATTTGACTCATTTGTTCCACAAGATCATCTGACCTCAGTTGCACCATGTACAATATTTGTATTTGCACGAGTCATTATTCATCAAGTGTGTCCCAGTGAGCTCCGATAAACCTCCACACACTTGCGGTCTTGATGGAAATCCAAGGTTTGAGGTGCATGCCCGGTCAGCAGTGGTTAGTACCTAACAACAGTGGTCCAAGGACAAACCACAAACCAGCAACAGGGTGTTAGATGGTATGCTGGAAGTCTGGTCTGTGGTGGCTCCATCTTGTATTATCCTTACAGGATTATTAGCAGCTCTGCTGCTAATGTCTTGGTCCCAGAAAGCACAGGGAACCCTCAGAGGTCTTAGAGAGGCTATGTGTTGGTGGGTTGGAGCTGGTTGGATCAACATCATATAAGCAGTGGTGGTCATAATGTTGCGGTTCATTAAATAATAGGAACATTCAAATCTTCTCTTGATTATTGATTAAACTGCAGAGATAATCGTTCACTGCAAAATATGTTTTAAAAACCATCACTTTTCTTTTAACTTGCAGTTGTGCTCCAGCTGTGGTGAGACAAAAAGGGGGCTTTGTGCATTGAAGTTCCATTGATTGTATTCCTGTCAAGTCTTAACATGACAGACCTATGTTTGAATGGCAAAAGCTATTACTTGTACAGACGAAGTCAGCATTGTTGTAGGTTATATAGGTGAAAAGGGCTTTAATAATCATCAACTACTGCTTTTTGCCACCATCATACAGTTCCTAAAGGTACAGACTGTTTGCTATCTAAGCCTTTGATTTCAGTCATTTACATGGACACCACAATCCAGATTTCTGTTCTCAATCAAGTTAAGGCAGGTAACATGTTTATATTTGCAGTTCTTATGTGGTCTGCACAGTAATCTTTGGGACAAAGCCGTTTTGCTCTGGAATGGATAGAGTTTGATAATGTAACTGTTTGGCTAAAGAAACAATATTAGGAGGCTTGTGTGCCAGCCCATTGGTCAGCAGCCTTGTGGGGTCAGACATCCCCTTACTTCTTTCTTTAAGAGACACCAGTCAGCCTTTTTTACCAAGTTTTATTTTCAGGACAAGTAGTCAAGGCAGTGTTTCCCCTACCATTTCCTTGGGGGGGGGGGGGTGAGTGGCCAGTGTATGACTCTACTGCATTTTGCTGTCATTTACTGTCTCATTTCTGTCCTCTGCTTCCTGTTACACTGTGAGTGTGTATTAGCACCTCCTGACACACACTCCCGAGTGGAGGAGAGACAGGTTAACAATTCGTTCCGTTAAGAGCAATAAAAGCGTCCCAACAAGTGTTATAAATCCCTCTTAAACCAAAGATGGACAGATATTGACCACAAATGTCTGAAAGTCAGGCCAGAATGTCAGCTACGACAGTGATGAGGATGCTAGCAGCTCTGCAGCTGATGGCATGGAAGCTAATTCTGGCCAGGGCAGAAGAGGAATGAATTATTATTAACAAGCTGTCCAAGTTTCATCTGTACAGAATGACAAACTGAAAAAAGAGAAGCTGACAGCTCCTCCTTCCTCCTCGAGACACCTACCGCTCTATTTTTATGTAACACTCCAGAAGCTAAACATATTCAGTTTATTATTAGATAAGACAAAGAGGCAACAAATCATCACACCTGAGAAGCTGGAGCTGTGTCATGATAGCAATGTGAATGTGTCTGTGTGATTGTGGAAGTATGTTGGATTAGTTTGTTGGGGATTTTCATGAAGTGCTCTCTGTTTTTTTTTTTTTTTTTTTTTTTTAAATGCGACGTCATGCACAGGGAATGCTCACTGCTGAGGGTATGGTGGTTACAACCGGGGATGACATCACAGTGTGAGGAGGTTTTACTGCCTGGTTCATATTTATTCATGGACAAAGAAAAGCTGATTTTTTTAATCCATCTAAATCCATCTCACTCACTGCATCTTTAAATTGAATTGTTATCTCACTATATATTGTATGTAGCCTGGAAGATATATTTTGTCTGTAATAACAAATGATACATACATTATTGTATTGTATTATTGTAAGCATGATTGTTACTTGATAGATCACCAGCTCTATCTGTAGACTAAAGGCGATGACCCGTAGGTACAGTAGAGAGAAATGCACATTTTGGTTTTCTTTTGTTTCAGGAACTTGTTCATATTCCACTGTTCTGCTTCTTCTTCTTCTTCTTCTTCTTCTTCTTCTTCTTTTTCGGACCAGTTCCCAAGAAGTAAATCTGTCATGATGTGTGTTTCCTTGCAGAGCTCTGCAAAGATGCCTGAGGTTCGGGACCTTTCTGAAGCTTTGCCTGAGATGCCCATGGATCCAATCACTGGAGTTGGAGTTGTAGCCTCCAGGAACAGGGCACCCACTGGATATGATGTGGTAAGTTCCTGAACACCACTAAGGACAGATTAATATAAAATTACTATGCAAAATAATTAGCAATTTCTAATATATAGCCCAGAATTTGGCAAACTAACAGCACTCGTGTAAATGTGAATGTAGATTGTATTGGTTAAGGTGCAGCTATTTCATCCAGTGTATTCTGGGTCATTTCTGGTTCATGGGGAAAAAAAAAGCTGTAGCTCAGGTAAAAAAGAATCCTGTGACACCCAGATACTGCAGCTGTCGTGTCAGCTTGGTGACCCCTCGTCCGTTGGCTTATGTACCTCCAGGTCTCTACAACAACAGATGGCCTGGATGCTGACCTATGGAAAGATGGCCTTTTCAAATCTAAGGTGACCCGCTACCTCTGTTTCACCAGGGTTTTCTCTAAGGAAAATGTAAGTTAATTCACATCATCTTCCAGCGTTGCATGTGACAATGTTATGTTGTACATAGGTGACGTTTGAATGAACTTGTTTGGTGAAGATTTTAAGATTAACTCTACACTCTGTTCCCATTTCTTCTTTTTTTTTTTTTTTTTGTCCTGCCTTGGCTTATATTTCCCCGTAATCCCCCCCCCCCCCCCCCCCCCCTTTCATTTGTCCTCTATCCTTTTCTCCACAGAGCCATTTAGGCAACGTTTTGGTAGACATGAAGCTAATAGATATCAAAGACACTCTGCCTGTGGGTTTCATCCCGATCCAGGAGACTGTTGACACTCGTAAGTAATCAAGTCAAGAAAAAAAAAAATGTAACAACTTGCTGTGTTCATTTTCAGAGAACCTTTTTTGGCATCAGTGTGTAAGAAGTCAGCTGACTGCAGTGGAGTTTTCTCTCAGTCTGTCTGTCTGTCTCTTGTTTGTCCCACAGAGGAGCAGGCCTTCAGGAAGAGGCGACTCTGCATCAAGTTTATTCCACGGGACTCCACAGAGGCAGCCATCTGTGACATCCGCATCCTGGGACGCTCCAAGCAGGCTCCCCCTCAGTACACCTTTATAGGGTGAGTAGCTTGTGATTACATTTTAGTTTTGGTTGTACACTTGGACTTTCTATGGACAAATAATTGTCCATAGAACAAAAAAAAAAAAAAAAGACCAGGCACACGCAACAGAGAGAGAGAAGATGTAGCTTGGACTTAGTTTTCCCTGTGGAGTTTCAAACTTCTCTTGGCTCTTTGCAGTTGGTGCCTGTTTTGTTTTACCTCATGCAAATGCATGTGGACACACGTGCATGCTTTGCAGATGTTTTAGGAGGAAGGAAATAGCACTCAACACAGCTGTTAGACCTTAGCCATACACACAATGTGTTTTGGTGAGCAACCACTGAATGTCAGCATAACTTTTGTTTGTTTAGAAGAAAAGCATTGAAGTTTCAAGGTTTGGAAAAAAAAAAAAAAAATCTGCTCCTGCTGAGATATGCAGAGGAGGATGTTCTGGTAACTATAAGTCACAGGGGCTCTCTGTGGAGCCCAGTCTTAGCAAAGTCATGCAGACCAGAATGTCAAGCAGGCTCAGCGGCTGATCCAGCTTCTGTCTGTTGCTGGGTTCTAAAGGGAAAACAAAGGAGAAAGTAAGAAACGTGAACTCAGTCATTCATGCTCATCCCAGAGAGGCTTATCCAGCCTTATTTCCTCAGAGAAAGTATTAATAAGAATGGGGAAAATATGGCACATGCCATACACTCCGGGTGGGTACATGATGGACATGCTTTGTGTTAAGCCTGTCTACTTTTCTACATTATTGTTGGTCTTTGCGGGTTCTTTCTGCTTATTAATGCTTATTAACTTGTTTGGCAGAGAGCTCAATAACATGGGAATCTGGTATCGCATGGGGAACGTACCCCGGGCCCAGGACTCCACACACACACCCACCACCAACAACATCCAGAATGTAAACTCCTCGTCCAGCTCCGCTCCAGTTCCATCAGCTCCTATGCCCAAGTATGTTCACGTTTATGATGTGTTTGTACATGTATCCTGCATTTCCACACATGGCTGAGACTCTCTGCTCAGTCCTGAATCAAGGAAAGAGGATGTTCACTGTCCTTGAACATCCTTTCCTCAGGGAAAGGGAAACACATCTATATTTAGACCACAGAGAAGTGGAAAAGGTGTCACTTCCAGCTGGCAAATGAAGAAAAGCAGTCCAGTTACTGCCATGGTGATGACACAAAGAAACGAGGAAAGTTGTTTGCTGTGAAGTTACATTTCTCTGCATTCTTGGATTTGTCAGATCACTCTGAATACCCGTTTTAAAGGGAGATAATATCCTGTATTTAATCAGGACATTAGTACTGGTAGTTGCGCTGGCTCTTTCTTGCTCCTTGATAAGATGAGATCGAATTTCATATTCAAAGTAGCTATTTTATTTTATTTTTCAGAAGGTAGTTTCAGGGTGTGCAAACAGAGGGGCTGATTGTGTCCTTGTTTGGAGCCTAAGTGGTGGCAGATGCTAGTGTTGGAAAAAAAAAATCATTCCATGTCCTGTTCAGCAGTTTTCTGTGATGGGGTGTAAAGGTGTAATACTGGTGTAAGGTGAGCTGACAGACACAGAGTGGGTCTGAGGAAGTAGGCCAGCGGATATTGATCAGACAGTATGCTAAATACAATTGTGGTCAATGTGCACCACACACCAGGGTCTGGTTTGGAGTTTACAGTGACAGAAGGAGTTATGAAATCAAGATGATAGAACAGGAAGGGGGTAGGAAGCAGTCGCAGGAAGCAGGAAGGAGGAAGGAGGAAGGAGGAAGGAGGAAGGAAGCAGATGAGACTTGATTATCACCAGGTAAGACGTGTTACACTGGGGTTCAAAACATTTCAGCAGATATAATAAAGGATGATTATGCTTATTATCAAGTCTACAGTGGGTCCAAATGTGTATTCTTCATTAATCCATACTTTGGAAAAAAAAAAATCTCAGCACAGCAACAGGATGCTGTTCTGTGTCTCTTGATATTCTCTGGAGCACAGAGGATGATGACCTTAACAGCTGACTGCTGTGTTGGTGGTAGCAGGACATTGTTGTGGCCAGGACCAGCAGGGTGTTTTCTGGGTGTTTTCTGGCAGTTGTTGTTGTTCAGACTCAGTTTCCTGGTTTGATTTTTTTTGTGGCATGGTTTGTCACCAAACTAGAGGAGACAGGTGATGAACCACATTAGAAGATAAAAGATTAAAGATTGAGGTTTATATGTTGAGAAAAATCTACATCAATATAGAGCAGGGCAGTGTACTTAATCATATAACATGAGATGAAATGCATAGTTATTTCTGGATCCTTTTTGGTGAATGTGACGGCAGAAGAGTAATGATGAAAAAGGAAACACCCTGGAGGACCCAGCTGTTTCCTGTCCTGCAGTCCATTCCTCTTTGCTCCTGCCCCTCCAGGTTTAGAGCTCAGAGTGTAAGTCAGTATGGACTAGAATCAGCGGACAAATGCATATCTTAATGTTTTTCTCCTATTTCTTTATTCTTTTTTGTCCTAAGGCATATTTCCATGACCCTCCCTGCCAGCTTCAGAGGGAAGAACACTACCAGACCGGACTATGAGCACCAGAACTCCAACCTGTATGCTATCTCAGGTCAGTTTCTTACTGTCCTCTTCTCAACATCCTCTTCAGAAGTTTCACAGTGAGGACATATTTTTGTAAAATGCAGTCATTGTGGTCAGTGTTCATGTCGGACATAAGGCAGTCAGTGCTGATGACTGAAAGTTGTGACAGGTTATGATTAGGGTTGGTTGGTGTGTGTGTGTGTGTGTATGTGGCTTCTCGGTATGTTCAGTGTCAAAGGAACATTTTCCAAATTAGCTTAGATTTACCACCACCACTAGGTAATATAATGGGAAAGCAGTGGCAGGAGCATGTACCAGGCATGGACCAGCAAAACCTGGACTCACTCATAGAACTACTAGAGGACAAGTACTCCATAGGGGACCTTTGAAGGCCTTGCCATGAATCTTAGGACGGCATTTTAGTGGCGCCGCAATGAACAGCACAAAAAAACAAAACAAAAAAAAAAACGCTCTGACCATTTGATATTTTCCTGCCCTTTAAATCAGCTTTGCCTGTCACTCATCTTGAACTGTGTTTTTCAGCTATGGATGGAGTGCCTTTCATGATCTCTGAGAAGTTCGCCTGTGCCTCCTCCGACGTAAGTTACTTGACTTTATATGAGCTGAGCTTTAAGTTCTTGCGTTCAATCAGAAACTTGTGCACACAGACAAACACACTTCATAAAACCTAGCTTTAACAGCCTTTTAAATTGCCTTTACAAAGTGAGGCCCAGTGGAGCTCAGCAGGCTCCTGTTTAAAGGTTCAGCAGAGAGCCTCGTTTTGCTCTTCTGTATTGATGAAAACTAAAAAAGTGACAAAGTTAGTTTAGTTTTTATATTGTTTGTTTTTTTTCTTCACAACCGTCTGGTGACCCCAGGAAATAATCTCTGAACCGCTCTGCTTTAGGTTTACAGGTAGATATTCTGAAAGGGCCACAGATCTGAAATGTATAAAAATTACTGTACAGGAAACAGTCGAGTTATTGAACTTGAACTTATTTACATAACTGCACAACTAACTAACCATCGGTGATGTGTATGTTCAGCTGCAGCAGGTGGATCTGATGGGCATCACAATCAAGTCACTGGCTGAGATTGAGAAAGAGGTGAGTCAAGTTGGAGTTATTGTTCTGCTAAAATGAAAGGAGAATTCCAGTTTAATACAAAGTGTTACTTACAGTCCATCATTTTTATTGGTTATGATAACATTGTAACCTTCTCATTAAAGTGATTGCAGCATTTCTACATCTCAATTGCATTGCTGCACAGGTTTGATGTGAAGAATGTGTGGGGAAATAGTAGCTTTTAAAATCAAACACTGCGAGATGTGGTTTAGTAGAAATGTCCCTGTAATCACACAGTGTGTCCACCAGATGTCAGTGTGGTCCTTAGTTTGATCCCCTTCGTGTGTCGTGTAGAATGGGGTGATGTCTGTCAGTCCACGGTTGAAGTAATGTACGATTCTCCCTCCATCAGTATGATTACAGTTTCCGCACAGAGCACAGCGCGGCAGCTCGACTCCCCCCCAGTCCAACGCGGACCTCCCTGAGCTCTGAGGCCTGAGGAATCCATCCTCACTCCCACCCATCAACACTCCCCCGCCCCCCCCACCAGATACCAGCAGGAGAGACCTGTACACAACTACTGACCTGCCTACAGCAGTACTGAGAAGACAAAAATTCAAACAAAAACAAAAAAAAAAAAACTTTTCTAACTTCTGGGAGATGTCGTGCTCTTTCTGCGTTAGTTGAAAGTGAAGCTGAAAACACTGAAAGACAGAAGCAGAACTCTGAGGGACTCTGACGGTGTGGCTGAAAACACTACGCATTGGATGGATGAGGGATGAGATGGCTTTCAAAATAAGACTCGTGATTTTAAAACACATTTTTCTGAAAAGAATCGTGGAGTGTTGTCCCCCCTGTTAACAAACAACCACACCCCTCCTTAAGGACATGCTGTCTGAGATGGGCTGAGAGTCTGAAAACAGCAGATGTCATGTTTAGCCTTCTTTGTTCATGACACACCTGCTGAGGTGTTCCGGAGGACAAATCATCCCAGCTCATGTGTTGGAAATACAAAAGGAAACTTTATGGATTTTTTTTTTTTTCTAGCTTGTACTGATCTTCTTGGTGTGGAATGATCTCATTGTTGTCTAGATGTTACTGTGATGTGCTGGTGTGACTGTGAGTGCACTTTGTGTTTGGGGAATTTAAGTGTTCTTCCTGTTTGCTCACAGGTATTCTGTAAACCACTCCTCCATGGTGTCTGGACATGAGCCAGCAGGTTTTGGGTTTAGATATGGAGCCACTGTTAGTGTTGTTTAACAAGGGACACGGGTTACGCTGCTGGGCCACACACACACACACACACACACACACACACACACACACACACACACACACACACACACACACACACACACACACACACACACACACACACACACACACACACACACACCTTTATTCTTAGGATTCTGTAAACCATAACTAATGTAATGTCTGCTGTTGTAGGATTGGCTATCGTTTTCCTGTGTTGTCACACTTTTCATATGACAGCTTCACACTAGAGTTACACATGTAACTAGAGTTCTGTGAATTCTGGATTACTTCTGTCTAGCTGCTGTTACACTTGCTTCTTTCAACTTAGAGGTAGAGATCATCATGATCAAAGCAGAGTTCAACGATCCATTTACCTTCATGTGAAAAAGCACAGTTCCCACTAAAACCATCTTGAGCTTATAGGAAAGTTGTGGTGATAGTCCGTATGACAAACCTATGTCAGTTGGTAACACACACAAAAAAAAGATTTGAGGTTTAATACCCAGCCCTAGTTTCTTTACATGATAGGAATTATCTTGACTGTTTTTAAAGGGTTAAAGTTACTTTTCTAAGCACAATATTTAACAGACAGAAAGATGATGCAGTCCAAGTGTCGCACATTGTCGTGGATTCTTCATCATACATGAACAGAGGTAAAGTTGTCAAACAAAAGTGCTCTCAGTGCATGTTCATCCTCAGCTCGTTTTCCCCTTGCACCCTTTTAAACTGTTTCTTTTAACTTGAATGAGTGAAAATGATTTTTAGCAGTCTGATCATTTTAGTTTTAAACACCACTACCCACTCACAACCACTAGGGCTCAGTTCTTAATGAGGCTGATGGGGGGACTTGGACACCATGAAGGAGGAGGAGGGGGGGGGGGATCTTTGAACCAGACTCCCATTTTCACACGTCCACAGTCAGTGTTCTCCTGCAGCACAAACACTGTATAAGAGCTCACTGGGCACCGGACCCTCGTTAGTGGAAAAAGACCCCACAATGAACTAAAAAAGGAAGAAAAATGGAACATGTTATATTTGTAACTGGATATTTTTAAAGAAAAATATCTGACTACAAATGCAAATAAAATGTCATGATGTACTGTACATTGATGGGGTGTAGCGGTAATGTGCCCGGGATGGGAGCTGGGTAATCATGTTCTCAGTAATTAATCACAGCAGTTTCATTCATTCATTAAGGCCAAATGCATTTTCATTTTACTTTCAAATCTTTGTTTTAATTTGCTCTTCATGCAAACTTAAAACTTTGTTTTTCAGTTACTATTAAGCTACTCCCTGCAGATGTTTCAAATGAAAAGACTACCAGTTTGCTCGAAGGGGCACGATCATTTCCATTCTTGGTAGGCTTTTAATTTAGCTGTTTTTAGTTTGAAACTCTGCGATTGTTTGAGACATCACAGCATGTGTGATAAGCTAAAACTGACTGTTACATATTGGCATTAAAAGCCCATCTCCACTTTGAAACGCTGTCAATAGACTAAAGACTCATTTCAAATTCAGACTTTTCTTTTGAAATTCTCTCTAACTGAAATGTTTCCTTTATGTTAATACAGTATTGTACAGGGATTTTGGTGAAGGCCGAAGGCCCTGTTTAATTGTTGTTTTTTGTTCACTCCATTTCATCAGACAGATGTTACTTTATTTTACTTATTTCCCAAAAGTGTCTCTATAATGTTATTAAGTCATAAATGCATGGATTAACTCCTTTTACTTTATATTTTTGTTTGATTAATGTATTAGTCATGTCAGTATTCTGACCACATTCCTTATTAAGGCTCTTTGTTGTTTTCAGAAATGTAACCTACACTAGTTGTCAGTTCCACCGGTGACACATTGTAACACAGTGAAAAGACGCTGTGCCTCTGAGCCGACTGTACTGCCTTGCTCTGTGATTAAGCTACGTGTGTATCGTTTGTCAGCTGTTGGTGTTTACTTCCTGAACCGTTTAATATCTTGACTAATACGATGTCCACGTTAACGAGGAATAACAGTCCTGCTTTGATTACACCTGTTAGTTTGCATGCGCGGCGACATGAGGTTTTCAGAGTTATTTTTGTAGTTTTATGGATCGGTCAGTCAGATTTCACCTCATTTTATTCACTAAAGAATGAACAAAACAAGTTTGGACTGACTTTGTATAATAAGGAAGTTTTATTAAACTCTGATGAACGGACGTCCTTCAAGCTAAAGCTGGATTTTGTTTTGGTCTGAATGGTGAACAGTGGCTGGATTTTTAGCTTTGCTGTGCTGAGTGATGTCTCAGTTATGGACGTGGACATTCAGCAGAACAAAGTAAATATGAGCAAGGCAAGACACCTCCACAGGGGAGCATGGGGGCAAAGAAAGGGTAGGTGAGAAGGTTATATGTGCCTAGAGTAAGTTGTTTGGTAAAGTGATATATATCTGAGCAATGTTAACGGATGAATATAAAATATATTAGATATATTAAATATATATAGATATATATTAAAACTTAACAGCTTCAAACTGCTGTTCATTCGTCTCCAGACTCTACCACCACTGCAGCTAGCTGGTAAAGGTGTTGCAGCAGGTTTGCCAGATCATCAGGTCAGGTATGTTTATCACTCTTTCACTCCACATCATTACAGCCCACTTTTTTTTTTTTTTTTTTGCAGAAAAACAAACCTGGCAACTCTGCATCAGTTGCTAATCTTCTGACATTAAAACTTCGTCGTTATCGCTCGCTTGTGGAGTGATGAGCTGCAGCCTTCACGCTTTTCTCTGTAAATCTTCAAAGCCCGAGTTCACAGTGAGACTTAAATAATACGAGGCAGCAGAAGTGTGGCCGTCTTCCATTAGCTTTGAGTGCAAACTGCTGGTGGTTTTCATCTTTGGGTTTTTTTTTTCTTTATCTGTATGATTTCCTCATAAACATGAGTCAATTAGCTCTCCAGCAAACACGTGGCTTCTCTACTGTCTCTGCCACTGCCACTGGAGTTAACCGCCGTGGCTGATCCACATCTTGGAGCTGCATCACTGCACACCAGAACAGAAGGTGGAAGTGGAAAAAACTGGATTGATGTTTGACCTTAACTGGTCATATGTTACGCACACAAGTAAGGACTGTTGTTGTTTTAAGTCACAGTGCCAGCTGCTCCACTCCATGTGAGCAATTTTGATTTGACACCAAATCATAGAAGTTACTTTATATTATTATTTACAGAGACCCATGGAGGATCTCTGTAAGCATTTGGAGACGGTGCAGAAGAAAAACTCCCTTTAACAGGTAGAAACCTTGAACAGAACTTCGAACCCAACCTCGGTCTTTTTTTCTTTTTTTTTCTAAAGTTGAGTTGCATTTATTTAAATTGGGTTTGAAATGCGTGATTCAACACAGGAGGGCCACCTCCTCAGGTCAGCCCAGGACTCAGGAGTTTTACCTACACCTTGAAGCATAAGGGACACTCCTTGGAGGACAGCAACATGCATATTTTAGACAGGAAGGACAGGTGGTTTGAAAGAGGAGTGGAGGAGGAGGAGGCTGTTAAAGCGTCCCTGAACAGAGCAGGGGGGGTCTATGACACCACTTATCCTCCACCTAAAGTACCATCCTTTCAACCCTTCCCAGGAGATTTAGCAACCACTCACACTGTGCCTCCAATGACAACTGCCATTACAACAGCCAGAGTACTGACCACCCCAGTGACATCAGTGGCATCAAACACCTGGGACTCCTCAGTCACAACTGAAGAAGCCTATTGGATGTGAGGTCAAACATCTTCAAGTATCTACAACCAAATCCTGCTGTTCTCAGCTCAACTCTTCTTGGAGAACCATTACCTGGATGAGAACCTAAGAACCTTTACAGACATCGGATGTGAGGTCAAATATCTTCAAGTATCTACAACCAAATCCTGCTGTTCTCAGCTCAACTCTTCTTGGAGAACCATTACCTGGATGAGAACCTAAGAACCTTTACAGACATCAAGCGCTCACTTGTTTTCATGTAAATGCACAGACTGTGGACTGATGAATGCGGCAGCTCAGTTGAATGATTTTGTGTTTGTCTTTAGTGGAATCCTGAGGTTTTCAGTTTCAGTTTCTTCACAAACCTATGGTAGTAGCAGTACAGTCCAATGAGCGCTCTCACGTCCGTGGCTGTGATGGTCTGGGGGTAGGCCGTCCACAAACCTTCTCAAAGTTACTTGCATCTGGGTGGAGCCTCCTGGCTTTCAACTTGAGACCAGCTGAGTGAAATCAGCTGAATACCTGTCCAAGGTTCTGTGGGTGCAGAGGATTGACTGGCTCTGATCTTCTTCTAATGGCTACCTCCAGCAGGATAATGCTCCATGTCACAAAGCTTAAAGTCATCTCAGACTGGTTTCATGAACATGACAGTGAGTTCAGTGAACTTCAGTGGCCTCCCCCAGTCTCCAGACCTGAATCCAGTAGAACACCTTTGGGATGTGGTAGAGCAGGAGATTGGCAGCATGAATGATGTGATGAATCATGTCAACATGGACGAGAACCTCAGAGGAAGGTTTCCAACTTGTGGTGGACCCCACTTCACAAAGAAGTGAGAACAAAGAGAGATTTATCTCCAGAGGTTTAGAAACATGGACACAATCTCGTTAAATGTGCTCACAGCCAGTATTAATGATGCTAAACTGGTTTACACAGGCCACCAGCACAGATATTACAGCACTGTGACTTGTGTTAATTTAATGAATGGCATTTAACACGTTCTAACCTGACTCATCTTGTTGACTGCTTTTCATTTGACAGCAGTCTACCCAGAGTGCTTTGTGTTGGCACCACAGCTACTTTTAAGACTGCCGCCTCATTTTTCCACAACCTTTCCAACGGCTCAGATCCAGCACAGAGACGTTATAAAAATTTGTTTTCAAGTACGTCAACTGCTGATGACTTCCTAAAAAAAAGGGGGAAAAATGTTTCATAGCTCTTTTTTTTTTTGCTTGTTAAACTAATAGAAGTGATGGAAGTGAACATGTGGGGCACAGTCCCTCAGAGTCCTCAATGTGCTTTGGCTTTCTTTTATCCTCATGTATACATGGGTTGCATTACATTTACAAGCAGTAGAGTGGTATCTGAGGGTGAACAAGCCTCCTCTGTTCTTTGCATCTGTTTTTACACAACAGGCAGCTGAAAAAAAGAGGCAGAGGGAGCTGATAGGAATCTGTGTTCATCAGGCTCCACTCACATTTAGCATGGCACTGTGGAAAAAAAAATAAAAGAATAATATACAAATAAAATATAGAATTGCCCGTGCCAAAAACTGCCACTGGTGATGACATATCACACGACAATCCCAGCCAACTTTGGGTGAGAGGGGGGGTACACTCTGAACAGGTCTCCAGTCTATCTGAAATCTAATTCTCAAAAATCTGAGATGGTAAGCCTTCAAAGTCCACATAGAATGTTGCCCAAAAAAAGATGGTTCCTTTCGCTAATGTGTTACTAATGCAAGGCCAAACAGGTTCAACCAATCGTTTAATCCTGTGTTTGTCTGTTTCTCGGGTTCTTGTTGCTTCCGGTCTCCTTGCCTCGCCCAGACCTTGGTAAATCAAACCGCTCTGTTAGCAAATCAAGCCTCAGCAGCATTAGGACACACTCCAAAATCACTATGGCTCCAAATCCAGTTTCTTGGGTTCCATCATTGAGAGTGGACTGGGGTTTCATTAAGGACTTCAGCGGGGTTACTGCCCCCCTGACCCAGTTCATCTCAACCTCCATTCTGTTTTCCTGGACCTCCTGAAGGCAGAACTCATCATTTCCCAACTTCAGAGCTCTTCACTTCAGCAACCATCCTGGTCCAGCCTGATTCTTTGTGCCAGTTCATTGTGGAGGTTGACGTTTCTGATGCTGGTATGGAGGCTGTTCTGGTCCAGCGTTCTGGTCCAGATCAAAAATTTCATTCGTGTTCTTCTGCCCTTAAACCTGCCTGAGAAGATTGGAGACTCTGTCTGGATGGAGCAAAGCAGCCTTCTGTGCCCTGGCCCCTGATTTTGTCATCTGTCCACCTGCTTTACAGGGTAACAGTCATACTCGCCATGGCTGAGGGTTTTCTAAGGCAGCTTGGTTTGTGGCAGGGTCACGTTGTGTGCACCCAGTTTAACACATAAGGTCTGTGAGTGCTGGTGGAAACCAAAGCAGAGCAAATAATAAACTTACGTTCATATAATTAATGATATTTAACAAGAGCCAGCCTGAAAAAAAGAGCTTTGAGGCTGTGGTCTCTTTTATGTCACATTTGGCCTTAATCTTAATTTGGAAAGTGTATGTGTGTGTGTGTATGTGTATTTTATATATATATATATATATATATATATATATATATATATATATATATATATATATAGATATTTATATTTATATTTATATTTATAACAGCTATTGACTGCCAGTGCAGTATAGTATGCAAGTCTGTGTTGTGTTTTTGATGAATTTCAGCTTTTGCCCACAGGGTGTCAGGATTGGCCACTGTATGGGGGTGGACTCATCAAGACAGGAACTGAAGAAAAGAGCGCGCACACACACACACACGCACGCACGCACCCACCCACACACACACACACACACACACACTGACTTCCAGTTCATCAAATTATTTTTTGTGTATTTATATCATGTAGATTTCTCTAATAAATTCCAGTACGTGCAGCATGAGAATCTTAGTGGTTACCTGCGAGCTGCAGAGGCGGACAGGCCGCTCCACAACCTCCGTGTTTGTCTAACACTGACCGAAAGGACAGCTCAATGGAAGGCCGCGTCTCCTGATTGGTCCTCGGACCCTCCATAACTGTGTGAAGATGTGATTGATGTTTCGTCAATGTGAATCTGTCCTCGTGCAGATTTCAGGCTGCACGAGCTCAGATTTCATTCAAGATCTGTGAGTTCATGTTGAAGGAAATGTCAATTAAATGATTCACAACACTGAATGTTTTCTATTTGACCATAAAACATATTGCACCTGAATACAGCCCCCCGTCAGTAAAATAAATTATTATTGTTATTTGGAACTACTATATTTAAAATTCACAATTTTAAAGAAGGTGTGCCCCTGAGGGGCAGGGACCACCCAAGTGGTTCTAATACTCTGTAAGATTTTTTTTTCAGTCCCTTCTCGAATTATCATGCGACCCTTCAGGTTTGTTTGTTTGTTTGTTTGTTTGACTTTTTGAAGCACATGCGATCAATTTTAAGAGGTGACGCCAAAAATGGTATAAAAGGAATAAAACTTGCAACACAGAAGTGACTTTGTCATGAAAGCGGTTGTTTCCCGCTTGTGTATGATGTGCTGCGCTGCTCTCTGTGGAGGCGGATCCATCCAGACCAACACCCCCCCCCCCCTCCCCCCACGCCCGCTGCAGAGCGATTGGAGAAAGGGGTCTGCGGGCGGAGGAGAGCGTGTGTGTGTGTGGTGGTGGTTGGGGGGGGGGGGGGGGGGGGTTCTGTCTCCGCCCTCTTTGAGAGAGGGAAAGAGGGAGAAGGAGACTGGGACTCAGGATGCCACATCAAGTCCAGGACTGCTTGCTGGACCGTTTTTTACTTCCCACCTCTGGATTTCCATCAGATGATGGCTTTTTGTGAAGAGTGAAAACTTGTGCAGGTTTCAGATTTGCGGATTTTGACAAAGTCACTTGCTCCACTTTATTATTATTATTATTATTATTATTATTATTATTATTATTATTAGAGATTTCAGAGGTGAGAGAGGGAGACCACGCAGGGACCGGGATCTCTTATGGAAATTACAACAAGCCTGGGCCGTGTTGAGAAGTGTGTGCAGGCCGGAGATCCTCAGTCCGGTGCCTGTTTAAAGATGCTGAATGACATTAAAATAGAAGATCGACTGTGGACTGATGCCAGCTCTCTGGATGTTATGATCGGTGAGTTCATCCTCTTCTCTGTTCTGTAGGAACCCGGTCTGTGATCAGTGGGAACAGTTTGTCAGGTGTGTGAGAACGTGAACCTGACATCTGAATTTCTCACCCTCATTCTGTTCTTTTTATTTGTTCTTTTTTTTTTCTTTAATGATATTAATCCTAATTCTTTGCTCAAACTCTTTTTTTTTGTTTATTACGATTTCATTTTATATCATTACAGTAATGTAAGTCAACTTTATTTATTTATTTATTTATTTATTTATTTACTGACTGACTGACTCTTCTTCTTTATGGATTTTTCAGAATCTTAGGCCTGACAGTTGAAAGTAAAAGCAGCTTCCTTTGAGCACAGACATTTCTGTACAGGTAGTTGATCGCTGCTCACCAGCCAGAAAAAATGGAAGATGTTCTATAATCAGATTATCAGAGATTTTCTATTATCATTAAAACAGTGGCCTGTATTTAGCTTTAATCCTGAGTTTCATTCCTCACTACTTTTCTGCTTTTATTTTTTTTTTCCCTTCTGTTTTTCCTGTTGTGTTTTAGATGAGTCCGTATTTTTGTTGTTGTTGTGCTTATGTATTAAAAGAGGCCAGAATAATTCCAGCTCCATTCTATCTTTTTGTTTTTACATTTTTTTTTACAGTGTTCTGCTGTTTGTTTGTTTTTGTTTTTGTATGAATGTATGGGCAGGATTTTAAAAAAGGCTACATGGGGGCAAATTTGTGACAGAATAGAAAAAAAGAAGAAAAAAAAAACAAAAAAAAAACACGAGCTGAGTATTACTGAATGTTACATTCAGAGAAATCAAATCCAATATTTATTCCGTTATTAATGTGACACAGTAACATGAAATATAGTCCAATTAATCAAGAGAACAGGAAGTGAAACCCTTGGTTGGCACTTGATATTTTTTTTCGGTATCTCCAGCCAACCTCAAAACAGTGAGGGTCAATGGGAATTCGTGTGGCTATTTTCATTTACAGCTTTATATAAAAAAAAAATATATTATTATTATTATTATTTTTTTTCAGCAGCTGATCTTCCCAGCCGTGTCCCAGGTCAGTCTAATGGCACACAGACCTCAGACTGGTTCAGCCTCCTGCATGGTTAAATACCACTTTGACAAATGAGGGTTTTTTTTTTTTTTTTAAATAATTTTTAGGTGAACTGAGCCTTTAATATGCTAACCACAGCCATAAAACACCACACACACACTGTCTGACCTCGTGCTGTAGAAATAAAAATATAAAACCCAATGATTAAATCCGGTAAACGTTCAGGTCTCTGGTCAGTTACAAGGTCTTTGGTGCCAGATCGAAGTCCAGAATGTGCAGTGCTGACACTCTGTATAGCTGCTGGATCACAGTCCTGCTACTGACCCTCTTCGTCCATGTCCTCCTGTCCTCCTTCAGTCTTCTGTCTCCTTATAAAATGTCCTTACTATTATTTTTTTTGCATCCTCTCCGACAGGCGGGGACTCTCGGCAGGCCGTGTGTGAGGGCTGCGCGCGGATCATCTCAGACCGCTTCCTGATGCGTGTCAACGACACGTCCTGGCACGAGCGGTGCTTGCAGTGCGCCGCGTGCCAGCAGCCGCTCACCGCCACCTGCTACTTCAGAGACACCAAACTCTACTGCAAGAGCGACTACCAACAGTAAGAGCCACGTCCCTCTTCTTTACGCCGCGTGAGAGCTGCGGGGTCAGCGGGGGGGGGGGGGCCTTCGTGCGGAATGTGCGCAGTGCTGCTGCTGCCGGGGGAAGGTTCAGAGCTGCGGACATAAAATGCCCACGCTTTTTCTCATATTTTAAAATACATTAAAAAAAAAAAAAAAAAGATCTTAGTTCAGATTTATTCTTAAAAAAAAAAAAGGAAAAAAAAACGTTTAGGTTCACATTTCAGTTCTTTATTTTTATTTTATTTAGAAGGACAGCAACCAAACACGGGACAAACCCGCTGTGTGGAAACAGTCAGCGTTAAACTAATGAAATGAGGATTTTAGGATTAAAACTACACTAAATGAATCGACCACACTGGCGTTATTTATTTGTATTTTGTTGCTTCCACTAAAGGCCTAACGGCCACAGTTACCTATCTATAGATATTATTTGTTTTACCCCCTAAACTACTCGTTATTCTAAATGTAAATCTACAAATTTATGACAATTTCCATCATTTATTATTTTTGACCCTTATTTTTGTGTTATTGTCGTGAACAAACAATGGAAATAATATACGGAAGTCAAAAGATTATTATTATTACATTTAATTCTTTACTTTTTAATTCTAGGCATGAATTTTGACAAATGATTATATAAAATTTTCTAACATTGTTAGTCATTTAATAGTCACTCTTTATAATTTGCTGCCTTATTTATTTTTGGAGTTAATCAAAGGCTTAATATTCATGGCCTATCAGTTAATGCAACATATAATTCCCTGTAGGGCCTTACTATGAATTATATAAATCTTTTGATTGAGGAGAAACTGAGAGGGAGATCATTTTATTTGAGAAATTTATGTTAACTACAGAATCACTGATTTATGGATGACTTTACTTTTATTTTCAGTTCATTGGCTTTAAAACAAATATGCATTAGGGTTTAATAAACAATAATATGTAACTAATAAACTGTACAAGTCATCAGAATGAGGTTGTTTTGATCAGTAGTGAGTATTTTGAACTTTGAATGACGACGTCTGTTTGCAGGTGTCGTTTTACTATATGACTGTGTGGGCCTCCGTAGCCTTTCATGTGCTTTAAAACTGATAAACTGTACATCACAACGTCAAAATTCCAAAGAGTATAAAGAATAAGAACAAGCAACCAACTAAAAGATGATTATACATGATTTATCATGTGAATCGTTCTGGAAGTAAACAGCAGGAGGAGATGTGTGCATCATCAGGGTCTTTAGAAAGCCATGGTTTGCAGGAATATGGATGCAAATGTAATGAAACGGGCTCTTACAGGAACAATGAATGAAGCAGAGTGAGTTAAAAAAAAAAAAATGGCAGCAGCAGTGTGACGCTCACAGCAACTATAAATCTTCTCAGACAGCAGCTTGATGCCTGTGGTGTGGTTATGGGTTGACAGTACTGTGTTGATATGTGCAGTGTTTTGTTTTTTTTTTTGTTTTTTTCCCTTTGGGGAGGGGTGGGGGTTTACCCTGTGGCTTGGTGGTCTTGCCTTTTGCATTGAGGTTTTTTTTTTTTTCCAGACAGCCTGGGCAGCGTGCTGACAGCATGCCGTCTGACTGTCAGATCATCTCTCTGCTGGGTTTCTCTGTTAGCCTGTCTGCTTTTCTTAAAAAAAAAAAAAAAAGTCTCAAACTCCTGGAGTTTGAAACACTTTGCTGCCATGGCTTCAGTGTCACTGCTGCATGCTGGACGCCTGGTCGCCAACAATGGGCAACATGTGTCTCCAATAGCAAACTGCAGAGACGTCCTGGCTCTCAGTGAAAACTGTGAATTTCACAGAGCACGCTCTGCACAGTTTGACAGAGATTCCTAAACCTTTTCATGGTGAGGAGCCTCAGTTGTTGATTTTTTTTGTTACTATCTGAAAATATTAAATTGTTACATTTGAATGATTAAAGATTTGAATAAAAGGCCTTAACAAGATTAAATCCTTTAACCTGAGAGAGAAAATTAATGCTTTTTCTTTTCTTTTTTCTTTTTTTGGATACAGTTAAAACTAAGAAATCCAAAAACAAAAGTGAAATAAATATAGATTTCAAAAAAGATATAATAAAATACAGTTTGACAATCAAATTAAAAATTAGATTTGAAAAGTCGAGTTTAGATAATGTGTTCAAAGAGCTACTTTGCCTCGTCATCTGAGGCACGTTGTTCCAGAGTTGAGGGTCCCTGCTTTTGAAGGCCTCATCTGGTTTTTTTGTTCCCAACCTGGGAACCACCAACAAAGACCAACTAGAGGATCTCAGCCTGTAATCAGGCTTGTGCCGAGTCAGCAGGTCATAAAATAAAGTCAGGAGTGAATTCTATGTGAATGATGTAAGCATGTGACTCTGGACCTGCTGGAGTGACTGCACTGAATATATATATAATGAGTGTCAAAAATTTAAATAGGACTGAATAGATCATGGATCACAGTGCTTTGCATATAAAAAAAAAAAAATATGATGAATAAGAGGCACAATGAGCAAAAATCTCTCATTTCAAAAGTTGCGGTAAATTTCACCTATTTGTACAAAATTCAATTGCTTCATAGATTTACAGGGGTCACACTTTTACAAACTCCTCCTAGGAGCTTAATCTGACCTACATCAGAGTTGGTCAGCATATATAAAAAACCTTAACCAGGAAAAAGTGTTGAAGTTGAGATGTTGAATGTCCATTTTTCACCACAAAACAGGAAGTGGTTTGTAACTGGACTCTTCATGGTCAGCTCTGTCCCACATTTCATGTTTGAAAAGAGTCTCAGGCTGAAGACATATGCAGGCCAATACTGAATCATCATAATAGTGCCATCCACAACACCCTATGTCCACACACTGCTGCGCTATGTCCACACACTGTTGCTCTATGTCTACACACTGCTGCACTATGTCCACAGACCACTGCTCTATGTCCACAGACTGCTGCACTATGTCCACAGACCGCTGCACTATGTCCACACACTGCTGCTCCATGTCCACAGACCGCTGCTCTATGTCCACAGACCGCTGCTCCATGTCTACAGACCGCTGCTCTATGTCCACACACTGCTGTGTGTGTTTGTCTCTGTTTGAAGTCAAGGTGAGGTCAGAGGACCAGTAGCATAAATCATCAGTAGCAGTTAGATGATGGTGGAGACTGTGGGAGGAGCAGAGAGTGTAGCCGCTGGGGTGAGAGTGTGGAGAGGCGATGAAACCTAATCTGAGGAGTTTTCATGTAGGCATGTTTTACTGGCAATGAGCTTGGCTCTGGATCAGCTGTGGTATCCAAACAGAACAGGACTTTAAGGAGCTCCTGCTGTTTCTAGTGTTGTTTCTTTGGGATGACTTTGGTCACCACCCTCCTTTGCCCCCCTTTCTCCCTGCTCCTAGGGGGACGGAGCATGTTTAGAGTCCTGGACAGCCTGCTGTGTCTAGGTCCATGATTTACTCCTGAATCCTCACCTGCCGGGGTCTCTGCTTTGATTAATGCTCAACACACCAGGTCTTTCTAATAAAATAAACCTGCTTAGTTTTACAATGACATATGCCACATACTTCCTTAATGATGAATAAGAGGTGCAATGAGCAAAAAAAAAAAAAAAAAAAAAGACAAGGCAAAGCAATAATATAATACTGATGGTTCCAAAGAGGGAACAAGAGACAAAACCAGGTCACTAAAATATTCAGAGCAATTCTTAAAGCTGCAATAGTTCAGAAAAAAAAAAAAAGCTGTTCACCATGAAAATACCTGCAGACTGCAGAGTGTTTCCATACAGCTCAGTGGGACATGTCCCATACTGGGAGAGCAATTAATGATCCTCCCAATAATTCTTTCCTCATAAGAGACATGCTTTTTTTCCACGTTTCAATCATGACACTTAAACACACTTTAAAGCCTTCAGCTTTCTGAGCTTAATTTGGATCCACATATATTGAGTGAACCACTTTTGCTTCTTGGGCCCTCTCTCATTTCAAAAGTTGTGGTAAATTTCACCAATTTGTACAAAATTCAATTCCTTTGTAGATTTACAGGGGTCACACTTTTACAAACTCCTCCTAGGAGCTTAATCTGACCTACATCAGAGTAGGTCATATAAAGCACTTTTTCCTGGTTAAGGTTTTTTTTATATATGCTGACCAACTCTGATGTAGGTCAGATTAAGCTCCTAGGAGGAGTTTGTAAAAGTGTGACCCCTGTAAATGTACAAAGGAATTGAATTTTGTACAAATCGGTGAAATTTACCGCAAGGGCTACTTCACTGAAATTCTGTAGGGAGCCATTTTGCCCCACTCAATCCTGAGACCCATATCACAAATCAATTTTTGATACTTCACGAGTTTTATGAGCAGTAACTTCCTGTTTCTTGCAGAGACATCAAATTAAACGATGACACCAGGGCAATGCCATTTGATAAAAACATCAAAGTACAAGACGTCTTTTCTTGTTGCCATTAGGTGGCACTATGACGATAATTGAATATTGACGTGTACAGTTGTGTCCAAAAGTCTGGATAAATTGAAAATTTGACCCGATACTGACACCAGACGAAAAGTCAGAGGATCATCAGAGTTATTACAGTTCATCCTGAGGGGAACATGAATGTTTGTACTGAAGTTCACGATAATCCAACAAACAGTTGTTGAGAAATGTCACTCAAAACCACAAATGTCAACCTAGCACCATAGTGCAAGAGGAGAAGTCAGGGGATTACAGAAGGGATTAGGATTCATCCTTTGAGCACCATGAGTTTCTGTACAAATCCACTGAATAGTTTTTTTAGATTTTATTTTGAAATATTTCAGTCCAGACATTGCACAGAGCACATTTCATTACTGCCCTCTCTCTACATACAGAGTCAGTTTCCTGTTGTTTTATTACACATGGGTAGGTGTTGGAGTCATTTCAGTGATCTGTGTTTCTTCCCACTGACCTTGGCATTCCTCTACCACACTGGGACAGACTGTAAAAGTTAAGAGAACCACAAATCACGTGAGTGGCCGAGGATGGTGCCTGATGAATGCTTGCCACTCTGAGACCACGATGATGAGTGCATCTGCAACATTCGTGCTGTGCGCTATGAATCACAGATTCAAAGCACAGCAGAGCTGTTTGAACGAATCCCAGATCCACCAAAGCAAAACTGTTATGCAAAAATACTGATGTGTTACTACTATAATTTTTTTTGTTTGTTTTTTTGGATGGAATGGAAAAGCGGGGCCTGTCCTGTAAACCCATTGGTCAGTCGGCTGAGTGTTGGAGTTTCCCCATTGGCTGTTTCAGTTCAGATGTCATTGGGTGGGTGTTTACAGGAAGAGTCTGAAACTTTAGCGCCTTTATTATTTACTTCTCAGACCCGTTTAGCAACTTTTTTTTTTTCTCAAAAAAACAAAACAAAAAGCACCTAGCACCAAATCCAGCAAGAGTTTGGACAAACTTTAGCTACTGAGATCGCACGGCAGCTGACATAGACAGAAATGAGTTTCTAACTTTCTCTCTGACTGATCATTTTACAGGTAAAAATACCTGAAACCACAGCACGGAAATGTCTTGAAGTTACTAATGGGCCACGTTCAGTGACTGTTTTGTACTTGTTCAGTTGTTTGACAAGACAAAAAGAAACAGCTTTATTGTGAATAGTTACGACACAGCAAAGGGTGTGAATGATCAGGTGTAACCTCAGTTTTAGTCTCTTCAAAATAATTTTCTGAGATTTAGAGTAGAGTTAGCTTGTGGTCACTATGCTTGGGCTTTGTAGGGTTTACAAGGTAATTATGTAATGACTATAGAGAATTATACACCATTTTTAAAGTGAGCATCATGTCCAAGTCCTGCATTAAAACTCATGTTTAAGTGGAGGTTTTGGAGGTTGGGATGGTGGATGGACTTGAAGTATATAATAAATAAAGTATCTCTGTCTCTATCTTTCTATCAATATCTGACGTTACACACCTGCAATTAACTTTAACCATCATGTTTCCCTAACCTTAACCAAGTTGTAGTTGCTTAACTTTATTCATACCATAGTTGCCCTGATGAAATGTTGTAGAAAAAGAGATTTTTTTATAATATATTGCCAGTGCGTGCATGTTTATGTTTTTGCAGAATTGAGCTTGTGATTGCCTTGAATTTTTATTTATTGCTTCTGTCCGAAATGGATGAATGTCCTTTACATGCCATGTTTAGAACCAGTATATGTGGAATTTTCTAATGTGATGAAACATCCTTCAGGTTATTCTGATGGCATAAGTGTATGTCTGTCTCCCTAGTGTTTCCAAAATACTTTACACACTGAGATGTTCTCAGTCTGTTTCACTGCTTGCAACAGGTACAGGGAATTTAAACTTTAATGTCAGACTATTACCACTTCCTCCATCAGAGATTAACACTGAGAAAAGAGAAAAAAGTAAAATTGAAACTTTGTGACTTCACCATATCCATAGAAAAAGTAGATTTTTTTTTGGTCAGGAAGTCAATAATGGATCTTGGAGGCATTATGGTTCCTCCAAAATGTATTTGATGTTGCAAAATTGTAGTACATGAGTGTAATTTTATGGTGGATAACAGGGTTAATAATACAGACAAATATCACCAGGAATTTGATTCATGTTGGATGATTCTACATGAGTTATGTCCAGAGCCGACGCTCAGTGTGGCCATGAAAGGAGGGAAGCAGGGTGTTGAGACCAGGGCGGTGGATGATTCTGAGTGCATCCAGCTTTCGTGTTGAAAACCCGTTTGCTAGCCATAACCATACCCTAACCATTGTTAACAATGTTAACCTGTGTGTTATTATGTATCTTTCCCTTCCTCTTTGATTCTTTTACACTGTGGCAGCTGGATTCTGTTGTTCATACATGTATTGTAATTATTTCCACATCTTTGTCTAAAGTCAGTGACATTTGGGAATTCATAATTCTTCATCTGAAGTTGCAGAAAATATAAAAAGACTTATTGTTACTGCAAATGGTATAGAAAAGGTCAGAAAAGAGGAACAGGATGCTTTTATTTTGGACTGAAAGACACTTCTTAGTTCACTAGTAACGTGTTTGTGACGTGACACACAGGAAAGCAAAATGAAAACCACAGACACAAGTTGTTTTTGGGACTCTGAGTAGTCCCCCTGGCCTGCGTCCTGTTTCAGCCTGAGTGAAAGTCAGTAGCCTATAAATGGTGTCTGCTCTGTGGGTTTCTGACTTTGTAGCAGACAAACCACCTCACCTCAGCATTTCAGCCATGTCTGGATGTATGGAGAGCTGCTACTGCTGCTCTAAACACGTCTCTGACCTGAATGCATTTTACACAGTAGATTCATAATGGGCCTGGGGGATCAAAGAGTGAGCCACTGCAGCAGCAGAGCCACACCCCCCGAGCGACCGGGGGAAGGGAACCACAGGCTATTTTGTGTATATGAGCCATAATAGTTGGATTTACAGAGCATCCTAGGGTGGGACGGCATGTCAGAGGAGTTTGTTGAATTAATTATTTTTATTACCAGAGACAAGGCAGGGAGAAAATAAAAACCAGATCCTCCCTGTCGCTCACAACAATAGTCCATATGAGACAGACAGACAGACGTCATGATGTGGACACTGTTTTTATATGTCCCACATGTCTTTAGCCAAGGCTTGGCTGGGCTACTGATTGGTTTATTGTCTTATGCTCACTTCCCAACAACAGCACATAGTCTGTTTTTGTATTTACAGCTTGTAACCTTCTACTCATACACTGCTGCTAAGTTTCAGGCACATTTCCACCGATGTGCAAAGAAACGTTAGTTTATTACAGCTTTTGACCATCGTTGGTTTAACACTGTGATTGCTGAGATCTAGGAATATGGTGGCTGTCTAATCCAGTTGGCTGTAGGGACTGTACAGCCCAGCTGAACATGACAGTTAAGTCTTGGTTTTGGAAACAGCAGTAAAAAAAAAAGAAAAACAAAAACTCCCCCTCAAGGTCCGCCATCGTGTTTGTTCTGGAGCTTCATATGGGGGCGACCACTGTGGTGTAACATGCTCCAAAGCTCCAGAACACGTAAAGTAAAACACACAATAATTTTCAAAGCAAAACTGTTGGTGTTAAAGTCAGACAATTTGTACACTTAATCCACCCCAACCCCTGCACAGCTGTTTATAATACACAGAGATGCACATTTTGTTCCACCTTCTTAGATTTCTTAGTAAATTTATCAACCATATCTCCTTCATATTACAGACATGTCTTATACAATGGAAATGTCGTACATTCCATCCTAATCCATCCAAACCTTATACATTAACCACCTATAATTCATTCAGGCTGACAGAGTGACAATGGGGTGTATCTGAATGAATCAGTCAGACTGATCAGGGGTAGTTTACATGGCAGTTATTGGATGGGATTTAGTATATATGTGCGGCATGGGTCAAATGCACACTGAGTAGATCTGTATCTTGTCTGAATAGGATACTGGTGACTTCCTACCCACCGCTGATTGTGGTTAGTTTCATTCATGGCAAAATGGAAACAAAGAGGAAGACTCTGTTGTACAGTCTTACCCAACAATAGTTCAAAAAACCCAATCACAGTATTTCAATGTACTTAAGCATACATCTTTCACTATCTATTGAGAAGATATATTAATAAAGTAGATATGCAGGCAGGTATTAATGGGGTCCAAGCCCCCAGAGCAATTTGCACCTGGTGGCTGTCGAGGCAATGCAAGTCCGAAGGGGACTTGATGTGAGGGAAGGATGTGAGTCTCAGGAAATTTTACTTATATAGCACAGAACATATGGATCAGCTGGAGAGACTTTAGAGATTTGTTGGGGCAGTCCTGATAATAAGGAATTAAAATAATCCAACCTAGAAGTAACAAATGCATGTCTGATTTTTGTAGTGTTAAGCAGGTGAACAAAAGGCAGTCAGGACAAGTCCTGATCAAAGACAGCTCCAAGGTTCTGTACGGTGGTACGGGGGGCCACGATGAGGACATCTAGAGTAATTATACTATTAGATAATGTGTTTCCCAGGTGTTTGGGGCCATGTACAATAACTTAAGTTTTATCTTAGTTTAATAGAAAATTATTGGTCATCCAAGTCTTTATGTCCTTAAGACATGTCTGAAGTTTGGCTAACTGCCTGGTTTCTTCTGGCTTCACAAGTATACAACTAAGTATCATCTGCATAACAATGAAGGTTTATGGAACGTTTCCTCCTAATGTTGCCTAAGGGAGCATAGATAGGGTGAAATAAATTAGTCCAAGCACAGAACCTTGTGGAACTCCATGTCCAACATTTATGTACATGGAGGATTCATTGTTAATGTGAACAAACTGAATGTTCCAGTCTCTTGTTACTGGACGTGATGGTCAGTGGTGTCTGAGCAGCACTAAGTTGCCTCTGAACATAATCCAGCCATCGATTACATTTCCTGCAAAACCTTGCTGTTGCAGTTTTAGTTGCTTCTGTGAGACAGGTTTGGACAGATACATGTTTGCCAATCTTGGTTGGCTGTACCCCCCCCCCACACCCCCTGTTTATTTTCTCCTGTTTAACCGTTTTATCAGTGCTGCTGGCCTCCCCCGGGAATCTGGCTGGCATTTAGCAGACTGAGACCGACACAGGACCCCAAGGGCTCATCCAAAACCTGCCCGCTCCAAGCTGTCCACATTATTAGCTTCCTGCTCTCAGAGGAGACCTCAGTCATTCACACACACAAGGCAAACACACCAGTACAAACACACACTCCTTCACTCTGTATTTCTGTTTCTCTGTCACTCTCTGTTCCTTCCTCTGCCCCTCTGTACTTCTCTGAACATCATCTTTTCTCTTCACCTTCTCCTGTTTTCTAACACTGATTCTCTCTGGAGAAACAGGAAGAAGCTGTGTGTGCTTGTCAGAGAGTCTCTCCCACCAATGAAACAGTTATTACTTCATTGATATTCGTTAATTCGCCTAATTACACTGCTGTGCATCATTTGCATAAACCCCCCCACCCCACCCCCACCTTTTTTTTTTTTTTAAATCATGAGCACAAACAGATGTCTGTAATCTTGTTGGGCTGGTTTCACTGTGGCATACATTATGTCTGCCTCTGGCCTCCGAGCCCAGAGCTCTGAGCTCCGAGCTCCTCACACAGAACACTCTGAGAGTCTGTGACTAACTGACATGGTGATTTAACCTGCCACTTCCTCTGCTATTAGAGGACGGCATCACCAGCCAATCAACACCTGCTACTGGGGCAAAGCAGACAATTTAGGGGTGAAAGGCAAAGCTACTATGTGCATCTGTTCACGACAGGAAATATTTAATATTCAGACAATATCAGTGGTCGGCAAAATTTTTAGAAATGGTCACTTCACTTTTTTGTACTACATTTATACATCTCACACACATCAGTTCACAGATATCTATAGACTAAGCATTACATAATGTTTCATTAACACAGTATTTCAAAATATGAACTCATCATTATCCACTATATGTTCTGAATGAGGATGTTAATTATGTCACTGTTAGGCCATACACTTCAAAAACTCTCCCAGGAGTCATACAGACACACTCCATACACTCATAATGTATAATCTACATTACCCACTGGTTAGTGTAATCCACCTCTGGTATATTTTAACTCCTTCTTAACCACAGCGACAGGCAGATAACGATAATTTCCGGACTGTAAGCCGCTACTTTTTTCACACGCTTTGGACCCTGCGGCTCAAACAATGATGCGGCTAATTTATAGATTTTTACGGGCTAACGAGAGAGAACAATGAAAACAATGAAAGAGAGACATCAGTGGTTTTCAGTGGTTTTAGTGCGCAGGAGGAAGAGGAAGATAGCATCAATGACTTTTCTGACTTTTCTGGTATTTTTTTATATATGTACACCTTTTTTTTCTTTTTAAATTTAGTGGGTGCGGCTTGTATTCAGGTGTGCCCAACAGTCCAGAAATGACGGTATAAAGCCTCCATAGCCTGTCTCTCTGTCACCATCAGTTACCACTTCCTGCCGTTTTGTGCCATCGAAATCTAAGGTTGTGGAGCTCTGTCTTTCAGCGATACATCTCGTTTGACAGTGTGAAGCACAGACATCACCAGTGATTGTCTGCAGCCGTGTGTGTGTGTGTGTGTGTGTATGTATGTGTGTCAGCTGAGACCTTTCAGGCTCGCTCCCGCCCACTCCTCATTTTATTATGGGGCCTCCACATCATGTCTCATCTCGGAGCTTGGAAATGGTGAGGCAACACTATTTTTACCCACTTTTTGTGGCAGTGGTAGATGTGTGTGGTTGTGTGTGTGTGTTGCCATCTCCACCTGCAGGTCAATGACCTAATATAAACACAGCAGGAGTTACCTTTGTGTAACTGATACGTCAGGCTAAAACACATGTGAGCCATAAACAGTGCTAAAGAGTGTGATCCCTCTTTCCTTCCGTTTATTTCTCCAGGTTCACTGCAGTGTTAGACCCTTTGGAACACTGACCTCAGTATCCAATGATGGCATTATAGTCTCTAAGCATTTATAGAGGTCATGTGATCCGGGAAGGTCAAACGCACTGTACCTGATTCATTGTTTCATTCACTCAGTCACTCACAGACTTTCCTCAGATGACTCAGTGCAAAATCAGTGGTTTGTGTGTTCTGGGAATCTTTGTTTGCTCATTAAGTTTATTACAAGTTAACAAAGGCAGGTTCATTATATCTATATATATACAATGTAATGATTAATCACACATACTAATGTAAAAGGTCTACTTAACATCAAATAATAGTCAAAACCACAAGAAGCCTGACAGAATGACACTCAGAATAAATCAGTTTTTATGATGAAATGTGTTTTTCAGGGTCCTGAAAATCCACTGACCTTTCACTGGGGACCATTTTCAATATTTTCCGATTTTTTTCTCCATAGTTTTCTATCATTAATAGAACTTATCCAAGTGATTGTACTCACTGTACCTTCATTCAATAACATTCAATATAAGGTGCCAACAGTGAGGCCTGTCATTTATCCTGAGTATCTGAATGTAAGAGTTGGGCATCACCTGTGCATGTGTGTGTGTGTGTGTATAGAATTAAATCTTAACCATTGTACCTGCATGGACAGGTCCTTTATTTATTTCGGTAAAAAGCTCTGAACTGGCAAATCAGGGCTCATGACGCAGAGGAAGAACAAACACAGGGTCACCTGGCCAAAAAAACAGCTGAACCTGGCATCACCTTTGGTGCGACACAGGATGACGTCAACTGGCAAAGCACTGCACGCGTCAGCCAAATACAGTGGTGGGAAAAAAGTTTTCGGACACCTTTAAAAATTTTACACAATCTCAAATATTATCATGAAATATTTGCAGAAAAATCTTTTTTGTATTTCATAATGTGTGGCTGCATCAGACAGACACAAACAAAACAAATGATTTCTTTTGTTTATTGTTATCAAGAAAAAAATTAATTCTTGATGGTGTCAACATGTCTCTTCTCAGCATTGTCGGTATCAAAGATAACAAATAGCAAAGAATGTGTTCAAAACTGAACAAAAAATAAATAAACCATCACATAACAAAATGAATATTTATATAATTATTTACTCCTGCCATTAGCGCACACAGTAGCACTTTAATCTTGGTTGGCATGTTCCTCCACAAGCCTTTCACACTGTTGAGGGGTAATCTTCTCCCATTCTTCTTGAATTACTGTTCTTAATTCTTCCAAATTCTTTGGTTTCCGCATTGAAACAGACCTTTTGATAATCCACCAAAGATTTTCAATGGGGCTCATGTCCGGGGAGTCGGCCACACACAGTGCAGGTGGAACACTGGACACCAGTTTGGTTTGACCACTGTTGCTGAAGCTCACGTGATGTCATTCGGCGGTTTTTCCTGCACATCCGGATCAAGATGCTGTCATTTCTCGCTGAAGACACTCTTGGACGCCCAAATCTTGGTGTGTCTTCCAAGCTGTTTGTTTGTTTATATTTCTGCAGTGTGTATCCAACTGCTGAAGGACTGCATCTGCACTTTCTGGCTATCTGGCGGCAGCTGTACCCTTCCTGGCTGAGAATCTTTATCTTTAGCCGTGTTTCTTGTGTTAAGTTCCTTGTTTTATCCATTTTTTGATCTGAAGACCTTTCAAATGTGCTGGCTTTATATAGACACAAAGCACCCTAACAAAAATTGTCTTTTTCCACCACTACATGTGCATGTGCACATTCTTGGTAGATTACTTAGAAACATGAATTCTACTTTATACCTTAGGATTATTTTGATGGATGGTAAAGTGACAGATCTGACAGCTCTTTTGCTCCCAGAGACAAAAACAAGAGCAGAGCAGTAAAAAGAGATTGAGTATTATCTTTTAACAAGAGTGTGCGTGTTTAAAGAGCAGCAGTGCTTTATGAGGCTCATGAGCCTGAGAGCAGACGCTTGTAGCAGGGCGACGGGAACATGCTCCTGAAAGCGAGGGCGACTTCTGGTCTACTGCTCCCAGTTTTTCATCATGGAAATCACTGCTGTTCACTTAACACTGAACACTGCTGAGTTGTTATGACTTTTTGGTCATTGTGAGTGTGCATGTGTGTGTGTGTGTACATACTGTACATGTGTGTGAGGTGTGAATGTGTTTTTGGCTGGGATGGGGGACTTCAGTGGAATGTTTACTTTGGCCTGTGCTGAACAGCACATTATAAAAATATACATTTACACACACACACACACACTCTATACAATATGACAGAATGACAGGAGAAAGATGCAAAGAGCGACTTGATGACATGCAACATGAAGCAAATCATAAACTAGACTTAAACTACACAAGTTCACAGTGAGCACAGTGTCCCAGTGTATGAAATATGATATAAGCCACTTCTTCAAAACTGCCAATTTAAAGCAAACACATAAATTATTTCTTCCTATTATCTCTTTGAATGTATAGCCTGTATTTAAAGGTTTGTCCAATAGGACCATGTATTTATATCAACAAAAAAGAAGAAGGTCGGTGGTTCGATCCCCTGCTCCTGTGGTCCACGTCTTGAAGTGTCCCTGGGCAAGATACTGAACCTCAAACTGTCCCCATTGTGCCTTTTTTCTCTGATGGAAAATGAAACAAACCAACAGTCGTAACGCAGTGAGAGGCGCAGCCACGTAGCAGCGTGACTGAAACAACGTATGTGCCCCATTCACGTTACAAGATTGACACTGAGTGAAGTGACGTTTTTGAAATGATGTTAAAAGCGAAGCAGCAGAGGAGGTGAAGGAAAACATGGAAACTCTGTCAGAGTCAGAGCCAGGTGTCTGCACTGTCTTGTCCTCGGAGAGAGGACTGTGAGACCGGAGGGGATGTACAGACACTCGGAGACAACCTGCACTGCCAGCTGTGATGTATTTTTCCTCATACAAATGTTAGGGCTGGGGACGGGAGGAGGGATACCCCTGGGAAATAAAGTCTGCCTTCACACGCCCACCCCTCCCGACCCCCTTCTTTAGTGCTCTTCATATCTGCTCAAAGCCATGCCTATTTATGAGGGTATAAATGCTGCTAAGTCCCTGTGCCTCCAGGATGATTATTAGTAGCAGCTCCAGGCTGACGGACCTGCTGAATGGAAACGACGTCTCACCTTTAACCCACATTCATTAATTTTTATTTCAAAACTCTCTCCTGCAGAACAGTGATTTCAAAATAAGTTGAAACCAGAAGTTGGTGGAGAAAAAGAATAATTAGGGAAATGATCTTAATCAGTACTCAGTGGCTCTGGATGGGAAACTAAAGCATGTGAGTCCACCACTTTGGTCCAGGCTGAAAAATCTTAACCCTAACCCTCTTAAATGATGAAAATGAATTTGAGAAGAACCTGAGAAGCTGCAACTTGCAAAAAACAAGCAATTTTATTTGAAAATGACTGAAATAATTACTTAGTTATCAAATAGTTTTTTTTTTGTGCAACTCGTCGATTAATCATTGTAGCTCATGTTTTCATGACTCACCCATAACTAGAACCTAACCCTAAACTAAACCATGGGGGGGTATTACTCACCCGTTTGTGAGTAATATTGTATTGAAGGTTCATTTGAAACCAAACATAGATGTGCCTGTGCCACAGAAACCATAAGCTCAGGGTGTAAATGGTAAATGTGATAATGAATAGAAAATTATAATAATGATTAGAACATAAATAGAGAAGTTATGTCAAATGAATAATTTAGTTCATGTCTTCCAGTAAAATAAAGTTAGTTCTGTTCTTTAGTCCAAACATTAAATCGTTTCACTCCACAGATGGCCAGATTGAATCCACATCCAGTAAATTCAAAATGTCCTGGAGACTTATCACTGTCAGATTGTGATATATCACAGTCAGATTGTGATATACTGCCAAACCCTGCCAAATTTCACTGAAGCAGCTAAAACACGTCAGTGCCTGACTGTGTTTTTCTTACCTACACATGTTGTTTTTTTCCTTGTACCAGCTCTGTGGACAAAATATGACATTTTAATGTTTTTGCTAAACGCAAACTCGGGTTTATATTTAAAAAGAAAAAAAAAAAAAAAAAAAAAAAGCCAGGAGCACTTTCAGGCTTTCGGGACATTTGGAATAATATTGGATCTGGATCTAGCTGTTGTTATTGTTATCGCTTTAGGTAGCTCCACTTTCTCCAAGCAGGAGCCGTGTGTGAAGAAGCGGAGTGAGAAGGGACAAGAAATATACTCTGTGTTCTCATTCGACTCGTACTTCAAGTATAGCAGGGTGATAACAGGATACAGGTACGACGTCGTGTCCGTTCATGCAGCTGGATGCCGGACTGCTAGAGAGAGAGCCACCTGAAATCAAACATGAGGAGCAGGAGTTTGTAAGAAAAGAGAATCAAAGTCCTCAATAATTCTTTCATTTTGAATTTATAACAAGACTAAAATGAATGACTCAAATGAAACTTAATATGCTCGGTAAACGCTAAAACAAATTGACACTGACTTTGATATTTGTTCAATAGAAAAACATGAAATAAGATCATATCTATTATTATTATTATTATTATTATTATTATTATTATTATAGACTATGATGTATTTATGGTCACAGAGAGCTGAAGTGAAACTGGAACTTCTGGGTTCTGATTCAGAACTAAGAAAGCCTCATTCAAACCCCCTCAGGACATCTGTAACTAATAAATAAATATGCAGCCTTGGGGCAGAGCCTTTCTCCACAGGCTACCACGTGGTTCCCTTCAAAAGTTTATGTGTGGGCAGCAGTTTTTTGCTAAATAATCTAGAATGATTGCTTATTCAATATTTATGCTTTGTAGCAGCCTTTAATAAACAGCATTCACAGTTTGTCCCGGACCCGGTCCACAGTTTTAGGTCTAAAAAAATAAGGATTTCAGTTTTGGATTTTTGAAACATTTATAAATACACAGAATTTTCTTATTTTTAAAACAATTAAAAAATGTTTATGGCATTCTAGGTTAATGAGTGTAGATGTGGACCAGTTTAGAACAAATGGCAATTTCCTCCTTTAAAAATTAAAATTAAAGCATAATGAAGTCTGCAAAAAGGGAAGTAGTAGTAGTAAAAATTCCTAAAGGGAAGGAAGTGGAGATGGAGAAATGGAGAGGTTGGGGGTTATCGGCCTGCAGGTCCCCCCGGATATTGAAGGCACTGTATGGGTGACAGGCGACAGAGAGTCGGGAAAACAAATGAACTTTGGCAGCCAGCTGGAGCACCAGTCACACCAGTTAGTGAGCCTGAGGCTGTATCATCACAGGATGAGGAGCAGCAGGGATCTGCTTAGAAATATGACTCCAGGACGCACAGGGGCCAAACAGCCAGTGGGGCCCTGGATGAAACCCACCAGATTTGGAAGTGGGGTGGACATCAGAAGGGTGAATGATAAATTCTTGGCCTAAGGTAGAAGGAGCTAAGTTATACAGCTCTCAAAGGCAGATCAACTGTTTGAATGTTGTCATTTTTGTGGTTGCTTTGTGTAACAACATCAGCCTTCATGAGGTCATTGGCTACCTCAGTCTCAAGGGTTTTATCACCCAAGGAGGTCCTTGACCTCATCTGACCTGATCTGGCCCCTCAGGCTACTACCTCTTCTCCAAGATGAGGAAGGAGCTCAGTGGTCGCCATGTTGACAGTGATGCTGACATCATCACAGCTGTGGACCACTTCCTGGAGGTCCAGGATGCAGACTTCTACAAAGAAGGGATCTGTATGCTCTATGACTGCTGGACTAAGGGTGTAAACTCACTCCTCCTCATCAATCAGCCTTGAGCTGTATACAGTACATATTGTCATGACAACCACAGTTTTTTCATCATATTTATGAAATGTAATATTTCAGAACGGCTAGTAATAGTTGTCTGAGGGGACACAGGCAGATCTAGCTTTTGGTTTACTTTGCCAGTTTCACGGGTCTGTGTGTGTGTGTGTGTGTGTGTGTGTGTGTGTGTGTGTGTGTGTGTGTGTGTGTGTGTGTGTGTGTGTGTGTGTGGTTGTACAGCTACGTATGATTTCTATACACAGAAATGAAGATTGAGACAGATATGATATTGAAAGAGAACAAATGCACACGTAATTGTCAGATCACCCCAGGCTCACACACACACACACACACACACACACACTAGTAGCTAACATTGCCCAGGAGGGGGTGAGGAATCTCCCTCACAGAGATAAACACAAATATCAGAGTATCTGAGCTGCATGTTGGAGCAGGATCCACTGAGCTTCTCTCTTCCCGAGCTCTCTTCTCTGCTGTGGTTTGTGGTGCAATGTCTAGACAGTATGTTGGGTTCCAGTCAGTATACACAAACACACACACACACACACACTCTCACTCTCTCTGTTCTTATTTGTCTGTATTCTCTGTTGTCATGGGAACTACACTCAAGACCTATTGTCTTTCTCTGTCTCTCTCCCGTTTCTCTTGCTCTCTAACAGACAGACAGTATTGCAATCTTTTTAGGTTCAGTCAGAGGTCGGCAATAAGTCTCAGCCACGGGCCAGTTTTTCAGCATTGCTCAATGGGGGGTAATTAAGAAATGAGTCTGCTGTCTTACCCTGATTCATACGCTTTTATTTATTTTCAATGAATGTGCCGGTGCTACCTTTATTAACATCACGAGTTGCCGGGTTGTGGTTGTGTGTTGACAGCAGGTGCACAAAGCACACAACTGTCCCACCAGAGACCAGAGTTTCCCTGTCTGTGGCTTAAGCAGCAAATGCACTCAGGTTAAGGTTATGGAAGGTTATGGTGCTTTTGTTGAAATGTAACAGTGGATATGATTTCACATCACTAATGTGTATAAATAGGAATAAAAAGAGGAACGTGTCTGAAAACAAAATTATTCCAACTTTATGGGCAACAGTGTATTAGCAACTTGCCAAGTATGTAAATTAACAATTCATCTTCATTGTGTAGGAAACATGATCTAGTTGCTATAACATTTTCTTTATTGTTGCACATTAAAAAAAAAAGGTTTTTAGGAGACACAAGAATTGACTTAAATCTCTGAATGGTTCAGGTCCAGAATCCATCTCAGATTTGATTATACATTACAAACCTTCTACACAGCTCAGGCCAGCTGGTTCTGGTCCACCTGCACCTGTCAGCCTGAGCAAAGTGGACCAGAACTATTCAACTCAGCATTTGAGTTCACACTGACTGGATTTTACAGTTTTTACTTAGTGTCCCTTCTTATTCATTTAAGTCAAATTATGAGGTTTAAAATTTTTTATTGAACATAATTACAGCTGTAACACATTGTTCTTAATACATACAGAACATTTGAGGTACATTACTTGAATATGCTGACATTAAAATTCAAAGTCATTTTGAGACAATTTATTAATCAAGCCTGAACTTACTGAATTTCATGATATGAAAAACAGATGATGGGAGAAAATGGCGTAGTGCTTTCACTTCCTGGTGGTCAGTGGTCAGACTGCTCCATATTTGTCCAGTGACGGTGAAGAAATATTAAATAGAGAAAATGGCAGCGTGCTTGACAGTAGATAACTTGGCAAGTCTCCACTGCTGAGGCGAAGGTGCCTGTAGTGAGATACAGAGCGTGTGAAGAGAACATGGCGGCTGGTTTTTTTTGTCATAAAACAAACCCTGACCATTCCCAGCAAAGCTGAGGGAATTGGCTGGTTGAAGTGGTTCAACAGCCAGTGGTTCCTCCACTAAACATGGTTTAGACGCTTTTAGCTTATATGCTGTTCACATCTGTGAACCTAAAAATCTGTTTGTAATGGCCTTTCATGAAACTGTAGAGCTCATTTTTATTCTTTACACTGCCTCTGATTTATATTTTTTAATTACTTAAATTAAAAATCTTCTCATCTGAGTCTGTTTGACAGCAAACAAGCACATTTCCCAAGATGCCTCTTTAGCTCTTTAAGACTATGAACAACCTGATTTAAACTATCCATTCTTAAGATTCTACAACTGTTTATCAGCCTCATCTGATCTGTTTTTCTTTCGCTGTCAGCAAATAGCCCTAAGGACCTCCTACGGACCTCTTGGCCGTTGACTCACCCTCCTTCTCTCTCTTTGACTCTCTCTGTGTGGTACTTGGCATCAGTTTTTGTTCTGCTTTGTTGCCAAGAGAAGACAATTCCAACTTCAGCTCCCTCCTCGTCGTCCTCTTTAGAGTGCTACTCAGCTCTGCTGTGATGGTGGAATCACACACAATCGCCTTCACCTGCTGTTTCAACACCGAATGTGGAAGGAAACGACACTAGAGTTTGATGTTCCAGTGTCGCTCTGCTAAGTCTTGAATAAGACTATGTATTCTATGTGCATGTTAGTGCACATACCCAGCCCTTTATCAGGAACACCCCTACACTTGCTTCTTCATGCAGTTATCCAATCAACCAATGATGTGGCAGTTTCAGTTAATGTTTACATCAAACATCAGAATGTAAAAATCTGATCTCAGTGACTCTGATGATTGTTGGTTTGAGAGTTTTCACACATTCACAGTTTCTAGAGTTTCACTCTGAATGGAGTCAAAAGCAAAACCCATCCAGTGAGCAGCAGTTCAGAGGATGTTTGGGTCAGAATTGGGCATCAATAGCCTGAATCCATGGACAGTTTGGGTTGGGGTGGGGGGATCCAAAGCATTCCATCAACTATTCAACCACATTTAATAAGGTAATGTTTGATATCAGTCAGCCATGATGTATCTAAGATTTGACTGAAGCTCTATCTCATCTACCCACCATTTGTTTTGGGGAATCTAATGAAAATTGAAAATCTGGCAACCAACATCATTAGTTGTGCTAAACCTGCCAAGTCCCACTTTAATTCCTGGACGTCACTGATTTACATGATGTCATCTTTGTTGGATGGTCAGGCGAAGGCCCTGGCAATGATGTCATCAAGACATCGTGAAATTAGCGGCTGCGACATTATAAACCAGGAGCCGTACCTGTCTTCACTGACACATCCACACTTCCTCTGAGGAGACATGGATAGCTCTGGTGGTCTGTGAGTCGCCTGGGTCTCAGCATGTCCTGACGGCAGCCCTAAACTCTCAGCACTTGGATTCGCCTCTCGCAACTTGAATCCTGCTGATTTTCTCTCTCATTTTCTCTCTCATTGTATTTTGAAGGAAACTTTACTGGAAAGTTTTGAGAAAGAGAAAAAAAGGGTGGAGTGACATGTTAATATCACATAACGCCATAAAAAATGATTGAATATTGTGCTGTCTGGAACCTCTGCTAAAGGGCTGCTACTTTGTGCAGAGAGTGGGGTGACCCCACTGAAAGCAGGGGATGGGGATAACACTCCCTCAGTGAGTTGTTGTTGTGCTGCCTTGGTTCCACAGATGCCTGTAAGAAGGAGGTGCCCATGAGCAACCTAGAGCACAAGTTTTTACCAGCTCTCCTCTCAACAGTGCTACCAACAGGGACAAGGGGGGCAGGGTGGTTAGTAGGGAGGCAGGATGGTAAGTAGGTTGGGGGGTTAGAATGTCAAGTAGGCAAACACCAGTAGAAGCTGTGCTCCTTCAGAATCACATCTTGGCCAGAGAGATGAGAGCTGGACAGCCCTGGAACTTGGACTCACCCTGCACTTTATTAGGAACACCAAACTATCTACGACTTGATTGAACTGTCTCATCTGCCAGATTAAATGAGACGGTCTGTATTGGCTTGTTGTATCATCTTCTAATGGCTACTACCTGCAGGATAATGCTCCATGTCACAAAGCTAAAGTCATCTCAAGCTGGTTTCATGAACATGACAGTGAGTTCAGTGAACTTCAGTGGCCTCCCGAGCAGTCTCAAGGCCTGGATCCAGTAGAACACCTTTGGGATGTGGTAGAACAGGAGGCTGGCAGCTTGAATGATATGATGAATCATGTCAACATGGAGGATAAGCTCAGAGGAACGTCTCCTACATCTTGTGGAATCTATTCCACAGCCCCACCCAGTATCACTATGGAGTTAAAAGTACGAGGAGACACAAATGCCCTGAGGAATTTATTTATTGTACATGCAAATGTACAATAAACACACACAAACACACACTCCTTAGCACGAGTGTGAGGATTCACCCATCTCATGCATGGTGTCCAACACTGCTCCGTTGCAGCCAAGATTTAATATCACATAGCCTGCCAACAGCTGCCATGGCAACCTGCCCTTCCCCACAATGCAATTTTTCCACTGTCCCTGAGCTCCAATCTACAATGCCCCCCCCATTTGTGTCTTAAGTCATCTGCATATTAGATCAGATCAGTCTAGAATGAGAAGATTGCATGTGGTTACAGTTGAGTTTTACTGTTATGGTACTGGACTTGTGGATTAAAGGATTTGCCCCACAGAGATGTTGATTGTAATGTATGTATATCGTAATCTTTGGCTATCAATTAGTTTCTTCATGAAATGTCATGAATGAGGGTTAGGGCTCACCTGAAGTCAGCTGGGATTGGCTCCGTGACCCTTAAGAGGATAGGAGGCATAGATAATGGATCCATCCCATTAACATCTTGTTTTCCACTGACACAGAAGCTATTATAGTGTTTGCTAACAGCAGTTCATATTTGTCATGTTAATCAAAGAAATATTCGGATTTAAATTAAATGCAGTTCAGGCAGAGCACTTACGTCACGCTCACATCAGATCTGAGGTGCTTGTACTTTAAGTTGAATATTTCCATTTTATGCTACTATACTTCATACTTTGATTCACTATTTCTGACTAAAAAGATATTTCTGTAAATCAAACTACAACAGCTTGTATTGCTGTCTTGTACATGCTTGCCTGGAGTGGGTTTTGGCTCTAATATAGGAAGATTATGTCCCTATTCGTCCTCTGGCAAACAAGGATCTGATTGGCTCAGCTGTATTTCCAACCCAAATGAAACAGCCAGCAATGAGCACAGCACCAGGACTCAAGTCTTGTTGTTGTGTTTAAACATTTTCTCAAAATGTTCATGTTCTGAGAATAATATTATTCATCAGCCTTTATTTACGTATATTGAATATGACAAAATAAGGTCTGAGTGCTTGGTTCTAATACAGTGAAATCTTAATGGTCATGACAGTGTTCTTCCAGCTTTGTGTATGAAATTTCAACATAGGCAGTGTCCCATTGCACCAAGCCAGCTCCATGAAGAAATGATTTTCCCAATTAGCTGTGGAAGAAGCTTGACTGGCCTACACAGAAGCCTGAACTCAGCCCCCCGATCCAGCACCTTTGGGATGAACTTGAATGCTGACTGTGAGCCAGCCCTTATCACCCAGCATCAGTGTCGGACTTCATGATGCTCTTGTAACTGTATAGGAGCAAATCCACTTGCAGCCAGGTTCAAACATGCGGAGGCAGACTGAAACTAGAAGAGTGTAGGCTGGGCTCCTTCTTCTCTCTTTCTCCACCACAACCACCTCTAATCGACTCCTCCAGGATAAAGTGAAACTCCAGAAGGTGAATGAATGAATGAATGAATGCACGTGATTGATTTGCTGAGATCATTTCCCCACTAACAAACACGTTGAAGTGAGTCCCCAGTGAATCCCGAGGCCTTATTCTGACTTCTTGAGCTTTGGCTGAGCAAACATCACATCCCCTTCTCTTTGAATCCTGCTTTTATTTCCCTCTGCCTCCTTCACAACCATCTTTTAATTACACCTACTAATTAAAACTCCAACAAGCTGCCAGCCTTGCAGCCACCACCACCCACCCAGCCCTCCTCCTTTAGGTCACCCAGCTCCCTAAGGAGGGAAAACAAATAAGAGAACAGTGAAGGAACACACACAGTCTGTTTTTACTGCTTCATCCTTTCTCTGCTCCTCTTATCATCTTTAATCCTGTACCTCTTTATGGTTGTTAAGCCACTGGAGCAGTGTGGAAGCATAGGGCGCAGGGCCAGGGGGTCAAGGAGGCTTCTCCAAAGAGGCTGCCCCTAGCAGTGGTGGTCCAGCTCCTCAATGAAATGAGCCGCTGAACACTGCTGGAACAAAAAGTTCCCTCACACTGAGAGCAGCACCAAACAAGATTTTAGAATAAACAAGACTAAGTCTGCAAGTCTGCTGTTAAAGCCTACAGCCCCACTATTTTTCAAGGTTTAGCAGTCAAGTTTATCCTGAGGAAAGGTCAGGAGGTCATTAAAATCAAAGGGTTTATCACCATGGGAACAAAAAATATGCTCAGAAAATGTAAAGAAAACCTGCCTTTTGGATTATAGGATATCTTATGCGTATAGCTAACATTTAGCTCGAGTTTCGTATTAGACGTTAGCTTGTGGAGCGTCCAAAACAGAGACAGTGTTACTAACTTATGCACTGGCTCAGTTTTTCTTTCTTTTTTCTTTTCTTTGATATCTTCTTCACGCGTGCACTGCAACCCTGAACGTATCTGGACATTACAGCAGTGGAGCTGTATATGTGCACACACCTCCCAGATCTCAGCATCTCTAAGAATAGCAAAACATTAAAGCAATGCTGATGAAAATACTTGTAGATACAGTAGTAGATCATAGTAGGACAATTACTATGTGTAATCTATGGTCACTGTGTGTTAGTTCTTCTGTGTCATGTTAAATCATGTCAATTGCTTCCAACTTGGGTTATTGATTATCTTCATAAGCCTACTCTTGTGTAACATCTGGTCTTCGAGGTTTCAGTGAGCACAGACTTACTGCAAGTGTCTCTGTTTGCTTTAAACAAGGCCCTGATGCTGCATTTATAGCATTTGTTAGTTACTGTAATTAATCAGTCGTAGATGTTTTGTGTTATTTGTGTCATCATTGTGCCTATTCTCAGTGTTTTTTTGAAATAACAGAGCGGATTTAAATGAAACCTAAAGCAGGCGTAATACATAACAGCTTGACACTGCGCTGTAATTTTCTTTTCCAGATTATAATAAGCATCTGAGCTTTCTGTAAGGGCCATGTGTCAGCCATGTGTGGTTGAGTTATCCTACACCCAAAGCCTTTTGCATCCTTCTAAAGACCATGCAGCTGACCAACCAACCCTGTCTCCTGGAAACTGCATTTATATCCAAATAAACTGCAACAGCAAATTTGTTTTGTAGGAAGCATGACAACGACTGCACTACGTTTCCTATAAATGTAATGATGCTAATCCAATGTAACAGTACAACATCAGCATGTAAAGATTACAGGACTTTTAAACTTTTTAATGGTTGTGTGTTGATCCTTAAAATCTAAGATTTAGTAACGTCAGGGACAGATCCTGATTCTGGTTCAGTGCAGAAAAAAGTTCAGACACAGCTTGATTGTTTACATTTAACCACAGTCTCTGACCCAGAATGCCTTTGTTGTCTAAGCCCCGACCACAGATGGGACTCTGGAGGCGAACCCTGGTCTCCAGAGTGACAGTTGTGCACTTTGTATGCCCACCATCTACCCCAACCACTTCCTAGCAACTTCGCTACCATTTATAAATGTAGCACTTTTCATTCAGAAAATATGTTGCCACTGCACGTCAGCGACCACGTTTCCTACAAAATGTTTTGTTGCAGTGTTGTTGTTTATAAATGTAATTTATGAATGGAAAAAGCATTGCACTGACACTGACACAGTGTTTCTGACCAAAGAGTTACTGGATCTATCCTTTTTTTTGTTTGTTTGTTTTTATTTTAAAAAAAAATTGCGAATGACTGGCGACCAGTCCCGGGGTTACCCCTCCTCTCGTCCATAGTCAGGTGGGATAAGCTCTAGCTTGACCCTCCCCTTGACCCTGACGGATTAAGCGGTATAGAAAATGGATGGATGGATGGATAGTTGTGTTGAGCTTAAAAGTGGTAGTTTATTTCCAAATACATTTAAAAGACTTTATTCAGTCATTATTTAATAATTATTGGAAAAAATAGTTTGCAGCTGTAATCTCCTTGGGCAAATCATTCCAAAGGCTCAGGGGCCCTGAATGCAAAAGCTCCATTTTTTAGAATAAAGAGAAGGACATTTTTGTGACATCCACTTATCGATGTCATGAAAACAGCTAATCAAAATTGTGATCTTTGTTTTAGGCTTAAATAGATATGGGTGTTGTCTGAGTAAAAAATATGTGATATTGTGTCTAAGGAGGCCTGTGAGTAAAAAAAAAAAAAAAAAAAAAAAGAAAAAGAAAAAAGAAAGAAAGAACCTTGTGATACTCCAGGGCCACACAAATTGTGGCTTTTCTACAGTTGCCAATAACAACACCTGTCTTTTAGGTAGGACCTGAACCACTACAGAAAAAAAAAAGAAGAATCTGTAAAGGACAGATTGGAATTTTCATTTTGTTTCATTTTGTTTCTGAGAAGCCTGGGGAATGTGGAGGAGTAATGCCAGGTCTAAGAGATGTAATCTTTGTTGTGAAGAGGGGAAGAAACTGGTTGCACTTCTGCAGCAGCATCTGTGTCTATCATTGACTGGTGCAATGGAAATAGGAAAATGACTAGTTATTAATTAAATTGTTATTATTATATAATAATTATTAATTAGTTATTAATTAAAACAATTAATAATTAGCATTTTAGTGAAAAATTCATCCTAAAAGTCACTTAGACCGTGAAATAAAAACAAAAGTGAATACTGATGTTCTTTTGTTAGTTAGTTAACAAGTAAGTGGAAAAATGAAATCTAAAAACACGATACAGTGTGAAAAGCGAAGGGGTCTGAATACTGTCTGAAGCTGCTGTGTCTCTAATGTTTTTGAATCAGATCATGTTCCATGTCTCTAGATGCAGAGTGAATCATCTGAGGACAGATACAAACAGGGCTGTCTGCAAGATTTACTGTGGTCCAGATTCCCTTAGTCTGACCCTCCCTAAGAATTTTTTTTTACTCTCCACCAAAAACAGTCTGTTCATTTTTTTTTAATTTTACAAATAGAATTTCATACATATATTGTTTTTCTGCAAATATTATTTTCTAACCTGATGACACCCAAAGCCTCTTCTACATTGCCAGGAATATAATTCTGGTCGATGTTTCCTGTCAGCAGTGGTAGCTATAAGGTCTTAACTACTAACTACAAACACCTGATAAATAAAACTTTTATAATTAACATTTAACACTGTGCAAGAATATATTATTTTAATTGTTAATATTTCTTTCTTTTGGACTCGGTCTTGACTCAGACCTAGAGCTGATTGGACTTGGACATCCCAAATTAATTGATCTTGATGATTCAATGATGGACAACAGCCCCACTGGAAAGACACATTTGCTCAAATGCTACAAAATTAAAATCACAGATTGTTTAGAAACTGTGGATAAAAAGTGTTGCTGACGGGGTGTTAAAGGCTTAATTCACCCTTTTCTAAACTCAGTATGATCAGCGCACTGATTCACAATGCTGGAGTTTTACAAGTCATTACATTATTCACTCTCTTTGACTTCAAATTAATAAAATTAATACATAACTAGTTAAATGTACAGCTCAGTTCAAGTTTAGTGTCCATTGTGGTCAATGTGAGCTGTCCTCTCCTGGTGGTCTTGGAATCTAGACCCATAATGCATGAACGTCAAACAACACACTTGGACCTTGCTTATCACCAGTTGCAACTATGTTTGTATTTTGACTCAGGTACATCACATGGGTATTAATGGAACCACTCTGAACCACTGCAGAGTGTTTAATGGACAACACACTACATAAAATGTTGTCTCAAAAAAAAAAAAAAATACACAATTGTCTCCTCTTTCACTTGTCCCCACCAGCCTGTGTGTCATTGTTCAAATATCAGCTTCTTAGCAGACGGGCAGAGAGACAGAGGTTGAAAGAGAAGATGGAGGGAGGTGGACAGCAGAGAGAAAAAGCTGTTGAATAGAGGAGGGTAGTCAGAGGAGGAGGAGGAGTGCAGCTGTCCAAACACTGAGCCTCTCTGTACCTGCCCTGAATCTACCTCCCTCCTTTAACCCTGTTCCCATATTCAAACCTCAGCCTGCCTCTGCTGCTCTCTGATCACACACCAGCACTAAAACCAAGGTTTGAAGGAGCTTCCTGATGAGAGCAGAGAGTCGAGGGACATAAAACTGAAACAAGCTGCAAGTCGCTGTGAAGCTTCACAGGACTGAGGAAGAACGACAGAGTCAGCAGGAACTTCTCTCTGTGTTCATCACTTTGACATTACACAAAGTGATTTGATCTCTTGTTTATATAAAATGAATGAATTGTCTGGACATTGTTTGGTAAAGACATTCAATTTGTTTCCATCCACCCAACTGTTTAAGTTTGCACGTAGAACAATGTGCAAATGTTGGAAATTAAAAAAAAAAAAAAGAAGAAGAAAACATCAGATCTGTGTGGAGTTCTGAGACTGTAACCTCCTTCAATTTAATACATGACACAAACACAGCTGTCATACTTCTATAGCGTTCTCTATAGGATTTAGCACAGTTTGATTTGACTTCTGCTCCTTTAATTGTGTCACAGTCTTGTCATCTGCAGGGGTTAAATGGCACAATTTTTTTCCAACTGCTGCTGATCTTAATGTGCCTACTTCTAACATCTGCTAACTGTAGTAGATGGAAATGTGCATTTACTCACATTTTCTTCCTTTTCCCTCTCAGGATGGTTCATAATAACTTTTATGATCCTTAACTTTCATCATCCGCCATCATCAGTACTTGGGTTTATGAAAATCAAGTCAAAATGTCTCACAAAATAATGTTAACATAGTGTTTGCATTGTCACACGCAGCACGCTAGTTAGCTCAAAACACCTCAGCACTGAGAACAGCCTCAAAGGAAGAAAGTAGAAAGAAAGTATCTCTTTTCTTCATAGAGCCCCGCTCTGGCCCAAAACACACACACACACACACACAAACACTCCCCGCACCATCCAAAGGGACCTTCCACACAAATCTCTCATTCTCTTTTGTCTTTTGTTCCCTTTCTATCTTTTCTCTGTCCTTGGCTGCCATCATCTCTCCCTCCCTCTCTCTCTCTCTCTGTCCCTCTCCCTCTCTGGGAAGTTTTCTCACTTTCACTCTGAGCTGTCAGGAGGAAGAATGTGTCTATAGAGATCTGTACTGGCTGTGGTTGCGGCCTCTTCTTGTGGAGCCGGCCTTGGCTCCATTCATCGCTCGCTCTACAGCTTTTGCGGTCATCATACTAATACTATAGATCTAATCCACACACAGCACCCTCTGTAAGTCCAGCCAACAAAGCATCACTCTGAGTGCAGATGATAAAATGAATGCATTCAGACAAATCCGTCTCAGGGAGAACATAGCACCTGCGACGTTTCCCTGTCTGTGCAGTTATTTTTGCCATTTGTGCTGCTCGTAAGGGGCAGTGGTCGACTGTGTCTGACAATATTATTCCACGGTTTGTAAACACACCGAATGGCCAGATGTGTGTTGGTGTGAAAATAGAAAGGACTGGAATTCTAAAGCTCTGTTTCTTCACACAGAAAAAATGCTGCTAAAATATCTGCACTTTGTGAGCACTTTGTACACCTGCTATCCACCCCAGCCACTTCCTGATGACTGCTGACTGTTGCTAATAGATATAGCATAATCCAGACAGTGATTTGTAGTTAAAAAGCAGTTTTGTTGCATATGAATGCAGTGTCTAGAAGACAAGGTTGCAGTTGCAAAATTACTTTGGCCACCTTTTGTCCAGTCAGTCAGAGAGAGAGGAGAAGGGAGGAGTGTGGTGCATCATGGGAAATCCCCTCAGCAGTCTAAGCCTATAGCAGCATAACTAGGGGATGGTTCGAGGCAAAGCCTGAGCCAGAACTAACTATAAGATTTATTAAAGAGGAAAGTTTTTAGCCTCCTCTCAAACATGGAGAGGCTGTCTGCCTCCAGAACCCAAACTGGTAGATGGTTCCACAGTAGAGGAGCCTGAGAGCTGAAAGATCTACATTCTGTTCTTCTTTTGGAGACTCTAGGAACCACAAGTAAGCCTGCATTCTGGAAGCACAGTGTTATAGTGGGGTAGTAAGGTACTATGGGCTCCTTAAGATATCATGGTGCCTGACCATTGAGCGTTTTGTAGGTGAGGAGCGGGATTTTAAAGCCTGTTCTGGATTTTACAGGGAGTAAATATAGAGAAGCTAATACAGGAGAAATATGATCTCTGTTCCTGGTTCCTGTCGGTATTCACGCTGCAGCATTTTGGATAACTCTGAGCTTCCTTATAGTGACACTGGATGCCAATGCCAGGCAATGTCATCTAGAGTGACTATATCATTAGATAAAGAGTTTCCGAGGTGCTTTAGGTCAATTGGAATTACTGTCTGATTTCCGCTGGCTGACAAGTAAAATTAGGTTTTTTAGTTTGCCTGCACAACAATGGAGTCTTTTTTGTAATGTTACCTAAAGGAAGCATATAACAGGTGAACAGAGCTGGTGCAAGCACAGAACCATGTGAAACTCCAAGTTCAACATTTATGTACATGGAGGATTCATCATTAATGTGTACAAACTGAAATCGACTTGATAAGCAGGACTTAAGCCAGCAGTGAAGCAGTGAACACTTTAAAAAACATTTATTTTCTCACCACTTCTGTCTAAACACATCATGGTCTAATGAGTTTTACCAGTGAGTGGCGCTTTCTTAAATATTTGGAATTGACTTGTGGCTCATTTGATCTTTGATGAACCAAAAAAAAAAAAAAAAAAAAAAAAACATTAATGGGCAAATAAATCAGGTATCTAGAATTTGTCAAAGTGGACCAGACTCAGGACATATTGGTTCTGTAAAATTCCTTCATCTAATAGCGCCCACTTCCTTTTTTCAAGATCACATATTGCCTCATTAGGTGGTTGTGGGGAGCGGTTGGAAAATTGTCTCTATTCTTTCCATCTGAATCAGTCCTTTGAGCAGGCCCCATGTGGGCCCATTACAACATCAAAACGCCTTTCACATGCGCAGAGAGCTTGAAAGGGTTAAAAACCAGTGTTAAGTAATAGCTCCTTAATTTAGCCTGAACACATCTGGCTTCTTTTTGGTTTCTGGTTTTGCTGTGTGGAGGTGAAGTTAGAGCATACAGTAAAGGCTCTACAGTATAAGCAGTGTGAAAAGCTCTTGTGGTTTCCCTTCTCTTTTTTTTTCTTCTCTCTCTCATAAGATTTAACTCTTCTTGCCAATCCTTCTTCTTCTTCCATTTGTGTTGTCACCAGCTCTTTTCTTTTGTTTTTTTCTGACAAGGACGTACCAACCCACTGTTACAGCAGCACAGTCATCACTGGATCCTCTTAGGCACAGTTTCCTGAATTGAAGTTCAGGATCCCTTAATGAGAAAAGCCTGGGACAAGTGCCCAGAACAATAAAGGTGTAACAAAAACGGTGTAATAACAAAAACAGTTATGACAGTGCATCAATAATGTCAGGTGAGCACGTGGCCTAACTACTGATATGATTGAGCCAAACAAGTCCAAACTGGGCACTGAGTTTGTGGGCACTGAGGGTTGCGTCAGGAAGGGCATCTGGCGTAAAACAACGTGCCAAATTTGAAACATGCCAATTGTCAGTTTCAGATGATTTGCCGCGGTGACCCCCTGATGGAGAACAGTCAAAAGTGGAACAACAACAACCACAACCAGGACCCATAGGAGTTTGTCCTTGGGGAGACAGTGTACCAGGCCTTCGTTGTCATGTTTACAATAATAAATACATGACGCAATTAAACTTATGGAATGTTCGTATGTTGGTTAAGTTTATACACTAAAACTACTTGGTTAAGTTTAGGAAAAGATCATGGTTTGGGTTAAAATAAATACTTCCTCAAAGTTGGTGGATTTTTATTGTGACTGTTACACTAATAAATATGCAGTTAGGTTGTGAAAGGGTCAAAAATGAAACAACTGGATTCAAATGGGAAATGAACAGTGGTCTCCTGTGCTTTTGTTGACCTACCCATCCACTCATACCAATGCAGACTTTGTTGCTATATATACCACATCACCTGACTTTGTCCCTTGCTCCTGTCATAATTACTATGGCCACTAGAGGTCATCTAACAATAAAACGTAACTATGGGTCATAATAAACTGCTTGCACAGATGATCCATGAGTTTGTTTTTTTACAGACGGAAAGTCTCTCAAGAGTTTGCATTGAGTTTCTTCAAACTAGCGTAGTGAAACAGCACCCCTCGGGTTTGCAATAGGTAGGAAATGTCCGTGAGTTTGTGTGGTGAAAGTTGGTATTACACTGCCAGTCATGGCGTTATGTCAAGTCTACAGAAGTAATGTCAGGTGAAGTTAGCAACTTGATTAGCAACTTCATCCCACTGCAGAGCTGTGAGTGGTCACAGTAGTGGAAGACATGTTCAAATCTTTAACAATGCTGCAAAGTAAATAATACTCCATTAAATGTAATGTAATAAAAGTCCTGCATGAAAATGATGTAAAATATCAGATTAAAAGTACTTGTTTCATCCTTGCGAGTCATAATATGTAGCACTGTCAGATAGTTATTAGATTAATAATGATTTGTTAATGTTCAAGTAGCATAGTTACTGTTGTAGATGATTGAGTTGAGGTGGAGCTGTTTTAAATGCTTTCTATATAGCTCAGTATTTTAGTTTAGTGGCTTCCAACATAGGGGTTGGACCCCCTTTAAAGGTTCACAAGATAATTGTGAGGGGTCTTGAAGTTATTACTAGGAGAGGGAGAAGGGGAGTTCTGCTACACTAATGTATTTTCATGATTTTTTTTTTTTTTTTTTTGGAGGATAATGGCTGAATTTACCTCTGGGTGTTCCCCCCATACAGCACATTCCGCACTGTTTAACACTCCACTCTTGTCTGTGTATTCTCAGGTTGTTTGCCACTAAGTGCAGCAGCTGTCTGGAGAAGATAGCACCCACAGAGTTTGTAATGCGAGCTCTGGAGAGTGTTTACCACCTTAGCTGCTTCTGCTGCTGTGTCTGCGAGCGCCAGCTGTGCAAAGGAGACCAGTTTGTTCTGAAAGAAGGTCAGCTGCTGTGCAAGAATGACTATGAGAAGGAGAAGGACCTGCTTGGCACAGTCAGCCCAGACAACTCTAACTCAGGTAACTCTGGGGATTCCATGGTCGACGATTACAAACCCAGCGGATTTGAAAACACGTCCATTTAATAACAGTCAAGTCAAATCTGTGGTGAAATAAAGAGGGTTTTTTTTTTTGTTTGTCTCTTTGTGTCTGGTGACAGATAAGAGTGAGGATGATGAGGACCTTGATGTGAAGTCAGAGAAGTGTCCTGCAGCAAGGAAAGGCAGCGATGACAGCAAAGACCTTCGCCGGCCCAAGCGGCCACGCACTATTCTCACCACCCAGCAGAGGAGAGCATTCAAGGCCTCCTTTGAGGTCTCCTCCAAGCCCTGCAGAAAGGTGAGGGTTGAGATGTTTCACTTATTACATTCTAAAGTTTTGCTTAGTGGCCAGACTGGAACTCCACGCACATTATGTGAGCATGTAAAAATGGCTGATTAATGTTAAACTGTGTTACTGTGACTTGCAGGTGAGAGAGACCCTGGCTGCAGAGACGGGACTCAGTGTTCGTGTGGTCCAGGTCTGGTTCCAGAACCAGAGAGCAAAGGTCAGTAAAGAAGTCCACTGAAAAAACAAGCTGTCACCACTCGCGCTGTATACGTGCTGTGTTCACATCATGTGGGACGGAAGCATTCGTGTCCACAGGCAGCTGCTGTCAGTCATACCGTGTCTCTGGTTTTTACTCATTAGTGGAGATTCCAGCTGTCTTACATTCTCATTGTCGTACTTTCAGCTGGTTTGTGGTTTTTCATGCCCCAAAGCAGATTGATAGAAACACAGACCTACAAACTCCAAGAGACCTACGAGACTAGAAAGGTGACTGACGATTTTCAAAACTAAACAGGGCTCCAATTCAAAAAAGAAAAATCCAGCATAAATGTAATCTGTACAGTTTGGCCACATCTTAAAAGAGTCTGAAAGGGCACTAACTCAGTCTTTTCCTGCCATCTCAAGCTTTCTGTCAAAAGGAACAGATGAGCATTTCCTCTGCAAAGATAACCACCATGAAGAAATTGCCTCCTTACAGCATACGTAATATTAGCTTGATTAGCATGGCTAACAATTTTGTAGTGGTCCCTCAAGAGTCTCCCTCATCATTTCCCTTGACCTGACATACACCACCTGTTAAGTCCACCTCCCTAATTTGTAAAAAACATACACTTACAGTTCAGGTAGCAGGCAGGTATGAGACAACAGGTAACTTAAGGCAGGTAGGTATATAGATAAGTGCATATGTATATATATATATATATATATATATACAGTATATGTACATAGACTACAACTGAAAAATGTGCTCTGAGCTTTGACAGATTTGAATATTGTAGTCATTAAGTGATCGTTATCATTATATGATCGCTCAATATATCTAAGTACGTATGTATGGAAATGAAGTGAGCTCTTTCACATTTGTTCATATCGATAGTGTGTCTCCTCAGCCACCAAGCTGTTTACTGTGTGTGTTTATTTACAGATGAAGAAATTAGCCCGCCGGCAGCAGCAACAGCAGGAGCAGCACAACAGCCAAAGGCTAGGCCAAGGTGAGGATTTCTCATCTGTGTGTGTATTTACTGTACTGCTTATCTGCTTTTCTCTGATGTAAAAAAAAAAAAAAAAATAATAATAATAATTGGTGTCCATCTGCAACATGTAATCTGTCCATTATAACCGTAATGATCGTGATTACTGAAAGCTAGGTAATGTATGAATTATTTGGAGAAACAGCTTGAAATATTACATTTATTACTGGAACAATAAACAGAGAAGAGTCGGTCAGCAAACACGTCCAGTTTTGTGAGGCTTTAGGCGTGAGTCCCGTACTCTGAAGCCAGAGTGGCATCACTGCCGGTAAATATAAGTGTTTCCCTACGGCAGGGCTGTAAGGTGGGAGCCCTGATTCTCTCTGGAGCATAGATCATCATGGTTAGCAGGATTATTGCCACTGTGGTATCATAGCAGATATGAGAGAGACAGTTTAGATAAGTGTCTCAGTGCTTTGGCAAACACTGCCTCTATCCGTTCAGGGACTTCCAGTATGTCAATATTGGCATAGCAGCCGGGGTTTTATTATAGAGGAAGCTGCTGCTGTTAACCAAATGAGCAAAGCAAACCGAGCAAAGGGAGGTTGTTTGAAGTTGATGTTAGGAGGAGATGAACCCTTTTGGATGACTGGTGATGCATCTTCACAATCAAACAGTCAGTCGGCAATGACTTATGCTGTATGATTTTATAAGAATGTGTTTGATGTACAGCATTCATAGTATGTAGGAAATACAATTCATAGTAAGTAGGAAATATAATAGGATGTAGTGTCTGTGCTCTCATGGTGATGTTTGGTGTTCAACGCTCCACAATAAGAGAATCCTATGTAGACGTCATCCACATTCATGCAATCATGCAAGTAAGAAGGTCAGTATGGACACATGAATAAATTAGAAGTAAAAGAAATAAATGAAACAACTGTTAAAGCAACAAAACACACAGATAGCCAGATGTTGAACAGCTGTAAATGCATCCACCTCTTCAAGATGCGTAGCTAATCTACTTTTCTCAACTATGTGTAACTACGTCATTGACACTAAAATTAAATTAGCTGTTTTCTTACTTCAGTTACATACTGTGACACATATGGTCAACATAGCATGCTCAATGGGCTGCCACAGTGTTTATCTGATTCCATGATAGTTCAGCCACTGAAGACTTGTGTGGCTGAGAGAGTGAGTGTTTATCTTTCCTACTTAGCTTAACTGCCTATCTTAACTGATCTTTCCTACTTAGCTTAGCTGATTCTGTTGTTCCTACAACTGCTGACGGAGACATTCTTTGTCTTCTGGAAATTTTTGGCAATTACCGAACAGTTCTAGGTGCATTACCACCACCCTCTGCACTGGAGTAGGATCTCCTGATTTATACTGTACGCAGATATGGAAAACCAAGCTATTGATCGCGTCAAGGGTGCACATAAGTTACCATGATACAGATATGAGACATTTGAAATGACAAGTAAAACTTTTATATGTTATGTAAGAATGATTTATTTATACTTTCAATCAATAGTACAATACAATCAATACCTTTGAACAGGTATAAACTACCACTACCCACCATCCTCCCCTTGGTTTTTTCCATCAGTCCATCCTGTTTAGATGCTCCCCTCGTTCCCTTTGTTCGCTGCCAGGCTGTCTTTGTTATCCTTGTGTGTGCAGTGCTTTCTAGCATTCTCCTCGTGTTTGTTACTTTGCTTTGTTACTTGGTTTTTGGATTTTTTGTCTGCTCCCTGCCTGCTATTGTTTGCCTGTGCTGGATTAAGCACCTGTGTATGACTTCCTGCTTTTTGGAGTAAAGATATTGAAGTTTGAACTTTTTACCTCCGCCTCTGATTTACTCTGCTTCTCTGTTGGTGACACTGAAGCAGCAGTCTCATGGAAAATGGTAATACTGATGTTAGCAGGCCAGCTATGTACACAACATGTGCATACTCAATAACACATTACTGTCCAACACTGTTGGTTAAGAGGTTAAAATAAAAATAGCTCACACAGAGAAAATAAAGGTTGGCGAGAGTGATTCGCCCCACAAATATAGGAAGACAATTTGTCATGTGTGATCGCTACAGCTTGGAATTGTCGCCCTGCTCTGACTGTTACAGAGGTGATATCAGGATGTATGGAGGGCCTGCTCAGCTCCTACTCAGGGCCTCTACCTCCAAACCAGCAGCGGCACCTGGGGACCATGGACCACAAAGGGTACAACATCGATCCCTTCCAGCAGGGCCTCACACCACCACAGATGCCTGGTGACCAAATGAACCCCTTTGGTGAGCATCACTGTGCCTACATGTTTAGTAGGGGGGTCTGTGTTTTTTATGCTCTCTGTATTCTCCCTGTTTCCTCCCATGTGACCATGGAGCAAATGCTGAGCAGCATTTTGGATCAAGACACTTGTTGGACCGGCCTCATAATAAGGAATAATAATAATTCAGCCTAAAAGTAACAAAAGCATGGACAAGTTTTTCTGCATTTCTTTGAAACAGGACATGCCTGATTTTTGTTATGTAACGTAGGTGGGAAAAGGCAGTACTTTAATGTTGTTTCATGTGGGGAATTAGCCTAAAGGACATACGTTGACATACTCTGATCAAAGAGTCCTTACATGTGGTGCTGGAGGTCACAGCAATACCATCTAAAGTAACTATGTCATTAGATAATGTGTTTCTGAGGTCTTTGAGGCCAAGTTCAACAGAACAAGTTGGAGGGTGTTGTTAAACCCTGAGAAAAGTCATAAAGTCTAAAAATGAGATAAATACAGAACTAAGGCTCATTATCAACATCCACATGATAAAAATCACCTGCTATAATTACTTCAGATGAAGTAATTATATTAATTCAGATGAATTTGATGAGCATGAGTCAGGAACACAGCACATTGGCTGTAGTGATTTCCAGGCTGTTCCAGGAGTTAAATGAGTTAAGACTAAGTTTAGGTTTAGAGGTGATTAATAGTCTTAAGCTGAAAATGGCTGCAGCTCCACCTCCTCGGCTGGTGCCACCAAGGAATGTGAGTATTCATATGACTGTGGGGAGAGGATTCATTTAGTCTTAGTCATAGTGAGATTAAATCAATAAGAGATATTTCGGTTTGTGTAGCTACACACAGCTTCTCAGTTCTCAGCAGTGAAGCTAGTGAGCCACACCACAGCGGTTTGTGTTTGACTTCCCCATGTCCCCATGTCTTCTTTCGCTCTTACCAGGCACTGACTCCTTTGTCCACGACATTGACAGTGATGCCTCTCTGACAAGTCTAAGTGACTGCTTCATGGGCAATACAGATGTGGGCTCCTTGCAGGCGCGGGTGGGGAACCCCATCGACCGCCTGTATTCAATGCAGAGCTCCTACTTTGCCTCCTGAGGCCCGCCGGTATTACAGTCAGTCCCCACCCCACCCGCCACACCACCACCTCCCAGGCCACAAACACTGAGCGCACAACAGTGCAGAACGCAAGACCACAGGGTTGTCCTCTAAGACGTGAACCAGCAAGCAGAGAAATATGACCGCAGGACAGAATCCACCAAATATACCTGACCAACCTCCACCAGCCAAAGGAAAGGGAACACTTGAACCTGAAACTTGACAGCCCCCCCACCCCCGCCCTTCCACTCCCACTGTCGGTATGGGTGGTTTGATTCAGCAGATTTAGCTTTTTAACTGGGTTTATTGTGTTGGAGAGACAGCTGTCAATATTTGTACAAATATCACAGCAGAAGGGTTTATCGTGGGACTAAAGTTCATGGCCAGAGATTTGTTTACTCCAAATCAAACAGATTTGCTCACAGAAACATTTGGCTCCATGCTTCTCACAAGGTAACATTAGTTTAGATCCATTATTAATGTCGTAAGTGGTATTCAATGGGACATTTCAGCCGATATAGTTTTGGTGATGTCATTTTATCCAAGCACCAGGTTTTTTCTGGTCTATAAATCAACTTGAAAGCTGTTGATGAACGTACACAGTTTGCCTGTTGTGTGTGTAAATACTGTCCTTCACAAACATCCAGTTTAGCATGTTAGGATAGACAGCCATCTATTTATTTCCTACCAGTGTGTTGGTACCCAATAAATTAAAAAAAAAAAAATCCTATTTAAAAAGACAGTATGATCCCATTGTAATGTACAAAAAAATAAATACGTCCTAACTGACTGATTATTTAGATTCGGATATTTATCATAGTATTTGTGTTGTTTTAATGAGTGTGTAAATTAGTATTGCTTTGCTATTTATTTTTCCATTGAGACCTCCATTGGAGTGCATATTAAATTTCCTAACTTGCCAAACGTGTTGGTGCTTCAAATTAAAAAAAAAAAAAAAAAAAGCATACTCTTGAGTTCTTGTTGTCTTTTTGTTGAACTACATGTGAAACAGTCAGCAAACACTGGCAGGACAAATTAGCCGATCTGATATTGTCACATATGAGCCACAAAATACTGTTTCGTCCAACAGTGGCCAACAAGCTATGAATAACGAGACCGGCAGCTCTGAGTAGCTTTGAGCTAAATGCTAATGTCGGCATGCTAACACGGTAACAGCGAAAGTGAGCTGGACTATTGCATTAGATTGTATTAAAATGTACATTAGCATGCAATGCAAAGTTACTGGGACCATGTATAACCAACAAAGCTGAATGATACTGTACTTCACCCACGCACGCGTGTGCACCATGCATTTCATCTTTAACATAAATATGTGCATTTGTAACTTCAGTGTCACACACACTGTGTCCTAACAGTTACTACACGGTAACCAAAGTTGTGTAGACCTAATGTAACCCACCTTTAATCATCTTAACTCTAAGGCCAGTCAAAATCCCATGTTTCCCCATTTTCTGACCCTTGAGACATTTGATCCTTAAACAAATAGAACACGCATACACACTTGCAGGTAGGCACTAGAAAGACCGATCAGCTACATAGTCCAGACAGTCTCTGCAAACACTCACGCCTCAGATTTGAACCCAGTTTCCCTGCAGTGTGATTTAGATTTCAAAGCTCATACATGACCGATTCACGTGCTGTTCCTGCGTCACTAAACTGCACATGTAGTTCACCCACCTCTCAACTTGGTTTCCTGACTGACAGACGGCAGCAATATTTACCCACCACGCAACAAATCCCTTCCTCCTCTTTTGTATGAGCTGTGAGTGAAGGTGAGTGGAATAACTCCATTTGTTCTGCTCCGTCAGGCTGCTGGGTGAAAGACAAACAGCCGCCTCTTTGCTAAACAATTGATCATAAAAAAAAATGATGCATACACGCGGCCGCAGACAAAGACGGCCCATGGTTTGAGTTCAGTCAGGTGGAATATACAGAGCGAGACAGATGTCAGTGGCTTTCTGCACGATGAAACCTGCCACCCAACAGCGTTTGGTTTCTGTGTTATGGCAAACATTTCCCAGGTGATTCAGAGGCCGAGGTGACAAAACACGCTCACAGCAGTCCTCACCTGGGCTCTCAACAGATACAGAGTAATAATAAAAAAGAAGAAGTACACCTGCGCACAGTTTTTCGTGGTATTCGCTTCGTGTGCTTCGTGTTCCAAGCATCTTGGAGAACTTTCCACAGTAGTTCTTCTCTGGATTTAGGTGGTTTCAGTGTTTCTGTCTCTTTATGTAGTCTCAGACTGACTCTGTGTTGTTGGGTTCAGGGTTTCTTTTAAGGCCAGACCATGTGGTGCAGGACTTTGAGTGTGTGTCTGGGCTTGCTGTCCTTCTGCAGAATGAATGTGGGACTGATCAAATGTCTTTCTGCTGATACTGTGTAAGTGAGTATAAACATCTAGAGCCAAATATTTTGTATTGTATTAAATAATGTTTTTAATGTGAGGAATACACAACCCATATGATACTATAAGGCCCCATTCACAATAGATTTATGTCTCTAGGGGAGGTAAGAGGATTTTAACATTGCCTGTGCCGGTAAGTGATGTTCAATTCCTGATTTATAGTTAAAGGTGCAAGAACCTATTTTATTACCTGTTTTATTTATTACATTTATCCATTATATTCCAGCAAACTCACTGGTCCCATGCAGAATTTGACTGTGAAAATGTGTCAGAATGAAGGAAGTGGGGATGCTAATTAGCTTTTAGCAGTTCCTGTTTGCACTGTATCCATGGATGTTCAGACAAATATCATGGATCGCTTTGATATTGAAGAAAACTTCAAAATTTGAAGATTCCCAGTTCAAGTTCTGAAGGGTCTTTTTTTTCTGAATTCTAAGTGGATTTGTGGACATTTGTTCTGGTTGGACATCAAAGGAAGTCACACTGAATCAATATGTCTTCAGATTTGACTGAGCTATGATTCCTAAAAAAGGAGGATGAAAAATCAACACCTATAATTCACCTCTGAGCTCTGGAGCATTTTTTTCCAAAATGGCTACGCTTGGCTAAGTTCGTGATAGTACTCCACATTTATATTCTTTATTTTGTGAGCTGAAATACTTTAAATGCATTTATATTAAAGGTTGAGCGTGGTTGGATGTGACGATCAGATCAGACACAGATTGTGAGTTGTTTTTTTTTTAAAGAAATGTTCAGGACTGTGTGTTGCAGTGAAGAGCAGGTGAGGTTTCATTGTTAAACGTGAGTGAAGGCAGCTTTACCTCTTCACGTATCTGTAGATTTGAGCTTGCTTACAGGAATGCTAATCCTCACACATGTCACATTCTTGGTGCTCTCATGTCAATACGAGGTACAAGGTCATAGTGAGTGTCTGTTGTCGGTGTCCCCCCCCAAGGGGCGCCGCTCTGGGGGCCCACTGTGACACAGCTCCTGACAACACGGCGTCTAATTGTCACGCTAATCTTGACTTCACAGGTGTGAGAGCGAGCACAGAGCAGTCAGTCTGGCCCAACCACTGCTCAGGCACAGCGCAGTTCTCTAACCCTGAGGGTTGCTGTTGGCTGACCCTGAGCCACTTGGCTGACACGCTGGTTGCCACAGATCTGGGAACAAACTCACTTTCTGCTCAGATCTGTTACCCTCTGCCGTCTTTCACATTACTGCCATACTTTTCCTCACCTCGGACAGTAACTCTCCATCCTGACTGAGTCTGTGTGTGAGCCGAGACAGATGAATGGCTGCCTGAGGGCAGGCTGTGCACGCGCTCCGTGCTGGATGGCTTTCACCCTGTCTTCTTTGAAACCAGGGCTGCCACATTTGACACTTCTTGTCAGACAAATTATTATACTTCAAAAAAGAGCCTGACTGCATTCTCTGAAACAACATGTCAAAGATTTGTCTTCATATATTACACACAGACCAACTTTAACCCTTAAATGCATGGGTGTTTTTTCAAGAACGTCTACCTTGCATAACACAGATTAAACCACGTATTAAAATCAAATTAATTGTAAACCCTCCAGGGCATATTCTTAAAAATTACATTTATTAAATTTTAAGTCTGTTTTTAAAGTCTCTCACTATTTCAGTAACTTATCTGTGGTTTAGAGTTTAGTCTCACTCCTGTGTTCCTGTACTTTTAGCCTTATTTTACTGGTTCCTGATTTGTGTTTAGTTGTATTGGAGTTGTGCGGATGCAAACCACACTTTTCCTGCCATCACTGTTTACTTGAGAGTTTGCTGTCTTTTCTGATGTACTCATCAGAGATGCACTTAACAAAATTAGAATTAAGTCATCTTGGATTATACTGACAAGCTCCCAGAAAAGGGGGTGGGGGGGGACTCTTATTTTCCTTCTTAAATTTCCTAAATTGTGGCTGAACTGTGTATGTAGCATGTTGTTTCATGAAGCATACACTTCCAAAGCAGATCCTTCTATGCTATATGAACCTAATATTTGAGTATATAAGGCTCAGAGCCAGTGAGTACGGCCCATTCTACAGTCTTTCATTGCATGAGGCCCCTGTGGCCCTGTTGTGGCCTGTAATTTGAGTTGTTTCCTCTAACTTATGACGCTGATTTGTTTATTGTTTCATAAAAGAGCTCTTTCTCTCCCTCGGCTGAGATCATTTGACGCTAAGGAATCAGTTTAGGCCCGAGCTCGCTCTGAAACCTAAGCCGCTGCTGCCAGACATTATTCATTAATAACAGCAGGCTCCCGATGACATCAGCGGCACACAGGGAAAAGAGCTCTGTCATAAACATTAAAGATGGCTGACACCTGTCCGCAGCTTATACATTGGCAGCTAACAGATCAGTGCCAGGACCGTGGCTTGAGAGGCTTGTCCTTCTGTGATCTGCTGCTTCAGGTGAGTCTGAGAGATGTTTGTCACCAGCTGGCACTGTCACACAGACTGCGGTTTATACCATGTGAGCTGAAACCATGGTTGTTGTGTAGCAACCAAGTTACACACTTGAAGTGCAAACTGATGCTGAAATGTAAGACCATAATAATGCATGGGTGTACAGGAGAAAGTTCAGAACACAGGTATTTTTACACAAGACATATCACAAAAAATACTGAGTTGGCCATTTTGACTTGAGACCTCAGATTAGTTAAAACAAGTAAAAATTTAAAGTCCAACATTAAAGTGTCTCTCAACACACTGACAGCAACCTGCCATCTTTTGTCAGAATAGAGACACATTCTGAGGTCTGTTTCAAACAATGAAACAGGTCTCAGGTGTCTCTCACAATGATGAAGATGAAGACAAGGAGAATTAACGCCAACTCAGACTATTCTCAAGAGCTGATGGAGACCAAAAACAGAGCTAAAAAAGGATGAGTGAAAACTGGTCTTACATTCATCAGGTGGACAAAAACATGACTCTAATGATGCTCTGTCTGCTGAATGTGCAAACAGGCAACAAATAGTCAATAGGCAAGGTTTCCTAATGCATTCATCTAATATGTCACGTTTGTTCCTCTACCCAAAAATCTGGTTACTGCAGCTTTGAGTTCTGACTACTGCTTAAACGTGTCTGAAACCATCCATTTGTCCACATGTAAAATAAATAAATAAGAACTTTATCATAATCTTGGCATCCTGAAAGTGACATGTGAAAGTATAATTTGGTTGCCAAGCATCCCTTCCAATAAGAAGTATACTTCAGGTTCATTTAATTAAGTAAACTTTACTTGATTTTGAGTCTATTTCCCAAGTATACTTTAAGTAGTAAGTGAACTAATATCCACGTACTAGTAGTATACATGTGAGTGCACTATTTAAATAACTCTTGGGACTAAACTGGGGCCATTTTTTAAATTATAAAAGTTGACTTTTAGGCAGACTTTAAATTTAAGAGTAGTAAACTTTGAGTAGTCGATTAGTTTTTACAACTAACTATACTACAAATGCACTTTAAGTCCACTGCTAGTTATGTGCTTTTAGCCTATTTGAATTACACCTTTAATGTTACTTTAAGTAGACTTGAAGTGAACTCATGTGTTCACTACCGGTGGATTACATATACAAAACACTTCACAAGACAAACTCATGATTGAGAACAAATTAGTATATAGAACAAGCATAACATGATCAGTAGATTAAGTACAGGTAGAGGCCAAATATACTTAAACTGTTCTATGTACTTGTCAGTATAAACCAAATTTACTCATCTAATTTTGTTAAGTAAATCTCTGATGAGTTCATCAAAAGTAGACTGAGAGCAGACTCTCTGATTTTAGTTTAGATCTATGAATAAACTTGAATAAACTTCAAATGTCACGCTGCTTTCCCAAAAGACCTCAAGGTGAAGAAATAATCCATGTCCATTTTTCACTCACAGCACTCACGTCTCTCCTCACAGGAACATTGGATCTCAGGGCTATTTGATCTGCTCTGTGTATTGATTGGTTCGTTATTAGTTTGGGGGGATAAATACAGAGCTCTGGGGATGAGAGAGGGGAAGGGGAAGATGAAAAGACATTGAAATATGATCAGCATAGTGTGTTTCCACCTTCTTCCTGTGCATCAAGTAACATGTAGAAAGGTAGCGTTTGAGGCTTTCTCACCTGATGAGTTGATCAGGCGAGCTGCTGTCATGAGAGGCAGACAGAGATTCCTCCATCTGTGGAACACTTAGCAAAATTAGATTGACAAGTACACCGAAAAAATCGAAGGTACTTGGCCTGTGCTTGTACTAAATCCTTTGATCAAGATACTTAAGAGGATAAGCTACATAGATAATGTATGGATGGATGTAACAGTCTACACTTACAAGTATACTACTGGTACACTGATGTTAGCATACTTAACACATGAAGTATTCAGAATCAGAATCAGAATCAGCTTTATTCGCCTACTACGCATACAAGGAGTTTTTTGCCGGCAGTTGTTGTCTCTCTACTGGTAAAAAAAACAAGGTAACAAATCTATATACAATATGTACAAATATACAAATATGCAATGAAGTGCAGCATGAAACATGAAATGGGTACCAGATATGCTCAGCAGTCCTTACAGTGCGCTGCAGTCTGATCTTTTCCTGCTTAGTGGCAGCTCTGAACCACACTGTGATGGAGGTGCACAGGACGGACTCGATGACTGCTGTGTAGAACTGCAGCAGCAGCACATGGGGGAGTCCGTCTTTCCTCAAGAGCCGCAGGAAGTACATCCTCTGCTGGACCGTCTTGAGGATGGAGCTGATGTTCTGCTTCCACTTCAGATCCTGTGAGATGATCGTGCCCAAGAATCTGAAGCTCTCCACAATGGAGACGGGGCTGTTGAGGACTGTGAGGGGGAGCTGAGCAGGGGGATGTCTAAGTTCACTATCATCTCCACCGTCCACTATCATCTCCATCGTCTTGAGGGTGTTCAGCTCGAGGTTGTTCTGACAGCACCAGAGCACCAGCTGATCCACCTGCCGTTGGTATGCAGACTCATCATCATTATGGATGAGACCAATGACAATGGTGTCGTCTGCAAACTTCAGGAGCTTCACAGAGGGGTCTGTGGAGGTGCAGTCATTTGTATAGAGGGAGAAGAGCAGTGGAGAGAGGACACATCCCTGGGGGGCGCTGGTGTTGGTGGTCCGAGTGTCTGAGGAGCCAGCAGGTGAGGAGTGTCCCAGCCTGGCTTCTGTCAGCCAGGAAGCTGTAGATCCACTTACAGAGGGCAGGTGGCACAGTGAACTGGAGCAGAGGGTGTGGGGGATGATGGTGTTGAACGGGGATGATGGGATGACTGGGACTGGGATGATGGTAGAACACTTGAAGCAGGAGGGGACTTCACCCAGCTCCAGAGATCTGTTGAAGAGCTGAGTGAAGATGGGAGCCAGTTGATCTGCACAGGCCTGCAGACAGGAGGGGGACACTCCGTCTAGGCCCGGAGCTTTCCTGGTCTTTTGCCTCGGGAGCAACCAGGTCACTTCTCCCTTGCTGATCCAGAGTGGCTGTGAGTCGGGGGGGCCTGGAGGGGGGACGAGGTGAGGTTGGTGCTGCAGTGCCAGGATCAATGTTGGTTGGGCTAGAAGGGGAGCTGCAAAGAGGTGAGGGACAGGTGTGAAGTGGTCCTTCTCAAATCTGCAGTAGAAGGTCTAATCTGTTGTAGAAGGTGTATATTTTTCAAGTATTCTTGGGAAATATACTTGAACTTTGCTTAATTTCACTTCATTTGAAAAATAATTAGATAGAATACTGTCACTGATTGATGTCAATCTGAAGAACAGAGAGAAGCCTGTGTCCTGTGTGACGTGGCCACTCCTCTCCTTTCTGTCCCAGACACGACGTGTCCTCACTGTCACCTGTGACTTCTCCACATCTCTTTATTTTCTTCGCAGTTTGGTCATATTTCCTCTCCGGTCTTCTCTCCTTTCGTCCCGCAGCTGTTCCTCAGACTCAGGCTTTACCGTGGATAACTTCATCTAGATCCTCTCCTAAACTCCTCCTTCCTCTTCCTACTGTTAGTTGATTTGAATTTCCAGATTCACACAAACATGATGCACAATTCAAATTACATTTGCGTGCGTCCTTTTATTAATTGTTGATGGTGCTTACACAATTAACCCTAGCTTACCCCCAGTGGACACCAATGTCCATCCATGTTCATGTATTTTTTTGACAGTCCACCGGCCCACTGATACGGAGGCCCACTGCTGGGATTTTTCACATACAGAGGTTATTTAATTTTTTACACAGATTTTTTTTCTTAAAAGCACTTAAAAAATTAACCTGGCAAAGAGTAAATAAAAATACCACTTGCCACTCAGGGCTTCCACAGTTAAAAGTAAGGTTTTTTTTTTCTTTGCAAACCTGAGTTGGCCTTTTTGACTCTGATCTTTCACCTCTTATGACTTCACAACGGCCAAAGTAGCCAGGAGGTCACTGCTATGCAGGCTTGATCCACTGACTTAGTCCCAACCTCCCATCTCCTTAAGGCCATGCCAAACAAACATGGTTCACAGATGTGCCAAACAGCAGCACTAAGCTGACTCAGCTTAAAATTGTTACACATTAGCATTGCTTTCACAATACCAACGAGTTCCTCTTGGTATTCCATCAATACACCTCTTTTATGGTATTGAACCCACAGTCGACCTTACAAATTTTTTCATAAAAACTGGAATAGGGAAGATGCAGAGAAGATCAGGCAGCAGTCGATGTTTGAACTTTTGGTCCTTCCAGTGTGGATCCTGATAGGAAAGCTGAGAGCTTGAGGATCTGGATGGAGTTCACAGGCGGTCAGAGCATCTGCTGGGATATAGGACAGCTTTGCAGGATCCAGGAGCTCAGGGTGACTGCAGGCGCTTCTGGCAGGAGCTGAGGTATCCAGGCTGCTCAGGGTTCCTGCACAAAGTGTATCCAAGCTTTCTTTACTTGGCAATGGCTATGGAGAAAGGTGAGTGCTCTGTTCCTCTTCTTTGAGTATGGAATGTGAGCAACTGTAACCAGCGTGCAGTGATACTAATTTAACATCTAATCATGGTGTTTTAATGTCCATAACCTTAAACCATTAAAGTTAGAGACCGGGTTTCCTCAGGTGGGCTCAGTTCCAGGAGAATTCAGTTGGCTGTTTAACTTTACTTTAGGATTCCGCTCAAACCAATCATATTTTCATAAAGTATTTCTACATGTTTGGAATGAGCTCATCTTTTAATCTGTGTTCCTGTATTAGTCACCACATCTTTTTTTTCTGTGAGTGATCCAGGAATAAAGATAGAAGGAATCTCAGCTTGTTAAATCTGCCACTGCACAGGATTTCTGTATGAAGGAGCAGAGCTTAGGAAACAGAGCTGAGGGCCAAAGTTCCCACACACATAAGGGATAAGTAAATTATGACAATACTATGGGAGTAAACCTGTGTTGTTTAGTGCAACTGAAATGGACTCTGGCTGGTTTTTCCCCTTCCCCTCTTACGATTCGTTTGGGCACATCTGAACACAGCAATTGTCCAGTTCCTTTCTCAGGTAGAGCTTGTTTCCATAAAACAAGGTGAGTGGATGCTTGAATAACTGGAGGGCTGAGGGCACAGGTAACTCAACAGACATGAGTAATAAAAACAAACAGATAAACAATCTTCAACACAAGAACGTTATTTAACAGCAGGGTCGGCCAACGTGTCTCCAATGAACGGGGTCAGACGAACTGGTGATGAGTGGACTGAAGAACTGGTCTTAAATTCATCCTGGAGCTGGGTGGAATGATGACTTGTTTCACAAAAGGTGTGCAGGTGAGTTGGCAAGAAACGTGACATCCCCACGCTCTGTCCTGACAAAAACCTGACACACACACACACACAACAGACAAAACACACATATGGGGACAAAAACCACACACACTTGTGCCAGGGGACGCAGCACAAACCCTACCTAAACCCTAACCAGCCACAGGTGGCCAAACATTTCCATATAACTGTTATGGTGTCATTGTGTGGCCTGGGATATTGTAAAGAAAGGTGCGCTCAGTGCTGCTTTGTCCTGATGAGGGTCCAGATGATCTGTAGACAGTTTTTGTGTGTGTATGAGTGTGGAATACGTTCTGGAAAATTAATCTTTGTTATCTATATCCAACTAACATTGGATATCCAACTATATATATATATCCAACTATATCTAACATTTGTTACACATGTGCAGTGGCCAGGTCCAACATCATTATGACTTGTCCTCTGGGTCCTCCTAACTGGTTGGTTAAGAGAGTGTATTTGTGTCTTGACACACATGAACCCCTCTGTTTTCTGAAGGTTGCAGGTTCCCATGGCTCTGTTCTGTGATATTTTTCATTTCAAAGGCAAAAATCTTTGCCTAGAGGTGGTTCTATCTTGCTGCAAATCTCACCCGGTATTTCTGCGCTGAAGCATTCTGAGAAGCACCTAAGTGGGATTTAGAGGAGAAAATAGGAACCATGTATATTTAGATGGAATAGCATAGCATGCAGTCCGACTTTCACCGGTTTGCTCTGTCAGAGAAAGTTAGAAGTAATTTAGAAAGTCAGAGAACCTCAGATGGTCTGTGATCAAAAACTCATCTCTCTCTCCTATAAGACGATGTGAACTTCAAAGCCGAAGAAAAAAAAAAACCCATAATCATTGATTTTTCTATCATTATTCTAACAAACTGGACAAGTCCAGGGTGGATGGTTCACATTTACAAGGACATTTACCTTAGAATATCAACATCTATTGCACATGTCTGTGCACTGTACATACAAAAAACCTTTAATGTTTCACATTCAGATTGTTAGAGTGTCTACCCCAGGGGGTCGGCAACCCGCGGCTCCAGAGCTGCATGTGGAACCCTATATTTTTATTTTAGCTCTTTCGTTTTTTTAAATGTTATTCCAAATTTGAAGATTATGGTGATCTTGTAACATTAAAATAAAACGTTTTTAATTTTTTGTCGCTCAAAATATGCGTCACAACCGCCGATGTGCGACACCCGGCGCCAATATTTTCAGATTGACAGTTGACTGCACGCTCCAGTATACACGCGATAAAGTGATGGCGGAACACAGCAGCAGACGGCAGGTGGATCGTTTGGATTTTTATTTTATAGAATAGACATTGAGTATTTTATTTGAAAGTAAGCATCAACCAAGCGTCTTTTTCGGAGTTCTGAATCTACAAAGTAAACGCATGTAAATAATTTGTGAATTGGACAAGCATCCATCACAATGTGTAAAACTGAGACTATATCATCTCCAGAAAAATGATAGAGTTGATCAAATTCTTAAAGCCACCATACGTTTACATTTCCCTGACCTATCGTGGCCGTTGAAACATAGTAACAGCTGTCTCTCAGAAGCAGGGGCCTGAGTTTGACACAGTCAGTATTTGTTTCTTTAAACCAAACCTGAACCATCAGAGGTGGAAGAAAAGAAAATGCCGCACCATTTTTAGGGGTCATGTTTATTTTATTATTATTATTTTTTTCATTTCAATATAAAGATTTATAGGAAAAACCAATGCAGTAATAATGATTCCTTTGATTCAAGGATTCAGGGGGTTTATTGTCATTTCTATTACATATGTACATGTGAATAAAAACGAAATTGGGTACTGAGGGCCTGGTAAAGTCAACAAGAACAGGTAATATCAATTGATACGCCTAAATATTATAAATACAACAACAAGAAAGTTGCAATAAAAAAAAAATATAATAAAGAAATAAAAATTGAAATATAAAATATAAATATAGACATGTAGGAGGTAGTAAGGTAACAAAAAATACAAACTACAAGGCACCTAATCACGCATGTGTGGAGCTGTTGACCAGTCCATTCCTAAGGTCTGAAAACTATCATGTGAGGACATCTTATTTTCTAGGTGCTCAGGTGGTGAACAGCCACTGCTCAGTCTATCAAGTGATATTTAAAAAAAACCACAACAAAGACGTACAACAGTGACATCTTCACTGATATTCATATTAGCTTGTTCATCCCCCATATGTAAACTGAAGAAATTGAAGTTATATGAATATATGTACCACAGTACACTGTATTAACTGTTGTCCATCATGTGCTTCAGCTTTCAGTTGGTGTTCAAGATGTTGTTTTTACAGGTCAGTTCACCCAAATCACCCAAAAACTTTTTTTTCTCCCTATTTCTCGACACAGAATTTTCAAAAACATGGATGACAAGCAAACTTTAGAGGTAACTGTCCCTTAAACTTCCTGTTTGCACACAGTTTCCAGATTTCTCCACACGTGTTCTTTGGAGAATGAACATACTGAAATCACATAAAGTGCTCAACGGGTGGTGATAACACAGTGCAACTGTATGGCAACTATTATTGTCATATTATAAAATGACGATCAAGTGATAAATGTAGTCACAGCCTCCAGGAGTTTGAATATCATTTATCTAACACAACTGTGGCGACCCCTGCTGGTGCCCGCTCAGCAATGTTCTTCTGTTTCATCTCCTGACCAACAAGATGCTCATCAGAGCCTTAAGGTGTTAATCAGTCATTAATGTGTTGTGTAGTGTTGCCTTTTTCACCCACAACAGAAACAGGGGAATCTGCTGTAGTCGCTTCTTATGGCCATTCCTATGAGACTATATTTCTATATTTCCACCATGGTGCATACACAGAGCTGTTCTGTGGCCAGACTCATCTGCACCAGTGCTCACTAAGGGAAAGGGGGATTCAGAAAATGTAGTTTCCCTGCCCAGTCTTCTTCCATCCACACTGCATATCCTCTGCACTCAGTCTCTGCGAGCTCAGCGTTGATCTCTTAGCAGTTCTTCAGGCAGAGTTTAATCCTTTCGGCATCACCTGTGCAAAGCCTTTGAGATGGCACAAAAAAAATCTGGAAGTTGGTTCTTCTAAAATAAAAAGGCTGTACGATCACCAGGCTGAACGTTGCCAGTTCAGCCCTGGAGATCACGAGAGCCGGTTCTTATGGCTTGGCTCACTAAAAAGAGCTGGATCTTTCCCAAGTGGCTCCCCCAATTTTTGAAATTAATTTATTACCAAAATAATGTACAAATTATGTGTAAAATGAATTTACTAATCTACAACACATACATGATATCAAATGTTTATTATTTATATGGCTTATTGTATATACTGTGTATACTGTGCAGGTTATTTGTAGAGCTTGCTCATTATGAGATTTTAACCTTGCATACTCTACACTCTGCCTTTGTATTATGGATGTAATTGAGATTTCGTAAGGTCACTCATTTTCTCACCTTTCCAACCTGTTGTCTCCATAGGGGCTGCTCTCTCTCTCTCTCTTTCTATTGGGTCTCCCTCTCTCCTGTTTCTCTCTCTCTCTGTGGTGTGTGTTGTGTCTGTAACCCCCCCGTCCCTCCCCCTCCTACTCAGTGAGGACACACCACACATCATGTAGTTGACCAATCACGTGCGGCTTGAACAGAAAAGAAGAAGAAGAAGAAAAACAAAAGCGGCTCTGGCTCCCAGGCAGAAGTCGGCTCCAAGTTTGCTTCAAAGAGCCGACTCTAAGAGTTGCTTCATCACACATCACTAATGACAAATCATCAAAACCCTGAGCAAAAGCTAGAAAACATGAATTAAAAAAAAAAATCTAAAACTGTAGGCATGATATTGATCCAGCGGTTTTTCCACCAAAGTGCTTTGTCTTTGATTGAATGACTGATTTCAGCCACAAGAGGTCAGCAGAGCACAGGTTTAAAGTGCCCTTGTGATGTTCACCTGTTAAAATCACAGGCACTAAGTGCACTAAGCCCCACCCAAGTGAAAACTCTTGTGCAGGTGAATACATCAGTGTAACTTCAAGGTTTGTTCCTGCTCTTAACTCACTGCATTCCGCTTTAAACATTTAAACAACTGGAGTTCCACATCTGAATGAAAACTGTCAGTGGGCCAGGGTGGATTAGAGTCTCCTAAAGCTTTTTTTCCCTTCTGTTGTCAGAACAACATCACCATAAAGATATAGATGTAGATATTAACATGATCTAAAATTTAAAGTCCTTAAAATTAGTTTTATTTTTTCGTTTGAGTGTCAGAGCTTCTGCACTCAAAAGAAAACATCCCTCAATAAATCTACTTCTTTAAATTTACACCTTTCTGTGCCTGTGTGATTTTGTTGTCATATAATTGTCATCATAGCACAGCCAGTGGATTTTGTTACTGGACCAGGTGAGAAGAAAGGGGGGGGCAGCAGAACCAACTGACCTAAAGCTGGAGGGGGGGGGACCTCATCTGGTGGTCCTCCACACACCCTCTGGCTCAGTCTCTGCACAGTCTCATTCGGTTTCATTAGTAAATTGGCAGAATAGTAATTTTCTCCAGATCACACATCTGGAATGATCTGTGGTATGAAGGTTGAGTTCCTCCTATTTGGACAGCGATGTCCAAATGTCCTCATGATGTGAATGGTATTTTCAAGCTCAGTACGGATGAATCTCTCTCTGTATTTAAAGGGTTACTCCAGAAATTCAGCGGTGCTGTCCCTCCCATTACATTGGGGAAGTAAAGCAATAAAATAATATAAACCAAACCAATATAAAAATCTAAATTTATTATGTGAAAAAATATGAAAATCAGACTGTGACTACACCTTGAAAATTAGACAACCAGTCTGGAAATATACATTAACTGTTATACAGCAGAGCATTAGAGCTTCTGTACACAAACCTATAGAAACAGGTGAGGTCAGTGACTGGACACGCTCATTGGCTGGAGATTCAGACCGGGTCAGAGAGCCGCGGGATCAGGACCCTCACACCGTCACGTACACACTCAGCGTTTCCACCAGCTGTTCACTGAACACTCAGCAGATACAGTATTCAAACCAAGGCCGGACCCTGATCCAGCAGGTGAGATGCTCACGGTCTGATGCGGTAACAGTTGTCTGCTCTGCACAGATATTTTCCAAAGGGGCTGATTCAACTTTTCCATTTCTTTATGTGCTTAAGATCTAGTTTTTATATAGTCACTGTAAGTTGATTGAAAAGGAAACACGTTAAAGTTGCCTTCTTTTTCATGTCAGTTTTCCAGAATGGAGTACGGACACGATGTGGAGTTGCAGGAGCCTTGTCCGGTCTGCGGAGATAAAGTCTCTGGATACCACTACGGCCTGCTGACCTGTGAAAGCTGCAAGGTAGATTTATTTATTTATTTTTTTATTCATTCAGTCATTTTTGATTCATTTTCTAATTTTACCGATGCGGTTCTCGTATCTGGACGGTATCTTGTGCCGAGGTCTACCCGCCAGTTCAGAACTACATGCCCCTAAGTCTCTCAGGTACGCGCACAGCCCATACACTATATATTGTACGGATTTCTGAAGCAAAGTAAAACAAATTTAATCTTCTTTGTCGTTTTCTTCAGCGATAATAAATGATCTGAATTTATTGGAGTATTTAAATCATTAGTTTTAATTAGACTCTAGTGGCAGCTGCATTTCCTGATCTCAGGAAACCAAATTCCCTCTGTCGAGCCAAAGCAGCCTGCTGTGAAAGTTTTGTCTCCACTGTATGAATTTCACACATTTTTTATAATGACCCAATTTGAACTCATGTAGAAGATGTATTACTCAACAGCTGCAGTCAGTTCTGGAATCACATATCATATCATCCGGTAAACAGGTTGACATCTGAGCCTCGCTTTACAGTAACACTTTAGTGTAACTGTTTGAAATGTTATGTATCAAAACGGTAATGGCACCAGAAACCAAACTTTGTGGAGCCTCTGGGCTCAAATAGGAGCTGGATTTGAGTTTGTTGTGAGCTGGATCTACGCTATCCCCAGTCTTTGTCTAGTCCAGTGCTTCAGTGCTTCAGACCCTGCATATAAAAATATGAATGTATCACTTTTCTGTTTAGAGTATTCAGTTTAAATGTATATTCTTCTGCAAGAATTATTCTTTCTTGTACTCAAATGTATATGTTCTTAAATATACAGTATATGATGAGGAAAGACACCTAGTAATTTTTTTAAAATGCCACATACACTATGATTAAAAACACGATACACATCCCGCGATACACAAAGGTCTGAGAGGACAATCGAGCACCAGAATTATTCTTCAGATGTTGTGTTCTGTCCTGCATGCTGTGCCAGGTACACAGGCCCAGTCTGCTTTAATTAATTTCTGTCTGACAAAACAGACATGAGCCAGTATAGACAGACATAGAATAGAACTGCCTTCTGTAAGTGGATCCTTCATTTTCACCAACATTTGCAGGGGTTTTTCAAAAGAACAGTTCAAAACAACAAGAAGTACATCTGTGCAGAAAAGCAGGAGTGCAGGATTGATAAAGCTCAGAGGAAACGGTGTCCCTACTGCAGATTTCAAAAGTGTCTTCGTGTTGGCATGAGACTGGAAGGTAAGGATGGCATCTTTTTGTACATTTGTAGTACCTGCAAAGTTAATGTGAAATAAGTGAACAGCTGCTGTGTGGAAAGCTTTGCACTGACACATATGTTTTCCTGGCGTGACATAGGATGTTCCAGATATCTAACTGTATCCTGCATCATGTAGTGTCATGGAGCTACAGTAGACAGTAGAAAGACAGGACAGAAAATCTGGTCTACATTCATCCTCTTGCCAGAGAGAGCAGGAGGAACATAGCACAGTGCAGGTTCCATGCATAACAGCAAGACTAAAAATAATGAGAAGATAATAAAAGGACTAATAAGACTAACAACAACAGTAGTAAAAGTGATAATAAGACTAATAATAATAATAGTAGGTGGCCCACAGCCATCCAGACTCTGCTCTGGAGGTAGATGAACCTATAGAGAGACGAGAAAGGACAGAACTACAGCTGAGTTACTTCCTCCCTTTGCTCTCATGGATTCAACAAAATGTTGGAAACCTTCCTCTGAGCTTCTGCTCTATGTTGACTTGATTCATCACATCATTCAAGCTGCCAATTTCCTGTTCTACCACATCCTAAAGGTGTTCTACTGGATTCAGGTCTTGAGACTGGGCAGGCCATTAGAAGACGTTAAACTGTGGCCATAAAGGGATAAACATGGTCAGCAACAATACTCAGACAGACTGTGACATTCAGACCATGATTGATTGGTATTAAGGCCCAAAGTGAACCAAAAAAACATTCCCCACACCATCACACCACCACCAGCAGCCCGGATTGTGGACACAGCTCTCTCATCAGCAAGGTGTGGCCGTCCACAGAACCCGAGATTCCATTTCTTTCCCCAGTCTGATGTTTGATTTGAACATTAAAAAACAATGGGTCCTAAAGATACGGAACATGGTGTATGTCAGTCATAATGTTTTTAGGAATCAGGAAACAGAAGGTATTATCTGTCCGAGAGAACTGTTCTAAACAAATTGACTTTTCTCCTCAGCTGTTCGTGCAGATCGGATGAGAGGGGGCAGAAATAAGTTTGGCCCCATGTACAAGAGAGATCGTGCCCTCAAGCAGCAGAGAAAGGCTTTGATACAAGCTAGTGGATTCAGACAAGAGAGCGGTCCTCCACCTCTGGTCCCCTCAACCCACTTGAGAGACTTTACCTTTGCTGGTGGCCTCAGTCCAGATACCATCCTTCACAGCACAGCACTGAATGACTGCACCAGCTACCATCCTCCATCACTGTGTCCCCTTCTGCCCTCAAACTCGCCTGGTGCCACCCAGTGCCAGTGCTTCTCCTTTTCAAACTGGACAATCAAGTCGGAGCAGTCCAGCAACTGTGCAAGTTCACCAGGCTACGCCAACTCAGACGAGTTCTACCGAAGCTCTCCACATGCTCCCAAGATGCCTCAGCTCGTGATGGAGTTCCTGCTGTGCGATCCAGATGAGCAACAGCTGCAGAGTAAGATCACTGTTCGTCTCCAGCAGGAGCAGACTAGCTGGAGGAAACACGGGAACCCCAGCACCTTTGGGATGATGTGCCTCATGGCTGACCAGACCCTGTTCTCCATCGTGGAGTGGGCTCGCAAATCCATCTTCTTCAAACATCTCAAGGTAAGGCCATCCCTGGTGATTTTGGTTTACCAGCTGCTGCTCCTGTTCTGAATCAACTTAAATGGTTTCCAGTTAAAGGTGCAGTGTGTGTACTGTATGTATTGTACGCATTCTTAGCGGATTTTTTTTTTTTTTTTTAAATGATGGAACCCGCGTCATTTACATCAGTGTTCACTTGTTAGCAGTCATCTTCTTTCCTGTCTTTGGTACATTGCTGCCACCTGCTGTAAATCATTGGAGCAGCGTGAAACCACAGTCGTCAAACACTCAAAATCATTATCAATAACTGGTGGAAAACAAATCTGTGTTTGCGCCAGAGGGTGCTGTCAATATCACTGTTCCAGGAGAACATGGAGGTGAAAGGGTCTTGTTCTAAAATGCAGATCCATGATGAGCCTGATATGACCTGTGTGTTCACAAATTGTTTTTGCTCTTTTTTTCTGCTCCAAGGTGAGTGATCAGATGAAATTACTGCACAGCTGCTGGGGTGAGCTGCTGATCCTGGACATCATTTCCAGACAGGTCCTGTACGGCAGAGAGGGCAGTCTGCTCCTGGTCACCGGGCAGGAGGTGAGATGTTTTTTTCATTTAGATCTAGATATCATGGCATCCATGTTAGTGCCTGTTAATGCCCCTTTTTCAGGCAAACAGTAGAATTTTAATACTATTCTTCAGTTCAATCAGTCAATTTCTCACATTATAGATGCAACATCTCTCTCCTTTGGGGTGTCATGACCTGAAATATCTCTTAAGGTGTTTATTCCCAAAATACAGTATGATAAATGTCTTTACAGGACCAGGGGGATTAGGGAATGATTAGCTTTCATGTGACCACACAGTTTCCAACGCTGCAGTTGAGCGTGATGTGTGATTAAAAATAACAAGTTAAAGGAAATTCCTCCAACCATATTTCCTCCTATATTTCCTGGAATTTACAGGTGTTTCGTATGTTGTGTTACAAGTTTACAGACTGCTCAGCAAACTGTAAAACAAAGATTTGAATGCTTTAATTTGATATCTTTTTAGACTGACTTTATTTTACCCCCCCCCCCAAAAAAAATCACTTGTCAGGATTTTTCTCTGTGTTTGTTTGTGTGATACTAATTTCTCCATACACTCAAAACACAAGGTACACACATATTGTAGTTATGTAACATTACTTCTACTCTACACTACTTTCTTTTGGCTTGAAATGTCTTTTAATCAGCAAAGATTTCTGTCCTTTTTTCAACATTAAAGAAGTTTCGTCCCAGTACTGTTTTCTTTCCCATCCCCAAAGGTTCACACTTTTTCCCCTCAGTGACCATGAGCGAAATATTGTCCAGAACCTGGGCTCCTGATGGGGTCACCACAGGCAAACTGCTGACAGATGAGAGGTCAGGTGGTCATCTTGAACCGGAACGCAAGGGCTCACAATTGTGGCCAATACTGAGTATAGTGCTGTTATGTAGTACAGAGTGACTTTAATGACCACTCCTGATGTCAGTACATGGATTCTTTGGTTCAGGTACAGCTGACAGACATAGCCCCTGATAATGGTCCTACCTTGGTCAGCTTGGTCCAGAGAGGGCAGGAGCTGGTTGAGAAGCTCCACATCCTAAAGGTGGATCGTCAAGAATTTGCCTGTATCAAGTTCCTCATCCTGTTTAACCCAGGTTAGTGACAGCTTTTCCTGTTTATCCATAAAGGTTCATAAAGTCTTGGAGATCCACGCAAATTTGGATTCCTGGTGAACTGTGACCTTCAGCTGAAAATATCTCATAATTCCAACATGAGAACATTTCCAGGGGCACAGGATCACCATCTCAAGAACTGTACCTGTGTCTGGACCAAAGGATCCAGGGTCTAGATACAGTTCCTCAGCCCTTCATCATGGTGTCAAAAAAAGTTCCCATTGTGGGGATAGTAGGCTACTTTACGGTGGCTGAACAGCTATCAAGGTAGAATTTGCTGTGCTTGTCTACAGCTCATTGACAATGACTTTTGGCTCCCAGTACCTCAGAGCCAAGAAGTCAAAGACAGAACTTTATTTGTTTCATTGTGGGGAGGTTCTAAAGCAGAAATAACTAATGATACTCCCAACAAACAAACTCTCTTGCACTCAGAAGATTATCCAACATAGGGACAGATGCTCTGGAGATTTGTGTAGGGGCTCCAAAATTCCTGAAACCATTTGGCCTAAAGGGGCTCTCTAAGGTGGTGCCTCAACAACTCACCAGTTCTCCACTCCATGATATGTAAAACTTTTGACAACCTTTGCTCGATGTGTATTTACAAGTTGTTGCTTTCCCTGTCCCACACTGACTAGATGTGAAAGAACTTGAGGAACATCAGCTCATAGAGAGCGTGCAGGAGCAGGCCGAAGGAGCCCTGCTGGAATACACACTGTGCAACTCTTCTCAGTACCTTGGACGCTTTACTCATCTGCTGCTATGTCTCTCTGAGCTACGCTCCCTCAGCAGCCTTGCTGAAGACTACCTGTACTGCAGACACCTGAGTGGTGAGGTGCCGTACAACAGCCTGCTCACTGAGATGCTCCACGCCAAGTGCACCTGGGCGTGAAGACTCAGAGACCGCGACCATCTGCACGTTAGCATTTAGAAGCACTAAGCTGTGATGAATGTACAATACAATGAGCTTATCTCTGATGTTTTTCTGTGCTTTAAGACTGAATTTTAGCAATAATATGCAGTACAACACGTAATATTATAAATGGGAAAATGTGACTGATCCACTGATCCGTTTAAATGAGTAACATTTTACTTAAAGGATCAATTGGACCACAAATCCAGCATCTGATGAAAAGTTTGACAATAATTCAATTTTTATCTCTGTGCATCTTGTACAGACTTTTCTTCAAAGCCAAGTATTAGTTTGGTTATAAATGGTGAAATACTTCTGAGCTCTGGTTTAAGCTGAACATCTCAGCATCTCAGTGAAATTTAGCACAGTCTCCCTGTTGTTTTCGGACCCATTCATTCCAGCATCCATAGGTCAGATCTGTGGGTGGGATGGAGTACTGTGACTTTCACACTGTCATTCTTGATATTATCACAAGGTGGCACCAACGTAAATGAGATTTAGATCCCACACTTTAAAACACAATGCAAATTAAAATAAAAGTTAATTATAATGGTTCAAGTTGTGATTCAGTCAAAACTTCAAGCACAATATTTTGGCACCATGGGGGGGTAAGCAGAAACCAGCCGTAACACACAGCAGTGAGATATTTTGTTTTAAGTCAGTGTACACATCCAGCAGGTGCTGAGCAATGCTGCCATTTATTAGAACTGTGTTTGTGCTCCCCTGATAAATGGAAGTCCAATATTCACTCTCCTTTAGCTCTGATTTGGTCTCCATGAGCTCCAGAGATGAACATGCTCTGCTCTGTTCACCAGCTGGTCTCTAACTAGTGCTGTCTGTGTGGTGCAGGACGGTGTTCAGTGGCTTTAACGTACAATTTCTCTGAAAACAGCTGTCTGCTCCTCCCTGAGATGAGGTTGATGAGTGAACTGAGACTGAACCTACGTAAGCAGTGAGCTTAGGGAACATACATGCTGTTATACACGAAGCTTGTTATTTAGACCAAGATGAATTAATGGAACATGAGGGCAGTGGATGATGGGAAAGCAGGCCCACTTCCTGCAGTTTAAAGTCAGAGCACATTAAACCTTTGTTATCGGTCACTGAGATCCCACTGATTACACCTTCAACCACCTGTTTTCCTCACTCTGCTTTAATAAAAAGCCTTAATCAACATAATGCACTCATCTTGTTGTGTGGAGGCGCCCTATCTGATCTTCACCTTCACTGGAGCCCATTTCCTACCAGACCTTGACATCCAGCTGGCATCGAGCTGGCATCCTGTTCAAGGACAAAACGTGGCAGCATGATTAAATACACAGTGTTACAAGCGCAGAGCAGAGCTTCTGCTGGGACGAGGGAGAATCTGATCTAGCGGTACACTTGCAGAAAGTGAAAAATACTTCATAATTCATTGAAGTTAATGGACAAAGTGAACCAGGTAAAATGATGTTATTGATATAATAAATTAATATCTTTGATTGCACTTCTGATTTCTTTTACTGCTCAGTAGGCTAGTTGTAATTAAGTACAAAGTATGAGAAATAAGTGAATTAGAATTAGTTTCATCAATACAATTAAGTTCACTGTCATTTTCTGCCACTTATCTGGAGTCAGGCTGTGGTGGCAGCAGGTGAAATAAGGTACTCCAGCTGCTCTCCCCAGTAACGCTTTCCAGTTTCTCCTGGGGAGCCCCAAGGCGTCCCCAGAAAAGGTATCCAGGAAGTATCCTGATGGCTGAATAACCTCAACTGCTTCCTTTCAATGTGAAGGAGCACTAACTCTATTCCAAAATTTGACTAAAGTGAAACAGTCATTGTTACCTTGTTTCATTAAAATAATGGGTTTGTGAATATCTGAATTTTAGGTAACCTACATGAAAATAAAAAGGTTTAATGACAATGACAATGAATCAAGATTAGAACGAGGCATTCTTAATAAGCACAGCCATCTTTTCGAGGACATGCAGCACTGTTGAACTTTGGCTCATCCAGATTATGATCCTTCCAGTGCTGTCTATCCATGCAAATAGTTTTGGTTTTATTTGTCCAGGTTTTCAAATATCTGTCTGTGACACCTCTGCTTCCAAAGTGTTATAAATGGAATTCTATCTGTGCCGCTCACAGCATTGAAAGTGGTGTGTGAAACATTCCTCTGCATGGTTGTATACATGTTGAATGCAGAGCAGCAAGGGCACATTTGTTTTTAGTTGTATGGAAATACACAGGGTTGCATTTTAATGCGTATGACAACCCTTCATCTGAATAGCTTGAAGTTATAGTTAAAAATTCAAAGCGACATTGTTCAGTGTATTTTACAGGTTGACATGGGAACAGCACAGAATATGCTCCTGTAAATAAATCCTATTATTGTTTATGGCTCCAAACTTATCTGAACATTTTTGCTTACCTGTATATGTTTTTCAAATCATTTAATTCTTTTCAGTGTCATTAAAAATCTAGTGTTCTTTTGTCGCCCTGTAATAGATCTATCCAGGGGCGGGCTGGCCATCGGGAGGTTTCCCGGTGGTCGGAACATTTTTTTTACCCCATAAAATGCAGCATCAGTGTACCGCAGCAGCCTGTCCTTGCAGCCGCAGGTGGCACAGAGTGGAACGTAACGTTAGTCTGGGATGATTCCGCACCGCTGGACTGGGTCAAACTAATATTTGGCATATTAAGGGGGGATACGAGCGGCCCCTCCTGATTTGAACTGATCCCTGTTTCTACTGAAATGTGATTGCCTCAGCCGCTCAGTCAGTCATCACACTGTCAAAAGAAAAGAAAGACGAGAGGGGTAAATTAAGAAAGAAGCCACAGACACACAGACACAGACACACACACACACACACACACACACACACACACACACACACACACACACACACACACACACACACACACTTAATTGCTTTTATTTGACCAAAACCACATGCAAGGAACACAAAAAGCACGTTTTCTATGCTTTGTGTGTTTCTATGTTTTCACGCTACCAAATAAAGCAGAAATTGAACAGAGTTTTGCCAGTCTTTTTGCTACTGTTCTCTGCACACACACACACACACACAGTAGTTTTAAGTTTTAAATAAACATAGTGTTTGAGTATGCATAGTATGTGTGAGCATATGTAGCTTACTTTAGTACACTCTACTGACTGTATATCATGTATATCATTAGATTGTTTTTATATTGCAAATAAAGTATTCATGTTAAAATCACAGTTCCACTTGTGTCCATCGTGCGATCGGATAAAAAGGCCTCTCCAAACCAAACTCCCAGGCTCGTTGCTGCTTGAGCTCTGTCCTTTCTGCAGAAACTGATTACTCTGGAAACCTTATTTTGTTTACCATCTAAAGAATTTTATTTCACTTCTCATCAGGGAGAAAGTATTTTTCCACCACAATCTCAAATGTGAATCCCAAAAAAGGCACAAATACAAAAGATCAAAACAAACAAAAAAATCACTCATATGAGGAACAATGAAAAACAAAGGCCACAGACCACTGATCAAAACAAGAACGATCAAAGTACAAAAGAATAACAAAACCTGACATGGGATACAAGAGCTAGATACAGATGCTGGTTCTCTTGACAAAGGACAAGACAAACTGGCACAGAACAAAGGGAGACGCAGACAATATATAGACACAAGGTAATGGGGAACAGGTGGAAACAATTAGGGCGGGGAAAACAATCACACTGGCGGGAAACAAGAGGAAGGGCAAGCAACCTGAAACAAGAGCAAAACTCACAGGACAACATGAACACAAGACAAAATGACAGAGCATTACTTCCTGACTATGACAATGTTTTCATTAAAGAATGGTACTTCTTCCAGAGTATCTAAATTATGTAAACCTATGAGCACAACTGAATATAGAAAGAGTTGTAGGTGTCCATAATCATTCCTCCTGACTATACTGGCAGTACAGAGATCCCTTCCTAAAGCAGTTTCAGTGCAAGAGGTGGGTGATTATATTCCACAGTCCTGGTTCTGTGTAAAATGTGTTCTTCAGTTCAGCTGAACCCCATCACTTACACTGAAACAATGTCAGGACGTGATTTTTTTTTTTTACACCTGGTATGGACAAGAGGAATAATTAAAGATCTTTCAGTGTACATATGGGAGGGTCAGTATTGTTTTAAGACATTCATCAGTTTGTTGCTAACCTTGTCTGTCTGCTGTTTGCTGTTCTTGCTGAAAACAGTAGTTAAGTTGATGAAAGTTTGTGGAAAAAAAAAGCTCCATGGAACTGAGGTTTGAGTCCATGACACCTTTCACATTAGACATACTCATTTTTCCATTGTCACATGTAACATGACAGCAAACTTAACAAAAATACTCACAAACACACACATTTGGGGCTCTTGTGTGGTCTTCACAAGATTTCCCCCTTCCTGGGCTGATAGGTACCTTGTGGGAAGCATTACAGAAATTGGAGGATTGTATTTATGTGGCTACTGACTACTGACTACTACACACTGCGGCCTTAAACACCCAAGATGACCAGGAGACTGCCAACAACACCGAAGACCCCAGGACCAAAGAGAAGGACCAGGACACATGTACATTACCAAAGACACAAGGACGACAGAGGACAGGGACACCGCCTACAACACCAAAGACCCAAAGAACACCGCCTACAACACTTTACTGTGGTTTTGCCACGTCATGTGCAGTATCTCAACAGAGCCTTTCTATGACACTTGTGTTTAAGTACTGAGCCTGTAGGTTTATCACTGTATTACTCATTCCACATTCCACGACACTTTGAGCCTTTGAAGTGCAAAGATCTTAAATTTTAGTGTCAACACTAATAAGTACAACGGTTCTTGGTTTCTTCATCTTCCACCACGGACAAAAAAAAAAAAAGAAACAGAATAAGAGATGGGCCGAGGTAGATGATGCACCTTAGAGCACCTCACTGAAGATGGAGTGGATTCAGTGTTTTTCATGTCATTGTGGCTCCGGGTGTTTTGTTTTCTGTGGGAGACGGTCCAAATGGCTCTTTGAGTATTTAAGGTTGCCGACCCCTGGTCTAGTCTCTAATAGCACAGATATTACTACAGTAATACAGATGCCACTTGTTGATGATTAAGGATAAGAACTCTTTCGATTTGTTTCAACATCCTGTTTTGTGTGCCTTGGTGCTTGTAAAGATAGCAGCTGTCTTGACTATATTTATAACTGTATGTATCCGGCTTTCCAATGGTTACAGTGAATCGCTGCAGCTGCATGTGTGATAGATTGAAGATTTTTTTTTATTTTTTTATTGTCCATGCAGTGAGTACAGAAGCTCATCGAGCATTTAAACTGTCTTTAAAATAGACAGTGACACAGAAAATTCATTTATCATACTTCATGGCTATAAAGGTAAAAATGTCCTATTAAAATAGCAGTCATGTAGAAAAAGAGTGCAAATGGGTAAAAAAAAATGTAAAAATCCTGCAAAAGGGTTTAAAATGTTAGAAACAGTTCGTGTGGATTTCAAAAACATGTAAAAAGGTTTAAATATACCTACATTTACTGAATTAATCTACGATCGACTTGTTGATTCTTTGAGATTAAAAATCTGTTATTGATTAGTTACGTCTGTGAGGTCCGACAGGGGGAGCTCTCGCCACGATGCTTCATCCTCGATCCTGCTGCCAGAGAGGAAGCTTCGTGTTTGAGAGTGTTTATTAAAATCTCCCCTTTTCAGGTAAAAAAAATGAGTATCAATCCTCCTGAACTTCGATACGTTTGCTGACACATATTGCTGATGTTCTCTTAACCAGTTTGAGTGTTTGAGCAAGTTTTACTGACGTTATTTATACCGTTTCTGTTAATTGAGGTACGGTTAGCCGGCAGCTAATTCCCGTTTCTGCGGTAGCTAGCATCGGAAGGCACGTGATTAGCACCGCTACAGTATACATTGTGTGCTGTTTGATTGTGCTTGATTTGATTAGATTAAAAAAAAAATTAAATTAAATTTGAAATCATTGTAATACTGTAAAGGAAACTGATCATTTTATTGTAATATGTTGCATCTAAAGACATTTTGTAACTGTGTGAACAATTTTGAAAACGATACAAGATCCTCGATCCTGCTGCCAGAGAGGAAGCTTTGTGTTTGAGAGTGTTTATTAATATCTCCCCTTTTCAGGGTGTAATACATGTACTACATTTATAAAATGTGCACTTATTAAAAAAAAAAACTGAATGAGTCACAAACTAGTGTTTCAAGATGAGTATTTATGTTATGGTATGGTATTTCTTGGAGTGCAGTTCCCCAGGTGGCGTTGTTGGTAATTTCAGTCCCCCCCCTTTCGTGTCCCTTGCCGGACTGTGCTTGTGTTCTTCCTCAGGTTTTCTGCATCACCACCGTCATAAAAGTGCCAGTTGTACAATATGGTAAGACAACGCAAACTGTCTGTGGGACTAAACGCTGTATCTCTCACATAAGAAGACAGCAGGGACAGCCAAAGGGTTTTGATAGTCTCTGAATACTGGCGATGTACCTGGAGTTAAACCTGAAATTACCACACTAACCCCAAATCCTGCTTTGTAGTACAGGACTCTGCTCCAGGTTTTTTTTTTTTTGCCTTAAGAACAGACCTTTCTGCTTTTTCCCCCTTCTCCTTCAAAGAATAGGCCATTTGTTTTTCATTTGAAATTTTCAAATGAAAGCTTTTGTTCTACTTTTGTTCTACTGTTCGTTCCCCATGCCTGGAAATAAATTCAGTTATAGAATTGCTTTCTTCATACTCTAGTGTCTCCACCTTGAGTTTCACTTTTGTCATCAGAAGTTTTTGTACTCTATGTCCATTTTTTCGTACTTTGTGTCAAGTTTTTGAAATTTAGATCCACCTTTAAGTTAGTTGTAGAGAGACCTTACATTATCTGCTCCAACCTGAAACAAATAACACATAATACAGTTGCTTTAACATTTAAGCTTTGTCCCTTTTGCAAGGCTCAACTTAAGAAGGGTGCAAAGATCACACTGACTAGCAGTTTAAATTGAGCTTAATTCATTAACACTTATGATCCTCTTGATCTAGAGGTGGAAGCCAAAGGCTCAGAGGGAGGAAGATTTCCCTTCTCTTGCAAAATTAACTTCATGGCAAAGGAAGCAATTCATTTATTTTCCCGTGTCCCATGTATAGACCACTACCATTCCAAAGTAATTAAAGATAAATCAATTACAATCTCCACACCCTAACTGTGTGTTACAATGGACAAATTAAAAAACTGCATGATATTGGTAACAAAGGACTAAAGCTCTCTGAGCATACAGAGAGTTACAGAAAGCTGACCTTGAATCAGCTTTAGGAGACGGTCCTGGCACTTGCTGAACTTTCTTGAGCTCCCTGAAGCCTTTCTTCACAACAATTGAACCTCTCACTCTTGAAGTTCTTGATGATCCGATAGATGGTTGATTTAGGTGCAGTCTTACTAGCAACAATATCTTTGCCTGTGAAGCCCTTTTTCTGCAAAGCAATGATGACTGTAAGTGTTTCCTTGCAGGTAACCATGGTTAACAGAGGAAGAACAATGATTTCAAGCACCACCCTCCCTGTAAAGCTTTCAGTCTGTTATTAAGTCAGTCAGCATGACAGAGTGATATCCAGCCTTGTCCCCGTCAACACTCTCACCTGTGTTAACGAAAGAATTACTGACATGATGTCAGCCGGTCCTTTTGTGACAGGCTGAAATGCAGTTGAAATGTTTTTTTTTTTTTGGATTAAGTTCATTTTCATGGCAGCAAACACTATGTTGCTTTTAGGCTGGATAATGTGTTTGAAGTCCTTGTATGTTTGTAACATTATAGGTCACTGAAAATATGCCGCTCTGCTCCCAGTACACTTGTCCATATTTGCAATTGGTGATATGCTGCAAACACTTCCCCGCCGCAGATGTCATCACGACATGTTTTGTGTGTATGCATTTCAAACCCCACCACTGAGAGTGAAATGGAAAAAAGTAGCAGCTGATAACCCAAAACCTCAGTATGGTGCCAACATACAAATCACGGAAGATGTGTACCTTCAGAATGAACTTGTTTCAGCTGAATTCAAGCTCTCTCAAGTGTGAAATGGCTTATAAAAGATAGCTTTATGTTTGATTTCCAGAGTGTAAGAAGTATCCACTTTAACAAAGGGAGAAATGCTACAATGTAAACATGCTCCAGTTCAAGTGATTGGTCTTCTTTCCAGGTAGTGAAACACAAGTCTGTTTTCAGTTTCTGGAATTTTCTCTTTTTTTTTTTTTTCTTTTTTTTTAATTTTTGATAGTCTAAGAAGTTTACAAGAGAAAATGATCTTTGGTGGAACTGCAAACCAGTCATAGAAATCTGAAATATGGAACCATCACTACACACTGATATTATATGGGAGATTACAACTCAGAAAAGTTGGGAACCATGGGTAAAAATTATTGTCTGTGTCTTTATGCAAAATATTAATCAGAATTTGCAGTCAAAGTTTAGTGGAGTCAAATTATTAAGTCATATAAATTGGAAATACCCAAGTACAAGTAGCTCAAATTTGTACTTAATGACTATACTTAAGTCAATGTACTTAGCTACGTTCTACCACTTGCCACAATATTTCCCAAAGTGGACGACAAATAGCATGAAATGGAAGGTTTACTCCCAAATTCTATAAGTGTGAGTAAATGTTCTTAGTGACTCCACACCAACAGAAATTACAGGTAGGTTTGTAATACGTTATAAGTGTATAAATTATACTCATATACTGCATAACTGCTTAAAAGATATTCTGATATTCTACCAGTATGTGCTTACAGCTAAATCACAGTGGGTAGTGTGTAATTTGGGGGTTGGAGGATTTAAACAGCAGATGGCACCAAAATGTTCTGAACAGTCACACAGTCAACTGCAGTGTCGTGACAGCCTGTTACACACACTGACGCCATTAAGTTACATTGGTGAGGCATGCGATGAAAACTAGATCTTCCTTGTAATTCCTGCATACTTTCACGTTTTTTGCTGTTGCCTGTATATTTGGAATTTTTTGCATTTCCTTGTGTGTGCTTTGTGAAAACAATGTCAGGGTCTAATCCTGCAGAGGGAAAACTTAGACCGGGTACTGTGAATCAAGTCTTTAATTTCATACAGCATGGAGACAAGACATACAGTTCACAGTGTGTTCTGTAGTGTTCTGTAGTCAGTGTGCCATAAATACCTTCCCCCAGCAGGAGGAACAATAAAGGATATCTTCTGATCACAGCGACTGTAAATAGTCAGGACAACCAAAAGGGGTTCACTCCCAGGGCATCTAAGATATTTCCAGATCAGCAGTTCCAGACAACAGTTCATCCAAGGGGACACCTGTTCTAAATGACCATAAGGTATAATCTTTATTTTCTTCAAACACCACTGGGGAGAGTTTTACAACCTGAAAGAATGTGGGAAAATGTGTACACAATCCTAAATTTATTATCACTAAGCACAGGTACATTTAAAAAAAAATTCCACAACTTCCACAATGAAGTACAGGTGCTGTCTATAGACCAGCAGACATCTACAAACTCAAACTGTACTACCTGAGGCGCTGTCGTTTTTACCAGGGGAATCCAGTGTTTAACATCAAAGAAATGATCCTCTGCTGCCACCCTCAGGAATGTTACAGTAACAGCAGGCATGCTGTTGTCCCAGTAAACATCGTATGAATAAATAAATGGGATAACACCGGTCTCCAGTATTATCAGACCATTCTATCAGCTGGGACTCTTGTGTGACAGGGACTATGACTACAGTGACTATGAAAATGCTACACAGAATGATCTGATCATCATGACAGCATTTATGGTCTAAACCCCAAATTATGGTTAATAAGGTATTACATCAATATTACCCTTGTAATAGTTTATTACATCATTTTAAAGCAGGTATTTCTCCAGTATGTTCTTGCTGTAAAACAGAAATTGAATTAATTGAATGTACTGTTCTTGGTTGAAGTTACTCCACTGTACACATGTCTGTCTTACCAGTAAATATTACATCCATGAAGCAGGAATACTTCAAACCACACCCAACATCTGTCTGTCCTGTGTCCAACCAGAACAGCCACATTGGTTGTTTGTTCTGACCCTTTGAGGGCAACCCATTGAAATAGTTAAAGGTAAATGACAGTGGTGCCCCTGTGTGAAGCTGATTCTATGTCCATGGAGAGCCACTGTGGTGGCTGGCTCTAAAACCTGCAGCTGCCTTGACTTCCCGAGGTCATTGCTGCCTACATTTTACACGACTTAAGAGCAAGTTGGGATCAAGTCTGCACGCACTGTGTGGTCATCACTAGTGATTGATTCTTGCACAGACACCGAACAAACCTGTTTTGACTTGTCAAAGCAGGAAAAGCAAGTCTCCATTCCATTAAGCATTCCAGTAAGTCATGCCAGTGTCATGTGTGTCAGTGTCATGCCAGCCAGTGTTAACATCTTTAATTCCAGCCTCTGCTTTTCCTGCTTTGACAAGTCAAAGAGTCTGTAAAGAGTCTGTTAGATTTCAAAATAGCTGGTACTGATCCAGTCTGAAGGTGACGTTGACTGGAGCAGGAGCAGAAGAAGTGCAGGGACTGCTGCCACGCCCAGAGACAGACACAAGCGTCATGGGGAAGGGGAAAACAGGAGAACACAAGGAGAGGGGAAATATCCTGCAGTCCATACAGGTACTATGACAGAAACATGTATTGCCAACTGATTGGCTGACATTTGTCTGCTGTTTATAAGGTCAAGAACGAACTTTGAAGCTCTCCATTCGATTCAATGGACAAGATGTTGCTAAAAAAAAAAATCCACATCTTCAATTCAAAAGTCTATCCCCCTGATGGAGAGCAGCTACATGGATATCTTGCACATTTCAGTCACAGATGCATTTGTAAATGGGATGGAAGTAAATCCTCTTGGACCAAATACTGGGAAAAACATCAGGCCCCTGTGAAGTAGCTTATTCCAAAGCAGAAAAACTCCTCCGCCCTTCTGGCTGGCCCCTGCCAGAGAAAATAGCCAGAAATCTATAGATAATTTTTTAGTATTTGGACAACGCACCAAGAAAAAAAAAAGTTTTGTATAGATAGCTTTTATGGTATACTGGACACGTAAGGTCCGAGCACCATTAGACTGGTGGGACATCAGCATGTATAGAGCTGTTTGCAGATGTGCGTGTAACAGAGCACAACACTGACAATCTTCACTGGAATGGAACATGCCTTCAGGAGCCCTTCTTGACATTTTACCTCCTGTAGAGCACCATCAATATTGACATCCATAATGTTTACTGTGATTCAAAGTTCAGCCGGTGATCTCAACACTCCACGCTCCATCTGGAAGGATAAATGCTGGCTGTGCCACACAGTGTGTAAGCTGACAACAAGTAGCAGTTTATATGGGGTATCCAGGGAAAAATTTCCACTCTGCTCAGCCCGTACTCACAGTGGGTGTGACCCTCTGTGCCCTGATTTTGTTGGTCAGTAATGTTTGTTAATGAATTGCAAACCCAGCAAGTCTGATCACTCAGACCACGTTTGCAGGGGGTCTGGGCTGCATATGGCCACATTCTTTTAGGACGCAAGTGTGTCCTGGTCCACACCAAAGGGCTACCTTCTCAACTGATGTCCTCTGTGTAAGCAGATGTATGCACTCGTTGCAAACAAATATAATTTGCACATTGTGTGAGCTGGCTTTGTTCATGATATCTGAAATATTTGAAAAGCCCATAGAGATAAATCACGAGTGCATCAAACAACGTGGGCTGTTTGGTTTGTCTGGAACACTCAGAGGAACAAACCCAGTCTGTCATAGGAGTGGTGAGGCTCTGCCATTTTTTTTTTTTTTTTTTTGTCCAAGAGAGCAAATACAATATTCAAAGTTCACATGATCTGGTTGAAAATCATTTTGATTTCTTAAAGTGAAAATCCAATCATCACTAAAGCGTATATCATACAAGAGCCAATAAAAACAAATGGAATGGTAGCTGTTAGTAGCCTTTGAGCAAGATTTGAGTAAAAGTAAAAGTAAAAAAGAATAGGTAGCAAAGCATTCTTTATTCATCCTTCACGCTTCTGACTGTTCCTTTATTTGTACTGGAGATGAAAGTCTGCATAGCATGTGGAGATGCTTGTTAATTCCAGGTGTCAACTGATTTACTTCGAGCTGTCCACTTGTCTCTGTTTCAAGAACATTGTGTATTATTGAAAGTTAAAGGGTCAGTTCACCCAAGCTGCAGTAAAAGGCATATTTTCCCCCAGACGCTGAAGCTGAAACTAAAGGGCAAAAGGAATCAGTGATTTTAATCTCACTGTACGTGAAGTCTAACATATATTTCCTTTGATTCCAGACAATGAATTCTTGCTACAGTCAAAACTGTAATGTATCTGCTGCACTTTGCATCTGCTCAGAGTGTGCATAAAAATATTTTCACCTGCATGCTGTTTGTGATGGTAACCCACTTGTTTTGTGTTTGGCAGAGTATCTGCTCATAGGGAGAGGGAAGGCTCACTGCATCAGTACAAAAATGACTACAAAGATACGTAAAATGATTACAAGGAGATGCAAAATGACCACAAAGAGATACAAAATGACTCTAAAGGGATGCAAATTGACTACAGAGACCCAAAATGACTACACAGAGTTGTAAAATGATTCTAAAGAGATGCGAAATGGCCACAAAGAGACAAAAATCACACAAAACTCAAAATGACCACAGACATCCAAAATAACTACAAAGTTTTGTATTGAGTTTGGACAGTCTGCCTTTATTATGTGCAATCCGCTCAGAGTAGTAGTAGAAATATTTGCCTCTATACTATGACCCTGTGTCTCTGAGACTTCTTTCTCTCCATAGAACATGCACTGAATACATTTTACACATATTTTGTGCAGTCTTTCAAAATCTTCCCCACAGTTTGACACAGTTCATGGGCTCCCCCCCTGCTCAACAGTCAGAGCATGAGCCTTGTTCAGATGGTGATAAGAGGCAGAGTGAAGCAGTCCTCAGTGAAAGTCATAGCACCCTGTTAACTGAAAGGCCACAGATATGGTCAAAACAAACAAAATATGATGATGATACATAAACTCTATCACACCACCATGCAACATAGTTCTCTGCTGGGAAGGAACGAAAACATTTATCACCCATCGAGCTGCAGAACTGAAATTAATATTTTCATCAAAAAAAACGTGTGTTCTGTTGAAGGAAAGGTTTATCTGAGGTACAACTGTACCTCTGAAACTGCTACTGTGTTTTTTTTAACACCAGGCTGTGACTGTAGCAGTATTTGAAGGTGACTTGGCAGAAATCCATTTGTCATCAGAGGTGCTTCATTTGCAAAATTGAAATTATTCACAAAACATCCACAAAATAATGCAAAACAACCATAAGAGGCCTACATTGCGTATGAAGAGACACAAAACAATTACAAAGAGATACAAAATGACTCCAAAGAGATGTAAAATGACTCTAAAGAACACAAACCAGCTACAAAGAGACCCAAAATGAGTACAAAGAGATGCAAGATGACCACAAAGAGACTCAAAATCAGAGGTGTCGAAACTGTCCCATGAAGGGCCATGTGTGATTGGTCAAACTGTATGCTCTTCATCGGTTGGAATAAAAACCTGCAGCCACACGGCCCTTTGTGGAACAGTTTGGACACCACTGCTCAACAACTGTCTGACCGGTGTGGTCACCGGTGTGTGTGCTGAACTTTCCGTTGTTTGCGGCTTACTGAGAGTTCCAATGGGCTTCAGTTAGTTTTACTGTTAACCCACATATGGCTATGACTTAGCATCGAAAACCAAAGTCGATCATGGAAAAAGTAATTTGTTTGAGTAAAACTGACCGTGCTCAAAGATTGGCTGTAACATTACAAGATCAGTTCAGTAGCCAAACCATTCAACTCAGCATTTGAAGTTACAATGACTAGCTTTTCCTGTTTTTTTGTCGATGCTGTAATCTGCAGTGCACAGCATACACACTACATCACACACTTTGGACAAATGGTCCACATTAACTTACAACACATTAACAACAACATCAAAATGTACCCACATCTGTCTGTTACAGTAATTCTGGAACATCATTTTCAATTCAATTCAATTCAATTCAATTCAATTTTATTTATATAGCGCCTTCCACAATCAAAATTGTCTCAAAGGGCTTTACAGAGACCCAGAGCCTGACCCCAGAGCAAGCACTTAAGGCGGCAGTGGCAAGGAAAAACTCCCCTTTAACAGGAAGAAACCTTGAGCAGAACCTGGCTCAGATGGGGGACCCTCCTGCTGATGGCCGGGCTGGGTGAAAGGAGGAAGGTAGGACAGCTAGGAATGGAGGAGAGGAAGAGAAGGACATGAAGCATAATACAGACAGGGTTGGCAATGGACAATGTTAGAGGGTCAGCATTTACATTACAGTTAGTGAACAGTTCAGCACATGATTGGTAATTATTTACATTACAGTCTGCATAGAATATTAATCCAATATTTATCTGAAGCAGAATGGAACATTAAACATGTTAGAAATAGATCATTGTAAACAATAAACAGCAGCAGGTGGGTGGAGCCAGGACCATAGAACATGCAGCTCCGGAGCCAGAGATACCTGCAGAAAGGTACAGAGAAAGGGACTACGGGACAGAGAGGACACAGAGTTAATGACATGGAATAAAGGCTAATAAATGTGAGAGTGGGTCTGAGGAGAGAAAGAGAGAAAACAAGAAGTGCGCAGTAGATCATGGGATGTCCCCCAGCAGCCTAGGCCTATAGCAGCATAACTATGGAATTATTCGGTTACCTGAGCCAGCCCTACTAAGGGCTATATCCTTAAGTGTAACAGTGTCTATAGAGATAATTGTGACTAACTATAAGTTTAGTCATAATAACTAGGACTGTATCTACAACTAATTATAAGCTTTGTCAAACAAAAAGGTTTTAAGCTTAATTTTAAAATTAGAGAGGGTGTCTGCTTCCCGAACCCAAACTGGCAGTTGGTTCCACAGGAGAGGGGCCTGATAGCTAAAGGCTCGGCCTCCCATTCTACTTTTAGAGATTTTGGGAACCATAAGCAAACCTGCCATTGAGGGCCTTATTTATAAGGAGAAGGATTTTAAAATCAATTCTGGATTTTACAGGAAGCCAATGAAGAGAAGTTAGTACAGGAGTAATATGAGCTCTCTTGCTAATTCCAGTCAGTACTCTCGCTGCAGCATTTTGGATCAGCTGGAAGCTTTTTAGAGAGTTAACTGGACATCCTGATAATAGGGAATTATAGTAATCCAGCCTAGAAGTAACAAAATGGGATGTCATGATATAAACATTTACAAGATACAACAAGAACCGTAGGTACAACTAAACCATTTTCTAAAAAACATCAAAATAATAATGTCGATGTTTATTGTTTTTATTTTTACTCTATGCGCCCTACAGTTCCAACATGCATAGCAACAACAACAAAAATGTTTTGTTTTGGCCAGAAATGTCCAAAGAATCACGTCCAGTGGTCCAAAATACAGTCAAAAAGGTCCATAAATGATCAGAAGTTGCAATCGGATCGTTCCAGTTTGAAAATATATCCCTCTTTTTCTCCTTTGTTTCTTCGTTTTGTCGCCTTTGTTTTGTGTTGAAAGTTGACAGGCAAATTTGGCAGGAATGTTAAGCGGTTAATTCTACAGTGACAGATAAAATAACCAATGACTCTTCTATTTGCTTAGATCTCGCTTGAAACATGCTGCAGACATTCCCAGGGTATGTGGTAATTTAATAGGTCTCCCTAGATTGACGCTGGAGGTCACAAAGCTCAGAACCATTACCTTCTGACTAGTATGGATGACTATGCGGGGGTCCATCTGTCAACCTGTTGATTTAGACATGGTCATGACAGAAATAACTCGGATGGGAGGTCAAAACCTGTGGCACACTTCTCATCTTACAGTGAACTAAGAGAAGACACAGCAATTACAGAGCTGATTGAGGAAAAGGGTAGGATTCTATCTTATCTTCTATCTTACCATTCAGATTTTTTTGCTAAAATTTCAAACCTCATTGTAACGACAGATGTGGGATATTGAAAGAATTTTTTCCTTTCAGTCTGGGGCTTATTTTTGTCATTTTGACCTTTCATTGCTGAAATATGTAGTATGCAGGAAGACTCTTAATCCCAAATGTCTTTAAAAAATAGTAAAGCTACAAAGCACTGAACACATTAATGGATATTTTGGGGGAAATGTGGTCATAAACAAAGAACAGTAGAAATACTAAATCTAAAATTACTGTGTAGCAAGATTATAATGCAGTAAGTCCTGCAGGAAGTCCAGTGAAGTGGGTCCATGAGAATGTATTCCCACCATCCTCCATTGCTGCTGTAGCAGATAGCAGCAGTCATGTGTTGCTGTTTGTTTTTCTTTCTAAATGCTTCCATGTTGTCAAAGTGGTGGAGCCCTCTTAGTCACTACAATATGGTGCAGTACAGCTCTTTGTAAGGGGAAGAGACTGTGGATGTCAGGTCTGTCTGTTGACTGCGTGGTGATTTTTCATGGAACTGAACACAAGAGCTCAGGCTTCAGAATGGGTGAAAATTTGGGTGTAACTGGTGTAAATGACAACAGCTCCAAGGTGTTTTGGTGAACGTTGAATATATATTTGTTTAGAGTGAAAACTTCACAAGGTACATTTAAAGGATTCTGACCACATGCAAGTCAACTGTACATGAAGAGTCTGTGAAATCACCCATAGGTTCTTGATGACACTTTCTGCAGGATCTTTTTCAAATCATGAAAAACAGGGAATGTTTTATTATTATTTTTTCGCCATATATTAATTTCTGTATTAATATTTCCGTTTTCCATAAACTGTCTTGATTCTGTAGCCTGGTACTTGGTGCTCTCCTGTATTTTATACTCAGTACAGATTTCTTACATCTCTACAGTATTGTAGAAATCCTTCTTTGACTGATATGAATTTAAGCAGCACACCAAACATGTTACAATACTGACTGAAACATCTGTTTCAATATAAAAACATCATATTAAGGGATATACAGAGAATAAGTCTGGTCTGGTGCAGACCTAAACCAACAATGAATGTGTTGTGTGTGTCTTAGTCCTCTCTGCTGTAGAGCTCCATTGTTGTTTAAAAACCATCACAAGCACATTAATGAGCCATGTACACTGTACACCCTACTCTTGCCAGAAATACTCACAGGAGCACCAAATATGGATTCATCCACCACTGACAATTGTCCCCAAGAAATGAAACTATATTCTTGTGATGTGTCCTCCTCCAGAAGGAACCAATGGGCTTAGTTCCATAGATCATAAGGTGAACAATATCAGTCCAAGCACAGAACCATGTGGAACTCCATGACTAACTCTAGTATAAATGGAGGAATCGTCATTAACATGAACAAACTGGTATCTATCTGATATGAAATCAAACTCTGTTATGTTTTAACTGTTAAGTGCACTCAAGTTCCGACCACCACCTTGGAAGTTTTCCATCCTGGTTGAGGGTGGTGATGATAATGTGTAAATCCCCTGGCAAGCGGGGTTGATTGGCTCTGACAATGATGATGGTGAAGATCTAGTGACGTGAAGATGATGATGATGTTAATCAGCACTAATGAAGACTATCATACTCTCAACCACTCACATTCTCAACAGATCACTCAAACACTTAACAAGAAAACAAGTTTCTGATTCTCAGTTTGTGATAGTGCATATTAAAAGCCCTAAGAGTTTTTTAATGCAATTTTGATCAGAAAAGGATCCAAGTCAAACATAGAGCAATTATTTGAAGCACAAATGCTCTGTTACAGTGTAGAGGCAGTGCCAATAGCAGAGGACTTAGTGTTTGCTACAATAATGATCTTGTGCTGTAGAGAGAGGCATTAACTGGATGAGCAGTCCTCTTGGCTAATGAGCAGGAAAAACTGTCTGGGGGGGGGGGGGGGGGGGGGGGTCTGACCTTCCACACTGCTGTGAAAAGATATAGCAGAGCCTGTCACAGTGATATTATCACCATGACACCCTGCTGAAGTACAGGCAGCCAGCCAGACCTGGCTAGGAAACTGTAGACCTGATGGAGGATGTCATGGAGCAGCATGAGATCTATTTCAATGTTCCTATGTGCTACTTGTGTGCTAGCTGAGCAGTTAAAACGTTGCCTTTGCAGTCCAGCCACCCGCATTTCTCTTTTCTTACCTCGCTGTGAGGATAGTAATGTTGTTGTTGGTTTGTGTGTCCATCAGTTTGAGGGGCCCTGTAAGCCTGACCACCTTCCAGGCCTCTCACATACATTTAGCTTTTAGTTGACTGGGTGGCTTGCTTATATTATTTGAATGGTTTGTTTTTATGTTATTTTATTGGTTTGGTTTTACATTATTTTATTAAGTAGTATTTATGTTGTGTTATTTTAATTGTTTTATTTTTATCTATTTTATCTCTGCGCTTTTGTTGTAAAGCACTTTGAGATCTTTATCTGTGAAAAGTGCTAAATAAAGAAAGTTTACTTACTTACTACTAATTTTCAAATAAACATCATACGCTCACTCCTATATTCATGTATTATACCACCTACAGACTTAGAATTCTTCTCTCAGAGTACATCCACATTAAGCACATCCTTTTTGTCTCTGCTTTAGCCCCCCATCCACACCAAAATAGCCCAAATTGAGAGATGAGTTGCATTAAAACACAGTGATACTGACCACAGAGAGCTGGAGGACTCTGAACAGAGGTGTAATGAGCTAACACTCGGCTGAATAACCAGCTGTGTATGCAGCCTATGGACAGATTCGATTTTCAGTTGCTTATAAAATTCAAATTATTATGGTTTTCCTTTGTTTCCGTTTACATAGCCCCTCATAATGATCCAATGGCAGATAAACCAGACAACTACCACTCAAACTGCCATAAATATTTGGTATCAAGATCCATAGTCCATAGTCCTAATCCTAATGACTTTGCCCATCTGACCTTTCTCTGAGTGTCACCCTAAGACCAAAATGCCCACTTGTCCAACACGGTGGTACGAAGCAGTACTGATAAATACAGTGCACCAAACTTTGCCATGGATAATTCAATTCAATTCAATTTTATTTATATAGCACCTTCCACAATCAAATTGTCTCAAAGCACTCCTCAGAATATTTTGCAAGCAATAAATATAACAAATGAATAGGCAATAAATTTGATATGAAATGTCATGAAAATTGTTTCTCATGAAAACTGTTCAGACTTCTGTTTGCCTTATTTCTTACTTGTTTCACTCAAAGGTTGTTCAGTTTCACATCAACTTGTTTTCACCACACCCACCTCTAATGGTCTAGGCTGTTCTCAGTGTAACAATGACGTTATTCATGAGACCCTGACTGGCTGAGAGAATCTTTAGCTCCTTCATTTGATGGAAACAATAGCTGCTCAACCAGAGACAAAAGATGCTTGTCAGTATACAAACAAACCTGGTCAAGAATTATTGACACAACAAACAACATTATTTGTTCCCAACTCTACATACTGTGATTTATCCCCATCTGTCTTACTGTGTGACAACTTGTGACTACACTCAACCCTGTGCACTCATTTTATAAACAAATCATAAAAACACTAGATAAAAAGCCAAGGGGTCATCATCAGTGTAACATCCAGGAAGAAATATATCATCTCCTCAATTCTGTTCACTTCTTATTTTGCTCTGATGCATGCTTGATTTTTGAAATTCAGAATCTCGCACCCCCTCTTCTTAGGGGACACCCGGCCTATCCTGGCAATGGCAGTGCCTGTGGGACAGTGGCCAGTTCAGAAAGACAGCCTTTGACCAGTCTGCTTTCCCAGGTTAAAGCAGAGGGTAGGTGGAGTTGCCCAGGGACGAGAGTTAGCAACTAGCTAACTCTGTTGCAATACATTTAATTATGTATTGCCCCCTGCAAAAACTAAACAATAAATTACATGATGATTGCAAACAGGCAATATTAGATCCTTTATGGGACAGCAGATATTGCTTCCACTTCATTACCCTTCTCATTGATGTCTTTTTTTGGCTTTAACTGGTCAAGCGCTGCTTGTCTTGCTTGTTCTAACCGCATCATAACTCATGTGTTGACACAACAGCAACGAATATTCACTGGGTGATGATGAACTGCGTAAATTCTGTAGCCTACATTGTTTAAGGAGCAACAGGTATTGTCTAGCGCGTAAATACCACAGATGACAAAACACATCTTTAACAGTTTGTTCCACTAAATAACACGTTTGATTTTGACAAGAGCAAATACTAAACCTTATATAAACGTTCAGAGTTTGTAATAAAACTTGTAACTCTGAGTTCATTTATCCTTAAAGTTGGCCTTTGGCCCAAAAAAGCTGTTATGGTCTTTCAACTGCTGCCAGCCTAGTTTTCACCCTCTACCTATACTAACTGTGAGATGCCCTGAGGTAATGATAGGGGTGTATTCACCTACTTTGTACATACAAAAGCTGTAAAAATAAGGCAGTATATATTAAAGGCCTTTATTAGACCATAAAGTCATTAAGTGCATGAGTTCCACGAGTATGAGGTCAAACAGTTTTCACCGGTCTAATTTAATGTCCCACCAAAACACCAACCAAACTTGATTGTTGTGATTCGATTTGAGAGGACAAAGTGTATCGATGACTTCTCACACGGTATTGTTATAAGGCCAGTGTAATAAATAGGTAATTGTAAAGTCAGCTTAAGGGGAGCACTGGTCCTGATGGCTCCTTCAAGTGACCTGTTTCCATCTGCCTTCACATTATTTCAGCTTGGCTTTTTACTCTAAGACACTGGGATGAAAAGCAACTTCAAAATTAGACTCTGTTTTGAGGAAAGACATCTTGTAATACTGAAGTGGTGATGGAGAATTGCAATTGAATTTTCACTTATAATTTTGCTGATAATGCTTCTACAGAACCTTTCCTTGTAAGGATGTATTCTTAGATTGTGGCATTAGTGTTACTTACACTAAGAATTCCTCTACCCTTGGGGGGAAACTTTAAAGTGGTGTTGTGTTGGTGTCAATTGATGATGAATTAACAGTAAGTAAAATATTACCCATTTTTTAGCCCTCTTTTTGGCCTCCACCAACCCCTAAGAAAAAAAAATCTTGCTCTTTAGCTGCTAAAGGTTCCACTGTGTTCACCAGTTGCTCTCTGACTGTGTCTGTCCATTGTTTGCTGTTGAGCAGGTAGTGGACCCCCACAGCAAAGTGCTAATTACACATCTATGCATCAGTAATAATATTAATCCAAAAACAAAACAAGACAGGGGCTGTTGTTTTTCATAAATACTTTTGATACTTTAAATACATGTAGTTACTAATACTTCTATATTTTTGCGTAAATCATAGTTTAAATGCAGGTATTTTACTTGTAAATGAGTATTTTACATTGTTTTATTGTTTTACTTAAGTAGGCTAAAAGATATGAGTACTTCTTGCACTACTCCCCATCAGCCAGTAAGGATTCCCAACCAATATTAAAAGGCAAACTGATAATTTTAAAATTTCTTTCTCAACTATTTTGAGCAATAGTTGAGAAACAAATTTCAAAATTATCAATCCTTACATTTTACTGTATATAATGTACAATAAGCTCAAGCTCAAGTTAAATGCACTTCGTCGCTTTATATACTGCACCTTGTTTACACTTCTATACTTTATACCTAGATTTCATACTTTAGAATTTGTTCTACTTTTTATAACTGTGAACTTACTCTGTTCTATTCTGTGAATTTCTTTTTCCCTTGTTAATATATATCATTGCACACTGTAGTGGTCAGACCATCCTGCGAGATTAGCCTGCTTAGATTCCTGTGTGACCATACGTGCACTGCAGTCGCTGAGCCATATGTTTTAAGTGTGCTCTGACAGAGAGGTGAACGTGTGTGTGCTGGGGCCTAAGGCACAGGTGTGGTGAATAAATGTATGTGTTCTGTTTTGGGTCCTAAAAGGAAAGCGTTAACCCAACTACACACTAAATTCTGTCCGTGAAAATCACCATGATATTAATTGTTAGACCGCCACTGTAAAACACAAAGATGCATTGGTAGGCCTGTTGGTGCAGTTTTACCCGCTGCCCTCCTCCGCCCCGTCTCTTCCTCCCACGGGAGACTAACGACGTCACGCCTACTGTTTGTGTATTGTGATGTCTTCTCGCGACACTTCCGTCCTCTGGAAAAAAATGAGACACGATAGATGACATCTCGCGAGGTCCTTCACAGCGGGAGCCCACCCTTTAGTGATGCCGACTGCAGTGTGTATAATACCAGCGAGAGAAGCCCTGGGAGTCTAGGAGGAGCTGCGGCAAGGTCGACAACAGCATCTTACTCTGTACAACAGAAAGACCAGAGGTGGACGGGATTTAGTCCAGTGGCTCCGAGCGAGCTAGTGACCGGGGTAATTTTGGATTTACTGCCGCAGAAGAGGAAGGAGGAGAGCGGCTGAAAGTTTCCAGCTTGTAGCCTCATGTTCCGAGTTAGCTAACAAGCTATTCTTCACTACAACCGCTCTCCGAACGTCTCCCGTGCGCGTTTTCTGACCAGGCAAAGCAACGTGTTCTTCCCTGTAAATAGGAAGCCAGCTGTGCCCCGACTCCTGGGCTACCACACTTCCTCCTTTTGATTTTACTAGCCATAACGTGGCTTTTTCTATACATTTTTCGCGTGCATTTGTGTTATTGGTGCCATGTCTGCGCCATCCTCCGCTCCTTCCGCCCTGACAGACAACGCCGTGTCAGAATGTGATTTTCTAGCCCCTGATGCGGGGCCGAAGCCACCCGGCCCGACGCCCAGTCAGAGCCGGTTCCAGGTGGACCTTGTGGCTGAGGCAGCGGGCGCCACCGAAGACAAGTCCCCGAACTCCGACGCCTCCTCCACGCTCCCATCCAGCGATAAGACCACTCCCGGCGCTCCTCAAGAGTGCCCGGGTGCTGATCCAGCGGTCGGCGGAGAGGAAGCCAAGGGCCGGTTTCGGGTGGTGAACTTCGCAGATCCGAGCGGAGCGGGGAGCGCGGCCTCTCCGGAGGCAGCGCCGGCTGATGGGCTGCAGAACGGGGACACGGTGATGAGCGAGACGAGCTTGCATTCATCCACAGGGGGCCAGCATCACTATCACTATGACACCCATACCAACACCTATTACCTGAGGACTTTTGGTCACAATACTATCGATGCTGTGCCCAACATCGATTTCTACCGGCAGACAGCAGCACCGTTGGGGGAGAAACTCATCAGACCCACCCTATCGGAACTGCACGACGAGCTGGACAAGGTAAGCCGCCACACATGGCTGTGAGAGCACGAACTTGTGCAGTCGTGATGCCGGGTAGGTTTACCGCGCATTACCTTAATCTATAGTACAGCAATGTACCCACTGAAAAGGGTACTATAATGTACTTAAAAGGGTACCACCTCAGTGACAAGCTATTCTGTACCTTAAGGAGACAAATGCACCAAGAATCACCCACAATAATTGCTTTTTGACCATTTATTGACAACAAAAGTTCATAAACTATATGGTTTTACATAAAATGTAACCACATCCATCTTTACATTGTGTGTACAGTATGCATCAAAAATATCCACATATCAACATGTTTCAACAGAAAAACTTCAAGGTAAAATATACATTAAGATGAACACATTTATACAGAATATCTGATTGAAACAAACAGTCTATCCAGTCTTTGTCAAGTAAGATGTGGTCAGCATGAAAATGACTGTCATAGCAACAAAGGAAACTACAGTTTTCCACACAAGTGGTGATATAGTGATTTTGATTTTGATGAGGAGCTTCACATGTTTGTTCTTTTGGATTGACTGGCTCCAAAGTAAGGATGACCTCCTTGTAGTGGTTTGTGAAATCTCTGAACTTCAGCTGCTTTTTAAAAGATTTCTCCGAGAGCTATGCAATCATACTCTCTGTTAGACCGCAGTCTACCATTTGTCCATCCACTTCATTGTCTGCAATGTGAATAAAAAACACTATCAAAAATACGGAAGCGCTGAAACTCTGGACATGCTAGGCAAGATAACTAAACTGACAATTCATATTTTTTTCCATCCACATAATGAATAAAACTTTTATCTTAAAATAAATATATATATGGGTACAAGTAATAAAGGAGTCCTTAAGCCTATTTCTCTGCTTTCTCTGATACAAAAAATGTTATTTTAACTATTCAACTTGAAAAGCTGGTTGTTTATGAGCTGCAGACAATAGATGTGAACCACTTAGCAACACCGGCTAATTAGCTTTAATATTTAGGCTGTCTATGAACACAATGCAATTTTCAATGCTGTGTGTACCCTTGTAGTTGAAAAGTTGACAAAATTGTACTCTTTGTTTCAAGTCTCTCTGGGTAGGAAAACACGACCCTTTGCTAACATAAGCTTCACTGTGAAGAAGCTAATATCTGTAAATCATGAGCTACACGTTTCTCAATACTACACGTTCCCTTAGGTTGAAATGATACAGAGTTCTACCTTCGTTTGTAAAAAATCACTTTGTACCCTTTCTGTTAGTCAAAAGGTTCTGACCTCCTAAAGTGCAATGCTGTGCTTTTGAGGGAGCATATGTAAAAAGTGTACCTGTAAGTACAAAAATGTTCTTCTCTTGTACCTCCATTTTTGAGTGTGTAAAGACCCTCTTAATTTATTCCAGGCCATGTGTTGTGCACATCTGCATATGTGCAGACAGAAACAGCATGCACTTTTCCTTGAATACTTCTTCTAGGTCACAGCAAGCCTGCACCACTGCTTTTTTTGTAGCATTTAAGCCCTAAGACAGAATCTGTGCTTGAAAGGAGGTAAACGTCTGATCAAAACGACTTGAGCTTGGTTGGTGTGCAGCTGATGATTCTCATTATGAGCTGTAAGCTTATTAAAGAAATATTGCAGTTTGGGCTTGTTGTAACTGGTAAGCTGATTTTCTTGTGAATGGCACATTTTGACCGAAAGCCATTTTTTGTCACAAGTGCTCTTTTTTTGTAGTGTGTAGTAAAAATTGTCAGATGTTTTCTCTGCCTCGAAATTTGGGCATTAATGTGCTGCATAACATTCTCTACACTCCTCATAGAGTTTTCCACCACAGAGATGAACTGGCTACTCCCATATAGCCAGTTGATCCCAATGCTGTTGGGTAGGGTTGAGGTCAGGGCTCTATGTTCGCCAAACCATTTCTTTTTGGAGCTGGCTTTGTGTAGTGGGGACATTGTCATGTTGACACAGGAAAGGGACAAACACCAACTGTTGACACAGACACTGAAAAACATTGTGTACGGTAGCATCCCGTGTCCACTCCTGACCTCTAACCTCAAGTGCGTGGGCCATCATGTCTGCTTACTGATGGTGTAGCTGATTTCTTAAGACTCTTCTTCCACCAAGAGTCCCTTAAACAAACATTAAAACATAACTAAAATTATGTGGACACACTGGTCTATATACTTCTGGTCATACATCAGATCAAATCAAATCAGGCTTTATTGTGACAGTGTTTCCTGGGGTCAGGAGAGTGAAGGTAAAAAAACAAAAGAAATAAAAATCATCATAATAAATACTAAAGAAAATAAAACAAACACACTCAAATCCCTGCAAACAGCCCCCATCCCCCTGAGCCTCCATCCTTAAGACCCCAACCCCCACTCCCCACAGCTCCCCACAGACCTCCCCAAACATACTGCAAGATGCCCATTGTAAGGTTTGAATAGAAATCTTGGTTATATCACTAAAGCACCCATACACACAATTTCTTCCATCTTATCTGTCGGTTGGTTAACTCAACAACAGTCGACTTGACTGATTAGTTTCTCCTGTGTTGAGATTGTTTTTGGTGAAATCAGCCGCTGTGTTTCAATGGAAGGACACTTGGGTCATGACTGTTCTTGAAGACAATCTTGCTGAAGTAACTTTAAGTGCCCAGATCTCTGGATTTTAGAGAGTTGTTTCTATTGGAGCACAGTGAACTGGAGTGTGTTTATGTGACCCTGAGTTGCCTTTAATTGTCAAGGTTAAATTTTGATAAACTTCAAAGTGACTGTTGGCAGCAATAGCCTGGCTAATACATCATAACCCTGATGAATTTGCATTGGCTGCTCATTCTGGTATAGAGAGCTATTCTAATCCCTGTACTGTAAACATCTAGGCTATGAATAGAAGACATTCATGAAATGCAGTACATAATCTGTGGCCATCCTTTTTTACTATCTGTCCCCAAGTGCCTTTTCTAAATTAGAAATACATTTCTTTGAGTCAACTCCACTTTCAGAACTATTAAAGAAGCCTGACTGATACTGACTGAGTCTGATACTGATATTTCTGAGTAAAAAAATCTGATGACAATTTGCTCTTTTTTTTCACAGAAATGTCTTTGGTAAGGATCCCTTAAATTTGGTTATTCAGGAGTTTTAATCAAATTATGTAATGAGTGGGACATTTTACGTTGTAAAAATGTGTAATGGAGAAACTTGAAAATGTTTTCCATTTCTGTTCAAATACATGTTGTTGCTTATCAGCAGTCTCAGCATACTTTATCACCTCTGAACAAAACCCACGTGATTCTTGAATGTATAATTTGTGGCTGGTGTAACTTCCTATAGGCGCATCTTCTTGCCATCACTAGTTGGCTGATTACAGCCCGTGAATCTAATAAAAGGTTACATTTGTTTACCCTTTAAATCCCTGATGCTCAGGAATGATAATGTGTAAGTGGACAGATGAACTTCAAGCAGTTCTTCTGATAGTAGAATCTGAATGCTGGGAAGTCAACCACTACTATATTCTGTTTATTTTTTCTTTGGGAAGAAAATCAGCATGTACAGACTTGAACTTAGAATAAGTTAGGCAATCTGTCATGCTTAGCATCCTGTCTTCCTGCGTTACCATTATAAGTGCACATAAATCTGAAGATTCTGTTCTACATTACAATATAACAGGACAAACAGGTTTAATGTTCACTATGATGGGTTACTCAGGCATGGCTGACTCAACTGGTGTAGTCCTTTAAATGTGGTAGTGTAGTGCAATTTGGTACTTGTTAGAGGCCCAGTTTGGCCCAGTCCAAGATTACTATACTGCTTTAGTGGTCACTTGATGGTTGAGTCTACATGGTCCACATTCCAGTAGTACAAATAAATTTGAATCATTTCCAATGTAATCAAGGTAATTTTTTTTTACAAAATTTTCAATTTAGTTTCAAGTCAGTTTTAGTTATATAGCGCCAAATCATAAAAGAAGTCATCTGAAGGCACTTTCCATATCGAGTAGATCTAGACTGTACTCTTTATTAAAAATAATTTTACAGTATGAAACAATTTTTCTTGGTTGAGATGGTCTTTAATTTCAATTATCCAATTTAGGTAGCTGCTCTGGGACTCTTGATTATATCACATGATCTTCATTTGCAGATGGAGTTGCAGTTGTCCATGCTAATTTTTGATATTTGCAATTCCATTTCTTCAGAGCACTTTAAGGGCTGTCAAGTGGTCAAGAGGGAACTTCATTCTTTAAGACAACATGAACAAGAAGTCATCATAAAAATGGAAATGGAGCTTCATTAGTTGTCTAATTTCTTTTGAGAAGTTGCATATCTGAGTGCTAATTGGTGACAGATGCCTTGAGTTAATATTTGACCCTTCTCGGTACCAGTTTTTGGACTTGTGATGAAATTAGTTCAATGTTATCCACAAGGGGTTTAAACTATTTAGTCTACCTACTGTATATCTGTATGGAGACAACCAAAGAGATGTTGTTAAACATAACAAATGAAATGATAAAAAGTACAAGACTGCTGCTTTTTATCAACATGTTTTGAGTGCTGTTATCTATCCAAAAGTGAGTGTTTGTTGCCAGATGATGATTTAGAAAAGTGATGACTAACACACTGTCCAGGGTCCAAGCCCATCGTTAGGACTGACTGTTATTAGTAAATCAAAAGCAGCATATGTAGTAGTTAAGCTCGTAATGTCAGTGATCCCACTGACCTTGTTTTCAGTTGATCAGATTAGCGCGCTAAATTATCAGGCTGTTCAAGGGAAGGCCATGATGTGGAATGCCATGTTAACATTCCAGAGAGAGATATGACTTTGAGAATAAAATGGCCAGGACATAAACTGTGGTAAATAGGGCTGCACATCTCTAGAAATATGGCTGCATTGTTGTTTATATCCAAAAACTTTTTTCCACTTGAATTATATTTCATTACAGCTAACTACTGTAAAATGCTATGTCAGTTCTCAACCAAAAATCAGCTACTTGGCGAAATGCAAGAACACGTTCCAAAATGTGTTCTGAATTCTACAGTGTAAAAATCCCAGAACAACAGGGATAGTAATTGGATCAGGTCTGGGTAATAACTACATCCTAAGATTAAAATGTGCAGATTCTATGCACCAACCTATTAAAGCTATGTATCTACATTTCCCACCCTTGTTTGATATAGTTTATTGCTTAGCTGTAAAATTTCCTTAATCAATCCCTGTTTTGGCACAATTTATAAATACCCAGATTCAATGGATTGTTGCCAGAGATGTGTATGTTTAAAAAAAACTGGTCCAAGTGGTCCCATACATGCTGACTTGCATGCAAATTTAGGAAGACATTTACTGCCCTGAACCATACTTTTACTACTGGAAATGGTATACCATTTAGTGCATCAGGAAACAGGATGTGATGCAACATGCACTGGATTATGCATGGTGTTGCTGCATTGAGAGGAGTAAAACACAGCCATTACTAGTGTGTAAGTTGTTCCTGTCCAATACCCCAAGCTATAGTTTTGCTTTGTTTGTTCCATTGCAGATCTTTAGCTTGTCTGGCTAATGCAGTGCTGTGACTACACTCTTGTAAATGGTAAATGGACTGCATTTCTATAGGTTTTCTATTCTTATTGACCACTTAAAGCGCTTTTTACACTACAAGTTATGTTCACCCATTCATACAAGGCTTTTTCTGTACATACAGCTCTTTTACTAATACATTCAGACACCGACATACAGATCAGAGGAGTCAGGCCACATATACCACTTCCTCTGTGCATTGCATTGTGTAAAGTCTTAAGAAAATTAACTGTGAAAACAACTAAACCTAAGTCATATCAGTAGAAGCTTTGTGCAACCCTGAAGCTGACCAAACTTGACTGGTCCTGGGTTTCAGGTCAAGCCAGTTTGTATAGCTTAGGGTCTTGGGTTGACTTATGGTTGCAAATTGGGCACTACCAGTCAGATTTAGCTGAGCAGGGTTCAGATGGATCAGGTCTTATAGATAACATGGGTATGGGTTAGGTTCTGGATCCACACTAGGTTTTCTGGTATATCCATCAACATGAGCAGGATGCCTTTGCCCAAGATCACTACCCTCAGTCGGTTGTATTATAAATTAAAAATGGTGGAAAACAATCTTCCTTCAGTGTTCCTTAATCTCTGAAGCAGTTGAGGAGCTGCTCCTATATCCAGCCATCGAGTAGTTGGTGATGAAAAATGGGTCTCATACTCTCAAGGTTGCGTAGCTGAAAGAGGGCTCCTGTTGTGTTCCCTGGTCAGACTACATCGGGTCTTGATGGCAAGAATCTAGTATAGTAGTAGGAGTTGAGCCAGTTTCATTAACACAAAATTACTGCTGCTAGCAGATATCTATCAACTGATAGACAACAGTATTTAATTAGCTGCTGTGGTTGACTCACATTCATAGAGGCAGCACTGTTTGGCTCAATATCTGGGAATTAGCTTTGGACTTTGAAATTCAGGGGGTTTGTGGCAGTTTGAAGGTCATGTTGACCCTGGAGTATCCGCTTTATCTAGCCTAACACTGAAGAGTTTTCCGCCTCTCTGTACAACATGCTTGGATCAAAATGTGGAATGGAAATTCCACTGTACCAATTGACTGTAACCCATAGACTTTTTCTCACCAATCAATGAGTCATTCAGTGTAGTGTTGGGCAGTTAAAGAGACTGAGTGCCTCCTCATTTCGCTGATGGCAGCTGAACACTTCTTCACGTAACCTGTTTGGGGCAGTGATGGTAAGTTCCATAAGTAGGAAACTGGGTGTATATCGTGGGATAGGACATCACCAGAAGGGACAAGAATGTCTCACTATCCCGGTATATTGGGCCTTTAAAAAGGCAGCAGCAACAACCACAATAGCAGTGTGCTGTATGTCCATATTGACAAGCCAAAAGGGTGACAGGGCAGATTTATTCAACCAAGCATAAACACATTGCGCTTACATATTGATGTCATCCGCAGTGTAGCAGCTACACTGTGTCTGAAAAGCCTGGGACATCATGTGTAGTTGTAGCATGCCCTTTACATGGTATGCATGGGATTACAAACCTAAACTAAACGCACCTCTTATCTTTTACATTTTAATGTAAAAAATAAGAGGTTTCTTGTAAACATGGTTTACATTACTCACCAAGGCACACTGAGTATGTGGTTGAGATCACAAAATCAAAAAAGATCAAAAAATACTGATATAGATCACTATGGTATTAAAAAAAAAATGCTCTCCCAGCCCTACTAGCAGAACCATCTGTAAATGAATTAGTTTTTCTTTTTTATTAAGTGTAACTGCACAGTTTTCATTTTCATATTATGTATTGTTAAAACAGTATGAATTACTGATTATTGAATTAAATAACTGACAAAATGAAAGCTTCACTTATCATGTACCCGAATACTTTTTTGTGAATACTTTCTTCTGGTATATTTTCTGATGAAGTACTGAAAACTTTCAAACAGCGCTCTACTCTGTAACTCGAATTTGTTCAATGTACCAAAGGATAGGCCTGGATAAAAAACTTCCATGACCTTCGATAAGTTGTAAAAACATGGTAGATATGCACCTCTAGTTTTAACTAAATGTAGCTCTAAAGTCACCAAGAGGCTTGAGGCGAGTTTGTCCTCTACAACAAAGTTTATTATTGTGTCAAGCATAACTTGAATTAGAGTTTATTCAGGAAGTTCTCAGCTTTTGTTGTATAAAGTATGATTTAAACAGAGTATAGTTTGCCTGAGTGGCAATGAGGGACAACTGTTGCAGAGTTAAATGTTGAGATGTTTTGAGATTAGTTTACACAATGGAACCTCTGTTTGGGTGTTAGATTTTTTTTTTTTTTTGGGCAAATCTCTCGCTCCCTCTGTTTCTTGCCCCCCTAGTTTGCTACACAGATTGTACACTGAAACAGGAAGCGAAGGACGCCCTGGGCTTCTGGTGTGGCCTTTGACAGGAGAGGGAGTCCTTTTGTCTCAGCATCAGCCATGGCTGATGACCTTACAGCTGTTGTAACACACACACACACACATACACACACACACACACACACACACACACACACACACACGCACAAGCTGTTTGGCACCAGCTCATAAACTTCTTTGTGTGTGCGTGTGAGAGTATATGCTTTTTGTCAGCTGAGGAGCTGGCTTCCTTCTTAAGCCCCACATCCAAGTGCGTCACATGGAGCCTGATGTCAGAAATAGCACAACAACCCCACCCCCTACCCCCCTTGAGACCATTTGTACTAGCTTACATGTACAGTAATTAAACTGGGAGTATACAGACTTTGGGTTTTTTCCCCTTACCTTACAGTATAGGGAGGTATCAGCAAGAATAACTGTAGAAATAAGACCTGGAAATTATCCATGGAGTTTACGTAACATTCCAGTCTCATATGTGGTCTTTTCCATGAGCAAAACATTACATTTACATTTGACACCTTTGGTATTTTTTTGTAACTCTATAGAGTGGTTAAAAATCTAGCTCAGCCTTAACGGTTATAAACCGCTATGGTGCTCTTTCACTTTCCTCATTTAGATGTATTCTGCTAAAAAGGCTGCAAAGTTGCCAGACTGTCTCTAACCCTTTCATGAATGTTTGTCATTATTATTTTTTTTAAATTTTGTGTACCAAAAAAGTGAGTATGATTGTTTGTGCAGCTTTATTGTGTTGTGTTGCTGAGAAGATGAGAACATGAGTAATACTCTACACAGTTTGGTGTTGGCTGGAATGAAAATGTGTTATCACTTGCCTGAAAGTGACTGGTGTCCCGTTCAGCCCATATGCCAGTGGTGGTTAGTGCAGATATAATTTATGGCCTGATAGGCTCGCCTCATCATCACTCAGCTTATACTTTTAATATCTGTGTGATTTTGAATGGTGTCATTGGTTCAAATGGAGTAGCTCAGCTCCTGTCAGATATACTGAGATATACTTATACACTCAAGGGCTTACTAGATGGGTTTCCATCCACCTGCTTTTATGTGTGCTTTCAATTTATCCATTAAAAAAACCAGAGTGAAAATGCTGGGAACTTGAGTATTTTAATACTGCAAAAAAGATTTTACAGTTGGCTGAAGTTGCATTGACAAAAAGCAAAATGGAAACAGACCAAGTGAAACTATTATGACATATATGAAGCATGACCTAAGTTTCCACTGAAGAGACTGAAAATAACTTCAGATGAAAGCATCAGAACATTCCTTCAATTCATACATAAATCGTGAAACGTAAACACCATATTTCCATCATGTTTTCTACATTGCACTTCACTTTTTGAGTTTGAGTTTGAATGTGTCATCTTGTTGCTCTCTATTCTTCTGCATTGGATTTAATGGCATCTGACTGGAGAATTAGCATCTGGAGAATTTGCAAGGATTAGCGTCTTGAAATTTGGTTAAAATGGAGGGAAACACACCTACTGTCCTAACTGAACCACAAAAAGAATAAAAACTGCTGTGAAGGACATGCTTAGCCTGTATATTTGGCCTAATGTCACTTCTGACCTGACCTTCTGACCTTTGGAACATGTATACATGCCACCCTTTATTTTTATAGACCTGTCACAGAAATTGTAGCATTGCTCTGACAGTGACAAAGCAGGAACATGGATCTGGAAACAGGCCATTACAGAATAATTTGTTGAGTGTGTTGAGTTGAGTGTTTGAGTTGAGTTGAGCTGTTTGGAGTTTTGGCCATTTCTGTGGGTATCTACCCCTACTCTTAACCCTAACCCCAAATCGCACCTTATCAGGCTGGTGAGGGAATTTATTTCAAAGTGAAGATTATTTCATAATTGATTTTTGACAATTACATTTATGTATAGAAAATGTCTGGAAAATCAAGTAAAAGCAAGAAAAACCTGATATGTACAACCAAAGTATATCACCCAATTGATTTTCTGCTCCCCACTCTCACCCACATGCAAAATATTTCCCTCCTCTGCTTTCTCAAAAACATGGGATTTTCTCCCCTTCACAGAAGACAACAGTGATGACCTTTATAATTACATTTCCTGTTGCCTGCAGTCCTCGCCCCTGCAGTACTGTGCACTACACGACAGATCGACTGTCCGCTCCCAGCACTGCTAAGCTCAGCACTTCACAAAGCACATGCGCTATTTTCACTTAGGGGCTCAGTCACGGTATGAGGGGTGAATGTTGACATTACTTTCTCACATGATATCGCTCCCCACCCCTATAGAGTGGCACAACAAACTCTCTACTGTGTATGCCTGAGAAAAACAAAGAAACGTGTTTAAAAACTGTCAATGTCAAAACAGTTGACTGCAGTCAGTACATTAATTTGACACTGACAACTGGCAGCATTAAAAATGTGGCCAGAAATTGGGTCTCCTGGCAAATAAATGTAGATCTGTATTAATTCAATTTCTCAGAATGCGTGCTAAGAGGCAAGCTGAAAACAGCAAAAAGCCTGCGCAAATTTATAGTCTTCACTTAATCTTTGAACAGATAGTTTCTGGTTTATATATTTTTTTTTTTTGCCAGTTTCAGACTGTTTTATTTAAGCAAAGGTTTTGTATGACTGTGTGTTTAGACAGCACTCAACATTTGAGAACCTTGGTTTCTTTTTTCAGTGAAAGAGGGTTTTTTAGGAAAATGTTTGTTCTTCATTGTTGGGTATTGGTACCAAAACTCAGGTGGCTGGCACTAGTATAGAAAAGTATAGAAAAACTATACTAGTATAGAAAAACTAGTATAGAAAATTTTCAAATGATATACAGTCCTAAATATATCTTAACACTAAACAACCAACACACTCTATGCATTTGTAGGAGCGTTAAAGATAGTCTTGTCCCTAAACAGGAAATAAGTGCTGTCTCTTGTCCCATTCAATAACCTTTTAAGAAGAAAGTCAAGGCTCCCAGTTCCTAATTATTCACCTTGAACTGAGGACACTCTAACAAAGAGAGCTTCTGTCTGTGTAGATCAGTTAACATACCAAACATCTAAAGAGCTGACATGTGCGTCTTGTTCAGAAGGAAACTGTTCCAAGTCAAGATGTTTGGAGGTCAGTTTCATGTGACAGCAGTAGCCTCTCACTCTGCTTATTGAAGCAGCCTGTGCCACGAGGAGGGAGCTAAAATCAACTTCCTGTGAGATCACAGTTGGCATCATGGAAAATTGGCAGATGTCCTTTATAGACAAGTTTACAAGCTTCCACGTGTGTTTGTGTGTACACATGCAATTTGCATGGCAGGATGTGCCTGCAATCTGGTTACTTTTCATTCAATTACCAAATGAAGTCGCTCTTGGTGGCCCACTTCTGTAAACATACACAAAACAGGTATGATGAAAAATTGGGTATGTGTATTGGGAAGTATTTCTGCCTGTTTGGGACACAATGTTCTGCTTAAAGTCATGAATGTAATTAAACTAAGCACAATAACTGATTTTGTGTCAGACTTCTTTAAACAGACCTACAAAGAACGAAACAGTAATATCATCATAGTAAATGGTAAAAATTGTAAATAGACTGAAATTAAAAGTATACCACAGACTATAAGAGTAAAACATTGTGACAGGAAGAGTTCTTCTCTAAATAATTAACATTACAAAATAGTGAGGTGAGGCTCAGCGCACACACCAGTAACCAAGACAACAGCTTACATCAGGTTCAGACTCAGCCGTCAGCTGGCAGCTGTTTTCAGACAAAAAAAAATAACTCTAAAAAGCTTCTGTTCACCACCTGCTCAGCAGCAAACAGCAGACAGACAGTCAGAGAGCAGCTGGTGAACAAAGTGGAGCATTTAGCGGCTAAAGAGCCAGATATTTCCCCCTGAAGGTGGTGGAGACCAAAAATAGAGCTAAAAGCGAGGGAATGCTGGACTTTGATTCAGTAGGTGAACACAAACACCACAAAGACTGTTTACTGTATCAGCTTATAAATTGATGATAACTTCTTGTGTTTACAGCTTATTCCTGTGACCAAGCAAAACAGACAAAAAAATGCAGGTTTAAAGGTAGGTTTCAGTGCACCGAATTATACTCATAATCTAGTTTTAGTTTACGATAACAGTTCACTCTCCACTTTTGTTCCAGGGATTTAAGTAAACAGTTTGAGTTTAAGCTGATGTGTCTACTGATAGTCTGCATATGAGGAATTCAATCTGTAAATTCAATCTGTACAGAAAATATTCTGGGTTACACGCTTCCCCTCTAAACTGCATGAGTCTCTGCTTGCACACTCTTTGGAAATGTGTACTTGCATTATTATGCTGTTATATGTTATATATATTATTGGGTACCATAGTAGATAAAAACTGCTAAACCAGTAATGGACCTATACCTGCTTCCATTTCCAAACACATACTCCCTTTCACCCCAAAGTTAAAACTGCGTGTTCCCAAAAACTGCCTCTCATTCCGAATCTATCCACAGATGCCATTACTTTGCAGATCAACAAAGCTCCTTTCTGTTTGCAGGTGCCTCACTCGTCACCTCTTTCACACCAGAGTCAAGCAGTAATTTGACACAATTCCAAAACAAAAATCTCTCCAGTGTGAGGCCAGGCTGCTTCAGTTCCATCAGCAGGCCTCAGTGGGCAGCAGGGAATCCAACTCTGTGAGAGTTTCAGAATAATGGACTGAGTGGTGGGAGGTTTTTCCAAACAATGGGAAGATGTCTGAGTTGGTGGATATCTGATCGTTCCTCTCAGTAACTGATTGAGTCATGCAGAGATGGCGGGGAACTGTCTGTACCACTGAGATGTAAACTAATACGTATATTGGACACAGTGTACCAATGGACAGTGCTACTGAGGTATTAGCAAATGCTAGTTTTATAAGCCATTTTAACAGCACATTCTCTCAGAAGCAAATTAAAGAAGTCTTCCAACACCTTGCTTTAAATGTAGGCATGAGTAAGTCACCTTCAGCATATGGCTTTCAATTCAGAAGTGCTCTACTCTTGCGCAACCCCACACAATCCTCTCTGTTCAGGAAAACTAAGTGCCCGTAGTGATGTCTGTTTTTCCATGATGTGGTGTGTAGTTCAGAGGAAAACTGGCAGCTCCAGCCTCACTGACAAACAGGGGCATTTGTTTTTTGATTAGGAGTGTTGCGTCAGTCCTGATAATTTATATGGCATGAATTATTCATTAATATGTAGCCAGCACAACATTGCCAGTGTTTCCTGGAAATGAAACTCTGGCCCTTCCTGGCTTGAAAGGTCTCTTAAAACCTTACTTTGATGTCTGTGTTTGCCCAAAGTTAACTTTTTTAAAATCTAATTGCATCATTACGTTTTCTTTTTTGTAACAATGCCTTTCGTGGCAAGTCATGGTACAGTTTGCACTGCCGTGCTAAGCTCTCGATGCTTTGTCATTGTTGTGCAAAGCCAGCCATTGTGTTGCTTCAGCCATGTAGATAATGTTCACTAACTCATCCTGTGTCACCTACATTGTTCTCTAGGCTGTGCATTCAGCAGTGAGAGCTCTCAGCCACACAACATACAGTTCTTGAGGTGAATTTAGAGCATCTGCATCTAATAACTGCTAAGTGACATATAGAGCTGGTATTGCACAAGAAGAACGCCAAACTGTGGAAGAATGTTAGGGCTGGCTTGAAATCTGATGACTCCAATGTGTTCCTATTATAGACCATGTTTAGACCTGGCATCAGCATGCGTCTCAGGTGATCCCTTCACAATGTGGACAGCTCTAAGTACGTCAGTTCACATTAAAATGCATTGTCACCTGTGTCTTCAGTGACCACTTGAGATCAGATCTCACCTCCCCACTTTCTATGCAAATAAACACGTACATCACTTCTGTTTGCAAAGACCAAATGTGTTGTTTTTAACAATGAACACAAGGATTTTGTTTTGAATGTTTTCATTTACTCACTTGTGCCAAGCAAATGAAGCCTCATTGGAAACATCCATTCAGAGGAAAAGTATTAGTGCAGTGGATTAGATAACTAGGTAGGAAAAAAGTCATTTCAACACCAGTGACTTTTAAGGTGGAATGTTTTCATGCATGTTACTCAATGCATGAGTTGGCATTGTGAGTCAAAACACCTTAAATGTCAATATGACAACTTTGACTCTTCCATTTTTTATTGGCTCTTGCATGATGTATGCTTTAATGATGATTGGATCTTCATCTTAAAAAATATAAATGAATTTCAACTGGATCATGTGAATTGTGAATATTTGCTCATTTGGACAAAAACATGGCTGGGTCTGTTCCTCATGTTCCAGTCAAACCAAATCACCCAAGATGTTTCACGCTCTTGTGATATATCTCTATGGGCTTTTCAAAAACATGGACAAACCAGCTTACAGGATTTGTATGACTTCTATTTGTTTATAAATGAATACGTGGCCCAGACCACCTCTGCGTGTAGTCTGAGTGATCGGATCTCAAATGCGTCCTCAATGCACCGCCACAGATCAAGCATATGAACTCATTCACAAATTTTCCTAATATACAAGGGCTGGGCGATATTGACCAAAAATCATGTCTCATTGTTTTTAGGCTGGATGGTGAGACACGATATGTATCTCTGTATTTTCTTCGAAGTTAAAGCCACACGTGAGATGTCACCTATTTATTAAAACAGAGTGCAATCAGAATAAAATTTAAAGACAGGGTTTCCTGTCTTTCCCCTTTCCTTTTCCCTGTTTGAAAATATGTAGCTGCAAAACATGTAAATGAAAAATTATATAAAATAAAAAGACTTGTCAATAGGCCTATCTCTGAGAATGCTCCTTCAGTTGTTTTCATCAACAACCGAGAGTGCAATTACAGGATTTCTTCCCCTGCGTAACAAAACACACAGCTGTGCAAATGATGAAAATGTAAACAGAACTGCTCATCTGATCTTTTAAATCCAAATAAATGAATCATTGTATTTTTTTTAATTTACAAACCATGGCTTCACTGTTTCTCACAGGTATACAGAGCATAAAGAGACTCATGTAGTTTAGAGGGGGAGTGTGTGACCCAGGTTATTTTCTGTAGCCACAAGTTACAGATATCCCCTAAACTCCTCATATGCTGACTATCTGTAGACTGTACAATTAACCAATGTCCGATATACCGCCCAGCCCTGTAATATACAGAATCTGTTGTAGCTTTCCTCATTTTCATCCAATGCTCACTGACATTGCTAAAAGTTTTTCAGTTTTTGTAGGTCCCACCTGCTTCCCAAGAAGATGTTGTTTTGTGTAGTTTCCTGTAGTGATTTAGAGTCATTAGTGTGGAACTGCTGTGGCAGGATGATTTGGACATCCTCTCTTGATCCCCAACAAAAACAAAATGCTGTAAATGAAATGCAGATTTCAACCAACATCAGGGATTCAGACCTGTTTCCACATTAGTTTCCCAGGTTTTGTGTCACTTTTAAAAACAGCTGGTTGCTATTTTTGTCTGCTGCTCTGTGATTTTTCTCATTGGCTCTAAGGAGTGGGAAAGATTTCAAACAGCAATGAGCAAAAGTTTTGCCTTCTGTTTTACTGTTTTTTTTTTTTTTTTGTATTCCAGTTCCACCCACTGTTTCTGTTGCAAATTGACCTAATGGACAAAATTTGTCAAAACCCTTGATCATTCCTGACAGTTTGGTGTAGTTGTGCTGATAATGAAGATGATGCTGAGAAGTCAGTGCTTTCATATTCCAGAGCTTGAACATAATTAGTGTCCTAAAGATAAATTGGTCAAACCAGACAGGACCCATAAATTGAATAAAAGCATTCTTTCAGTAGTCTGTAGAAGACAAACAGAAAATATACCAGAACAGTGAGGAACACCGTTCTTTGTTAGATAGGACATGAAGGGAACATGTCCCATCTAATGAACATGTTCAGAATCAAGTCTGACCCCGTTCTTTAAACCAACCTAACAGATTGTCCCTGCTAAGCAGCGTCCCTCTTGCCACACAAGGGCAGCAGACCTTGATTTCAGTATTGCATGATGACATAAGCAGAGGTGACATCACCGTTGGCTAAGAATGTCATGTCCCATTGCCCAGCTGTTTTAATCATTTGTGCCAAGAGCAGATGTAATTAGTTTTGAATTGTTAGGCCAATCTCATGCACATAAAGATGTGCAGGAGCTCAAAATGCTAGAGTCATTTTAATGAATTTTGTTGTCATTTAACCTGCTAAGGTTTTATTGGATGTACAGAAACGAGCATAGTTGTTGTCTTACTTGCGTATGTGCAGTCCGCTCTGCGAGCTTACCATAAACACCAAAACCACATTCCTGATTGGCTAAACTCATTCACTAACCTCATACTAATTATTTCTGTGGCTGCAGATCAGTCCTGCTCAACATTCAGAGGGAGTTTTCCTACAGAGCTGCTGCTACAGAGCCGCTTCAGCTCAGCCTTTTTCTTTGGAGGTTTGGTGTGATTATCTCTCTGAGTTCATTCCATGGCATCTCTTTTGGGATAACGTCTGGGTTCTAACTGGAACACTCCACAGATTTTTTTTTCTCCAGCCTACACTGTGACTTTTTGAATGACGTATTCTGTGTTGACAGCAACAATACAATTATTTGTGTGTTATTAGTTCAAATGGGTTGTGTTTGTTCTTTGTTCTAACTTGGATGAAGATCCGACGAAATTGTAGGACAAATTTGTACATAAATACAGGTGATGTCATGGTTGGTATGGCAGGTATGTCATTACTTATAATTCATTTAGGCTAATAAGGCTACCAGGTAGAGTGCACTGTGCCCTATTCAGTTAATCTAGAAAGAATTTCCTTTTCCCTTCGACCATTTGATTGGTTGAATAGATGATTTCAGTCGATCAAGGTTTTCTTTGTTTGACTACAGCCGTAATTATTAAGCCTTCATTATATGTTCTCAGCGAACTGTGTCTTTTGCACACCTTAGGATTTTCTTTTTGCCCTTGCACCTGTATCCATTAACAGAGACTCTGTGTCATTACCCAGAGCTGGATGATATCGTTACTTCTTCACATTTGTCCTGGGGGGTTTCTTTCAAAGAACAATGGGTGAGATGGCACATAATTGAAGGATAGGAGTATGACTCATGTAGATTCAGAGATTTAGAGTGGAAGCACACTGTCTGTGTCATGGCCTATTGACTGTTAAGAAAGGAATTCATCCTTTAATTTCCTGCTTTGCACCGTGAGCCTGTGTGGACCGGCCCGCTTTTGGACTTATCCCAACACAGCTCCTGCCAAGAATTTTATTTTTAGCCCTACTGATTTGTGTGTTTGATACCTGGCATTTAGTTTGATCCCAACAGACTGTTTGCATTGTAAAGTCTTTTGTGTTGAACTAGTTATCAATATACCTTAGGGCTGGGGAATGCTATGTCCTATATAAGATATATCCTGTCCCTTCTAACACATAGACATGAATGCATTCAATTACCACAACAGATATAAATGCTTCCTTGATTTACAAGTTTAGCTTCTGCCTGGAAATACTTCTGTACTAGTCAGACCTCATGACAGCAGAGTTTTGGTAAAGATACCAAAACAATAACAAAAGCCTTTAATAAATGTAACCACATTTACATGTATTTTATTTATATTGAAGTTTGTTACCCAACCCTAATTAAAGAACCTGCATATGCAGCATTATTATTACCTGAAGTTGTATTCAGTGACAAAGTGTTTTGAGAGCTCCTATACCATGACAGTCCAGCCCCACTTCCACACTAGCCTCTGGTCCCCTAAGCCTCTATTCCTTTATGTATAATAAAAGACCATGATATGTTAATAAAGAAATCCCTTTCGCTTTTAGCAGTGTAGCAACATCAGAAAATCTCAGTCATTTAAATGTTGACAAAATAATCTCTATCTATCTTTGTTGACTTTTATTAGATCAATAGCTGGCCCTTTAGCTGAACAAAATACCCTAGTACACAGTCATAGCCATAAATGCAATGGTACTAATAATTGCCATAATAATTTCTGTGTTTCGTTTTTTGGCCAAGAATTTTTATTTCAGTGCATCCCTAGTAAGAATATTAATAATACTGTACACTTGGAACAGAAGCTAACCTCCCGGCCCTGTTGGGGATTCTGGTTCTCAACAGCCTGTCTAGCTGCCATGGCCATATTGCAGCAGTTTTTGCTGAGTCACTGAAGGGACACAGGCAGGGTGTTGATGTTGACAGATGGTTCAGGTGAAGTGATGCTCAAGGCCTCCCTCCCACAGCTCAGCCTCACACATGCCAGAGGCCCAGCAGTCTTGGATAATTTATGACACCTATTTATGCGCCCATTGGAACAGAGCCTCTCTGCTGAGAGATGTTCATTCACATTTGTTTCATGTTTTCTCTTCTTTCTCTCCCATAGAACTTAGAGCAAGGTCTATGGGAACTGTGTTAGTCTGGGTACAGTAAGTTTCTCATATGAAATACAGGCTATTTGCTAATAAAGAAATGGGGGCTAGTGGCTAAAATAGAACATTTAGCCTCACTTGCCACATCATTTCAGGACCATTAGTGCCATCAGTACAGCGGTCATGTCATAAGTCATAGTCAGCTCTCTGGTCTTCTTTGTTTCTCTTATTTTAACATAAATGCAGTTTCATTAAATGTTTGGAGTTGGTTCTACTTTATTTTCTTTCTTTTCTTTCTTCTTCTACTCTCTTTTTTTGACTGTTAAGATCATAATCATGTGTTGCATAAAACTTCCTACAGAAGTTTCACATTAAAATACTAACAAGAAAGGGGGGGGATTATGCCGTTGAGCCACAGGAAAGCTTTTAATGTGAAAATTTTGTACAAGAAGGGATTACTTCGATTAGCACAATGCTTACCCCATCTTTTAGAGAGATTTGTTCCCATCAATGGACATGCGCACATCACTGCAAAGCAGGCCAGGGCTATATGATAACACTGTCCATTACTGTAAAATGACACTGTATGTGGATCCATAAACCCAAGGTCATTCATTCCCAGAGAACTGAATATGACTTGTAACAAGACACGTTTTCAAGTGGGAATGCATATTATTCATTTGAACTGGACATCCAGAGAATAAAAATACTGAGAGCACTGCAAACATATGAAATTGTTGCCCATAATAATAGCAGCGAACATGGAATTTCAAATTTCGTAGCATAATGTGACACATACATTCTTTTTAATGGGGTTATATAACCTACCCCTGACATGTCCAGTCAGTTATGACCTAAAAATAAAGCATGTATAGACCGTGCATACCTCTGGTGCTGGCAGTGGAAATTTATTGAGCATTGGCAGTAGTCAGTAACCTCCAGAGTGAATGAGTAAACTTTTGTTTTGGTAACTTTTCAATGAGCTTTTATTTAGAAAACTTTGGCCAAATGTCCCTTGCCGCTACTGTATTTCAGCAGGCAGATAAACAGAAGGTTTCACCAAAAGATCTAGGGCCATGTTACAGAACAAGGTCTAGGCTTTTAGAAACTGTCATATGCTGAGAGTTGGCATCAAACTGGACAGATACTTCCTGATTTATGTGGCATTTCTTTGACCATGGAAGTAGATTTGCTTTTCTGTGCTGTGCACAGGTTTCCCACCTGGTGGGAGGTGTAATCAGGTGGGAGGTTCAGATGAGCTACCCTGAAAGCGTGTTGTTGGGATTTTGTGGTAAAAATGGGGTCTTAGGCTTAGTGTTTCTGGAGCAATATCAGTCTGTTGCTGCTTTTGGTGATTGTGTTAACGAGAGGAATTTCACAGAGAAAGAATGTCTTTGTATGTCCAAAACATGTGTGCTTCACGATTTGGGGACGAACCTTAAAACCCAACATCCCACTTACACACATTACAGAATGTCATGTCCTTACGATTTACTGAACACGTTCATGGTCCTCAGAGGACCAATCTGAGGATAAACATATGCGGCTTTCTAAGCAGGAAGGTTGTAAGAACAGCAGCGTTTTCAGTATGTTCTGTTGTGGATTGCAATAAGCATTGTAGCCTGCGAGGTAACCGACTGCCATACAACACTATGCCATGAAAATGATGGTAATGGCTCACCTTTGTTCAGCTGTTGTAAAGGATGTCTGAGCTGGTCTGTTCCAAAGTCATGCTGTCAAGCATACGTTTTGTCTGGCACCTTTTATGTGCAATCCTCCCGGTCAGCTGAGGCAGGAAATGCAGTGAAAACGTCAGAGGATTGTTCTGCAGACATCCTGTGTTCATCCTGAGGTCATTACATGTGCTATAAATGCAGGAAGGACTGTATGCTGTCTCCCCAGAGAGTCCTGACAGGGAGGCCACCAATGTCTCAACATTGTCTGTGAATAGGAGGAAGGCTTTGTGTGTTTTAACTGCCGTAGTCTGTTTTAAATAGTGTTGCCAAGAGAAACGTGACCTGTCTGCCTGAAGGTTTTTTTTTTTAAATCACATATACATTACGTTATTATTTAGCATTTTTAAAGGCTTTTCAGGTAGTTATATTGTGGTAAAAGTAGCCCAAATACAAGAAGGAAATACAGTCAAGTCAAATCTCTATGTTTCACTATTTCCAAAAAATCACTAAAATCATCTTGACTGAGAAGACTATCAATCATCACAATGAAGCACTGTAAACCAACTCTAAGTTCACTTCAGGCAATCAAAACAAGTATTGATGTATTGACGTGGGGAAAAAAAACGTATTTTTTTTCTAAAATCTACAGTTTGAGTATTTACTGTATTTCTATTTCACTTTTACTTCTACTTGATTTTGAGAGTAATTGTTCTGTTAAGGAGATATTAAGGCTGAAAATGTCTAATCAGCCTAACACACTCAGGCAAGAGGGTTGCTTCCTTGCCCCACCAGAGCTACACTCAGGATTCAGCCTTGTGACTAAATATGAATTGGCTCCAAGGTTACCATCTAATCTAACTATAAATGGAGGAATCTCTGTCTATCTGTCTGTCTGTCTGGATTTATTTCCATTTTCTTGACAAACACTTATCAGATCGACTTGTCGTGTCAACTGTAAATGTGTTTTTTGTGTGAGTGGAACTTTAGAAAATTTCAAACGTGAGCGGGCACTGCAATACGGAATAGCAATGCTAAAATCCAGCTTTTAAAAATGTCTTTTCAGTGGTCTATGGGTCACAACACCAATTTTCCTCCACAGTCTATATTCCACATATAATCATTTTATACATTTTTATTTTTTTGTACTTTTTAGGAGCCGTTTGAGGATGGGTTTGCCAATGGTGACGAGTTAACCCCGGCTGAGGAGGCTGCTGCTAAAGAAGCAGCTGAGTCCAAAGGAGTGGTGAAGTTTGGCTGGATTAAGGGGGTGCTGGTGAGTCACTATTGAAATGCACAGATTTTTTTTTTCTTTTGTAGTCATTAAATATTCCGTTTTCTTTACCTGTCTTTACACTGGTCATTGGGTTATTGAATCGTTCTGTGAGTTCTATTGGATGAGTTCTAAGACGGTCTATCCATCCATCTGTTTCTCTACTGTTTTAACTTTTGCTATTCTGAAACCCAGTCAACAGCCAATGTAAGAGAACTAAAGTTGCAAGTTACAAAACATTACCACAATAATACCACACAAACTGCAAAAATTGACACTAAATGTTACTTAAAGTTTTGTAGCTGTATTAATTTTAATGCTTTGTCCTTATATTCTCACTCTTGTTCATATGTCTAAGTGGTCGGTTCAACTTAGTGTATTGGATCACAGGTGACAAGTGTGCCACTATGCAGTATAATTTGAACTGTATGTGCAAACAGGTGACACTTTGTAAAGGATTTTGGACCGTGAGTGTGAATTGCTAGTGGCTCAGATCGTGGTTTGTTTAAAGGAGGAGGAAGAAATCACTCACAACAGCTGAGAGATGTGGCTCGTGTTGAGCTGTATTTGACACATTTAATTTTATTGAAAGTACAGAGAGGAGCAGCAGAGGAGGAATTTTTCCATGGTGTCTGGATATTATTATCCTGCTTTTATTTTGACATGACTGGTCCTTACTTCCTCCCTAATATAAATCTTGCACTAATTCTAATGTTTCTGGGTTTCTAATTGCTTTTATCAAATGGTATAAGACATTTTCTTAATACAATCTTACAATCTTCTCACCAATGGTGTGGCATTTAAGCTCCAAAGATCGTCTTACTGTTTTTTTACTTCATGTGCAGCACACCAATACTGTCAGCCCTTGACTGCTGATAGTAACACTCGGCATGAACCACACTGGCATGAACCACAGGGAGCTTTCATTTGTCTTGTGAACACTTATCTCAGTCTCTCCCTTAAAAACAAGCGATGGAAAAAATCCCAACTGTCTGGTTATAGTGAACCTGTTCTCTGCTCATGCACCCACAGTAACAGCCCCTCTTCCCTGTAGGTGCGCTGCATGTTGAACATTTGGGGTGTGATGCTCTTCATCCGCATGACATGGATTGTGGGTCAGGCTGGAATCGGTAAGTAGAGGTCATCTATGAAGAGCTGACCATTTACCTGAAGTTCTGAATCATTTTTATTAGTATATACCTAGTGTCCTTCAAAAAAAAAAGGAGAAAAAGGAGACTTTGACTTTGTTGAAAGCTGTGTAACAATCTGCCTGTGGTGTAATAACCTTGTTGTATAAGAAAAAGTATATGGTGTAAGACTGCTTGTTCCCTCACAAAACTGTTGTATAATGTTGTTTCCTGCATTGCAATATCATGCTGAGGAACATTCAGAGTAGACAACATCCTTGACTTTGTCTCATATTGGATCTGGCATCAAAACAACACTCAAAACATCACTCTTGAACTTAGAAGTCACAGACCATTTCTGCTTTACCGTGAAACATGTAAACCACAACATTTTATGGCATATGTTGTATGTATAAGTGTTTCATCCTCACTGTTTTGATGCTCTGTCCTTCCAGCTATCACATCACACCATTGAATCCCCCAAACATCTTGAGCAAATTAAGGCAACAAACAACCAGACACCTATCATGTGATAAGAACCTTTAATGTCATTTTTCCAGTGCTGCTTCCCCTGTGAACTAAATTTCATTCACAGTAATCTTTTAAAAAACCCAGGTAACAGTATTTCCCAAAAGACAACAAAATAAGAAATTATGAAGTCAAAGATAAAATCAAATTAAATGGGCAAACTGTAGGTAACAAAAGACATTAACTGGATCTGAACTGATTTCAAGTAAAACAAAAAAAAAGTCATATCATGGTGAGATGCCATTGGAGAAAAGAGAGAACATTGTATTTTTATTTCATTTTGATACTTACCTTTAAATGATGTTTGGTCAGTCAGGCAGGAGACTGTTTGATACACAGCCCGTGTTTCCCCTTTGATGTGACAAAGGCTGCACATAACTGACAAAATATAACTGTGTAGAAAAGTTTGGCACGCAGTCCAGAGTTTACACTTGACATTTTGGTGCTCACTGGGTGGTAATTTCAGCCCCTGTGACACTCCGCTACACTCACTTCACACACAACATACCACCTCTAATGTCCTTGGCCCCACCACCCCACCCCCCCAAACATTTGTTGATTAATTCTCCACTTTGAAGTGAAATATCACCACAAAGTGACATGTGGCAGGCTTCATGGCAGCCGCTCGTCTTTAGGGTGGTGCTGTTAACTTTTCACAGAGCCCTCGGGGGCGTTTGGAAGGCCTGCTAGAAAACTGTTAACAGTGCTGGACATTGTTTTTCATTCCAGAGGTTTGTAAAGCTCATACCGTGTGTTTTTCTTCCGCAGCTCTCGCCTGTGTGATCGTCGCAATGGCTACCGTAGTGACTACCATCACTGGCCTCTCCACCTCTGCCATTGCCACCAATGGATTTGTACGAGGAGGTACCCATCACTTCCTTCTCTAGAGTAACACCCGTAGTCGTAAGAGAGTATGGAGCAGCAGAGTTCTCATGTAACATTTGACCTCATCATATGGTGTGAAACAGGGTGAAACACCTGTGTGGTTTTAACCAGCATGACCAGCCATCAGTCATTCATTAGTCGGAGTCGGATGAAAGAAGGGTTAAACACACATCTCTCTCAGTTGTCTCAGTGAGAGGAGAAATTCAAGACTGCAAAATGAAGTTGAATGGAGGCAGTGGTAGACTGGGTGGTCTGACATGGATATTAACACATTCCTCTTTTATTGGTTCGGGCAAAACAGGCTTGTAATTAGATCAGTAAATCATAGTGAGATGAAAATAAAATCATTGTGACATAGAAATGATAGTTTTGTTGTTTAGCTTTCCGGACGTACTCTCTCTTGGTTAATGAGAGTCCACTCTCTTCTCCATTTGGGAAGTCCCAGTTTAGAGCTACTGAGCTCCCATATCACCAGATTTATCTCCATGATAACTGTGCACTTTGCTTCATGGAATGTGGTTGAAAGTTCCGGGAAAAAAAAAAAGGCTATCATGCGGACCTTGAGTTGGGATTGTTGTGTTATCATCAAGGTTTGGTTTGTAATAGCGATGGAAACAAATGGAACTGGTAGTGATGAAAACATGAAACAGGAATCCAAACCCTGAAATGCTGATATAAAGTAGAAGATCCAAGAATTTGAAGGTGTACCACATAACTGTACAGCAGTTAACAACACACTGCACAGCAGTTCATAATACTACACAGGGTATAAGACAGTATTTTACTACTCTGGAAATTAAATTACCCTGTTCATGTTACAAGGTAATCTACAGGGAATTTCAACTGGCATATATCTGATTAGCCAGCGTAACACCTTGCGGGATGGCATCACTTAGAGAGAGAGCTGTGTTTGAACACGGCCTTACAGTCCCAGCACAGCCAGTTTTTATCTGTACATTATATTAGCTACTTTAAGATCACTTACACTCATACCATTTTATAGCCTTTTTAGCAACTCCTGCCCTGCCATTAAGCACTGCATTCAAGAGAAGGCCTGCACAGTGGCCTAATTTTGATGTTAGGTTTGTCACTGACGTTCCTGGGTAATTGATGCAGAGATTTATGTATTGTTGTCACATTAGAGTTAGTTTTAGCCGTTGTGACATTTGGTCAAAATGTTCCTAAAAACAGGAGGTGTTGAGTCACTTTTACTGTTAAACTGAAACTTGCTTTTCTTTTCTTTTCTATTCTTTTGTTTCTCCGCCTGTTACTTCCACCTTATTCAGTAGGTCACTGCGCCCCTTTTGTATATGGTTCCATTTACAAGCACGTACATGATACCGAAAGAGAGCATCGTTGTTTGTCCTGTGTTTTAAAAGATCAGCGAATGTCTTTTTATTGAACTTGGTATGGAGTAATAGAGCAGAGTTTCCACTGTTGACACATAATGGGTGGTGAAGTGAAACAAAAGTCTTTTCTGCCCAGCATGGTCATACAGTGGATTTAATTACATGCCTTGAGACTTCTTGTAATGCAGTCAGCTGAAACAAAATGTTGTTTCTCACCAACTTCTGACAGTGCAAATAACAAAATATGACACATTAGTCATGACCCATGACTGCCATTATAGTAAGAGCATGCTAAAGTTTAAGTTTAATCCTTTATTATGTTTCGCAACGTGTTAAACTTGTGGGCTACCCTAGCACTGTAAATCCACTGCCCCTTCTGTTGGGTGTGGAAGCTAATGTCTCCACTTGTATGAGTGTTTAAACAACGCTGCATGTGCATCAAGGAAATTAAATCATCACAAAGTTTACTTAGGCTGGTTTCCACCAGTAAGGATTAAGTCTTTAATCATTGTAAATCAGCGTTGACATGAATATAAACTAAATGGAAAATTTTTGTGAGTGGACTAGAGCCAAACCCTAATCATGGGTCTAGAATCTAGACTCTCATTTACACCGTGTCCCCACCAGACACATTCCTGCAGCGTGTAGAAAAACATGTGCTTCAGTTTCCCAGAGGGGAATCAAAATTAATTTCTCTGATTGTGTCCCTGTCATGTCTCCCGATGCGAGCCGTGATGTTTCAGCCTTGATGTGTGACTACAAAAGCTGTGCTGCTCCCACTATGCAGCACATCTAGACAAGTTGAAAGGGGGAGTTTGGCAGTGAAGGGAAACAAGACACATAATACTTAAGGTGTACTACTTAAGTATTATGTCATAATGATCTTCATTTGTGCACGGGAGCCATAAAATTAAAAACATTTCATTCCACAACACCATCCACAACACAATTGCAACTATGTGCTGCTGAATTCTCCAGCCAGGCCTCTTGGTAATTTTAATCTGCTTTGTTGCAGGAAAGTGTATGAATACAGACCATGAGCCCAGTAGTTAGAAGTTAGTTAGAAGTTAGTTAGAAGTAGCTCGCCCAAGCCAACATGCTGTTTCAAACAGCTGACCGAGTGATACGTGATCCTGGAACTAAAATAACCATGATATGGCGTGCGGGCTGCCCTGGAAACTTCTCCCAACCGTTGATTTTGTGTGTGCCCGTGGTGTTCTAAAACACATCACATGAGAGGAGAGTGCATAATTGACCATTGTGCTAATTGTGCTAATGGAAGCCTCTGATGGCCCTATGTGGCCCAAACAACAGAGAAGTCACAGAAGGGTGTGTAAGAATCAGAATCAGCTTTATTCGCCAAGTACGCATACACCATACATGGAACAGGCTGCTGACAGTCATTCACCGGTGCAATACTTTCAGGTGCAAACATTGCAATGTCATCCTACTGTATGCCAGTAAAAGAAAAGCAAATCCATACCATCTGTTTATTTCAAATTGGTTTTCACAGCAGTTAACTTTTCCTAACGTCTTGTCAATTTCTTTTCATTTTCAGGTGGAGCCTATTACTTAATATCGAGGAGTCTGGGCCCAGAGTTTGGAGGCTCTATTGGTCTGATATTCGCCTTCGCCAACGCAGTGGCTGTAGCCATGTATGTGGTGGGCTTCGCTGAAACTGTTGTGGACCTTCTTGCTGTAAGTCTCTCAAAAGACCTTGTGGTATGATTTTGACAGTTTGTGTCTCTTGTCCTGTTGGTGCAATTCAACCATTTTGGCTCTGAGTATACCTCAGACCTTCCCCAGGTCCAACAGACCTGGTTAGCAATATGACACCATTTATATAGCAAGTTTAAAGCAAGGCTAAACCCAATCCCGCTGACACTAGCGCAAGAGGTGGGGGGCAATTTACAGTTGCCATTTAACCTATATTGCTATTTTGCAATATCAAGTAAATGTAAAAATACCTTCAAACTTTAGGAACTGGCAGTTCAATGTTACTTAATTTAATAACTCCATGTAATTCTGTCTCTCAGGGTGCAGGGGCCCTAATGACGGACCCAACAAACGATATCCGAATCATCGGCACCATCACAGTTATCGCTCTCCTGGGCATCTCCGTGGCAGGAATGGAATGGGAGGCCAAGGTACGGGAGCAGGATCTCATCTCTGATACACTGCCAACTAAACATTAAACTCCATGAGAACCTAAAAGAGCTATGTCTATGTCCTGATGAAAAAATGCCACGGCAGGCTTTAAGAAAACCCATTTAGACTCAGGACACGCACTGTAATTGATTTATACATTGATCAGTGGTGACTAATCCACTAGTTCATTTGCTTCTCTGTAGGCCCAGATCTTCTTGCTTGTTGTCCTCATCACAGCCATCATCAACTTCTTCATTGGAACCTTCATTCCTGTCAAGTCGAAGGAACCTATGGGCTTCTTTGGCTATGACGGTATGACACGCCCTGATTTCTCATGTGAAGCTACTTATAAGGCAGAATTAACATCTGTACAATGTCTTTTTTTTATCCTGTCAGGGGCAATCATGTGGGAGAACATGGGTCCGGACTTCAGAGGAGAGGAGACGTTCTTTTCTGTCTTTGCCATCTTCTTCCCTGCAGCCACTGGTATTTTGGCCGGAGCCAACATTTCAGGAGACCTTGCTGTAAGTCACCTGGGGAATGAATAAATGAATCTCCCCCACCCCACCAGTTTATCTTTGACTAAAGCAGTAAAATCCAGCTAACTCACTGTAAGTACAATCTTCTGAGCAGGTGAATGTGATTGGTGCTTTCAGAGATTTACTCTGCTCGGAAATAGCGAAACAATGATTGTGTTGATGACCTTCAGTGGCGTCATCTGAAATTCCTTCATCGATAAGGATCAGAAGGCTTAAATCCGTGTTGTGGTGCTTTGTTGCAGGACCCACAGCTAGCCATTCCGAGAGGAACCCTTCTGGCCATATTGATCACAGGAATAGTCTACCTGGGTGTTGCTGTCTCCACAGGTGCGACTACTGTTTTTCATATTCTGCATAGCTTAATTTTTTTCCCCAAGTTTACCTCATTCCTTAGCAGAGTTTTAACACATACATAATACTTTCGTAACAACAGGCTCCTGTATTTTGAGAGACGCCAGTGGAAATTTGAACGACACGGTCAGTTCTCAGTTCATGAGTAACTGCACTGGCGCTGCCTGCAAATTTGGCTATGACTTCTCTGCCTGTAAGAGTGAAAAGGACTGCTCCTACGGACTCCATAATGACTTCCAGGTATGACAGCAGCTCTAAGTGACGTCTGAAGAATATTTGGAACATTTCAGAGGACAGAGGTTAAAGTAACCGCGTCAGTTGTTGGATACAGAAGTCAAACGACTGACTTTGAATTGAATCTTCTGTTCAGGTGATGAGCCTGGTTTCTGGTTTTGGGCCCATCATCAGTGCTGGAATCTTCTCTGCCACTCTGTCCTCAGCTCTGGCCTCTTTAGTCAGTGCCCCTAAAGTTTTTCAGGTGAGAGCCCCAACCTGAACTTCATCATCAAGGAATCTAATGAATTATGCAAATAACCAGCCAGCAATTCATTTTTAGATTTTTTTTAAATATTTGTTGCAGTTTTTCTTTATGTACAAGTACTGATTTCTGTTTTCACAGGCTTTATGTAAGGACAACATTTACCCTGGTCTGGGCATGTTCGCCAAAGGCTATGGCAAGAACAACGAGCCCCTCCGAGGCTATATCCTGACCTTCTGTATCGCTCTAGCCTTCATCCTTATTGGTATGGCTGTGGCACACCCGCTTGTTTATTTGAGATATTTTTATATGATGATATGAGATATCTTTATATGAGATCACACTTCACACTACTTAAAAGCTTTCAGCCGAGAAGCCATGGTGTTTGTTGCCCTCCACTATATGAAAATGTTAGACTCGATTATTAACAACATTAACAACATTAAGTGATATTTGCCGTAAGGTTTTACTGCACAGGTTTGTAATTTTCAGAAAGTTTTCCGGGAAAGAACAATGCAGTTTGGTACTAATTATGGGGAAAATGAAGACAGTGTCCAGCTGATGCTTTTCTAGTTCATTTCAACAGTTTTAACATATGAACCATGAAGTTTCCAATAATAAGTGAACAAATGAACTTTGGCTGAAATGGTGTCTATGATTAGTACCAAATGACATAGTTCTATCAGGAAGATTTTCTTGAAAAATATTTTTAGTTTAAGAAATGACGTAGCTGTAAAATAAAGCACTGTCACGTCTATTTAGCTGTTTTCAGAGACCTTATCTTTTGACAGACTAAAAAAGATACAAGTTTGACAGTAATATGGCACTACAGGACATGGGCATGGTTTCCAGTATAACGAAACTGAGGTTTTGAAGTCCACCTGTATTTTGGCTTTTGCTGAATGGACTGGAGAGCATGAAATTGCAGGTGGGAGTGTTGGCCCATTCTGAGCTTGACATTGCCTGATGTTTTCTTATTGCAGCTGAGCTGAACACCATTGCCCCCATCATCTCCAACTTCTTCTTGGCATCCTATGCTCTGATCAACTTCTCTGTGTTCCATGCCTCACTGGCTAACTCACCAGGTAAGATCAGATAAGACCCTGAAACAGGAGAAAATAAGTTAAAAAAAAAAAATCGATCCAGAACCAAGACGTCAAAGGAACTTATCATAAGACACATCCGTTGTCTGATTTTAAAAACAGCAGTTCATCGGCCACAAGAGCAGAGTCACGAGTCATGGTGTTTAACAGTGACTGTTATGGGAAATGATGGGGTTTCAGAAGGAATTACTTGAAGCACTTAGACATGTCGTGAGCTACAGAGTGCCTCACAGAGCTTAGAGCCAGTGCTTGACTGCTCACAAGACAGGTCACGTCAGACTGCTCATGAAAAAGCTAACAGAACATCTGATGTAGAACTACTGTGTATTTCTTCAGTGCGTTGCAGGAGCAGTCAGATGATCATTTACATTAGTAAACTGAACATTGCACTTATATACCAGTAATATAAGTGCAGTGTTCAGTTTCTGAAAAAAGGAAGTCAAGAAATACAGTAGAAACACACACTGACAACATGCTACACACAAATATAAGGTCTGTATATCAAAATTCTATTATCTATAGTTTCTTCAGTTTTCAGAAAGATAACCAAACAGTTTAACCTGAGGTTCACTGACTCGCTCGTTCCTCAGTGTCCATCAGTAAAATCTCACACGCAAAATCCATCTTTTGCAGCTCCATTTTCACGAAACTGTAGGATTTATAACTTTTGTTATTTGTTACTTTTAAATTGTTCATTTGGAAAAGTCTTACTTTGTCTAAATTATCTGATTTTCACTTTGTACAATAAGCTTTTATAAAGAAACTATAATGAAGAGACTATGAAATAGTTTCTAAATGACTGGGGGTACATTTTCTTTCAAAAGTCAAGTTCACAATTTGCTCCCCACTTCCTCATTACTGTAACTATAACTATATAATGCGGTCTGATGAAGTCTGATGAGATCTCAGTGTTGTAACAGGCTGTTAATATTATTAATATTATTCAAATATTTATGATGAGGTTTATTAAGACCCCCCCCCCCCCCCCACCCTCCAGTGACGCTCACTTAATCACTGTAGTGTTTCACTGAAACATGTTTCTGTAGAAGTGTATGGGGCACTGTTACTGAAACACTGCCATAAAATCAGATGAGTTATTTTTAAACGATTCACTGAGGAATGACTATGAGTGACAGCTGTGTTAAAATGGAACAAAAACACTCTGGCACTTTGAAAGCCCTTTTAAATGTAGATGTACATCATCATTTGGCTGTTGTTGTGTTGCTTTGCCCTGCTGTCTAATGACAGATGCATCAGACCAGTTTGCCAGGAGTAATGTTACTGGGACAATACGCCAGCATGAATTATCTCTGGCTGACACAAGCTGGGTATTGACGGTTTACACTGAGGGTAAGGGGCTGATTTCTGCTCACATAGAACTACAGAACCACATAGAAACATCTGAAGATGTTTGTTGGTTTTTCAGAGGTGATGTTGTAAGACCGTGCAAAAAAAAAAAAATGCTATCATATAAATTAGCTAGTTATTTGTTCGTACAAGGTTGGTTCACCAAAATTACAGAAAAAGCGTTGTCACTGTTATTTCCATCTGTGCGGATAGTTAAGGTTTTATTTTTCCAGGTTTAGAGAGAGATGTCTCTTACTCCGATACAATCCAACAGAATTCAGCTTGTGATGCATACATCCTTTTTATTAGCAAAGAGAAATGTACAAAATGTTCAGGTTACATGAGCAAGGCTTCTCATTTTTTTTGCTGTCACTTTACCAGTTGAATGAATTATCTTTGATTCTGTAAGTAATTTGATCAAAAAGCCAAAATAAAACTTAGCTCTTGTCTGGATAATGTGTTTTTCTGCAGGCCAGGATCATTTGGGATTGAAAAGAAGCCTGGTTCTATAAACACCACTCTGTGATCATTAACAGAGTGGGTCCATCAATGTAGTCCAGCAAAACTAGCAAACTCACAAGTTGTCTTGACTGAAACAATATTTGTATTACTTCAGCTTCAGGAGTCAGAATATCTCAGTTCAGCTTTTTCTTTTTCTTCTTCTGGCTGTTTTTCTGACGTAGTGTATTAGTTGGGAATCTCAAAACTGTTTCAGGCTTCTCACCTAACAAAAGATCTCAACTTTATCTTTGAGTTTTACTTATTTATATAAGTGTTTACATATTCAGGTTTGATAAGAGGATGCAATACTGGACTTAAATTTTGTACCATGCTATCAAACCCTGACTTAAACTAAAATTCTTGAATTGTCCAGAACGATGGAAACATTGTTTCTGGAAAGAGATGGACAACTGCAATGCAAACCATCTGCATGGATTTTTGTAATTTGGGTGAACTAACCCTTTAGACTGTAGTCTGAATAGCTGAATGAAATGCGCACAGTTTTTTTTTTTTTTTTTTTTTTTTTTTTGTTTGGTTTTTTTATACTGAGCTCTGTACTTTTCTCCCCCCTCAACACCAAAGCTCTAGCAGAACTTCAGGTACAGATTCTTTATCTGCTTCTAATTCCTTCAAACAGGTCATATAATTACATGGACTTAAATGGTACATGACTCAATTAAAGGCCAGCAGTAATACAGATGTTGGATAATGTATTTTTTTCCTGGCTCTACAACCACAGACTATAAATTTGGTGTTCTGGCCTCTTGGGGGTCAGTCTGTCCCCACTCTTGGGAACACACAAAAAACCCCTGCACGGTACTGAGAAGAACAGCACCATCAATGTACCCTTTATGTCCTGTGGTTTGGTTTTAGACTCTGTCATTGTGTAACCACACACAGTCCAACTCTATCCCATTACTAAAATCCCACTAGTCTAGTTTCTGTGGAACCCAGTATATAAAAATGGTCCCTAATAGTTGGTATAACCTTCTGGTGTCCAGTCTAACAGGCTGCTAACTCCTGCTGCTAACTCCCAACTTCAACTTTAACTTTATCCATACTCTTTAACAGCAACATTTACTATGTTTACTATGTTTGATAATGAAAATGATTGGAAAAGGTCTCCCCTGTTTTCTAGCCTTTTGAATTGCAGGTCTGACCCCGGTCAGTTAAGGAGTCTTTGACAAATCAGAACTTGTGCTCAACCTTGACACGACGTGCATCTCCTCATAATCATTAATTATGCATTAATAATACCCAACACACACAGTCTTGACTACCACTCTTGACTTTGTTTTATGTATTTGTGTTTGTTACTTTGTTGTGACTTGTATTCATTTGGTGCTGCAGGATGGCGACCCAGCTTCAAATACTACAACATGTGGGTTTCTCTTGCTGGAGCCATAATGTGTTGTGTGGTGATGTTTGTCATCAACTGGTGGGCTGCTCTTTTCACCAACGTCATTGTTATGGGTCTGTACATCTACGTCAGTTACAAGAAGCCAGGTGAGTTATTAAGAATTAAACTGGCACAGTTTGGCCTGTCACTTCACTGTGGCACCATTTCTTGATTGTAGCCACTGTTTATCAAGGAGTTTCAGACTTTGGTGCTAGTGAGCATTTATGTCCTCAGAGTAATTTAAAAGATGCTATAATTCTGAAAACATGAGATAAATGACAGTTATTTTTGCTTCACTGTAACCTGCATTCACTTCAGGAAAAAAATTAAAAGGGACAAAATGAAATATTTAAAAGACTTGAAGCAGAGGAAGTCATTTATTCTAATTTATTTTAAATGTTTGTATTTGTGGTTTATTATGCTATACCATAAATCAGCATTTATTCATTGGTCAGGCACCTATGTGGATTATCTCCACCTATAGCAGGTGTTCCCAGATGTGGGTCTGCTAGCATTGCAGTGGAGCATGAACAAGCTAGCATCGTAGCTTTCACAACAAAATTTGATATGAAAAAGAAATATAGCAAAAGTTTACTTCTATAGATAAACCAAATTACATTCCAAACATTACAAGCTGAAATGTGTGTGTACACCACCTGCACACATCTCTGTTGTGACATTTCCAAGAATGTTTGAATGTTAACAGTTTACCAAAGTGAAAATGAAGACTTGCAAAACAAATTAATTCATATATCACACTGCTACATGATACTGAGCTGTCAGGTTGCCCCCACCTCCCAAAAAAAAAAAAAAAACACAAAAAAAAACAAAAACACACACATCCATGCACCTCTTCAAACACAAAGCTGGCCTTTGTCACCTGTGTGGCTCTCAGTTTGACATGCAGCTACACACACATAGGGGGCCTTCTCAGTGCCTGTAACACCACATGAGTCAGATGGCCTTTGACCTGTCAGGATGACCTGTAAACACACTTCCTAGTTGCACTGTGTGTTTCTGTCTGCATGCGTCCTCCCCTCCAGATGTGAACTGGGGCTCATCAACCCAGGCTCTGACCTACCACCAGGCCCTGACCCACACTCTGCACCTCAGTGGAGTGGAGGACCATATCAAGAACTTCAGGTACCAAAAAGGACGTCAACTAACTAACTAACTAGCTAACTAACCTTTGATTAGTTAGCCAGACTAATCAGATATTTGTTAGCATGCTAAAACGGTACCTGTAAAGTGTATTGACACACACTGTGTCTGTGTGACACCAATGGACATTTATGGCAAAAGTTTGAGCAGTTATGTTACAGGTTGCATCTTCTTCCATACTTTTGAATGGGACCCCAACTGTATAGAGTATATTGGGATACAGTACTTACAAACTACAAACTTTATTGTCAACGATACTGATACACATTACATGAGACCCCTTTTCATCTGTAACATAGACACTTAATTGACTAATTTTGTTAATTTTGAATCATTGGAAGAACAATTCGGGAATATTATTCCCCTATAAGCTGCTAGATGATAATTTTGAATCACCCGCCACCCTATTTGTGGCAGTAAGTAACCAGGTAAAAGTTACCTAAATCAGGTTCTAGTATTTAACCGCAAGAAGCCTATGTTATTTATTTATCCATTGTGCTACATGCGTTCATTCTCTGAATGCTTGCACATGGTGCAGTGGTGTTTTTGTGGATGTATTAGTGATAATGTGCCTTTGGACTGTTCCCATGGCAGCAAACCAAGCAAGAGATTAAAAGGGCGGCATCTGATGGTGTCCTCAGAATGACTTGTGTGCTCCTCTGAGCTCCTTCACGTCTCCTCTCACTTGCCTCCATTAAATCCCATGGTGCTTAACATATTTGCTTTGATGTGCGCTACTCTGCTCCTGTTTGTTTTTTTCTGCACTGTGCTAAGAAGACTAGAGGCCACTGTGAAGCTCAGAGGAAAAAAAAAATGGTTGCAAATTTAAAACTTAGCACTTCTGTAAATATCACAGCACAAGATAAACAATAAAATCTGACATAAATGGTGACATATTGATGTTTTCTCTTGTATTTGTCTTGACTGTAGACCCCAGTGTTTGGTGATGACTGGTTACCCGAACTCTCGACCAGCTCTTTTGGACCTGGTCCACTCCTTCACCAAGAATGTAGGCCTAATGATCTGTGGTCATATTCGCACGGTGAGCAGATACTCTTATTGTTGTTTGTTGTTTTTGCCTTTTTGTGGTTCTTTAAAAGACATTCTATAAACCCTTAGATGGTCCTAAATTGCTTCAGAAGCTCAATGATCACCATTAATGATGATAACATCTAATTAAATATTACAGATGTTTTGATAAAAAGCTTTCAGACAGACTATCTAAAGTAAACATGTTGACTACAGTGTCACACGGTCAATAGTAAATAACATCATTAAGGATATTGGTCTGAATGGGAACTAATGGAACTGTAATCAGAATTTCTCTCTCTATTCTAATTCTCTAACTCTTTGCATTCCTGATGCAGCAGCTGTCACACAGATATTTTATATGAGCGGATCAATGTCGTCAAGAAGACCCCAGGTCTTTTGTCGGTGGAATCACTGTGTCACTAGCTGCATCATAACACACAGAGCAATACAGGCACAGCAACACAGAAGACTGTAAAACTTTACAAACCTAAAAATGACTGAACCACAAGCCTAACTGTGATGGAAGCAGAGAGGGTGGCGTCCTGCTGGACAACACAACTCGTGTCCACAATCGTGTTTTCTGAGCTAGTCTGCAACTGAGCTGATGATGTTGACGATGCTGGTTGATTAGGATTATCAGATTTTGAGTCTGACTGCAGTCTGCACAGTATAATTGGAGCATACACCACGTTTTGGACAGTGGTTAAGTCTTATGGGCAGGTCAAATATCTTGTCCATTGTCTCCACCTATTCCACCAACTCTTAGAAAGTTATATTCATAAGAGAATACTGGATATAGAAGAATAAAAAAAAACAAAAAACATTCAGTAACAATGTATTAATGCAAACACACAACATAACGAATATTTTTGATAAGAATTCCATAGATTTGTTTAATTTTTGTTTATATATTTTTTTTTTAACTATGTTGACCAAGACATGTAGTGTTGTGGACATAAAGTTCAGATGAAAAGTTTGGAGATACTGTCATATGCAGCATATCTGTTTGTGCTCTAAATTTCTTATTTAGTCAATTGAAGCTAATTTTCCCTTTCACACATCATCAGAGCTGTGATTTGATTTACCTGTCTTTCCTTTAGGCACTGTATTACTCTCTTAGAACCCCAAAATGGGCTCAGTGAGCCACAGTGGTGATATGGTTGATGTGTTAGTTCCACTCCTGTTTACACAGAGTTAAAAAAACACAGCCTTTTACAAATCCAGGCCAGGCATAAGGGCTTCACAATAGAAAGGCCATTTTGTTTGAATGAATGCAAGGCTCTGTGCAGTCCAGGAGCTTTGGCTCTGCAGAACACACCGCCTCTGCACAACACGCCACCCCTCCACCACTGGCCTCTGATCTGCCTTCGTGCACGCATATGTTGCCTCCATTAGGACAGAAAAAAAAGACCTCAGAACAGGTTAAATGGTGTAAACATTCCCAGCTAATAGCACTGCAGTTTCCTGACTGGAGAACAGCTTTGTGAATTCTGTAGAAATAAACAAACTCCCTGATGAGGGGATTCAAAGGAAGACTTTGTTCTACATGCTGAATTCTTCAGTCTGTGATCAAAATTGGATTACATTAAGCGTCCTGTGACATCTGAGCTCGGAAAAGGTGGACCTGCAAATGTATGTGTGCTAACATCTGTGTGTGTGTGTGTGTGTGTCCATAGGGCTACAGAAGGCCAAACTTCAAAGATCTAGCCACAGAGCAGTCCCGGTACCAGCGCTGGCTGCTTAAGAATGAGACAAAAGCCTTCTACACGCCGGTGTTCGCTGAAGACATGAGGCAGGGCACGCAGTACCTGCTCCAGGTAGGAAAAGAGCACTGCTGTAATGGTGCTAGAGATTAGATCTCAAATTCCTGGGTTTCTCTGAAGGATATCGCCGAGTAAACAGCAAACAACTGACTGCTCTGAGACAAGTTAGCTGTCTACATGCAGCAATTAATTTCCCAGGAAGCACTGTTCAAGCTTCAAGTACCAACAGCCAGTGGTGTTGGCTCACTGCGCACTCACATACATACCAATAGCATGTTTTTCATAATTGTCGCAAAAACGTTGCTTGTCTAGAATCGTTCATCTCTTCATTTTGCAAGAGGCTGTACATTTTATTGAATTTAATCTTTCTCAAATGATCTCAGTGCACTTCAAATCAAATGAAAATTCTTTTTATACCCCAATATCACACACAGCATCTCATTAGGCTGCAAAGTCCCATATAAACAACTGTTCCCATGCAAGAAAAGGAAAGAAGAAATTTAGAAGATAAAGATTAAAGACTGGCATTACTCTGTATTTTTCTTATTGTCAGCAAATGCCATGAAAAGTACGATCTGTTAGGCTGTCTTTGAACACCTCCCTACATCTCTAGCCGGTCTGTGGCACTCATCTCCGAGCCCATTGGTTACAAATAGTTATATATTTTGATTTGTTAAGCTGCAGATTAACCAGCATTGGGTGCTCTGGTGAGTATTCCTGGCAGCAGGACATTGTGGTTAATGTCTTTGGTCTAATGTCTTTAGTCTTTGGACAACAATGGAGCTCTGTGGCACAGAGGATATAAGATATATTGGACTTTGGATACTCAATACTAGTAGGATACATTCATTGTTGGTTTGGCTCTGCACATTACATTTGTTAGCAAGAAGGAAAATAAATTGTGATGTTGTGGTGTGCTGTTCTTCTGGTGAGAAATTAAACTGGCAGGCACCAGTGAAATAGTTCTCACAGAGGTGAGTCATACACAACGTTGCCAAAGTTTCCATCTCAAGTGTTAAAGTTGGAAGTGATAACCAGCCTGAGAGTGTCACCATGGCACCAGTGATGGGCTAAACAGTCCAATTAAAATTTGTTTGGTTCTTATTGCTCCAGAATGACCGTGACAGTGATTCTTTGGTGTGAATTCGTTTTAATTGTGTCTCCCACTCCCACTGTCCCTCTCAAGGCTGCTGGCCTGGGTCGCCTCAAGCCGAATACCCTGGTCCTGGGCTTCAAGAACGACTGGAGGGACGGTGACATGATGAACGTGGAGACTTACATCAGTATGATTCAGTGAGTAGAACTGCTTCAAAGATGAAACTTATCCAAGCCTAAGTGGAAAGAGTCACCAGTTTCCAGTTAAAGATATACTGTTTTGAAGTATTATTTCATTACATTTTTAAATAATCAATAAGCAAATTATTCGTCAGCAACCCATTCGTCTTTAACCCGTTCAGCTCAGACTTTGAAAAGCAGTGTAAAATAGTATTAGGCAATATAGTCAGACATGCACACACACAGGACCATAGACATAGGTTTTTGTTTCTTTTTTTTCAAATAACCAGATCATTTTGTCATAATATTCTTTATTTATGCATGAATTATTATTAACAAACATATTTTCCATGAATTAAATTGCGACAAATCTATTGCCACCATGAACATGGAGCTCTCAGGCTCTCCCGTTTGGCACAGGGCACAGACACTACACCCACAGCCAGTCCCCTTACTTGAGCACAGGAATACAGTGTTTGTTCATGTGAAATCTTTTTTCCCTTCTGAACCCTATATCAGTCATGTGAGACTATGAGTGAAGGACTTAAGATGAATGAGTACCTCATTGTAGAGTGTGGGGATTATGGCATTAGGGCTGAAGGTCAGAGATAGTCCAGCTGTACAATATTAAAATCACAGCTAATACGCTTAGCAATGTGCCCTTTACTTTCCATCTAGTGTGCAACCGTGGCAATTTACACACTGTAAGGTTCAACTAAGAGAGATGTCTGAACCTGGCATTTGTTGTGTACAGTTCCCTCAGCAGAGCCTTTGTGATTTCAGTCTCTTTTTTTAGGTTTAGTGAGCATGTCATGCTTCAATCTGTCCACTGCTGATGTGAATCTTTTATTTATGTGTTTTTCTCTCTCAGCGATGCCTTTGACTTTCAGTTTGGTGCTGTTATTCTGCGACTGAAAGAGGGTCTGGATGTGTCCCATATCCAAGGACAAGGTATCACATCCAAATCCAGACACAACATTGTTCCAGAGGAGTATTTAGCAACATGGTGGAAATCAATATGAATTTTCCAGTATAGAGTGTAACACAACATGGCAGATCATATCCAGAATGACATATAAAGTAATTAAATCCATCATCAATACAATGACCTTTTTTCCTTCCACATATATAAAATCACACAAATAAACGCACAATAAACTTGAATAATGTAACTTAACAGATGATTTTCAAATAATGGTTGAATTTACAATGATAGCATGAACAACTAAAGGTCTGTTAAAGCATTTAGTATCATGCGTCATGGGTGAGAAAAGAAATGTGGTCAAATATCAAAACAGCAATGGTTGATATTCTAACTATTAGCCTTTCTTATGGATCAAGCTCCGAAATGGCTGAATCATACATTTCCAGTAATGCAACTTTGAAAGCCTCTGTTGTTGAAAAATCCCTTCCGACTGCTCCTAATGATAAAATCACCAGTTGCCACAGAGCTGTTTGCTGGCTGAAGGCTGGCTGCGAACAGCTAGTTAGCAACTACCATTAGCCTTAACATGATGGCTGAGGAAAGAGCGCTCACAGCTAGTTAACAGCTAGCATTAGCCTTAACACGCTAGCTTGTCCAAGATAGCAGGCCTTACGAGATGCAACCCTTTTACACTCACGCATATGCAACTCACATTCACGTTTGACACAGATTGTGTAGTGACAGGGAGAGTCTAATGAAGAGATCCTCTGTGGGAAAGGTAGGATCCAGTGTTTTTGGAGTCCTTACTTATAGGGACTAAAATTCAGAATATCTCAAATTTGATGATTCTTATTTAAAATAGATTTATAAACTTAAATAAATCTGTCGTGAGTTCCCCCCATCTTTATGGAAGTCCACTGCTAAGAGCCTTTATAACCCTTTCATCCAAAAGTGGTGCTTTTTCTGTCACTTCAGTGATTTGTGTGAGGGCTGCATGACTTTGTACTATAGTTTTGTTCTTGATTTATTGTTTTCTCACCCTCGCACTCTTTCCTTCTCCTTATTTTCTCTTCGTTGTCACTATCTGTCCCTTCTGTTCCATTTCCTCCCAGATGAGTTGCTGTCCTCCCAGGACAAATCTTCAGGGATGAAGGATGTGATCGTATCCATAGACACCAGCAAAGACTCTGACGCTGATTCATCCAAGCCGTCCTCCAAGGCCACCAGCCTGCAGAACAGCCCGGCTATACAGAAAGGTCTGCCAGCCTCAGTGTGAACAGCTCCACATTCATCTCAATTGCTTCTTATAGTAACACTGTGTGTGTGTGTGTGTGTGAGATAATGTTTCTCAAACACTATTTCAGTTCATGACAGAGGAAGTTTTTTCATCCAGGAAATCAGTTTAACTCCATTCTCACAGATCCCTTTTAATCCATTAACAGCCTCCCTTATTATGCCCCCCCCCCCCCACACACACACACACACACACACACAGTATGGCCCAAGACATCTGTGCACTAACAAACTGGGCCCAGTGGGACCACAGGGGTCATGGGTCACTAAGGCAGCGGCAGTGTGTTTGTTTGTGTGTGCATGTGAGTGAAAGAGAGAGAGAGAGAGAAAGAGGCTGCAGAGAGAGCGAGAGAGATCAGCATCAGTATAGCGGATGACTGCGGCCCACACAACTCAGAGCAGAGCAAGCAAGCAAGCAAACAAACAAACAAACAAACGGCTCCCAGGTTGTGGGAACTGTAGTTCCAGACATTCCCAACGCCAGGCCTCATCGTCAGGCCTGCCGTTGGGAATGTCGGAAGCGGAACTGTTTTGTGTTGATATTTATTGTTCTTAAGTTTGGTCAAGCGTTTCATATATGAACAGCAAAGAACTCTACCACTGTATGCTTAGTTTACTGTCTTCAGTGGCACAAGCCAAATGAAATCATGCCAAACAAATCCCCCCCTCAAGGACATACCATTCTCGAATCTATTACAGCCATTACAGTTTTACTGTATGTTTGTAGTTGTAACCAAAATTTGTATCACTTGTCTATATTTTACCAAGACCCTGTTTTCTGTTTGGCTCCTGTTTTAATTTATTGTTGACGTTATTAGCCATGTAAACGCAATCATTCTTACATATTCACCTGCTCTCTTGATAAATTCGCTGACATACAGATTTCCACTTCATATTCTGAATCAATACATCACTGTGCCTTAATTGCTCCAACATTTTTTATTTTTTTTAATCACTATAATTTTTTGTCATTGTTATTAAGTTACTGTCAATGAAATTCAACACTTCCTGTATGTTTCATATTTTAAAAGAAAAACATTCTAGAGGCTCAAAAGGGCCACAATCCCTTTAACTTGGAAGTGTGGACTTTCACTGACAGTAGCTTAACAGCGATAGAACAAAAGGCAAAGTTTAAAAAAAATGGAAACTGTGTTTCTGTTAGAAGGAGAAAGTCAGAGTGGTGTGTATGGCATGAGTCTATTGGTGGTAGGAAAATGAAGATAAATGCTTTGATTTGGGTAATCCTCTTAGTCCCAGCCAAAGCTCCTACCTGAGGTGTCATTAAGACAGAATCTTTGCCTGGTTCCCCTCTTCTAATTTCTGTTCTGAATCACCCTCCTAACTGTTGTGAGATTTTCATTATAACCCAAGCCCAAGTCTGAGTGGAGGAGTTCAGCTTTGAGAATCCGAACTGATTCATACATATTGAATACTCTCCCACGTCCATGGTGATTTTGCTCACCAGTCCTGACTCAGAGCCTCTGGTTTTATGGCTCAGACCAGGCCTGAGGTCTCTGTTAAAACTCCTGCAAGTAGAGAAACTTCAGCAGAGGTTGTTTTTTTTTTTTTTTTTTTTTTTTTTTTTTTCCTTGAACATGCATGCCAGTCTGCATGAAGCTCACAGCTAACTGTGCTCATCAGGAACACACTGTATGTGTATGTCTGCTTTGTTGTAGTAGTTTGTTGAAGTATTGTATTACTGTACATTTTCTGTTAAAACTTACCTTCATCTTAATTCATGACCAGGAAACCTTGGTTGTAAGTTGATGGCACATCAAAACAGCATTTCACCTCAGTTATGATTTATTTATTTTTTTCTCTCTCCTTTTCTTTCAAATTTCCCAGATGACGATGATGATGGCAAAGCTACAACTCAGCCCCTGTTGAAAAAAGGCAGGAAATCCACTTTATTGGGTTGCCTTAAACTCTTTCTTTCTTTCTTTCTTTCTTTCTCTGCTTTGTTTTGATCTTTCTCCATCTCTTTTCGTTCTCTTTGGTTGTGCTACTTTCCTCTCGAGTCATATTTTCCTTTCCTCATGCTCTCTCTTTCCATCAGCTCATTTTTCACAGTATATTTTTGAATTCCTCTTGTATTAACATACCATCCTGCACCCCGCTGTCTCTGTCTTGTGTCTCTCTGCGTCTGTCCCGTGTTTCCGGCCCACTAGCTTCTTTGGCTTTAGGTAATAACATTTTTTCCTCTGTTTCCCCCCTGCTCTCCTGTTAACAGTCTCCAGCTTTTAGCTCAAGCCTACTCTCTGAAGCTATACTGTATGTGATAGTGCCTTTAACTCGATCCAAGTCTTGAGTATTTAATGTTGTACGTGTGTGCCAACATTTCAATTTCCTCCAAACTGTCTTCAGTCTCTCGCCTGCTGTTTCTTCTCTCTCTGAAAATGACAGTTTGTCTGTGGCTTTCTCTTCCAGGATGAAAACTGCTCTCCTGTTTTCATGTTTTCAGCCCTGTCCAGCTCCAACTCCTGTGGCTCTCACAGCTTTTTTTTCCCCCCTGTTTGCTTGCTGTTCAATATTGATGGTGTCTCCCCTGTGGTTCATTAAACCCAAATTTAAGAAATCATATATTAGACATTAGAAAAATAGTACCTGCATCAAACGAGAAGCTAAATTTAAAAGCACTAAGATTTGCCCCCTTGCTCAGTTCTGGACACTCATAGGTTTTAATGCTACAGACTTGCTTGGTCTGAGAATACGTAAAATACCATAATATCACAACAGAGGATTCACTTTTACGCATAAAACAATGCAAAAATACAAAATATTTTAAAATAATAAACACACGGGTTTAAAGGTGTGACCAATCCTTAGCTGGCTGATGGACAGATTTGTTTTTTAATACAGTGGAACCAGAGCTGTTTGGAAGGGAAGAACTCAATCTAAAAACCTACACCATGGAATGCTTTTCAAAGTACAGAACTTTTTATTATTGAATTATTATTATTAACATTTTATCAGTGTTTCTGCACACCTTGGCTTCTTGACAATTGTTCTAAAAATTACAAAACACTGATTCATTAAACCAAAACGTGAAAAGCCTACCTAAGAGTTGTCAGTCTGCAGCTTTTTAGTCTCCATACTTTGATGCTGTGGAAAACATTTTTAAATGAAAATAAATAATACATTACATAACATTTGGCTCAAAATAAAACTGCTGGCATGGTATTTTTTTTAAGGCCCTTTAGAAAAGAGCCGCTCTAAAACCACAATTCTAAAAACTACCAAAGAAAAATCTACAGGGGAAACACTGACAGTAGCTGTAGTGCTGGGGTTTGATAGCTTGCCTTTTTTTTAAAAATTTTGTTCAAATTGTTTAATGTGTGTTTTGAGCTCACCATCACACCTTTTTTCTAAAATAACACTCGTTGTACTATCATTCAAACACAAGATGTTATTCTACAGCCACACTAAAGAGTATAGAGCCAAACACCACACATGTCTGTCCAGAGCTGACAAATATACACAAACCACACATTGTTTGTCCACTTGGTTTCTGTCCAACATGAGTTAACACTCTCAGGACTCCCAACAGGCCAACAAATGATTGCAGTTAGTTTTGTCTTGCCATTTAAATGAATTTTCCTCTGTCTGTGTTGTTGTGTGTGTGCGTGGTGTGGTGTGGTGTGTGTTACATACATCTGTTTTGCAACACAATCCCTGCAGACAAGAGGAGTCCCACCGTACCGTTGAATGTGTCTGACCAGAGGCTTCTGGAAGCTGGCCAGCAGTTCCAGAAGAAACAAGGGAAGGGCACAGTGGATGTCTGGTGGCTGTTTGATGATGGAGGTGAGTCTGTGAGAGATTTGTCCAGTGGTGAATGTCACCAAAGTTAGCCTGGCACCCAGGAATCAACTTTGGGGTACCAAAGTAATAGAATTCTGTTGGTAGGTTATCCATTTCTACGCTTTTAGTGTCCTTACCTCACAGAAAAAAAAAAAAAAGAGTTTGAGTAAATAAATAAATGATTTGTTGTAATACAAACTGAAATTTGGAATGGAAAAAAAAAACTTTGCACACACACATCTTCAAAACACATGGACACAGACATACATGTGCTCAGAACAATATGAATAAGATGAAGAAACAACACAATGACATGGATGAGTGAACGGATACTTAGCACAGTACCCACTGATTCACACATACAGTATGTCAATATGACTCAGTCTTTATTGGGCGGAATGATTTGGGGTTTTTTGTCATAGTTGTTGCAGCAGTGACTCCTACTGGTTGGTCAGGGGGGCCTGTACAGCTGTACAGTGGGGGTCTCCTCCTGTTTAAATCATCTTCCCACGGGGTTTGGCCTTTTTGAAAAATAACAGAAGAAAGAAAAGGGGCAAAAACCTGCGCATCCATGTAGAAAGAGTGTCCGTAGCGATTCTGTAGCTCTAAATGTTTCGACTTTAGCTCCCACCAGCGGAGACACAGCAGATGTTTAATGTTTACATCATGGAAGCTCTGCGTCAAGCACCTGTTTGACCTCGTCTCCTCTCCAGGCCTGACCCTGTTGATCCCCTACCTGCTGACCAACAAGAAGAGGTGGAAGGAGTGCAAGATCCGTGTCTTCATTGGAGGCAAGATCAACAGGATTGATCACGACCGCCGAGCGTGAGTATTCCACATTGTTCTCGTCCTCGGTGTCTGGTTATGAATATTTACACAAATACGTTGTGTGAAGTTACAGCACAATTAGCATTTGCTTCCTTTTCTAACTCTACTTCACCTGCGAGGCATGACCTGAAGCCTGTGCTATGAAGCAGGATTTGGGGTTAGCGCTGTAATTTCAGGTTTAACCCTGGGTTTTCAGGGTTACGTCGGTAGTTCACTTCTGACCGGGTCACATTGCCATGGTAACTTATGCTGCACACCCCGACCTGCTCTGAAGCAAGTTAACTTCAGAGGATCAGATCAAAACCCATCAACACCCCAAATACCAACCAATCAGATCACTGGATCACAGGCATCGTTTTTACAGGATTCCCAGACAGGGACAAAAAACTTTAAAATAAAATGACAAGTAATAAAGAACATCACATATTTTTGAAGAATGGAATGGTTTTACTGTTTGAGGTTTTCCATGTGTTCTCTCTGGTTTTAAAACACATGGAGGGAGAGTTTATCACTAAATAACTACACGATAAACATTATAGCTTCATTTTAATTGAACAAAGATTCTTTAACAGAATTAATAATAAAAGTGACTCATGCACTGTTAAATATTTCACAAGATTCTAAAGGAACATTTGAGTCAGATTGGCCTCATCAGACCTTAACCACTTCTCTCTTCTTCCCGCTGCTTTGGCAGCAGAAACAGTCTGACATGACTTGAACTTTTTTTTTTTATCTTCATCACATGTTCATAACAGTTTGTTACTAATTCAGTAAGAAACATAATAATAATTCTTGTACTTATTTACAGTAAATCCTCAGTCGGACTTTATCAATTGTAAATGATTTCTAGCATTAGCTTTTTTTTTATTCTAAATATGTAGTTGCGTTGTTTACATTTCACCTTGTTGAATATCACCTTTGGATGTTGATATAACTGAATTTCTCTGCAGGTATCACCGTTTCTTTTCATATCATGTTAAGTCATTTATTCGTAATAGTTCACGAGTTAACCAAGCCAGTTGATAACCAGCTTCATAGTACAGGTGAAGCCAGATAACTGCTACTACTATCCTGTTCTGGTGGCCCAGACATTAGAAAGCATTGTTATATAAAAGCAGGCTTGCAGCTCTTTAGCAGTGGACATAGTTCAGCCATCTGCTTTCCTTTCAGCACCACACTCCTCTGCTCAGCTGCTGCTGACAACATGACACATTGACACTGTGCTTGTCTGCTGTTACAGATACAGTATGCTCTGCTGATGCTGTTTGCACACGGGTTTGTTTTTCAGCATTTGGAAATTGGAAATTTAGTCATAAATGAAAAAAAAAAACAAAAAACATTTTTGTTTGTAACATTTTCAGATTTTACATTGGCTTTTCAGAAAGTGACAGTTTGGTTTGATATCCTTGGCACATGCTTTTGGACACAGCATAATCAGGGGTAATTGATAAGTATGTGGCCTCCTGTCCCCTCCTAGATTCACACACTTAGGGTGAAAGAGTGCTCCTCTTGTCCGCTTCCCATGCTCAATCTTCATGATTTTCTCCTGTAGTTGTCTCAAGAGTTCAACATATTAGGCCCTGTAATACTCCAGATAGTCCACCACCAGGACTCCTTTTGCATCCCCAAAAAAAAAAAACTGGGACCTATCTTGCCAGTGTACATGATGATTCGGCTTTCTTGCCATTCGTGGCATAGATACACTGGGTGTTTCCACTGTTTCCGTTGTTCTTTCATCTCTGTTTGGAGGTGGCGGACTCAGCACTCATTTTCTGTGGTAGCACTGCAATTTTCAGTGACATGAAACAGAAACACCACAAAATTTACTTCAGAGTTTCTGCAGAATTACCCACAGAGTTGAACTTCGCGTGCTGACAATGAGAGCTGTATGACCCGTCTGCTACCTTAGGCCACAAAGTTTGGGAATAGCAAAACGTTCCCAGAACACAAGCTGCAACTGAAAGCTCCAGAAAGTTGTCATTAAGTGGATCTTGTGCTCAAAATTCTTTGACAGTTTTTCAGACTGATTTCTCTGTCTGCCTGCATAGAAAAAAAAGTGTATCTAAAATGTTACGAGTTGTTGCTGAAAGCCGTCATCAGTAATGAAAATGATATTTTGTGGTTAATGAGTGAAAACAGAAAAAAAAAAAACAACCAGTAATTGTCCTTAAAAGGAGGTTTCATAATAGACAAACTAAATAGTGGAGACGCCAGTGTTTGGAACAACAAACCATGTGAACATCCTGTCCAACTTTGTGGTTGCGTTGATTCTGGGTTAAGCCTTCATCAGAGCCATTAGTGTTTGACCAGCAACAGTCATTTCCTTGTTATTGTCGGGGGGGGGGAAGCTTTCTCATCGGATTTCATGACTCTCTGTTGATTATATAACTTTGTTGATATGAAGGCGCGTTTTCTGCAAATGAGATGAGAAAGTTGATATCAGTCTCAAGTGTGTTACAAGTACAGAGCTGGAGACAGGACTTGGTTAGCTTAGCTCCGCATGAACACAGGAAGCAAAGACGGGGACTACCAGCCCAACCTCTGTAATCTGTGAATGAACAGAAATGGAAAAAACAGCTGTTTGTGTTTTCAGAAGGAGTTATGTGCTGGAACTATTTTTTTTGACAACAGTGTTTCCATTCACCCAGTACTTCTGTACAGAATCTTCACCTATTGGGTGACCATAACTTGTCATTTTTAAATTTCAGTTGGTGAACAGGTTAAACAAACAAAATACAACATGTTAGCTGCGAGCTGCTGCAGACACCAGGTACATGTCATTGTTGGAGTCCATGCACTCTCACACTTTTCATGCAGGACTTGCCCAAACGGTCACAGCAAATTGGTGGGAACACGGATGTCCACACATGTCTCGCACCTCACACCCTCTGATGATGACATCTATGTCACTGAGACGCTTGCAGACCCTCTATCCACAAACTATACTCTCATCCTCTTACACATTTAAACACACTCACTCACTCACTCACTCACTCACACACACACACACACACACACTCCTCCTTCTCTATCTCCCTGTCTCTCATGGTCCCCTACAGCTGCCTCCCACCTCCTTTTACTGGATAAAATTAGCTCAGTGCGAGCACACTGAGCACACAGCTCACTTTGAATTCCCCTTTGTATTTACTGCAAAACTACAAGCTGCACATTTCAACGGATATCTGACTGATTGTTGTATATATTTCTATATAATTCTTCATTTTTTTTTTTACACTTTTTTTTTCATCATAAAGGTACCTGCACGTATATTCAACTTTTAACTATGGTTTTCTGCTTTATTTGAATTAATTTTAAAAGGGTCAGTTCAACCAAATGACATACCTATAGACGCACACATGCACATGTTCACCAGCTGGTCTCTGACTGTGTCTGTGGTGGACAGTGGCTTAATCAGATTTTCTTCGTTGCTGCTGCTGCAAGGAACCAGCATTTTTCAGTCATCCGTCTCGCACATATCTTATCGAACAGATACACTCTTATTTTAATGAATATTAACAAGGCTTTAATTTTCACGCTCCAGGTCTGTTTTATGTGTGTATATACTAGCACTTAAAGTGCTGCTTGTGTAGATATGTTGTAAGATGATAGCTGTATTGATGCCAGGAACATGACAGTAGAACAAAAACAATCTAACGTAAACAGCTGGAACGTGTAGTGGGTATAAAGCTCTCCATCTGTGGCAGGTAATTCTTTCATGCACTGAGCTTCTTTGAAGTTGAAAGATAAAGGAAATGACTCTCATACCCAGAATGCCACAGCGCTCCCAGTTAAACCCTTCCTTACTTGCCTCCATCCTCCCAGAAACTTCATGTTCAAACAGGGCTTCAGGATGACTCAGTACTGTCAGCTCCTTTGATTGAAAATGCCTGCTGGTTTACAATATCTATCCCAAAACTCTTTGATGTTTTTGTTTTTGTTTTTGTTTTTGTTTTTTTTTCTTGTGCAGGATGGCCACTCTGCTGAGCAAGTTCAGGATAGACTTTTCCGACATCACCGTCCTGGGAGACATAAACACCAAGCCCAAGAAAGAGCAGTAAGTCCTCTTTCATAAACTTCAAAGAGCACGGTGTTCTCACACTTTCGCACGTTCCCACCATTCCTACGCCCACCATACAATACTGAAAGGTGGAGTAGGGGATTCTGGAGTATGACTGTTGACCCCCTCATGAACTAGCCACTTGCTTTGATGTCACAAACATTAGCAAACAGGAGAAAATAAAGTTGACCTATTAGCTCTGTGAAAGACAAACTAATGTTTTGCACGCCTGGTATATCTCAGCTGTGCTGTCATGGCTTAAATAGTAAATTTAAGCTAATACACATTTATACAACACTCTCTTTTCATTCACTAATTATGTCCCATTGTTTCTACTTTTGTCATTTTTTTTTTTTTTTTTTAACATTTATTAAGGTACTGTCAATGACATTGCCACTCCCTGCAGATGTTTCACATTAAAACCTTACTAAGAAAAATGAAGAACTATGCCCATTGAGTCACTGGAAGACTTTTGACTTGAGTGTTGAGTTTCATTCACAGCAACTTAACAGTGTTTAAAAAAAAAAAAAAAAGTTGAATTTGCATTAATCTGCGAACAGGGAAAATTAGGACTGAAGACCATTATCTAATAAAGGGCTGCCTAAACAAAGGCCCCTGTATCGTGGCCAACAAGGCTTTGACAACCAAACAGGTTTCATCAAATCCCCAGATAAAATGAATCACATTAGCCGCTTTTTTTGGAAGTGACAACAAACTTGAGGACTCACTTTAAGCCATCACACACACACACACACACACACACACACGCCCATCTAGGTTAAGTTGAACCTGGTAGCAGCTGCGCGAGATTTAATTGATGTTGACCGGAGACAGTTTGTTTAATAAAGTTTACACAGACTTTTGGATTCACATCAAGAATGTTCTAAATGTATTAAAAAAAAAAAAAAACTGTGGATTTGTTTTTAAATGTGCCCAGTCACCATTCACCATGTACCCAGATCTCCACAATGAAACTGTCAGATGTCAGTGCAATTTATGTTGCTGAAACTACAAAAGTATGACCTGAATTTTAAAAAAAAAACACATTTTCTTTGCCACATTTAATAAAAAAAAGTATAAACAACTGCTGATTTTCATTGATAGATTGTCTTCATGAAAATACTCTCATCCTCTTACACATTACCCCCCCAGTAACCATGAAGCTGTTGTTGTTGTTGTTGTGTAGTGTGTCGGCCTTTGAGGAGATGATCGAGCCGTATCGGCTGAAGGAAGACGACATGGAGCAGGAGGCAGCTGAGAGGCTAAAGAACAGTGAACCTTGGAGGATCACCGACAACGAGCTGGAGCTGTACAGGGCCAAGGTCTGCACCATCCCACTCACTGTATCATTCTACTTTTCTGATCCACTGCAGCCCAATTTAACCGGTTCTATAAACAGAGTGGAAGCAGTGGAGTGTATGTGAGCAGCTGTGCTGCTGGCTCAGGGTCAGTGTTGCAGCAGTTTGAGATAATTATCCGGTAAGCTGATACCTTTGTTTTGAAGACGTGTGTTTTTATTTTGCTCTTCAGACTAATCGTCAGATCAGACTCAACGAGCTACTGAAGGAGCACTCGAGCACAGCCAACCTCATCGTCATGTAAGCCGCTGCTATCTATTCTGCTTCTGTGTGTATTTGTCCGATCCCCTGAGTAGGAGGGGTTGCGTTGGTGGGACTAAAAAAAAAAAATGTGTCTGCTTCTGTGTTGTCATGACGGAGCACCTAGCGGCCATCACGCCACAGTTCAGTATATTTGGGTAGATGCACACCTGTTAGTGGTGACAAAAAAAAAAAACAAAAAAAAAAACATGTAGCACAGGTCCTGATGTTGATCATGTGACATAACGCGCAATGCTGCCTCACGAAAGTTATTGCACACTCATTTGCAACAATCTTTCGATCAGATCTCGTATCCGTTCCTCGAAGAAAAAAAGCAGTTCAAATTATTAGTTTGATATCAGCACTGAAACTTGGGTATCATACTGGCATTTGTATCAAGTGGTTTAAATGAATCCAGCTGGACTGATGATTGCCTTTTTTTCCCTGCTTCCTCTGTGCAGGAGCCTGCCATTGGCCAGGAAGGGCGCGGTGTCCAGCGCCCTCTACATGGCCTGGCTGGAGGTGTTGTCCAAGGACCTGCCGCCCATGCTCCTGGTGCGTGGCAACCACCAGAGCGTCCTGACCTTTTACTCTTAAAAAAATACACACAGGGTGAAGAAAAACACGTTTTTAAGTCTCACAATCCCCTTTCTGCTTCTGGGAGCAGATACGCACCACACATCCCGGTTCCAGCCCACACCTAAAAGGTGCACCACATTACACTTAAGAGACAAAGGCACTGATGGAAACAACGCTGGTAATACGAATAAAGAGGAGAGATACTGGTTGAAATGCTCACAAGTGATGGAGGAACGTTGAGGTTGGGGGTGGGTGGAGGTTGTTAGGTGGCCCACTCTGCTCCTTTCTTTCTATTTATTCCAAGATGTCTGGGTTTTCCCTCTTGTAGCTCTAGTTTCTTCTAATTTCCTCATGAAATTCTTTTTTTTTTGTTGAAGTTGATTTTTCTCAGGCTCCAAACCAGTCGTGCACAATGCTCATGTAGTAGTTGTTCAGATGATATGGAATATGGGATGTCAGACTTGTTAATAATAAGTTCACTGGACCAGTCATTTGTGTTTGTGATGCAGCAATAATCATCCTGTTGTTTTCCTTAACTCTTTGGGAGAGAACCACGCAGAATGCTTTGTAACACCTTCTAAAGCCTTATGGATGTGCCTTCCAGTTGAATCAGATGAAATAATTATTATCTCTATCCAGACTGAAAATATTACCTATTAAATTGGTGGATAATAGTTAGTTTTACTGAGTTTTTAAATGTGATTCCTTCTTAGTTGGAGCATTATATTTATATGAGTGGATTGCATGAATTTAATGAAGGGTGTCCACTTGATTGCATAGACTTTCTCTTGTAATTTCTCTTTCTTTATATTTTACCCTAATCACCATATTTTATTTTGGGGCCGTAGTAGTTGGTTAGTAGTTAGTTTTTTTTTTTTATTCACTTTTGGGTCTTCCTTTTTAAAACTGTTGAATATTTACGATAGACTCAGCTACTTCAACACGAAACACGTTTTGTTTGTTTTGTTTGTTTTTTTTTTTAGGCACAGAGCCTAAATAATTGTATTAAACTGACTTTAATACAATTCTCTCTCTTTTTTTTGTCTGAAAAAAATGTGAAACTAATTTTTCATTTGCCTTGTCAGGTGGAAAAGCTTACTCTCCCATGTAGCTACTGATTGACTAAATGAAAATGTTTCTTATTCAGCCTGTTTTTATGTGTCTACATGTATGATTTTTTTTTTTTTTTTTTTCCCCCTGTAAGAAATTGTACTACCCAACAAGCTAGTTAAAACCTTGCCTTAATTCTCGAACTAACAATTGTCATGAGTTCCTTTGCTCTTATAAGCCATACTGGCTGAATGGGTTGTGGGTAAGCTCTCATAACAAATCCATTTAGTGACATGTTTCGGCACAGTTGTATTGTAGGTGACTCTTCATTTTCCTCCACACAGTCCACCTGCATTAGTGTATGTTACTTACTGTGAGTGAAATCAGTGTTGGTTGCCACAGCAGACGTTTTGCACTGCCGTCTGGCTGTATGATTGATCGATTGATTGATCGATTGATCGATCGCTGGTTTCCCATTCCCACAAAGCCTCCATAGAATGAATGACTTTGCTGGCAGGAAGAATGTGACGTTAGAATGTGTGAAGGCTGAGTAAAGATATAACTCTATGCATATGAGCTTGTGTCGCGTAAGTTATTGTAATAAAAGTCTGTGGCTCCTTCATGTGAAAGGATCTGCCCCGCCACTTTAGGCACATCTCTTTCCTTTACTCTAATGTTTTCCTTCAAGAACGCTGGCTTGTAACCTTTTTAAGGATTAAATTCCAGCGTTAGCGTGGCTCCAGTAAAACCCATCTAGAGACCATTTCACAGTTTGAAACACCAATGTTCTAAATAGGTCAAACGTATTCCCTGTTCCGTGAATGTTCACTTGGCCAGAGGATTCAAACTTTTTTTTTTTTTCCTGAGCTACAACTGCTACTCTTTGGAGTGATAAAGTTACATTTATTGCAAAAGGTGTGTTCAAACTGAATACAAATGAATTGATAATGAAATCTATTCTATTGATAATGAAATATTTTAACATTTAAAAAAGAAAAAAAAAAAACCTTATAAAAAAAAACTGGTCTTATCTCAAATTCTGAGGGTCTGGTTCATGAAAATGAAGCAAAATAAAATAAGATGAGACTTTAGAAAAAAGAATGAATTGGATGTTTCTGTGCAGAAAACAAACCATTAAAACACAATAACTGATTTGTGTTGAGTCTGAACACACCTTTAAGGTCGGCTGAAGTTCTGCCTGCTGAAAAGTGTTCTGTTTGAGTGAACTGTTCTGGAAAATGTCCATAGCTTAGGGCCCTTGGTGTAAGCAGGATAAAGTTTTACCGGCTGTACAGTTTATCAAAAAAAAAAATAACGTTGCAGCTCTTTGTGGATTATCCCATAACTCCACAGTTCATGTTGGTAGCTAACAAGAATGCGAACTTGACTTTTGACAATTCAGAAGAAAAGGTCTGTTATTGGCTGATGAAATAAACCAGGACTTAGTCACCTGTAATGTGCTTCATTTTCTCTACGTTTCCCCGAGGAAACAAGCTGTTTTTACCATTTAGCTCATTACTTTCATGTATTCTGTCCTTTTACTGTATGCCAATTTCAAAAGAGGAATGTATGTGACACTAGAAAGTAGCATACATAAGCTCACTTTGCTTTCCATTCACTTGCATATAAAGTGTTTGCTGCATAGACTGTAGTTAACACACGCACCGTGTACTGTGTGTTAGTTCCACTGTGCTGATAACACCCATACAGCTGCATCCCATTACTCTGAGTGTGTATATCCATTCTTCAGTACATACACATAAACTATAATACACATATGCTCACCAGAGCATTAAATATTATACTCTGAGTACTTTCCAAGTGTGTGAGGAACTGTAAAAAAAAAAAAAAAAAAAAAACATTTAAACTTTAAAGGCACAATCAAACACCTGGTTAAGTTATAGCATACAAAAGTCCCCCCCACAAAAAAAATGAAAATGTTTTCCCCGCTGTTTGTAGGGGTCTTTATATTGGAGTCCAAAATAGACCAGAGGAAAATGAAACCTGATCCAATCCAGAAATGTGGTCAACCCAAACTGACCCAGAGCTGTGAGAGTCCCATCAGAGTCACTCGGGTCATGTACCACTTGAGAATCACACTGCATTTCATTTAGACCTTGCTTTCTAGGAACCAAGTGGACTGGTAAAACGTGTGTACTGTGTGTTGTGTTTTGTCCTTGTGACCCAAACGATGAACTAAAAAAAAAAAAAAAAAAGTCTAAATATCTCTACCTCTGCTGCCATTTTTCCAAAAGAATTTTCTTGTAAGTCGCTGCGGTTCCGCGTCCTGCCAGTGCACATACTGCATCATTACCTGGTAGTTCAAAGTAGTAAAGTACGTTGATTTTTTTTTGTGTCCTAACTGCTAAACCAATGTACTATGTCAGTTCATATATAATATACACTGTACATTTTGTCCGATTTGTTCTTAAATATGTGTTTGGATCTGCAAATATCCATGAGCGGAGGTTCTGAGGTTTGGGGGCGGGAGGCTATTGTGAACTATAACAAAATCAAGGAGTGTAGTATTGAAGTCCACTCATTGTTCTGCTGTGAAAGCACTGACTCTCCACTGCTGTTAGAGAACATCATTACAAACAAGAACACATTACGTTTGTATATTAAAGAATATAGAGACACACACACACACACACACACACACACACACACACACACGTCTGTGTATACATATATATATATATATCTACCAGCTGGACCTAGAAGGGATCTTTGTCTTTATGCCGCAGTAGATGAAGCAAAAGACCTCCTGTCAACATTTTACAACCAAATAATAGTGTTTGTGTGTCATGTTTTCTTCATTTATGTCCTGATAGATAGATTCTAAAGACTGTCTAATAATATACTGTGTTCTCTGAAGAAACCAAATGTCACCTGTTCTCATTATTTTAGCCACTATGTCATTTGATATCTCCTAATCATTGGGTTTTTTGTTTTTGTTTTTTCCAAAGCACCACCCCCCCCAGTCCTCATAAACTCATAAACTGCATAAACTAATCATAAACTTTAGTCTTAGTATAATAAATATCTTACGCAGTGGACCTCATGTCCACACTGCAAACTTAAAATAACCTGTAAATAAACTTTGTAGTCCAATGACATATATTAAGGGAGTGGAAAAATTATGTCAAATTTCAGTATGGAGAAAGATATTTATTTTAGTTTAGACTTTTCTCCACTTTTTTTTCTGTCTTTAATATTTTGGTTATAGTTGTAAGTTAATTTGCATGTTGATTTTTTTTGCCTTTTGATTTTAGCAGATTGTGTCTTTTTCTCTTATTTTGACTGTGTATTTCTATCTTTTCAATGCCCTTTTGAAGAAAAGACTGAAAAGACTTGGTGACAAAAGCAGATCAAACCTGTTTTCTCCTGCCTTCACACAAATGTGGATGGAATCGACCCAGACAGTTGAAGCAGTAATGTTTTGATACACTGTACTGTTAACAGTTACAGATATGCTTTTTCTAACATTTTAACATTTATGATTACCAATACTTTGTACATCTTTATTGCAATAAATAAATCCAATGAAATCAGTTACATTTGAAGTTTCCTTTTGTGCTCAGTATTATTTATAATGTCATTGAATAGACAGAAAGGAGAGTGGTTACAATGTCAACCAGGTAAAATGCCAGGTAGCAACTTTATTTTTGCATCTCCCAAAACACTTAAATTGTGCACTACAACAATCAGCTACAATTACGATCCTTTAAAGAGAGTATACACTCATCCTACACTTTATTAGGAACTGGTTAGTTCCTCCCTTTGTTCTCACGGATTTCTCAAGATGTTGGAGACCTTCCTTTGAGCTTTTCTGCTCCATGTTGACATGATTCATCGCATTATTCAAGCTGTCAATCTCTCTGTTCTACCACACACCCCAAAAGGTGTTCTACTGGATTCAGGTCTGTTCATTAAACCAGTTTGAGACGACTCTAGCTTTGTGGCATGGAGCATTATCCTGCTGGAAGTTGCCATTAGAAGATGGTAAACTGTGGCCATAAAGGGATGAACATGATCAGCAACAATACTCAGACTGTGACATTCAGACCATGATGTATTGATATTAAGGCCCAAAGTGAACCAAGAAAACATGATGTTTGAACATTGGTGCAAAATTCCGATCCTACCATCTGCAGCCTCAGCAGAAATCCAGATCCATCAGACCAGGCTACGTTTTTCCAGTCTTCAGCTGTCCAGTTGTGGTGAACCTGTGTCCACTGCAGCCTCAGATCTCCGTTCTTGACTGACAGGACTGGAACCTGATGTGGTCTCTGTAGTCCATCCTCCTCAAGGCTGGACATGTTCATTCTTAGACGCTTCTCTGCTCTGCACAGTTGTAAAGAGTGATTATCTGAGTTAGAGTAGCCTTTCTGTCTGCTCCAACCAGTCTGACCTCTGACCTCTCTCATCAACAAAGTGTTTCTGTCCTCAGAGCTGCTGCTTCACTGGATGTTTTTTGTTTCTGGCTCCGTTCAAATCAGTTTCAGAAACACTCAAACCAACAATCACTCCACAGTCCAAGTCATTGAGATCAGATTTTTACATTCTGATGTTTGATGCCACCCAAGGTGTGAACAGTTCCACCGAAATGGAAGGAGGTACCACCCACGAGGTGGGATAGGGATGAGTTTAAATGTTTGGGCTCTGAAGAAGCTTCTCGGATGAGAAGTGAAGTTAGTACTTATTTAGTATTTATTATTACAATTTTATTTTTTATGTTGATCTTCACTCTCCTGATCCCAGGAAACTCTCTCATTAGTCTCTGTCTCATTAATGGTGCATTGCTTCGCATGCACGCTGTGTGTGTATGTGTGTGTGTGTGCGTTGTCAGCTCTAACTTAATACCTAAAACAAAAGAGTTATTCAATTCAATTCAGTTCAATTCAATTTTCAATTCCATTTTATTTATATAGCTCCTTCCACAATCAAAATGGTCTCAAAGCGCTTTAGCGAGACCCAGAGCCTGACCCCAGAGCAAGTACTTAAGGCGACAGTGGCAAGGAAAACTCCCTTTTAACAGGAAGAAACCTTGAGCAGAACCTGGCTCAGATGGGGGACCCTCCTGCTGATGGCTGGGCTGGGTGAAAGGAGGAAAAGGAGGAAGATAGGACAGCTAGGAATGGAGGAGAGGGGGAGAAGGACATGCAGCATATAAAACATGATACAAACAGGGTTGGCAATGGACAATGTTAGAGGGCCAGCATTTAGATTACAGTTAGTGAACAGTTATTGGATAATGTATGCTCAGCAGATTACAGTTATGATAGGAGACAGAGCACAGAAGCAAAAAACTGTCATAACTGGTAATTATTTACATTCTGCATAGAATATTAATCCAAAATTTATCTGTAGCAGAGTGGAATATTAAACATGTGTTAGAAATGGATCATTGTAGACAATAAACAGCAGCAGGTGGGTGGAGCCAGGACCAAAAAGAAGGAACCTCCCACAGGAGGCAGAGGGAAAAAAACACAAAAGCACAAGCACGCAAAAGGAATAGTCCAAACCCAACAGTTTTTGGCACTACAATGCCATAGCTATTGATTTAAGAACTTAAGTGATTTTGGTTATTATCAAGAAAACAATGGAAAATGGCTCTTAAACTCTTACAAGCTATTTTTGTTGTTATCATTATATTTGTCCAAACAAATGTACCTTTAGTTGTACCGGGCATTAAAATGAACAAGAAATTGAAGAAAACAAGGTTGGTCTAATATTTTTTCAATGACTGTATGTATATATATATATATGTGTGTGTGTGTGTGTGTAAAAACTATATACCAAAAACTTGGCTGCTCCTGTGTTCTGTATGGCTTAACAACTTAAAAGCAAGGTCTCACTTCCCAGTCTGTTCAGACTGTGTACATCACTTCAGTGAGGTCAGAATTTAAACCACTGGAGGTCACCAAAAACTAGATATTCAAAACCACTGGAACTTGTGTGCTTATGTCATTGAAGTTTAAATGTTTCTGAATTGCAAGTTTTTTTCTTCTCCGGTCATATGTGTGTATTATCAACATATTGGTGCAGAACCAGATATTTCAACAACCCACAGTAGTTGTCAGGTTATAGTACAATTTGCAAGCAAAAACTGTTTTGCCAAAACATGTCCATTATCATGACTCCAGCCAGATTTAAAGTTCTAGCTCTCCATCAAAATAAAATAAGAACAGAGAAATATGTGACCACCACTTACAAAAAAAAAAGTATTGTTGTATTATTCCATCCTCATCAATCAGTTTCTCTTCTGTAAAACCACAACTGGCACTATGATAACAACAAGTATTGCACAAACAGACAAAGTGATTGAAAAAATTACTTTACAAAGTCTTTTTCTTTTCTGTTCTGCTTCTTTCTTCTTCAGTAAAGAGTCAAATCCTGGTGTGTAGAGATCCTCCAACCAAAAGTCCATATCTTTAGGAGTCTTCTCTTCCCCCTGAAAGGAAATTAAAAATACACTTAACTATGAAACATCGCCATGGACACAGAAGCTTTGTGATTTGTCAGATTAATTGTGCTCTAGATGTCACATCAACATGAATAAATTTACTAAACCCCAAACAATTATTCCCATGTTTTTTGTGAGGTAAAAAAAAAAACACCAACAAAAGAAACCAAAACTTAAATAAAAAGTATTTCCTATTTTTCCATTGTTTATATGATAAAGACATGGGTGTAATGGGAGAAATGATTGGTTCTAGGTTATGTGCAATGACTGAAATAACTTTTCAGATCATCAATCATGGTGACTACTATAGTTTAAAGTTCTCACAGTTTCTCACAATTTCCAGTCTTATTCAATTTTGGTTTTATTTACAACATGAATTCTGACAGAAGTCATATTTAATTGATCATAATAGTGTCAGCCTACAAATGACCCACAATATGCTGGTTTTTATGAGTGAAAATCCTCAGAAAAAAAAAAAAAAGAAACGTACATAACACAGCTGAATGCAGACTAGAACAATGGAAAGGAGTTTGTGGGCGGTTAAGGACCCCATACCTAAGGCCCTTTACGGCTAATATGAACAGAGGGTGGCAGTAATGCATCACGTCATTATGTCTGATACAATCCAGTTAATCACCATGAAGCAGAGACAGAAGTTTGTTTTTAAGGTTGCAAATTGCCACATTAGAAAAAGGAAACAAAAAATGTTAAATTAGCCACAAAATTCATTGAGAAAATTGAGAAGAAGGTAAAACAAATTAGTCATCTTAATATTTTAACTCTTTTTAATATCAGCAAACTACTGATTTGTACATTTATTTATAACATTTTATTTCAGCACTATTTCCAAACTAATTCCAATTTGAAATTTATTCCAATGAATATCCAGCTAGAGAGGCTGAATGTCTTCATCATCCTTATGTTTGTGGTAAAATTTTCATTTAGATACAGATTTAAAAATGACATTATCTATCATTCACAGTGTGTGGAGCCTTTGGGGTAAGCTGGTTTCAGCATTAATTGATCATAAAATGTGTTCTGATCTGACAAGTACACAATGTGCTTCACTTTTTTATTTTTTATTTTGCAGCAGTATTTTGTAGTAGCCTTTTTCTTTCTTACCGTTCTTTATATTATTTTATATTCATGTTAATGAAGAAATTAACTAGTTTCAAGAGTATATTTGTATATTTTGATGCAGACTCTGTTTAGACTCTATGTAAATCCTTTAAATTGGTAATTATTCCGTTCAAAAACTGTTGATAGATAGGTAGGACATTGACTAATACTTGTGACTAGTTGGTAAAAAAAAAAAAAAAAAGAAAAAGAAAAAGTAATTGTCAGTGTTACAGGGTATGCAGGGAAGTGGTTCAGTCCAGACATTTGACAATTGAGAGTCTCTACTGGACATCAGAGACCGCTGTAGGAATTGGATATTAGAGTATGGCCACAGAAGGCTATTCCCTCCCTACATTCATAAACAAATGCATAGATGATGTGACTGTTCAATTCAATTCAATTCAATTCAGTTTTATTTATATAGCGCCTTCCACAATCAAAATTGTCTCAAAGCGCTTTACAGAGACCCAAAGCCTGACCCCAGAGCAAGCACTTAAGGCGACGGTGGCAAAGAAAAACTTTTACAGGAAGAAACCTTGAGCAGAACCTGGCTCAGATGGGGACCCTCCTGCCAATGGCCGGGCTGGGTGAAAGGAGGAAAAGGAGGAAGATAGGACAGCTAGGAATGGAGGAGAGGAGGAGAAGGACATGCAGCATAATACAAACAGGGTTGGCAATGGACAATGTAGAGGCTCAGCATATTACAGTTAGTGAACAAACAGTTAGTGACTGTTAAGAAAACTGTTAAACTACATCCCACCAACAAGCCTTGATTGACTGGGAAGGTCTGCTCCTTGCTTAGGCTTTGTGATGCTGCTTTTAAATCTGGTGAAACTGAAGCATACAATACGGCAAGGTACAACCTAAAAAGAGGCATCAGGGAAGCAAAAAGGCTTTGTCACAAGCTGACAAGTCACTTCACCAACAGTAAGGACGCACAATGCTTGTGGCAGGGATTCCAGACAGCCACCGGGTACAACCCAACTCTATGGTCAATACATAACGACCCCTCGCTACCAGATAACCTCAATACATTTTTCTTGAGCAGCACACAGACGGACTCAGACACCCATCTGCCAGGCCCTCCTGCTGACTGCAGACAGAGTGAACAACACCACAGTCGTAGGCCTCATTACCAACAAAGATGAGTCAGCATACAGGAGTGAGGTGGAGCGGCTGACAGCCTGGTGTAGAATACACAACCTTGCCCTCAACACCAGTAAGACTAAGGAGATGCTTATTGACTGACTAGGAGGACCAGTCAGAGGCACCATCCTCAATTGACCATCTGTGGCTCTGAGGTGGAGCGGGTACACAGCACCAAGTTCCTGGTGATCCATCTCAAGAATGAACTGACCTCCAGTGGCAACACCGCAGCTGTCATTAAGAAGGCCCAAAAGCGCCTCCACCTTCCCTGCAGACTGAAGAAGATGGATCTCCAGACTCCAGCCATGACCATCTTTTACAGATGCGCCATAAGCGTATTCTCACTTACTGCATCTCTTCCTGGTTTTCAAACAGTAGAGCAGAGGAGCAACACAGACTGAACAGGGTAGTGAGAACAGTGGAGAAGATCATTGGTGCCTCGCTTGCCGTCTCTGTAGGATATGTACACCCGGTGCTGTATTTGCTGAGCGGACAACATCAGAAAAGAGGTCAACGTGGAATTGTTTTTAGTGGCACTTTATTCACATTAATTCCTCTCTTTTACCCTCACAGTTTTAGTTTATTTATTATTGTTCTTGTGTACTGATTTATTGCTTTTATCATATTTTAAGTGCGCTGAAGTATATTATCTACTGGTGGCATGTGTGAAACAACATGTAGTTTTTTTTATGCAAAACATAAAAAATGACAATAAAGGAAATGTGTTTGGGAAAGTAATATTCCCTATAGTAATTAAGGCAATCAAGCAAAACTGGGTGACGTGTGTCATTTGTTGTGGAGTGGTGCAAATTTCCTTGGAACAACAACATCAAAAACTGTGTCACATGCAGTGAACCTGAGGCTGAACTGCTAACAGTCTGTATCAGTCCATGTGTCTCTCTTTTTTTGTCTTGTCACTCATCCATCCTGTTAACCATCTACAGGCTCTCAACCTCTCACCAGATTACCTTTAAAAAACTTGCAAGGTTGCCATGGGTCGTTTGTGTGCTGTACTCCTCGACAGTCCAGGAAGGCTTGGACTTCTCGTTGTCCACTGTGTCCGTCAATCTCATGTCCATGTACAGAGGGTTCCTTTTAATGTTGGACTTCAGAGTGACCGGAGTGATGTGCTTCTCCAGGTATCTGTCCACAAATACCACAGGAGTACCCTCTGGGGACGGAGGAGACCTGGTGTCAGGCTTTACCCTTTGCTCCCTCTGTGGAGACAATGAGGACTTTAATTCTCATCACATCTCACCTTTCAGAACTTCCTAAAGACAAAGGTGACACCCATTTTTTCAGTTTGTCATAGCGCACCAGAACATGCTGAACATGCCAAATGTATTTTTTTTAAAAAGACATTTGTTACGTTATTTTATTATTAACTGTTTTTTTTTATTTTGGGCAGTATTAACTATCCCAAGCCTCACAGTGCTGCAGTGGTTAGCTATGTCACCTCACAGCAAGAAGGTTTTGGGTTTGAATCCACCTGTTCAGGGTGTATCCCGCCTCTCGCCCAAAGTTGGAATATGATTTAAAGACTTAATTACAGCTACCTATGTCAAAGGGGAGAAAGAAGATGCAAACACACATATAGAGAGGACCATACAGTAAGAGTGGCTGTGGAATAGTCCATACCTGGTAGTAGACCCTGTTCTGCCAGTGTCTGTGACTGGACATGACCACCCCAACCTGGAACATGCCATGTGTGGCTGGCAGCATCCCAACATCCAGCTGGAGGAACTTCTCTGGGTTGTTGTTGTTGGGCAGAACAGAGATGTCCATCCTGGCTCTGCTGCTCCATCCACACTGACTGCTTCACCTGCTTTGCAGCCCAGCTGGATAGAATATGTTCACTACAACTTGCAAGCTCTGTAATAATTCATGAAGAGCAAGATATTTATGACCCTGTATCACTTGCAGGTGTGTGTAACCCAACCTGGCCATTAAGAGCCTGAGGCTGAGAAGCAGCAGTGTCAGTGGGTGGAGAGAGAGAGAGAGAGAGAGAGAGAGAGAGAGAGAGAGAGAGAGAGAGAGAGAGAGAGAGAAAGAGAGAGGTAGAGGTACCGTCCAAAGTCATCAGAGCCTGATGACTTTGGTAACACAATCTAAATTGTGTTACATAAAACCTGCTGCTGTCTGAAGAAGAATTAGGCGTCTCTGTGTGATGTTTGATACAACACACAGCCTGCCATCCCTGATCTTTCATGTCATTTCTGCTGCGCTATAGTGGAGTCTGAGGATGGTGATACCAGTTTATCAGCTCAGTCCAGCCACTACAGACAATTCTAACATCTGATTCACCTCCTGGTTTTTCCCTGGCCTTTCTACCAGCACTGTGATCAGGCCACTATTTACTGTTGATCAAACATTTTGGCTAATAATATTGAATATTCTGAAAGCCAACAGGCAGAATTGTATGCAGTCTTTCTCTGGATCTTCATGATCACAGATTTCTCTTTCCTCTGGTGCCACCATCAGGTCAAATTTGCCACTGATATACAAGGAAAATTGAAATTGAAATGACAGATTGGCATAAAAGTTGCAGAACACATTCTGAGAGGAGAAAACGTTTAACGAACCCATAGCTGCAGGGGAAAATGCCTGCCAAACCCATTGCAGGTGAAATCACAATCCATGTTTTAACAGTGTATTGAATTTAATAGAAGTGGATTACCAAATTACCAATATTTATACTGATATTAATATTAGTTGGAAGGAATAATAACAAGCCAAAAGGGCCTTTTTCACAACATGGCAAACCCTAATTTCTTTTGTACTGGATTAAATATAACATTATAACATACTAAGTTATTAGTAAATTCCAGCTGACTACAGCTCATCACAACATCCGAAAATTTTCGGTGGCTGAATATTTGGTGCATCCCTAGTACACGGCTAGGGGCAATGTAGAGTATCCAATTAATCTAATATGCATGTATGTGGGAGGAAGCCAGAGTACCTGGAGAAAACCCACGCAGGCACAGGGAGAACATGCACAGAAGAGCCCAGACCACGGTTCAAACCTGAAACCCTCTTGCGGTGTGAGGGGATAGTGCTAACCACTGCACAGCCTGCCCAGGGTGTTCATTATTAGTGATACTGAGGTATAAAAATGAAGATGAATTTTAGGATATCTTAGCATTTGGTTTGTTCCCCTTTCGCTTTAATGGCAGCACTCGAGCTGCACGGACTCCGCAGGCCTGTGCTTTACTGATGACTCATGTTATCCCAGCATGATCTGACATTCTTGGCTTTCTCAATCTTCAAGTTCTCCCATGACTTTTCAGGTGAGCAATAGAGCAGAGTCTGAAATATTTCCTCTTTATTTTCCATGGCATAACTTTAAGCAATTTTAAATGTTTCTGATGTGATATATATATACAAGGAGTGACTGAGAAGTTAGTGAAGGAGGCAGTTTTAGAAAACCCAGCACATTTATTTTTCAACATCCTACATTTATAAACTTGGTCCAATGGTTGAGGAGCATACGGATCCCTTCTTTGTCAGAACCTTAGATCTCCAGAAACCGGTCCACAGCAGTGATGACATCATCTTCATGTACATTGTTCTATGTATAATTGTGCATGTGACAAATAAAGCTTATCTTATATACACACACACACACACACACATACATACAGTACCAGTCAAAAGTTTGGACACACCTTCTCATTCAGTGTTTTTTCTTTATTCTTATTACTTTCTACATTGTAGATTCATACTGAAGACATTGAGAGAATGCCAAGAGTGTGCAAAGGTGTCATCAAAGCAAAAGGTGGCTACCTCGAAGAATCTGAAATATAAAACATACTCTGTTTGGTTTAACACTTTTTTGTTAACTACATAATTCCATATGTGTTCCTTCATAGTTTCCATGTATCCATATATACATACATGTATATACATTATATGTATGTATGTACATATTGTTAACCTGAACTGCAGCTGGCTCCATCCTGATCTGATAACCAGATCCTAAACCTAAACCACTTATCTGTGCCTTCTCTCCACCGTTGGAAATTCATGTTTGGAAATGAACATGCAAAACAGATTTCCCTGTTGGAAATACAGTATGTTTGTGAGTGGCAGACAGATGGAAGACGGAGGCAATCACAGCCTCCTTGGCGAACGTTTAAAGCGTGCGCAGTGGAGGCAGAGAGAGAGAGAGAGAGAGAGAGAGAGAGAGAGAGAGAGAGAGAGAGAGAGAGAGAGAGAGGGGTGGGGGGCGGGGGGCGGAGAGGGGATTGCGGTCACATAGATGTGGATGGTGCAACGAGGTTGCGCCATCGTGGGATTGCTCCAACGATGTAATGATAGGGAGAAAAACAGAAAAAAAAACAAAAACCCAAGAGTCTGACCAATAAGACGGAGATTTTAGTTTTACCTTTTGCACATGTCCGATGTCGTTATTGGGAAACCACGATCGTACTGCCTCGGATCGCATCCTCTCCAAAAAAAAAAAAAAAAATGGATAAGCACAGGCTGGAAGTGCGGACTGATGCGGTAAGACATGGGAGCTTTTCGTATGCAGTGCCATGTTGTCGAGCTCTGTGCACGGCTGCTCTGCAGGGAGACACAGATCAGATGATGCTTTTTTTTTTTTTTTTTTACCTCCATAACCTGCAACACACGGTGTTGCGTTGCCTCCCCTCTGCATTTCTTTATGATTCGACATCATTGCGTCGGTCATATAGATTGAACACGTTTATGGATTGTGCAGATTTTATCATTTGCAGCATTTATCAAATTGCGTTTAGCCTTTCTTAGCGTGTCTTTTTGTTTGTGATTCCATGTTTAAGAACGAGGGATGCGGCGGGTTATCTGTCCTCTCCCCGTTACTGTTTTGTGAAGTCATTTCCTTTTGCTGGCTGATGCTGGACTAATGTGTTCCCATACTCTGACACACTGACATCATCCTCCTCATCAGGATTCTGGCTCCAGGCAGCAAGCTCTTCATGCAGCAGTCAGGAAATACTACGCAGTAGTATGCTAGCTCAGCGCGTCAATGCGACGTTTGTTGGACTTGATACATTACTCCTCCATCCAAATTCATGCCGTTTTGAATAAGGCAGGTCCCCCAGCATTTGCTCTGTTGCGGGTGTTACAGAGGTTGCATGGCTTGTTCTGATTTTTGTCACGATAACACCGGCAGGATAGCATAGCCAGATGTAGGAGAGCTGTACAGAGGCCACAGTATGCAGACAGACAGACTGACTGACTGACTGACTGATCATAGGTGTAAGTGTCCAACTACAACAGTTTTACAATTTCAGTACAATTTTCATGTCCTCGTATTAATTTACACTTGAAACTTAATTCTATAATTTTTGGAACAATTGTAAGAATTTCTGTATTTTTCATCATGACAAACGTTGCTAACTTTTACATAGAAGCACATCTTTATGTTTTCATGGTATTTTTTTTTCTAACAAAAGAATTTAGCTTGGTATTTTTTTGCCCAGTTAGTTGTAAGATTAGTCATGAATGCATTTTCAGTCAGTTCCTCACCAGTTTATCAATTCCAGCACTATCTCTGTATAAGAAGTGATGCGGAAGCAGTGAAGTGAAGGAGCTCTCCTTGAGCCTGCAGTATGCAGGTGGCCTAATCTGGCTTAGTCTCTGAAGACAGATAGTGATGGGGGGAAACAGCAGAGGCAAATCCAGACACAAACCTAATGCCTACGCCCATCAGTTAGTGAGTCTGTTACTTCAGGTTATTTTTTAATTATATTTTATTCCTGTCAGTTCATTTTCTTAAATTTGTTTTAAAAAGACTAGTGATGACGGTACCATGCAAAGTTTGGCCCTAATTATTTTCTAATCCATTATTAAACCATGGGATAGCAGGCACCAAAGACTGACGAGTGACACTGAAAATATGATGGGGGTCAAAAGTCAGAAACATTGTGCAAATGAAGGCAAAAATGGTGGGCAGGAAGTTCAGTCATAAACCAGTGTGGTAGTTTCCTGTTTTGACACACACATAAACAAAGTGAGGGGCTGTTTGGAACAAAGTTATGTGAATTGTTTGAGAAAGTGGTCTTTACACAGTTTTTTGCTATCATACAAGCTACTCACGAGCTTGTGAATGCTGATACTGCGACAAACTGATTGTGGTTGAGAGGATTTGTGAGGCACTGCAAAGGCACCGCCATACAGTGCACAGCACGTCGCTCAGCCAGAGAAGCTCCTGTCACATGGCTGATCGATGGACAGGCTGAGGAAATCCCTCACCGCCAGTGCCATGCACACTTAGGCTTCTTAAAACCAGGATTAAGAGGTTTACCAGGATAATCCAAAATATGTTACTCTTAGATTTGGAATGAAATCAGTAATTTAGTCTGGGAGGGGCCACCTTTTTGGAAAGGAATATCTGTAGTCAGTTGTAGCTGTAGTGAGGAGAAACAATTCCAGACATTAGTTGTTGGTGAATGGGCTCCACCGGAGCAACTGCTGCCATGGGAAGAAAGTCAGCAATAGCTGTCCCTTTATCATTTTCTCAAGAATCTATAGCTAATGGTATGTTGGAATTTACATACAGATGCTAACGTTCAGCGCCAATGCAGGAAATAGTGTGCCTCTATGAAGCCTTCTTCATCCTCACTTCCATGTCCGCAGAGTACGGGAGTGGATGGAGGTTAGGGTGGCAGATGAGCTTGTAGCACATCTGACTTTCTTGGGGGAAACAGAGCTTGAGTCCATAATCCAACAATCTGCCTTTGCATTTTATTGAACTGTAGTCATGGTTGCAGATACAGTCCAGCCAAGTAATCCAGCTGACTGACCTTAGCAAAGCTTATTTGCACAGATATATGTGAGAACATTGTTCAGTTTAAATATTCTGTCTGGTGGTAAGGTTACGTTAACCAGAGCAGAGTGCTACCTTTGCTGAGGTCATTTATTAAGAATTGACATTGGGATGGTGAACAGGCCTCTAATGTTTATGCCCGTTGTCCAGGAAGTAGGAGTTTGCGTCCTGTCTCAATCAACAGTTACATTCAACTTTTAAAAAAAGCCTCATTCTATTTGTACTTTAATCACGTCTCCAATACCTAACCTTAACCGTAATTCAGTTGATGCACAGTTATTGAAGAAACAGATAAAAACACAATCTGCAGAATCAGGCAATCTGCGGAATCAGGCAGTATCACAGTTCAATTCTGATGATGGGGTTGGAGGCACACAACACAATGAACTTGATTTATACTTATTTTGAATAGTTTGACCTGAAAGTGCAACACTGAAAGAAACAAGATAATATGCATATCCATATATAGAGCTATATGAAGTCCCAGCCACTGACCACATTTGTGCTATAAGTAGCTGATGTGTGAATCTTATTTACAGCAGAGACACATCACCTCATGTTACAGCATGCCTCATGACTATAAGAAGTGCAGTTAACACTTCATTGTGATGTAATAACAATAGGAAGAACTGTCAATTCTTTTGGATTGAACTTGTGTTTAGGTGCTACGTGATATGGAAAATAGTATTTGAGCAACAAAATCAAATACTGTAGCAGAGAACACAGGCCATCCAAGAAATGCTCCTGAAGCATGAAGTATCTTGGGGCTAGTGAACTACAGTAAGCCAGATTTATCCCCAAAGTGGCCACTACATCAGAAGCATTGAAGAGACTCATGAGACAATTCTGCAAATGGACACAGGAAATAGAGCAGGAAACAGCACATATAGAAAGGATGAAGAGTCAGCTAGCCCAGCTCCAATGTAATGGCATACTTCAGTCAAGAGGCTCAGACACGTGATGCTAGAGGCTGCTCCAGTGGAAAGAGGAACAAAAGCAAAGAGTTGGAGCACTGATTTAAAGATGTTTGATGCCTAGAATAAACAACAAACCCTTGCCTTTGATATGTGAGAAACTGAATGTTTGACAGAGATAAATATAGAGAATATAAGTATTTGCCAAAGTCAAACAGGTGAATACTGAGTTTGCAGTTATTTAAAAATTTCACCCTCTCTACCACATCTAGTGGCATCTGTACGCATTGATTGTTTTGGTTTTATTTGCCGAGGTCACTGATATATTGCCTCCCAAGTTTTCATTGCTCACGGCATTGATTGGTCTCTTTCAGCTTTATGCTTCAGCATAGAGGATGGTGGTTGGTGCTTGGCACACATATGGTTGCAGGAGAAAAGATTTTGTTCCTTGCATGTTGCCATAATACACAGGATTTTACAACAGCCTCCTTGTTGTTATTCCTAAATATCACATGCAAACATGGTGGCAGATCAAATTGTTGTGAAGCAGATACCAACATGTACAGTACTTTGTCAGATTAGTTTATTGTGAATGCACTTGTGGAAATGTCACTGGAGGCAATCTAGCTCGGCTAGGCTGTCCATGTTATGTTTAGTAAAGTCTTTTGGACACAATGTGAGGTATACAGTACCATAGACCTGCAGTATGTGCAAACACGGTCTCTTAACTCCAGAGTACCAGGGAAGCCAATGGTGGAAGTCCACCATTGGCGTAAAGTAAGCTTTCTCAAAAAGGAAACCTTTAAGCTTACTCTCAAATGTGGGTGAGGGTGTCTACCTCCAAAGACTCAAATTGGTAAATGATTCCACAGGAGCCTGATAGCTGAAGGCTCTGTTGGACACGGTGTGCCAGATTTTTGCAATGTTACGTAGACAAAAAGGCAGTCCTTTAAGTATGTTTTATGAGAGTTAAAGGACAAGTTCTGATCAAAAATAAGGCACTGGAGGCTAGGACATCGCCATCTAGAGTAACTATATCATTAGACAATGTGCTTCTGAGGTATTTGGGGCCAAATACAATAAGTTCAGTTTTGTCTCTGTACATACATCTTCTGATGCCTAAGGACATCAGTGATGTTCCTGGGTCTTTTCAGTCTTTAAACATCATACACCCTTCTCCAGGAGTGTCCACACTGAGTGTAATAGCAAAAAATGCAGGTAAACCAGGTCTTTATGTCCTTAAGGTATGCTTGAAGTTTAGCTACCTGATTGGTTTCATCTGGCCTCATTCATAAATATAATTGGGTTTCATTCGCATTACAGTTAAAGTGTATGGAGTGTGAACAGAATTGGTCCAAGCACAGAGCCTTGTGTGACAAACTTTTGTGTGTCTACAAACTGAAATCTGATAAGTAGAACTTAAACCAGTCTCTGTAATACGATGTTATGGTCAATAGTCTCAAATGCAGCACTAAGATCTAACAAAACAAGTACATAGATGAGGTCATTTATCATTTCTCACCAGTGCTGTGATTCACTCTGAATCCTGACTGAAAAACCCCAAATAAACTTTTAGTTGAAAGCTACACAACTGATAGCTCAAGAATTTTGGAAAGGAAAGGAAGATTAGATATAGGTCTTTAGTTGACTAAAACAACTGGATAAAGAGAAAGCTTTTTAAGACAAGGTTTATATTCATTTATATTCTAATTTATGATTGACCTCATGCGGGCCGGACAGGGACGCACAAAGGGCCGGGTGTGGCCCATGGGGCCCAGGTCTGAACTACAGGAGTACATGGATCAATAGAGCTGTGACTCTGTCAGTTTGGCTGCAGAACTGAAAAGAATCCGAGGGTTGTTTTTTATTTTCTTCTTTTATTGATGATAATAGGTGGCTCTGGCATTAGAGAGGGCCTTCCTATATGTTTAAGTCTATCTTGTCAGGCTAAACGAGATTCTTTCAGTTTGGTGAAGCACCATATCCTTTCAAGTTTTCATGATGTTTGCTTTTGTGGCTTTGTGAATTAAGCCTCCTTTTATTATCATTCACTTTATTACCTTATATAGGGGCAATAGAGTCAAGTGTCATTCGCAGTGAGCCTGCAGCACTGTGAAGAAGATGATCACTTTGTTAGCATAGTTAGCATAGGAGTCTTCTGCTATACTGAAACATGGCATTGAATATTGCTGATGGAATCACTTCCTTAAATTTATCTACAGCATCAGATGGACAGCAAGTCAAGACATTTTTTTTTGGCGTGTAGTCCAGTCATATGAATTCAAAAGTTATTAAATAGTGGTCATATAACCGAGAATTCTGTGGAAAATTAGGAAGAAGAAATTAGTTGAGCAGGTATGTACAAAGCCCATGTCATTTGCTGGACACCACATTGACAGCCAATGGCTAAATGATGACACAGATGGCTAAACATGCTGTCACTGGTCATATTTGGCATATTTGTCTTTGCATATGTACATAGAGACTTAACATTCACTTTAGTTACCTCCGATTGGTGTAATCTGGTGTTGTCACTGCTGATGAGAATAACAGTTTTGCTATATTTACGATTATGCTTAGCCAGCAGTTTTAAATATGATTCAATGTCACCCACTGTGGTTGCAGGAATGTGTTGGACTATAGTTGCCGGTGTTGCTAACTTCATATTTCTCAGGGTACACTGTAAACCAGACCTGTGCAAAATACCGTCCGCAGGCCGCATGCATCCATATGTAAAACATCATGCTCTTGGCTTTTCTAAATAAAAGCAACACAGTTGTATTACATGCACGGCATGAATATTTTTTCATTTATATTCTAATTTATGATTGGCCTCATGTGGGCCGGACAGGGACGCACAAAGGGCCAGGTGTGACCTGTGGGGCCCAGGTCTGAACTACAGGAGTACATGGATTAATAGAGCTGTGACTCTGTCAGTCTGGCTGCAGAGCTGAAAAGAAACCGAGGGTTGTTTTTATTTTCTTCTATTATTGAGGTGTACACTCAAAAAGTAAGGACTGAGGACTGAGCCATACAAAATGAAAACTAGATTACTTGTTCAGAGACATGAAAATATGCATGAATGAATAATTATGAGTTACATTAACTTTTTGACAGTTTTTAATTATAGCGCCCTCAGTCTTTATGAGTCAGTAGTACTGTAGGGGTTTACAGTGTAGGGTTGCCAATAATCAGAGGTTTATCAGTGGGTCTGCCGCTGAGTGGGGAGAACATGAACTGTTTGGTGGTGACCTGTGGTCTTCTGCTTAGGTCTCCCAGCCACCCAGGGTTCCCAGCTACTTGGAACTGCAAGGGATAGTAGGATCTACACTAGCAAGGGCTGGTTAACTACAGCAGCTAAGGACTGGGTTTCCATGGCACAGAGCCGCACCTCCAATTCTTCCATCAAATAAACAAGATTGACTGACCTTCATATCTTAACGTAATGATGGACTGTCATAGGGGTGGGCGATATGGCAAAAATATCACATCACGATTTTTTAATGGTAAAATCACGATCACGATTTTATCACAGTTCATTTTTACAGTGAAGTTAATTTACAACCAAACTATTTTCTTTGTAAAAACTTAGTTATAAAGGCACCGTTTGCTACTTCTCTCATATGGCGTGCTTTTATCAAATGCTTGTGTTATAGTTGGTTGTTTCTGTGTAATGTCTTTAGCCGTTACCACTGGCTGATGTGTGGTCGGCCTCGCTGCTTGGCTCTCAGCAAATTGTTTCGGATGCTGCCTCTTCAGGTGGTTAAAGAGGTTCGTTGTGTTTGCGCTTTGTCGTTTGGAGAAAACCCAAACCAGTTCCATATGCAGTGTTGGGGAGTAACGGAATACATGTAACGGCGTTATGTATTCAGAATACAAATCATGAGTAACTGCATTCCATTACAGTTACAGTTTAAATAGATAGTATTCAGAATACAGTTACATTGTTGAAATCAATGAATTACGTGACGATACTTCTTGGTTTCACGAGTTTATATTTAAACCCCAGCTCCACAAAAACAAACATAAATAAATGAGCTATTCGCCTGATCAGTCGGTCAGAATGGAGTTGGACGAGGAGCACCAGGAGCGAGAGCTTGAGCCACAGCCGGCAAAACAGAGCCGGGACAATTCAATTCAATTCAATTCAATTCAATTCAATTCAATTTTATTTATATAGCGCCTTCCACAATCAAAATTGTCTCAAAGCGCTTTACAGAGACCCAGAGCCTGACCCCAGAGCACAGGAATGCGTTGGCCAAGACAGAAACGGCGTTACGTATTCTGGATACGTAACGCCCGTAATCCCCGTGGATACGTAATCCCCGTTACCATTCCCCGTGACACCACCTACCAGCTCCAACCCAACGGCCCCTCCTCCCCCACCACAACTGCATCCCTCTCCATCCTGGAGAGAGATGTAAACAGACTTAGGAAGCAGAACCCCCGCAAGGCAGCCGGTCCTGACTCCGTCTCTCCATCCACCCTGAAGTCCTGGATCCCCTGCAGTTCACCTACAGAGCCAACAGGTCTGTGGACGATGCAGTAAACCTGGACCTGCACTTCATGTCTCCAGGACTCTGCAGGAACCTACGCCAGGATCCTGTTTGTGGACTTCAGTTCCGCATTCAACACCATCATTCCAGCTCTGCTGCAGGACAAGCTCTCTTAGCTAAACGTGCCTGACTCCACCTGCAGGTGGATCACAGACTTCCTGTCAGACAGGAGGCAGCACGTGAAGCTGGGAAAGCACATTTCTGACTCCTGGGCCATCAACACCGGTTCCCCTCAAGGCTGCGTTCTCTCTCCTCTACTCTTCTCCCTGCACACCAACAGCTGCACCTCCTAGTCATCACCTCAGACCTCAAGTGGGAGCTGGACATCAGCCCACCAGAGGATGTACTTCCTCCGGCAGCTGAAGAAGTTCAACCTGCCGAGGTAATTTCTACATCTCCATCATTCAGTCCATCCTCACCTCCTCCATCACCACCTGGTACACTGCTGCCACTGCCAAGGACAGTGAAAGGGGAAGGACAGGAAAGCTGCAGCATATCATCCACTCTCCTGAGAAGGTGATTGGCTGCAATCTGCCAACTCTCCAGGACCCTGAGGTGTGCAGGTAAGATTGCAGCTGATCCCTCCCACCCTGGACACAGACTCTTTGAGACACTTCCCTCCGGCAGGAGGGTGCGGTCCATCAGGACCAAAACCTCACGCTCCTTCTGCTGCCACCCTCATCAACACCGCCCCCCCCCAAACAGCATGGACCCTCATTTCTCCACAATAGACTATGTTACATTAACATAATTCAGCTCTGTATGCATTATAGTAACACTCCTATGGATATTACTGCACTACTATCTCTTTGCACTACATCTACTGCAACATGGCACAGACTGTTTCTTTTCTTCCTCTTAGTACTTTCTTTTTTTACTTCTTTCCTTTATTTAGTATGTTTGACTTGAGTGATATGGGACTAGTCAGTCCAATTCTTCTTTTTGCACCAACAACACCACGCCAAATTCCTTGTATGTGTAACATACCTGGCAATAAAGTGTTTCTGATTCTGATGAATCTACAATGTAGAAAGTAATAAAAATAAAGAAAAACCACTGAATGAGAAGGTGTGTCTAAACTTTTGACTGGTACTGTATACTACTTTGTATAGTGAATATCGTATGTTATGTTCTTCTGATATTTCATTTTTTGATCTCTTCTGATTTTGATTTATGTACTCTTTGAGTACATGTCTGTAAGATGTCTGTAAGATGCCGGCCTTTTTTTCTACCAAAAGAGCTAACAGTAGTGATCGTCACGGCTGTGTATATTCCACCCGACTCTAATAACCTGGGCTTGTAGGTATGGATTAGATGATAACATATTTCTGTAGACTGAAGTCCTACCCATTCCATGTTAAAATTTCATAGTAATTGTACAAAAAAATGACTGTTTTGCACAGGTTTTTCAGGGGTATGTCCAGGCGTTCTCAAGAGCTATCCAAAATGGGCACTTTGGATAGCTCTTGGACACGCCAGGATAAAAAAAGTGTATAACTGCTGAATGCTTCAACATACAGACATCAATGAGGGCTCTAATGAAAGGTGACACTTAGAGGAATCATATTCCATATTCCATATTAATATTCATATTAATATTCATATTCACAATTAGTAGTACTGAAATAAAGTTATGGAAGAAAAAACACATTGAATGCTCATTATTCTATTGAAACTAAACGTGCATTATAAGAAATGAGTCAGAAAAAGTGCTCTGGTCAGAAATCAACACCTTTATGTGAATGAAACACACACAAACTATTCACAGCAAACTGTTTACATATTTACAATTTCACCTTCCTCAGTTTGGCTGCCTGGTTAGCTCAGTTGGTAGAACATGAGCCTCAATCTCTCAAGGTCATGGGTTTGAGTCCCACTCTGGATGGCACCACCTCCACCTCACCAGGTGGTGAGCCCACAGGTGGTGAGCCCACCGTAGAATTTCGGTGTGGATTGGGTGGCAGTTGCCCTGGGCCTGCACCCAGATAAGCGGCAGATGATGACATCATCACATATTATTCTCAGCATGCCATGCAGTAAAGTAAGAGACTTGACTCATTTTATCAACTGATCTCAGTCTTCAGACAGTTGATTGGTCAAACTGTGTGCTCTTGATTGGTGGGAACAAAAACCTACAGCCACATGGCCCTTTGTGGAACAGTTTGGACACCTCTGAGATAGACGCTCTCTCCTGTTTTTTAGTGATGTGTCGGCTCTTTGAAGTGAACAACAGGAGCCGCAGCCGCTTTGTTTTTGTTTTTTCTGTTCACGTGATTGGTCAACTACCTGATGTGAGGAGTGTCCCCACTGAGCCGGGGGGGTTGTAGATACAGGGAGACCTGAGAGAAACAGAGAGAGAACAGCGCCTAAAGAGACAACACTCTGGGAAGGTGACAAAATGAGTGACCGCAGGAAAATTAATTCATTTTACACGTAATTTTACATTATTTTGTTAATAATTTAAGCAACAAAAAAAATCTGCGGAGTCCCTTGGGAGCCGAAAGAACCGGCACTTTTTAGTGAGCCGAGCCATAAGAAAATCACTACTGTTTTTACGCATGTACGCACGGCTAGCTGACATCCAGTATATTTGTTTAGGCACAGTCTTGTAGCCCCTCCTCCTTCCGCAACCCCAACATGTGACACGTCCCCGTGACTGGAATTTCATTGGCTACACGACCATTAGATCAGATTCAGCGTAAGATATGATAGGCGAAAACGACAAGCATAAGAGTAGGGGGTGTACTTTCACATGATAGAGTCGCCCATTCACTATATCTGTCTGTGGTGGGGGCATAGACCTTCCTGGATGGTCAAATGAGGTGTCAATCAAAAGTAGAGGGCAGGGACTACAAACCAAGCTCCATGGGATCAACTTTCAACGCAAAACTAAGGCGACAAAACGTAGCAACGAAGGAGAAATAGTGGGATGTGTTTTTGAGTCGGAATGATACAATTGCAACTTTTGATCATTTATGCACCTAAAAACATGTTTTTGATTGTATTTTTCCACTGGATGGGATTCTTTGGACATTTCCTGACAAAACAAGACCATTTTTGTTGTTGTTGCCCTGCGTGTTGAACCGCAGGTTGACTAGTAAAAAGATAAAAACAATAAGCGACGACTAGTTATTACTTTGATGTTTTTTCGAAGATGGTTTAGTTGTACCTACAATTGTTGTTGTATCTTGTAAAGGTTTATATCACTGAAAAGATAAGACTTTCAGTTTTCAAATGATGTGCTGCATGTGCACCACCTTAAATGTAGTAGTTATGTTGGTAGAATAAAACACAGACATGTCCAAGAAATAGCATGACGGCCCGCCAGCGGGCCGTCGGAATGTTAAGGGGTTAATAGCACCCCCTTTTTGGTGGTAGTAACATTATGGTGATGCCTGAGAGAAAACGGCTTTGATGTTGTTCTTCAGCCTGGGCCTTAGGTCACACCACATGCAAATCAAAATACTACACAATGAAATGTGTTTTAGCTTTCTGTTAATATGTTGGGGTAAACAGGGAAAATAATAACAACACAAGAATTACTTTTTTTCTAACTTAAGAATGTTTAAGATTTAAGGCTAAAGATTGAATCAGACTTGATACTGGTCCATTGTTGAAGGGGCCTGGATGGTAACACAATTTCATATCCTCTCTGGCATAAAAGGCTTAATTATTTAACCCTCAACTAACAGCTTCTTTACACAGGGCACAAAAAAAGCATATTGCTCATTGAGTGGATTATAATGGAGCTTCTTACCCATTCTTAGCATGTTGCTTAGTATCACTGCCTTTCTTTAGGACACAGTGTCCATGAGTATAGTTACTTGCCAGCTGAATGAGCAGGAGAGTGGGAGAATGACATGTAACCTAATTTTTGCTACGAGCAACATAGCGGAAGACATGAAAATCTATTTTCTTTCTGTCCTCTCTAACCTTGCGATTGTAGTGTTCTTTAGTATACATTTTCTTACACCTTCCTGCAAGCATTGGGTTCTCATCGTACATCTTATTGCAAGTCAAGTCAGTTTTATTTATATAGCACCAAATCGTAAAGAAGACAGAAGAAGAATTATTATGTATGAACATTTTCTTATCTAAGAATAAGAATCTAAATCAAAACAAATCATAAAACAGAACCTTAAACATTAAGATCCATTGTGTTTTGAAAACAATTTTTAAGGCATACCTACCATTTTACCACATTCAAGTCCTGTCTAAAATTTGTTGCAATGGTTCCAATGATTCTGGCAGTACAAACCCTAAGAAGTGAAACCAGATGTTGTACAGCACTTTTGAAATCACTTGCGGACCCCAGTGATGTCATACAGAGGTCATATGTGCTTTGAAATGAAATGAAAGCAGTGTACCCAATAAAAAGAATGAGTGGGATTCTTTGTATGCTCATTAATCTAAGCTGTGCTTGGTCATGCATTTTAATGCTCTCATCTCGTGTAACCAGGTTACACAGTACAGTAGATTTTGCTGGCTGATTAATCTTGCAAATACAGGTGAATCATTTCACCTGACTTGAAATGATTCAATGTGAATTGAATTTGAACTGTACAGCAGTTTGTCTGGATGATGAATCAGTAATGAGGACTTAATTAAAGACAACTGAACAAGGACAATTTGATGCGATAGTTTTCAGTAAGATTGGAGATTACTTTTACCTGTGTACCTCAGTGGCTAGGGTCTCTCATTTCTCTCAGTTGCAGAGAGAACCTGACCTGTTTTGTACATGTTCCATCTTTTTTTTTTGACCTAGGCTATTAATTGCTCTCCAGTATTGAGTGGTATACTGTTTGTAAAAATATTTTGGGGGTGTCCACAAAATATTTTGTGTTTTTGAATAAATTTCATAATTTATTTTTTGCTGGTTTTAGTTGCAGATTGTGAAAACAATGTGAGGGTCTAATCCTGCAGCATGGAGACAAGACATACAGTTCACAGTGTGTTCTGCAATGTTGTCTGAAGAGTGTTCTCCTAGTATGACTCTTTATACCTGTAGTCAGTATACCATTTCCCAGCAGGAGAGACAATAACGGATGTCTTCTGATCACACCTATTGTAAACACTCAGGACAACCAAATGGGGTTCACTCCCAGGCCATCTAAGATATTTCCAGATCAGCGGTTTTAGATAAACAGTTCATTCTAGGAAACATCTGTTATCACACCTACTGTAAGCACTCAGGACAATTAACTGGGGTTCACTCCCAGGTCAGCTAAGGTCTTTCCAGATCAACAGTTATAGATGTTATTTCACTTTAAGGGACGTCTGTTTTAAATGACCACAAGGTATAATCCTTATTTCCAACCCTGGGGAGAATTTTACAACCTGAAAGAATGTGGGAAAACTCGTACAAAGGATTCAATTCAATTCAATTTTATTTATATAGCGCCTTCCACAATCAAAATTGTCTCAAAGCGCTTTACAGAGACCCAGAGCCTGACCACAGAGCAAGCACTTAAGGCGACAGTGGCAAGGAAAAACTCCCTTTTAACAGGAAGAAACCTTGAGCAGAACCTGGCTCAGAAGGGGGGCCCTCCTGCTGATGGCCGGGCTGGGTGAAAGGAGGAAAAGGAGGAAGATAGGATAGCTAGGAATGGAGGAGAGGGGGAGAAGGACATGTAGCATAATACAGACAATGGACAATGTTAGAGGGTCAGCATTTACATTTCAGTTTGTGAACAGTGGATAATGCGTGCTCAGCAGATTACAGTTATGATAGGAAACAGAGCACAGAGGCAAAAAGCTGTCATGACTGGTAATTATTTACATAATTCTGCAGTCTGCAAGGAATATTAATCCAATATTTATCTGTAGCAGAATGGAACATTAAATATGTTAGAAATAGATCATTGTAAACAATAAACAGCAGCAGGTGGGTGGAGCCAGGACCACAGAACATGCAGCTCCGGAGCCAGAGGTACCTGCAGAAAGGTACAGAGAAAGAGAGACCAGAGAGAAACAAACACAGGACTACGGGACAGAGAGGACACAGAGTTAATGATATGTAATAAAGGCTAATAAATTTGAGAGCGGGACTGAGGAGAGAAAGAGAAAGAAGAAGTGTGCAGTAGATCATGGGATGTCCCCCAGCAGCCTAGGCCTATAGCAGCATAACTAAGGGATGGTTCAGTTGCCTGAGCCAGCCCTACTAAGGGCTGTATCCTTAACTGTAACAGTGTCTATAGAGATAATTGTGACTAACTATAAGTTTAATAAATAACTAGGACTGTAACTACAACTAATTATAAGCTTTGTCAAACAAAAAGGTTTTAAGCTAATTTTAAAATTAGAGAGGGTGTCTGCTTCCCGAACCCAAACTGGCAGTTGGATGGTTTTGGGTACAGCTTAGTTCTAAATTAATAATCCTAAACTTAGTATCACTAAGCACAGATACATTGGAAAAAAATTTCCACAAGATCCAACTCATAAATTGTTTTTTGCTGTTTCATTGGTTCGGTAGTAACCAGTAAGCTAATTTGGGTCTTTCTTGGAAAGTATATTCAAGAATGTTATCTTAAGATGTCGAGTTAGTGACCTCTGCAGCATCTGTGTGCTTATCTCTCTCAAACACTTGGTGTACTTTTGAGCCATCCATTCTTGTGACGTATTTAAATTGAAGTTTCTTTGTGCGAGTAATGACATTCTCATCACCACCACGGTTTCCTGCCTGGGAAGATGGCTGTAGCTCAGGCACGATTTATAATTGGAAGACAATTCATGAGCACTAATCAGAAGGTTGGCGCTTTGATCCTTGGTTCCTCCAGTCTGTGTGTGGAAAATACTGAACCCTAAATTGCCCCTGATGTGCTCATCGGTGTGTGAACGTGTGTTTGTAAGGAGCATAGAAAAGCATGTATGAATGTGTGTGTGAATGGGTGAATGTGACTTGTAGTGTAAAAGCACCTTGTGTAGCGAACCCCGGCCAGACAATGGTGAAACTTACTTATGTCTCAGAGGTTTTTATTCATGTTCATTCCTTAGCCCTTTTTTATAGAACACAAATAAAAATTCCTTTCCTTTCCACTCCTTCCCTCTGTGAACACCGTAAGAGCTAAGAACCAGACAAATAACAAAAAATAAGCTCTTACAAACACAAACAACCACAAAAAGAAACCATACACTGCGTAAATAATATAAGTTAACATTAATAACAGAACCGCTAATCTAAACTACTTAGGCAAGATGCGCAGAAAATGCTAAAGCTAGCGAAAAAGAAAAAGGAAGCTAACTCACGAGATAACTTTGTTTAATGTAAAATGACCGGACAAAAAGAAAAAAAATCTAATATAATGTACAGAGAACATCCCATATTATCATCCCAAAACAGACTGAACAATGGATTTCGTGTACACTTACTCTCCTATCACTGACAGACATACCCTGGGTACTTTAAGTCAGCAAGGTTTGCAGAGTGGGAGACCACACACGGAATCAAAAGGCAAAATGTGGCAACATAGAACTACATAACCCACAAACATAGTGATTAAAAAAGAATGTGCATTATGGAATGGGATGAATCAATGTGTAGTGTTGAATGCTGGTGTTGAGGGAGGGTAATTCTAGAGGGGATGAATTTGTTCTGCACAGGGAGTCACAGGGCATTTTCTAGGGTGTTCAGTGCCAATGGTGCAGTGTCACAGAGCGCTGAGAGTTGAGCTCCATAGAAAATAGCCACAACAGACCATAAAAGCCATCGCTCACAATGCTCACTGACCATAAGTAATGCCACCACTCTTCCACTGGAGAAGTGACATCCATTACCACACTGGATAGTCATTCACTATCTCTTGAACAAGACCCTCATTTGAGGCAGCTCTTTGTCTCTAGTGTCTCCATGCCAGGAGTTACTGACCAAAGGAATGACCCACCTTTCGATGACCTAATGACCTATAAATGAAGAGATTCATCATGTTATATTAGCAGCAGTAAAACAACCAGCTAAGTAGTATTAGACAATTCCATGGATGTACCAGGTTGTAGTTAGTGTGGCATTAAGAAATATATATAAATTAGATATTAGATAAAATATATATAAATTTCTACTTAGCAATAGCTAGGCTCAATCAATACACCTTGAATGTCAATGTGACAGCTTTGACCATTGTATTGTCTTTTATTGGATCTCTTGCATGACACAAGATTTGCTGATGATTAGATCTTCAGGCACCTAAAATATAAAAGTATATGAATTTCAACCTGATGATGCAAACTGTGAATCTTCTTTTCTCCTCACTTGGGGGAAAAAGCGGTACAGCCTCTTTCTGGCAATCTTCTGCCAATGTGTCCAGACATCCCGCATTCATCATGTCCAAGGGGGACATCTGATCAAAAATGTTTTACCTCTGTAGGGCTGAGGAAAGGACAGTAAGGTGGAAGGAGAAGTGGCATCCTGGGATGGGCTGCAAACCCAGGGGCGCTGCTTGCCAAGAGGCAAGGCAGGCAAATGCTTGGGGGGCCCCTGAGGGCTGACCAACTTTGAATCACTAAGGCAGTGACAAGTTTGCAATGACAGTGGTAGGGCATCGCAGACTCCCTAAAGGGGCCCCACCCCCACCACTCACTCTCGCAGCAAGTGCTTTTTATATTTTTAAATTGCACGTTTTTAATCTTCATATTCTCATTTTAAAAAGATGTCAGTGTGCTTTTTTGAAATAAAAGATATTTACATTTTACATTTTTTTGTTAGTGTCACATTATTTATTATGTAAAGGTGATGAATGCTGGTTGGAGGGCCAACTGTAAATTTTTGCCTAGGGACCCAAGAGATTCTAGAATCGCCTCAGTGTAAATCAGTCTGTGACTGGGAGAGAATGGTGAAACACACACAGCGCCTTTAGTTTGAATTGGAAGTTTATGAAACTCATCATCTTCATCTGCTTATCCGGGGCTGTCGCGGGGGCAGCAGTCTAAGCAGGGACACCCAGACCCTGAGAGGCGTTCCCAGGCCAGCCGAGAGACATAGTCCCTCCAGCGTGTCCTAGATCTTCCCCGGGGCCTCCTCCCGGTAAGACATGCCCGAAACACCTCCCTCCTGTACTCCAAGCTCCTCCCGGATGACCGAGCTCCTCACCCTATCTCTAAGGGAGCGCCCAGTCACCCTGCGGAGGAAACTCATTTCGGCCGCTTGTATCCGAGATCTTGTCCTTTCGGTCATGACCCAAAGCTCATGTCCATAGGTGATCGTAGGAACGTAGATCGACCGGTAAATTGAGAGCTTCGCCTTTTGGCTCAGCTCCTTCTTCATCACGATGGACCGGTACATCGACCGCATTACTGTGGAAGCTGCACCGATCCGCCTGTCAATCTCACGCTCCGTCCTTCCCCCACTCGTGAACAAGACCCCAAGATACTTAAACTCCTCCACTTGAGGAAGGAACTCTATGAAACAAGAACATTGTTTTTGTGTGTAAACCTAAAAAAACCTTAACGACAGCAATGTCACATCATAAAACAGATTTTATTTTGCAACAGTTTCTAGAGGCCAACTTTCTAGACACCATGGACAAACTATGTATGCTGTTGTTTAATGTGGAGGAGTTGTTGTGTCTTTATTCATATATGAAGGCGAAGGATGCAAATAAAACAGGGACATGAGTGTGTTTGATTCAGCAGTCTGCTGGATTTATTTACATTCATTAAAATAGTAAGTGGGGTTGGGTATTGTAAAGCTGCTTTGGATCCAGTCCACATATCCATGTGAACTGATAGTGTTCACAGTATGGTGGACTGGAGCAAAACTTGTGGTCATTTAATTTAAAAAATTACCGTCACTTGAACTGTTGCTGCACTCTGACAGCTGCGCTCTTTTAAAAGGGCATTTACCAAGAGCAGTTAGTGCAGGATTTTTAGGAAGACATCAGTCATCTCAAAACCATAATCACCCACCATCTCCTCTGGTCTGAGTGTCCGCACGACCAGTTGCTCAGGGTCAGCTCCTTCTCCTGTGGTGGGCTCTATTGAGGATGCACACAGCTTGTCACTTTTCGACTGCTGCCTTTTGAACTGTGTTAAATTCATGCTGGGATTGCATGTACAGCCAACTGGGATTGCCACCAAACGGCACAATTTATAATTGACAGATGATTCATGAGTAATTCAGATTAAGGGATCTTTATGGTCTTCTACTAATCCTTAAAAAGATTTAACAGAAGCCAATATAAAGAAATTTACTGTAAAGAAAACTTAAGACAATTGTGCTCTAAATATCCCCCAAATAGGAAAGTCTATCATTGGGAACCCAAACTGAACATACACACCAGCTCTGCACCTGTCTGACAAGAAGCATTTTAAACAGCTTAGAATTAATATGTGTTTTGTGCATCTTTTTCCCTACATTTTTGCTTTTGGCTTGCTTTTGGAAAATGGATGTAAGTCTGCTCAGACATAATCATTAAGGAAACAGTTTAATTTCTTCTCTAACCCTTTTGGTGATCATTCATTTAAAGTGTCAGTATAGCTGATCACACATTGTAATTGTGGTTCACAATCTGTGATTTAGGTTATTTTACCAGATGACTGACATGAATATAAAATAGTGATTTGGCATATTCTTGGCATATTCTTGCCCTGTTAACCAGAGCCAACAAGCTGTCCACTGCTGACCAAATGCTGACTGTGCTGCAAAAAACAACCTCAAAACACTTGTGAGGATTGTTGTCACATGTAAATATCATTTTCAAAATCAACCCGTTCAGGGTGGATGTCATCTTGATGAGTCATCTTGGCTGTAGAGCTGAAGAAAATAAGGACTTGAGATTTGATTTTGACTTGTCTTATGATACTTGACCTACTGAGTCTTGATTGCCTTTAGACTTGACTCAAAGAAGAAGATGAGAGAGGCTCAGGTATTCACTGATTCTTGAATACCTGAACAGATACAAATGATTTATATATATCTCTACTGTGCGTCGAGTTCTATGTACCCACTGACCTGGTGATTCCTGAGGAGGCAACTAAAATTGTAATGTGTAACATTATAACTATTACTATTAAAATAGACAGAATAGCATTCTGTTTTCTTTATATTCTGGCTCGGTCATGCTGAGATTTACAAGTATGTTAAGTGTGACAGTGACATAATCAGAACACATGTTGGGTTCATTTGGGAATTCCTGAGTGAGGTAACAGTTGAATGTGTGTCCTAATTTAGCAAATTTGCATTCAACTGAACTGCATTAAAATTCTATGCATGCATGCTGTTTCCATCTAATGAATGGACAGTGAACGGTGAACAGTGAATACCAAGTACAAATCTGAATGTAATGTAAATGCTATGTGTAAAAAGCACTTGTTTTCAATCCTATCCATAGCATCGCTTAAAAAAAATCATTTCAGAGAATGTGTTGCATTTCAGCAAGTTGTTATGATTCTAACAAAATGGGCCCCCACATTCCATAAGATCAAAAACTTCACAGGTTACCTTAAAGTTGACTTTGGTGTAAAGTTGTGGGCATTTAAAACCTGTTATTATATTGACATTTGGCTACACGTTAACTTAGATTACTGCACACGCAAAAAACTTAAACAGCTCTATGTTTTAAACTAGATAATACAGCCTCTGTGTTGCTTGTTATTGTTATAACCAGTGCTGGATGCTTTAATACAGGTTTAGACTCATGTATTTATATTTGGGCATACTTTTGATTCTGTTGCCATCATTTATGAAGTAAAAAATAAGCTATTTTAAACTTCAAATGAGAAATTATGTCAAAATATGTTTTGGATCTCAGAATAGCTTGTTCAATTCTTTCAAAACCCTTCAATCTTTAGTAACCCCAGGAGCATTCATCGTTTTTTTTTCTTTTTGAAGTGAAGAAGCTCTAAAGCCATGGATGCTTTATATAAATAATATATTTCCCCACAATAGTGTTTTTTAGTACTTGACTATAGCCCAATCAAGGTGAGATATGGTAGTCAGGCCTGTTGGTTTTTCACATAAAAGAGATGACATCACTGACTATGGGCTGTGCCACAGAAAAATCATGATGTGACAAGTTTAGGTCAGAATTCATTAATGTTTCTGCATAATGCTGACCTTACAGTTAAGGGCTTATAAGGGTTATGAAATATTGACATCTCCATTTGTTTCTCAATGACCCTTTAGCCCTTCAGAGTTCCACAGAAAGCTTTCCAAAACTCCTTCACCACATTAGAACACCAAAATGAATTTCAAAGCATATATCCATCAGCATGTTTCCACATGAATGATAATTGCAAGCAGAAAATCCTTGGACTAAATTTGCAATACAGTGCTTTTTAATCTACAGCTATACCTGCCAGATTGCACGTGTTGTGGATATTCTAAATTTTGTTTAATATTTCTGCCAAAGTTTATAGACTAGAGACTAATCTGTTAATAAATAACCCAAACTGAGCTGTATACTTCTCCATAGTTAGAGGAATACATTTTTATTTTTGCACAAATGTCACTGACTGAAATTCTTTGTTATCTCTCCAGGCAACGTCAACATTAAAACAACTTGATGGAGAAAACTAGAGGAGTCCCTTTAAGATGACACGTACAGACCCACCTGACATACTGGTATCAACTGTACATCGAGATATAAAAGTGATTCCCATTTCTTCACACTACAAGTCCTTGCAACCCTCCAAACAATGTGATTCTATAAATTACAGCACAGTGGAGGACAGTAAGAGCAAAGTCAATAAGAGGCACTGCCGTACCTTTGACTACAAGTCATTGGAGTATCCGAAATCACACATATACTCAATGGAGTCCCCATACAGGAAGGCTGATAGGCATGCAGCCAATCCAGATGTTGCCTGGAATGCCTTGGGGCGCCAGCAGAGATACCGCTTCTCTGCTCCAGACATTTTTAGTCATAGGTTAACTCCTCAACCGATGGCTGCTGATATGGCTAGTGATATAGTTGTCCCTGAGCAAAAAAGAAGGACAAGGTCAAAAAGTGCCCCTCGGGTCCAGACCAGCCTCACTCCTGTGTCTTTTGAAGGGTCCTCATCTTCGGGGAGGAAGGGAAGGGAGTCCCAAAGGGCTCCAAGAGACTCTCGGTGGAGACCAGAGGTATCACCACGTCGGGAGTCATCCTATGCAGCAACTCGGGCTCATATGCATGAAGTACATCCCATTAAGTTGCAGCCTCAAATGAGTGACAGTAGTAGATATTCACCTCACTTTGCTGCTGATAATTCTGAGGGAGGAGGGCTAGATAAACCAGCAACTAGTCCTCATGTCAGATGTCGGGTGGACATCAAACCTGATGATGCAGAATTGCATCATCCAGGACAGAAACAAGCTACACCTCAAGTGGACATACCATGGCAGAGGCATCACAGTGGAGGAAGTAGGAGTCTGACTGTACCACGCCATTTCTCCTACTCTAGGACACCAACTCCCACTGACTCATTAGGTACAGAGAGTAGGCTAACTTATCATTATTCCCACAGCATGCCAAATAGTTACTTACAGCCCATGGAAATTCCCTTGCAAAGAATGCCTTCATCAGGTGATTATTATGGAAGAGAACGAAGAGCTCATTCCAGTCCTAATGTGCCAACCAAGTTCTTTTATGCAGACGACCCAGGGAGATATGTTACTACTGCTCCTCCTCAACCAAGTTCTTACTTTCATGATGAACGTTACACACCAGGCCAAACATATACTCCAAAAGTGCAATATGTTCAAGATCCAAGGACTCGCATGGTGCATGCTGTAGCTACAAGACCCTATTATCCTGAAATGGAGTCCTATCCATACTCTGTGCAGACAGGATATCCCAAACCCTATACAGCAAATGAACCAGGGCCATACATCATACAGACACCTCCAACTAGAATATTTTATGGGGATGATCCAAGGTCTTATCAAATCCAGACTGCTCCACCAAGGTTTTATTATTCCAGTGACATGTATACAATGCCACCCGAGCACCATATCCCAGCAAGGGCATATTACACAGAGGGCCGAAGACATGCTAGAGTTATTCAGGCACAAACAGATGACTGGTATGGCTCAGATGCATCTGGTTATTCCACCAATCCTGCTTCTTATGTATCCCAAGTCACTCCAACCAGAGTCCGGCAAGAGCCTGTGTTGACACACTGGTATGCCAACCCATGTGTAGAACCTCAAAGAATTGGCACAGATTCAAAATCTTACTCAAGGTCCTGGGACAATATTCTCAACTCTCGTGTAGAGAGGGAACAACCTCTTCCTGTGCAGCGGGGTCAGAGCTATGATGATCTCCTTGACTCCAGGAAGCCTGCAGCAGCCTCAGGTGACAAACCACAACCAGTGGTAGTCAATCTCTCCAGTTCACCAAGACGCTATGCAGCCTTATCAATGTCTGACAACTCACTAATTGACAAAAGCCCAACAGAGATGTCAAAGAGCACTACCAGTAAACTCTGGTTTGTCACTCCTGAAATAACAATCACTGATAATGACATTCGACCTGGGAACCTTAACAAGGCTGAAGGACGGTCTGCCAGTTGGGACATTCTTGACTCCAGAAGTACTGAGGGTCCAGAACTGTCTCAGCGTGACTTTGAAAGCTCAACCAAAGAGAAGACACATGATAATGCCTCATTACAGCAAAGCCTCGAACAACTTGATGAGCTTCTGGCAGATCTTGTGACTGACTACAAGCCACCCAGTAGAAGGGCAAGTGAGGATATCCTGGATCAACTAAAGAAGTTAATTGATGAGGAAGAAGCAGTATCTCTGTCCAGAAAGAGCTCAAAGGCAGGTTCAGAAGAACCAGCTCCCCTTGACAAGCAGCCAACCTCAATAAGGATGAACCCTGATGCTTTTCAAGATATGGATGGAGCCAGTGATGCAATGAAGAGTGCAGATGAGTGCTCCCCAGACCAGAGCCCAGATGAGGACGATACAATGATGTGCTCTAACAACAAATGTCGGAGGACAGAGACCCTGTTCAATGCTTGCCTATATTTTAAATCCTGCCACAGCTGCTACACCTACTACTGCTCTCGTAACTGTCGCAGGGAGGACTGGGATATTCATAAAGAAAGCTGCCTGTATGGAAGAATTGGCAGCACATGCCGTCACATCATCAAACACTGCCGGGAGACTGTCGAAGTCCACAAAGCCTTCTCCCGTATTGCCAAAGTTGGCTATCTTTCTCGAGGTAGAGGAGTTCTCTTCCTTGGTTTTCCAAACCCTGCGTCGTCCAGTCATTTCCTGCAGTACGGCCTGGATAGTCTGCTTATGTCTCCTACATACCTGTCCCTTCGAGAGCTTGAAAGCTTCAAGGACAATCTAGGGGAGTACTGTAAGGAGCTGCAGGAGGCTGGCAAAGAGTATGACCCAAACGAATGTTTCATCTTGAATGTATCGATTGCTGTTGGTGAACAATTGCCTGATGGGCCATCACCAAGGAACCAAGCTCCTACTGTCCGAAAATATGCAAAGGTTGCCCTGGCTTCCTTCAGCCCTGAAAGAAAGGTTCACAAGAAAGAGAGTGACATGGAAACGCTGATCCTCACTCCACCCCCAGGAACAGCAGATATCGACAAAGTGGGAGAGGAAGGCAGGAAGGCGAGGGAAATCTGTTTCATCAACATACAACGAGAGTTAAGGATTCGAGGGGTTTTCCTACGCCACGAATACCCACAGGTGTATCAGCAGCTCTGTGAGTTTGTAGAAAGTAACAGAAGGTTCACACCCACAACTATCTATCCCATCGATAAGAGGACTGGTAAACAGTTCATGTGCATGATAATGGCTGCCTCTGAGCCCAGGACATTAGACTGGGTAGGCACCCCGCATCTCCTTGATGACATTATTTAAGTGCACCTTTTGTTGTAAATATATATGTATAGAAATACATATATATTGTTACACATATTTATATATCAATCCAATTACAAACATTTGTAGATAAGTATTTTGTTATCAAAATGATATATATTCATGTCTGCTTGGTCAGTATTATTCTTTGTCAGAATATTTCCTGTCAGGTGCAGAATGAGTACAGTACATTATTTATTTTAGTCTTTTTAACAAGTACATACTTTTTATCCACCACAAGTTGTTTCTCTGTATCCTGGTCATGTACTGTTAAAAACACATTAACTTTGGTAGGGATACCTACCTAAGCTGACATTTTGGTGTTTTGTTTTTTTTTTTCAAATTATTATCAACTGCTGTATGTTCTTTGTAACTTAGCCTCTTTAAATGTCAGAGTCTGTTTCTGTAAGTGAGTACAACATGACTATTTTTCATATGCATACTTTAATGGTGTATCATTCAGAAAATATTAATATTATTTTCTTAGCTAAGATAAACACTTTCTATGCAAAGTTGTGTCATGAGTTAGTACCACATTCCTGTACAAGGAGTTGTTTCTGTTATTATATTATATTATATTATATTACACATCTGTTAAGAAAGTTTTTGTCAATTCAGATAAAATGTTGAAATATGATGAAATGCTGAAAATTGAAAAACAGACAGTTGTGCTACTTGAAACATCAAACAGGTACAAAATCTTACTGTTGCTTTGGTAGGCGTACTGTGTTGAAAGTTACCATTTTCCTTTTTACTGAATCTAATGGCAAACTTTGGATAAAGGCTAATTGTCAGTGGTTCTGTAATCCTGCTCTGCTCTGCAGAATTACTGCAGCAGTGCTGGACTTGAAAGCGAACCTCCACAATGGATACTGAAATGGTGCCAGTTACCAGCCATGTAGTAGGTGTTGCCTGTATTGTTTCAGTTTTGAACACTGTGAATAGTGAGAGTTATTTACAACAAAAAGAAAACTTGGAATAATGCCAAAACATCATGCAATTTCCTATAATACTGAAGGTGATGAGTTGTATTTTTGAATATATTTACAAATTTAAAATATATGAATTAGGTGCAAGAGTTATTGTCCTTAGAACAAGGTGAGCCAGGTTTGGCACAGTAGCTATATGGTACATAAATGCTTGAAGATGACATTAGTTGTGTATTTGTGCTGCACTAGGTTTATTACGTGTGATTTATACGGTCCTTTTTGGTTTTAGCCAGTCAGAACCATTACAGTGCTCAGTGGTTGCTGACATTAGAAACATTTATCAATGCAACTTAGCCATGTTGCCTCATGCTTTTTAAGAAATAGTTCATTTCTTGAGTTGGTTTTTGTAGCATCCTAAAAGTCTCAAATTTTCCTGCCAGCATACTGATTTGAAACTTACAGCTAAGTTTTAGAAAATCACCAGTCTAGGTGGGACATTGTGCGTTTGAAATGCTAATATCCAAACTTATTAACTGACCCCATTTGACAAATGACTCAACATATCTGGAAGATGTGAAGGACCATTTGTCAATCAGTTCCCATTAAAAGTTGAATAAGCTGTTTTCTCATAGTCATTAATCCTTCTTCTCCATTTAAACTTTTTTCCTTGTCAGATTATCTTTCCCTAGAGTTTTCAAGACAAAGTATAATGAAACTGGAAGCACATATATATTTGAAAATTCATTGTTTGACTAACAGGATGTGCTGTACAGATTCAGTGAGAAGTTGCTGGCTGCATGTGATTCTGTTTCCTATGCTCTGATCTCATTTAACATGACACTGATGATAGTAACTTGCTTGAAGAATGGACTTGTGAAAGTGAAAACTACCATGCTGTATAAGAAAAAAAAAAAAGACTTTTCCATTTTTGTCAGCCATTTAAATTAAAATAACGTGTCAAAGGCAATGAAGAAGAGACCTCACTTAAAATGTTGAGAAAATCCAGTAATCTTGTATTTTTTATACTTTCAACATATGTGTCTGAGTGTGTCTATTTATAAACCATATCTAATAAATGGAACGGGAACTCTGGGTTCTGCTGTCTGCCTGTTCTTTAGATGAAGTCTGTGCAGGTTTATCCGACAACCATGGCCCTCTTATTTCTTCAAAGGAAGACTGTAACAGGAAGTGAGGTTATCAAGATAATGTCATCTTTATACATGGAGAATTTAGTTGGCATGATGATATAAAATCTTCATATTTGTATTTTTAGATGTCAAATGAAAAACAGTGGGAAACCTTTTAGATAATGTTTGTGTAATTATACCAATTGAATTTTCACAATACAACCTATCCACAATACATTTAATCATATGCTATACAATAAAATAAATTCAGTTCACATAAAAAGAGCACTAATCCAAATGTTTTTTGGCATTATATATGAGCAAATTAATTCAAATATTCAAATAAATGTTTTTACAATTAAATGTCCAAAGTATTAACCTATTTTATGAAAAATTTCAAGTTGAATCAAATGTCAGGTTCACAGCTCAAAAGCTCCAGAAAAAGTTAGTGAGTACACTTGAAATATAGAATGTTTTACCAAATAACATACTCTGTCAGCAAATATAAAGTTTTTCCTCAATATGGTACTAGAGGTTGTGTAAGTCAAACAGCTTCATCTCTTTGAGGCATGTACATGTTCAGCAAATTTGGGAGTAATCTGAATTTAAGATTTTGAGTTGTTGATAACCATATTTTTCAATTTCCAAACATATTCACACTATTTAAAAAAGTACATCCATTTATTTATTTATTTATTTATTTATTTATATTTTTTGTATCCAAATATTATTGGGTTTCTTTCATGATGAAGACACTGTGTCCACTTTTGATGAGCCAGGTCAGAAAATCCAGCAAAAGAGATTTTTTCATTGTCTTCCTGAGCTTTTTTTTTCACCAGTTTGCAAATATAGCTGCACACAGGTCCACAGTCACAGGTCTACATTATCAATATCTCTGAGAATTTTGGTCTCAATGAGAGGGAAAAAATATAGTAGAAATAAAATAGTGGAGAATATAGACAGATACTGGGATATATGGGATGAATAAGAAAATATACACGTTCTATTCTCAAACAAATCCCACACTCTGAGCATCTTTGTGGGCCAGTAGTCAAAATGTACTCTCACCCCCACCTCAACCAACATTTCATGTTTGTCTTCATTGTGAAAGTAAAGCCAATTTGAAAACCAAAACCATCTTTAAGAGAAAGAAAACTCAGTGGCTGCTGTCTGCACACATTGACTGTGAGGTTATTTGCAGAGTGATAGCACTTTAATGATGGAGGACAAAATCAGCAGTGCTAGTTCTTTATACAGATATAGTCTTTAGTTCATCTAAACCAGGGGTCGGCAACTGTAGCGGCATCATATTTTCCAAAAAATAAAAAAAGCCACTTAGGCTGTGCTGAATCAGGCTTGTTTGACGCATGTCCATATACATATCTGATTGAAAGAATCCCACAGTCAGCGTCGACTTCATTCATTTAATTTAATCTTTGTTTCTTCTTATATAATGTCCATTTCAAAACTCATTACAATAACAAAAATTGATCAAACTGCACGGTCAAAAACTTTTTTGGCGAGGCACCACACAGCCTTCCAACTAATTACTTCAGCGCACCTGTGCGCCTCACCAGACCTAAATAACTTTGGCTCCACCCAAAGACAAACGGGACGGCCGACCACATTGAGACTCAAAATAACATAAATTCACAATTTGCATTTAAATACATGAAATATAGTCTAACAAAAACGGGAAGAAATACACAAAATAAATTACTCTCATTTTGGCATCTACACACCGGGCCCCTATTTATGGGGCAGTAAGACACATAATTACCTAACCTAAATGATTTAACCATTCTACCAATAACTAAAGAGTTCATGCCATCAATACAGAGAAAATACAGCATACAAAGTACAATCATGAACACTAATTTTCAATCCAAAGTGCCTTTATGGGGCAGCGATCCGCCTACACCCCTTAGCTGGCATCACAGACCAGGCACAGCATGGTAACAGGCCTTTCCAGAATACTTGATTTTGTCTTCACAAATACACTCCGCACCAGGCCCTTTGCATCCAGCCTAGTTTGCACTACTCTTCCCAACAGCCAAGAACTGTGTGGGGCCTTTTCATCAAGGATCATTACAATGTCACCAGGTTTGAGGTTTTGCTTGACCTGATTCCATTTCTGGCGCTGTTGCAAACCAGGCAGGTACTCCCGCACCCACCTTTTCCAGAACAAATCTGAGAGATACTGAGTCTTTTTCCATCTCTTACGTCCATAACAGTCTTCTATATTGAACAACCCAGGCGGCAGTAATGGCTGCTTCTTTAGTAGCAGTAGATGATTTGGGGTTAGCGCTTCAAGGTCGTTTGGGTCATCTGAAGATGCAGTGATTGGCCTATCATTGATTACTGCTTCCACTTCCCAAGTCAGAGTTTGCAGACATTCATCATCCATTGTCTGTTCCTGGAGCACTGACCTTAAGACCTTTTTAATCAGCCTTACTTGCCTCTCCCACACACCACCAAAGTGTGATCCAGCAGGTGGATTAAACACCCACTGGACTCCTCTTTCTGCAAGAGCGTCATGTACCTTTGTTTGATTTATCTTGAGTATGGAAGCACGCAGCTCTCTTTCAGCTCTGACTAGATTCGTACCATTATCAGACCTTATCAGAGACACTTGACCTCTTCTGCACATGAAACGTCAAAGAGCATTTATACATGAATCTGTGTCCAGTATGTGGGAAACTTATATGTGCAGGGCACAAGTTGTAAACAACACATCATATCTTTTAACAATGTTACGACCTCGCTTGACCTCTAAAGGCCCAAAGTAGTCCATGCCTACACTTGTGAAGGGAGGCTTATCAGGCAACAGTCTATCTATAGGGAGGTCAGCCATTTTTTGGTTTTGGGCTCTTGCCTGATCTTTCCTGCACACACTTGGAGAGGACTTTTCTTACTGCTGAATTTGCCACAGGTACCCAGTATCTTTGACGGAGGCGGGCCAGCATGTAATTCCTGCCGGAGTGGCCTGTTTTTTTTTATGTATATCCAACAACAGCAATGTTGTTGCATGGTGATTTTTTGGCATGATAACAGGATGTTTGGCCTCTTCTGGCAGAGCAGATCTACTTAATCGGCCACCAACTCTCAGTATGCCATCTTGAAGTACTGGGTCCAGTTTGCGGATCGCGCTTTTTTTCGAAGCGTTAATTTTTTTAAAGCAACGACCTAATCCTTGAAGCTCTGGTACGGACAGTGCCGAACAATCTCTGCTTCTGCTGCAGCAAGCTCTTTTACTGTCAGAGGACCTTGGAACAAAGGTTTGACCTTTTGACCCTGATTTTTGATGTTGGTGTCATAATGCTCCATTGTAGAATCAGAACCTCTTCTTCTTTTAGTTATGAACGTCAGTGATTTATTAATTTGTCCATTACACACGGGCCTTCATTTATCTTTGCATGATATACAGCAACTGCTTTTCTCACTTCATCATCATCTTCAGATAGTTTAAAATCTTTGCAGCCATTTATTTCCAAGATCTTTTAGGAATGATGGTCCTTCTATCCAAGTCTTGTAGGCCAGAAATTTCTCTGCTGAGAAGCACAATCTGCTGGGTTTTCACGGGTTTCAACATGATTCCACTGGTTGACACTCGTAGCTTCTCTGATAACCGCAACTCTGTTAGCAACAAATGTCTTCAGCCTCAGTGCATCATTTGCAATATATTTTAGCACTGATGCACTATCCGCCCAGAAAGCTGAGGGCTGAAGATCCAGCTGAATTGATTTTAACTTAACGTTCTCAGAGTTGCATCCATCCACCATAAGCTCTTCAATATCATTACCCTTTGTAGTGAGCTGTCTCAGCTTTACTCTCATTTTGGCATCTACAGCAACCTAAAATACTCAAAGAGCCATTTGGACCATTGGTTGATGCTTACTTTCAAATAAAATACTCAATGTCTATCATATGAAATAAAAATCCAAACTATCCACCTGCCGTCTGCTTCTGTGTTCCACCATCACTTTATCGCGTGTGCTGGAGCATGCAGTCAGCTGTCAACCTGAACATATTGCCACCAGGTGTCACACATCGGCGCTTGTGACGCATATTTTGAGCGACAAAAAATGTAAAACTTTTTATTTTAACGTTACAAGATCACCATAATCTTCAAATTTGGAATTACATTTAAAAAACGAACGAGCTAAAATAAAAATACATTTAAATGAAATACTCATTATTTATTTTCCAAAGTCACAGGGAGCCACAGCAGAGGGATGAAAGAGCCACATGCGGCTCCGGACCCGCGGGCTGCCGACCCCTGATCTAAACTTAATAACTCAGTAGTCTGAGTTAGATTAAGTGGTTGGTGTTTCAGATTTAGTCTTTTCAGGATGAATTTTACTTTGTGTTCTTTGCCCCCTTCCTCGTCTCTTGTCCTCTCTTGTCTCTCCCTTTCTTTCATCAGGGACCTCAGTGGGACTTGATGGAGCCTCAGACTCTGAAGATGAGATGAACTTCCAGCCACCATTCTGGGCACTGATCTCTGATCAGTCCAACACCCCTGCATGCACCACCTTCGATTTCACAATCAATCAATAAATCACTGAACTTCCTCAAGTACAATCATAGAACTTCCTCAAGTATTCATTACATTTGTGTGTATGTATTCACACGGAATGTAGGCCAAGACACTGACAGACTGTAAAGCAGTAAAAGTAAAACAGAGAAGGCCTCATTCTTTTGGCTGGATATCAAGCTGCTCAGCTCAGCATCTTTTGTGACTGCTGGCAGTCTGACAGGACTGTGGAGGCTCAGATAAGTGCAGCACAGTAGTGCACTGTAGTTCATTCAAGAGACCAGCTCAGCTGTAGTCAATGTCAGTGCTCTGAAAATCACACCAGTGAATATGTGTGTGTGTGTGCGTGTGTGTGTGTGTGTCTTCACGTGCAATGTGGGCCACGTGAGTAAAATAATCTAGGGCAAAAAGGGGGAAGTGGACAGGGCCTCAGTGTTTTGGCTGAGTTGTTCCCTTTAGTACACTGTAGGACTGCTGACAGAGTGGGCTGCTTATTATACTGATTGAATGGACTTGACCACAAAGCATGACAGTCAATTTGTAATGTGGAGCCAAAAGTTTACAACAATTTAATTTAATTAACAGCGGAACAGGCTGTAAAGAATACATTCTTTTAGGTCTGACTTCTGAAGTGCCAGACCGCTCTTCTGCTCAACCCAAGTGGTCCTCTGATTGAATGAAACCTACTTTATGTTAACGTTTAACTGACAGACACCCTCTAGGTCTTGTGAAGAACGACTCTTTGTCTGTCAGCGGGGAAGCAGTGGGTTGTACCTCATGTGGAGGTAGTCACTGAAATGTATTATTTTGACATAAGAGCCTGTTGCTTGTTTTCATTATCCAAGACCATAATCATTCCCTGAACTAAAAGAATGCTTAGAAAATGTATTTTATTAGGGTCAGCATGGTGGTGCAGTAGTTTGTACTGTTCCCTCACAGCAAGAAGGTTCTGTGTTCAAATCTTTCTCTGTGGAGTTTTCCCAATGTTTGCATGCATTCCCTCCGGCTTCTTCCCACAGTCCAAACATATGCAGATTCGGTCAAGTGGCCATTCTAAATTGCTCATAGTTGTGAATGTGAGTGTGAATGGTCAACCCTGTGTACCCTGTCTCTCACCCAAAGTCAGCGGAGAGCCCCCAGCCCAGCCCCCCGTGACCCTTTATAAGTAGTATAGAAAACAGACGGATGAATGGATAGTTTTATAATGGGTAGCTAATAGTGGGTAGCTTAGCTTAGCATAAGGACAAGAAGCAGGGCTAAATAGCCAGCCTGGCTCTATCCACAGTACAAAAGTACATGCTCGAAATTGTACTGGTAAACATGCTGTATCTTGTTTGTTTAATCAGTACAGACGTGGATTTTAGGGGGATTTTATGAGCTCAAATTATTTTAAATTTTGAACAACAACCATGTGCAAAGTCTTCCTGGAGTGCTGCAGTTACAATATGGTTGCCAAGTTTTCTATCGTTGAACCTCTACAAAGAGCCACAACCTAAACTGAAGTCTAAAAGGGCTGGATGGATGGGTAAACTGCTGTTCATCAAGAAACTCCCCCTTTTACTCATTAAGATCCATGTTTCCAAGCTGCTGCTCTACTACTGCTAAAATCCTGATTTTATAAGTTAAAGGTGATTTGATTTCAGGTATATTTACCTGGAAAATGATCAGTCAGAGAGAACGTTAGAAACTCATTCATGTCTGTCAGCTGCTCTGAGGCCAGTTGAATGAGACATATATAGAGGTGTGTCTGTGGCGGGAAAACTCAGCCTCGTGTTCGCAGGGAAAAACTAAGACTCTTCTCTACAGAAATTTTGTCCAGAATGCCTTTGGATTTGTTGCAAATCCTGTCCTGTGAAGCGACTCATTATGAACATATCAGTTAGTAATTAGTTTTGGTAATATGACTTTTTTTTTTAGAAGCATGCATTATATAAGCAAAAATAAAAATGTACTCGATGAAGGCCTTAAAGTAGGTCTTACTCTCAGATCTTACCTCACGGCCCTCTACAAGACAGGGTCCTATACATCAGGTAATAATGAAGCGTCAGCTCAAGGCCCTGGAGACTCCAGACTTTCTCTTGGGTCCTGTAGCAGTTGCTCACTTTGCCCAGTTGATAATCCAGCCTGCTGAAATCTTAATGTTTAATTAGCACAAAAACGTAACTATAAATGTTTGTTAAGTTGTGAGGAGAGAAGTTTCTTTTTAAAGAGATACTTTACTTTTCCCCCACACACAGCATTCATCTGTTCATTAAGGCAGAGGAGACAGTTCTGCTGTTTTGGTCTAATGCATTTAAAATGCATCTAAGTGATCTCAGTCTGTAGACTTTAATCAGCAAACGCCTGTGCTGTTATCCCACTACACATGGGAAATGCCGTTCAATACATTTGTAGTTCTAAAGACCCTGTGAGTTAACCTCAATTACATATTCTCTCACAATTACAGGTGAATAAAGAACACATCGGAAATAATGAAGTTCAAATCAAATCAAATCAGTCAATCAAAGACAAGCATTAAAACAAATCAGGGCATCCGAGCCTAACTCTGATCCCACCCCTCTGAGTCACAAGGTCGTGAGATTGGATTTGAAAAACTGTTTATCTCTACACAGAGGAATTAATGCCAACATTTCAAATGGGATCACTTTCAGTTTGACCTCCAAATAAAATGGTTTAGATAAAATCAGACCTGGCAGAACACTGATTACTGGATGATTGCCCTGTATAAGTCTGTATAATATTCAGTGTTACTGTTTGTTGAACTACAGTAATATAGTTCAACAAATAATAGTTATTTGAACTATTCATTAGCAATGTTCCCAAAAAAAAACCTCTTTTAGTATGAATCCCTATCCTTACCTTTTCTGCCAATTCCCTCTGGGATTTCCCTGCTGCAAAGACCAGCAGAGTGTCCCTGGGCTGAGCCTCTTTAAGGCTGAGTCCAGTACAGTAAGTTCCACAGCTTTTGATAACTGAAATCAGCCAAGTCAATAAGTTGGGCCAAGAAACCTTGGATAGTAAATGGTGAATAGTGAATAGCGGCTCATCATAAGCCCTTCATTTCCATAATCCTTTAACTGTGCTTCATTATACAGCATCAGCACTCATCCTTAACAGTGAACTGTTTAACAGCCTCAAATGCAGCAAAAAAAGGAGACCAGATGAGGCTCTGTTGAAACAATGTCATGTATGAAAATTTAAAAAATGCATAAAATGACTTTTGTTTCATAGATGATTTCTAGTGATCAGTAGCAGTCAGCACTAACTTGACCATTACACCATTATTATTATTTCTGCCAGCGACACATGTATCAACAGACAAAAAGTGTATTAAAGTGACTGAAATTTTTGTTGGACTGTGCAAACTTTTCAATTTTAATTCATTTCAGTTCAATTTTATTTATATAGCATCTTCCACAATCAAAATTGTCTCAAAGTGCTTTACAGAGACCCAGAGCCTGACCCCAGAGCAAGCACTTAAGGCGACAGTGACAAGAAAAAACTCCCTTTTAACAGGAAGAAACCTTGAGCGGAACCTGGCTCATATAGGGGAACCTCCTGGCGATGGCTGGGCTAGGCGAAAGGAGGAAAAGGAGGAAGATGGGACAGCTAGGAATGGAGGAGAGGCGTTGGAGGAGAGAAGAGAGACTGCAAAAATCCACATGTTGAGGTCATACTGCTATTGACCACCAGGTGGCAGTGTAACCACAAAATGAGAAAACGGCCTGTGCAGGAAGATATAATATTATAGAATAATACGCTTGACCAAAATAAACTGCAATGACACAGTTAAGAAAGTTATACTTAATAAACATCACAAAATCATAATATAATGTGCGTTGTTGCAATAATGTGAATTGTTTTTTGTTTGTTTGCTTTTAAAAAAAAAACATGAAAAGTTTCTAGGTGGCAATTTTATGTGATTTTTTTTTTTTTAACTGATTGTATTGTATTTTGATGAAAGAGCTTGTGGAACAACTCAATGCACAATTTTGTGAACCAGCTCCATACCATCATTATGATAATGATGATGGCATGTCTTTTTTATAGGATAGTGGACAGTGGAAAGCAGGGGAGACAGTAATGACATAATGTACTGGAGGTCCTTCAGGCTGGATCTAAACTCAGAAATTATGTATATGATGCATATAATGATGATGATGATGATGATGATGATGATATATACAACATGTGCCTTCAGGCCTGAATGTAAATGTTCAGATTTCCCTGCATTTAAAGACTCAAAGTCCAGACTGCTTAGGAAGATTACTGCTAATCCATCGGAATGTGGATGTGACAACGTAAATAATAATGATAATAATGATAATGATGATGATGACAATAAGTACCATATTTATTTTTGCAGACATTTGTTTTTTTTTTTTAATTCTTGTTGTTAGCTACAAGTTTGATATAGTGAGGGTTGATAATGAACACAGAATATGGACAGGTTGAATTGTGTATTTGCTTGTTAGAATCTGTAAAAATGAACAAAGGTCATTTTTTTGTCAACCTCTAGTGTGAGGATCCTCACTTGAGGATTTACTGTGAATATCATTTTTAGTTCAGCAGCTACTGATCATATCCATTACAGCTACTACTCAATGCGACAGACCTGCACACCTTCTGTATAAGTTGACATCATCATTACAGTTAAGAGCTCACTTGAAATCCAGTCTCATAATGCACTTCATCTGCTCTCTGCCCTGTCGCCTTGCAGACCTAATGTGAACACAGAGAACTCATCACGGTATATATGACAAAAGTCTGTGAGCGCTTCATTCTGCAAGTGTGGATGGTGTAAGATGGGGCCAGACAACAGGTTGTGCAAACTACTTCATGCTTGTCATGAGGTGGTTTGTGCAAACCAGAGTCCACATTAAAGATTCTGGCCCAGGTGCCACTGGCTACTCAATGAAACAGAAAACAAATTAAAGTCTACCTGCCTGTGATCCTGTGTACAAGCCAAAATAACTGATATATAACATAGAAATGTACAGAAGCACATTGTTTCTTGTGCAAAAAGGAGAAGTTCCCTCATTATTATTCATTTCATATAAAAGAATTATGACATCTTGAATGAATGAATGAAATTTTCATGAACTTCTTCCTCAAATTGGACATTTTTTTCACTTTAAGTTGACCTGACTCTCTAGGCAACAACAGCATAATCCTTGTTATTCATAGATGAACTCTAATGAATTTACACGGTTTGATTAATTGAGAAGGCAGTCATTGTGGCAATGTTAATTACTACAATGTAAATTCAAACCAAATTACATACTACAGTCCTTACACAAAACCCCTTCATAAAATTACAATTAAAATTCAGTTCATTTTCAGGACATAGGATCTTTGACATAAAGTGTCACCAAAATATCTCTTTCTATGATTTCCTTAAATCTTGCGATTTGCAAAGACACAATTGTGAGATATGAAACTAATAGAAAGAGCATCTGAATTTTTGATGAAGGATTGCCCTTCCTTGGAAATCTGCCACTCTATTTGTGGAGGTACTGTGTGAAACATACACCAGAGGGCAACTGTACAGGTTAAATTAACCCTTGCTAAGTGACTTCTACAGCGGATCACATTTTTGCTGCGGCCTTCAACTGCTGGCTGCTGTAGGCTGACACAAGAAAATCTGTGGTTCGATTTCAAGTAAGATTAGTCTAACTGCATTAGTCTAAGCAACAAAGAATTTTATGTACACGGACACAGGGTGTAAAAGTTGTGAAGTACATGAATAATAATTTTAAAAAAAAACTGTTAGAAAGAAACTGTGCTGCTTTGATTTGTTACACCAGAGGTCTCAAACCTGTTCCACAAAGGGCCATGTGGCTGCAGGTTTTTGTTCCAACCAAGCAGCAGCACACCAGACTGGACTCATTTAATCAACTGATCTCATTCTTCAGACAGCTGATTGGTCAAACTGTGTGCTCTTGATCGGTTGGAACAAAAACCAGCAGCCCCACGTGGCCCTTTGTGGAACAGGTTTGAGACCTTTGTGTTACACACACAAAGAGGTAGCAACTACTACAACTAAACACCTCCTCCACTGGCCACCAGATGGCTCTAAGAAAACTGGCTGTATTGAAGTGAGTATGAGGACCTCATAGGGTCCTCTTTTGAAGAGAAAGGAACCAGTCCGTTCTTCCGTTTCAGATTTTCTTCTTTCGCTCTTTCAAGTTCAGCTGCAGAAAAAACAACGATCCAGAAGTCTAAATTATTCATTCATCTCCTATACCACTTGATCTGTCAGGGTCGTGGGGTGGGGGGCTGGAGGTGAGAGGCGGGGTACACCCTGGACTGGCCACCAGTGAATCGCAGGGCTGACACACAAAGGCAGACAACCACTCATGCTCACACTCACACCTAGGGGCAATGTAGAGTAGCCAATCAAGTTAATGTGGATTTTTTTGGCGATTGTTGGAGGAAACCAGAGCACCCGGAGAAAACCCTGGCACAGGGAGAACATGCAAACTCCACACAGGCCCAGGCTAGGGTTCAAACCTGGAACCCTCTTGCTGTGAGTCTAAATGCAATGCAAATGCAGTCATGCAATCAAATGGGTATCTTCTAGGAGTTTGGTTGGATGTTTGGTTGGATATTGGCATTTTATCCAATCTGAATCCAATCCAATCTGAATCTTTCAAATCCTTTATCAAAAGTTTTTTGGTAGTTTGTTTTGTGGGGAATGAAGACATCTCATACGTAACCCAAAGAGATCCTACTGGGATGACAGGGTGTATTTTATCCCTGCAGGACTACAGAGTCCTGACTCTTTTCCTTTAGCTACAGGTCACAGAATAAGGTTTAAGGTATGCAGTCAGTGTACCTTGTCCTGATATTAGCTTCTGTTAAGTGTACCTGCACAGGACTGTGGATTTTGTCCTCTATCTTTACAGTGTAGTGACTTTACAAAGGGACTGCTTCACAGGAAGTACAGACAGAAGGAATGATAACAGCAACCAAAACTTTCAACCATATATACATATGGTATGTGAGTGTTATTAAAATGGACCTGAAAATATCCCATAAAAATAGCCTTGAAAATGTACCACATGGAGTTTTCTTGTAACCACTTACACACGTTTAGTGTTTCTCTCCAGCATGTTCATTGGAGGTATGACAAGATGTCATTCATTGTGAACTGATGCTTGAAAAATCAGCTGGCTCCTCTCACCACTACTCAAAGACTCAGTCACCGAGTGACATGATGTGGGGAAGCTGAGAAAAAATCAGTAGAGTCCCCCCCCCCCCCAATTCTCTCTGGTATGTAACTTCAACAAGCTACTGGGATTTGAAGAAGAAAAAGACAGCAAACGAACTCCTTCCTCATCCATATTTGCATTGCTTCAAGCTCATGAGCAACAGGAGACTTGCCCCCCTCTTTGTATCTGTATGTGTGAATCCAGCGTAACAATATTGAAATCATTCAGGTCATGGTATTTCCAAAAAGCTATACAAAGGCAACTGGACTTGCTTGAGGATCTTAAAGACATTTCACCTCTCACCTCAAAGGCTTCTTCAGTTCCATAAAAATCCCTCATTGTACTGGAAACAGATGTTTAGTCAGGAAGAGGTCAAGTAGGATGCAAATGTGGCTGAGGTGAGGTTGAGGTGAGGTTGTTCTGTTGTCCTGTAGCAGTTGATTCCTTACAGTTTTCACTGCTTCCAGGGTGGGAATGGATGTGAAGAGTGACCTGACATCATAGGGTATCTGAGTTTTATCTGGATCCAGTTGTATTTTCCCAACTTTACTGGCAAAATCCTGGGAATTTTTGATGTGGTGTGGGGTGTTACCAAGGCAATGTGGTAAGTGACCGAGTTGATGCTACTGAGAAGAAAAATTGAAGAACCCTTTCGGACGAGACGCGAAACGTCTTCAAGAACCTCAAGCAAGTCCAGTCCATAGCTTTTGGAAAAATCCTCCCTTAAAACACAACAAACAACATCAGTGATTTTTTGTAATATTTCCAACCCTGCATTTTTTTGTATGAATGTCAGATTAGCCAGCAGTGTTCTACACTCAGACTTCTTGCTGGGAAAATTGCTACATTTCCTGGTGCGACCACTGAGACATGCCACCAAATGTGGATCATAGGAAAAAGGCAGGAATTGCAAACACTTGATTCCAAGGCTAAGGCAGTAGGAAAGGGTTCAGGTAAGGTTTACGCTCCGGTTAAGCATCATAGAACAAGTTAAAGGTTAGGGATAAGGGTGGGTTCAGCATAAAGTATCGTCAGGGAAACAGATTTAAATCTACTCCTGAGTCTTTGAATCTAACATCAAGCATGGTGTCACATGTGTCTTCATCTAAACAGTGCTTCACAGCACCACTAGTGGTCATAAACTTCACAGGCTATCTTAAAGACTTTGAACAGATTGACTGACAGGTGTCTTTGCCCAACACGCTCGGCCATGGTGCTTGCTGCTTAACTCGACCAACCTCAGCTCCACCACAATACCCCAAATATGGATTTGATTTTCTAAGTGTGCAATGCGAAGCAACAGTGTGGCAATTTATTGTGCGGTGTTACCGAAAACAACTGCAGGAAAAAAAGAACAATCTGACCTTCATAAAGGTATTTGCTTTGTATAAGTCTGCATTACCTTTAGCTAGGTTTAACTAATAACTGAGTGTGGATGTGTAATGTTAAAGGATTTGTGATCAATTCTGGCAGAAGGATACTGATCTATTTTTAAAAAATCCAGACTACTGGGCTATTTAAGGATTCTTATTTCACTTCATGAATGGAAAATGTCTAGGCACAGTACATTAAAAATGTGAAGATTTTCTTCTTTATTTTGTGTTAAATATGTTAAAGACAGAAGCAAAGATGTAGCATGTAGCTAAACCAACAAACCAACTTGTTGCAGCTGTATAAATCCATCCTGGAGGACGGAGCTTAAGTTCAGAGGCAGTGAATAAACAAACTGATGGCAACATGACAACCAAAACTCAGTTTTTTCTTTTGTAAAAAAAAAAAAAAAAAGAATAATGCATTTTTTTTTCTTTTTTGCTTGTGTACACTTGCTGGCTTTCAGAGGCTGAAGCAGAGACATGTCTGCCTGCTCTGTTTTCTTTTCTCCTGCTCTCATCTTTTCTGATTTGACTGTCCTGTCAGTCCCCATTTCTGTTTAGCCCGATGCTGTCTGCGTATGAAAATCCCAGGCTTTGTTTATGTGTGTGTCTGTGCATAAAAAAAGACAGACAGGTGGCTGAGCAGCTTCAATCTGTCTACTGGCCGGCCTTCTTGTCCTTCTGGAAACTGAAGCTGGTCCGGCGGCTCAGTTTCCGCTGCTTCTGGGCAAAGTAATCAGCCCGAGAGGTGCTGGCCCGGGACTCTAAGATATAATTAACCTGAAAAACAAAAACAGTGGCAAAAAACCTGTTTTATTCATGAAATGTTTTATAATGATAATGCGATGCATTCAGTTTTCAGGTCTTTGCCATAGATACAAAGACAAAATGATCTCCATTGTGGTAACCCACCATCATGTTGTTGTAAGCAGATGGAAGGAGCTTTTTAAGTGTCTAATTATATATCAACAATCTAAAACAGGTGCACTAGCAGATAAGAAATCACTGACCATCTGACACAGTTGTAATATAAAATATGCCCTTATATTTTGATTAGGAAATATTAAGTATTTAATTTGATATGAAAATACAAAGCATATATTTATTATCAAAACAATGAGCTGAGAGATGCTATAAAGCTCTGGAGAGGTGAGGGGCACTGTAGAGTTGGCGGTAATGTTTTGTGGATTCATCATTAATTCAATTTCAGTTCAGAAAAAGAACCTGTCTCCTCTGGTAGTGCAGTCTACAAACTGAGTGAAAGTGGGAAGTTTTGTCCAGTTGAAGTTAAAAAGCTGGAAAACAACCAGGACCAACTGCAACAGGAGACAAAGATGTGCTGGAACAGCTCATGAAAGGCAGAACTATAGACTAGAAGAGTTTTTCATGCCTAAACTAAAGTCTAAACCGTTTAACCTTTGACATGGCACAGACCTTCAGCCAGAACTCACCTTTAGTACTATTTCATTTACAGTAGCAGCATCAGACTCAAAGTAGAGAGGCTTGTAGTCATGGTTGCTGAGATAGGTGAGCTTAAATATTGCATGACCTACAAGACAGAGAAGGAAAAGATCACGTGTAATGAAACAGAAGCTGACAGCAGAAAAGATGCAGCCTATCATCACTTCTGTCCCTGTCTTCAGCCATGTCTGTATGAACTGAAAGGTTGACCATGAACATGTCAGATCTCTTCAAAGCTGAGGAGGACAACTGGCAGCTGAGTAAGAAAAGAATGAATAAATAAATAAATAAATAAATAAAATAAAAATATGAAAATATCTTTACATGACAAAAAAGGCAAAGAATATTCACATTATGTGAATGTATTCAAGACCTCACTGACTCACTGTCATATCTAACATGATCTCATGTAATCAAATGACATGCATATTTTAATGGATTAGTATCAGCTAAAGTAATACAGGATCTTGTCTGGATTCTACTCCTTTATCACACTGAGCCTCTACAATGTATATCATGAAGTACCAATGCTAACAAATCACCTCTCTATACCCTGGCTGACTGACTGCTGACGCCAGTGAATTAGTATATGACAGTGAGAAGTGGTATAAAACAGTGGACATGAGTTACATACCATTTGTAACTACCAATAGCTGGTGACGTAACACAAAGAATCGGCACATTACGAGAATAAGAGTGCCATTCCATTTTGTATACTCATTTGTAAACAAGACGTACAAATCTTCTAAGCTGGCTCTGTCCATAACATCTGATAATTTCAAAAAGCCCATACAGATATATTATGAGTGAATCAAAAATCCGCAGACTAAGCACAGGAAGTGCACTGCTGCCTTCGGATTAAAAACAAATAATGTACTTGGTCTTCGCAATTGGAAGTCATGTACATTTTTATTAGAATATAGCGCAGGAACATGAGAGCTAATCACAAGAGGTCACTGGAGACGCATGTGGAGATGATTTTAGTGCCAGGTGTGAACTGACGGTACTTAGAAGCTGTCCTGCTTTTGATCCGATCACCCGAGGCGCATGTAGATGCCATGTCTGAACGGGGCCTTGGCATCACTCTGGACAAAAGTCAGGGAGGTGGTATCTACTATAAATCTCATGTAGAGATGAGGAAAGTAAGCCTCTAACCCCTTTTAAACAGAGATTCTGCTATTTTGCCGTCAAGAAGACCGCCTTCACTTGTTTACACTGAACCTAAAAAAGCCTGCACAATTCTGCCCCAGTATGTGATCTTAGATAGAACGCCAGTGTTCTGCAATCAGAGGCATGACGTGTAACGCAACATCCGTCCACGTCCGGCATGCTAGCTCTACCTATCATTTTGTGTTTGTACCTTTTAAACAGAACGGCGCACCATACTGCCTTGAACAAGCTGTAGAAAAAGGGACAAACTGTTTCTGTGGCACACTCACTTGGGCTTCTTTCCTCTACAAGGTCACAGGCACAGAGGTGGTCCGAGTCAATAGAGATGGGTTTCTGCCGAATCCAAAATTTGGTACTGGCCTTCTGATTGGTGACAGGATCGATCTCCACCTTCTCTCCTGAAATGCCTGAAGAAACAGCTGTATGTCAAATCCTTGAATGAAAACCACATTTCATACACACAATAACCACTCACTGTTGGACTAGTTCAAGAGAACTGGGAGTTTATGTTTTAAATCTTATAATGGACAAACATAACCGATGCACTGCAATATATCAGAAACATTTCCTGATATTGTTCTCCCACGCTGGCATGGCTCTAAGGGTGGAAATGTCAGTCAGTCCATCTACCCACAAATGGTTGAGAGTGAAATACCTAAATAACTATTGGATAGATTGTCAAAAAAAAATGACTCAAACATTCGTGTCCCTCTGAGGATGACAACTGTTTTTTTTGCATTGTATTGTATTTTTATTTATAGTTAAATAATGTATGTTCACCCTGCTGATATTACATACTTTGTGAAGCTGACATACACTTGTAAATTTTTTGAAAAATCAAGATTCACTGTTTAGTTTCCTGTTTTATTGTTTTAAATGGTAACAAACAGCATGTGAAGGCTTACAATACTCTGCTAAAACACTAGGGCTAACAAGCAATTGCATATTTAGGAGTCAGGGTTTTCATATTAAAATGACTATAAGAAAAAAAAAAGACTGAGTTTCCAACCAACTTACCAAGCTAATTTCCTAGTAAGCTGCAGCTGATACAGTCTACTAGTGCTAGTGGCTACAAATAGCATTTTACTCTTGCCTTTTATAAAACGGAGATGCTACTTCTGTCATCTGCCTGGAATCAAGGACCCAATGTTTTAAGAATTACCAAGAATTTGGAGTGGTAAATCTGCCAGTGACAGCACTGCAGAACGATTAAGAATGATTTCCAACAAACATTGTCCTTTTAGAATCTGGAGAAAAATAATTACACATCTGAGTTTGACAGTCTGCAGTAACCAGTATGTACCTAGCTGGACATCTGTGGTGAAGCGCAGCTTGTGGATCATACTGATCTTGAAGGACTTATAGTGGTGACTGCTCAACATGTCCTGGACTGTGGTGATGTCAATAGGAGGGTCTTCCTCTGAGCTCTCCTCGCCCCTCGAGCCTGGAGACAAAAGAAAAAAAAAAAAGAGCATAAATACGTTTTAGTCAGGGTAACTCAAATGAGGTTTAACCAAAATAAAATCACAGTTTCGATTCAAGGCCTTTCTGTGATTTCATTTTTATGTTGACAATGATACCACTGTGTTTGTATGAGGAGGAAGATCTGTTGAATAACAACAAACAATTTTTCCTGAGCAGCTTCGAAAAAACATGACAAGTGTATGTTCCTCCATGTGACAAACTGTGACAAAGAACAAGGGGTGGAAGGTCATCAATGCACATAAATCTATTATTTTGTTTGTACTGTCTACATCAGAGGTGTCCAAACGGTTCCACAAAGGGCCGTGTGGCTGCAGGTTTTTGTCCCAACCAAGCAGCAGCAGCAGCACACCAGACTTGACTCATTTAATCAACTGATCTCAGTCTTCAGACAGTTGACTGGTCAAACTGTGTGCTCTTCATTGGTTGGAACAAAAAACCTGCAGCCACACGGCCCTTTGTGGAACAGTTTGGACACCACTGGTCTACATAAAGACAATATGGATTGCAATACATTTTTTTGTTTAAAAAATTGTGTCCCTAAAAACCAATGGTAGAAGTGATCTGGCCTCTGAGCGGAAATAATTGTGAATCTTGTTTTGTGGAGGTCCAGAGTGATTCATCCTTTTAGTGAAATCACTGTTCAAATATTTACATTTACTGTCAGATAAGAGGTGAAGTGAAGGTGGTGGAGTGTAACCAAGTGTGGGTCATTCACTGAGACGATGAGGCAGTTGTGGTTTGCGTAACCCAACCGACCTACTGAGATTACGTACTGTTTTCTCTGACCAGGCAAAACTCCAGAGTGCTCTGGCTCTCTAGCGTTGAGTCCAGGTCCACTGCGACGTTGGGCTCAGTCTGCTTCTCCAGACGATACATGGGTCCTGTTGGAGTTAGACAAGAGAAGAACACCTCAGCTTTTTTGTTAAAAGTTTTGGAGTTGGGTGGGGGGACAGCTCTCATTCTTGTTGATGCCCTGCCCTCTGGCTGCTGTCACACTCATCAAAGACCAGTGTTACTTGGGACACTGTAGCTCTACTCCACCTCAATCCCAAAGCTCTTTTGGCAGAACAATAAAATCTTGTATTCTGTGTTTGTTTCTCTCTCTCTTCCTCTATCAATTATTAGATTTCCTTCTCCTGTATAATGTCTTTAGCATCAGAATGCGGAAGAAAGGTGATTTAAGTGACTTTGAAGTAGGGCTGGGCGATTAATTGAAATTCGATTACGATTTCGGCTTCCCCCGATTAAGAAAAAAAGATAATTGACATAGAACGATTATTGTGCCACATGCCTTGCTCCTGTGTTGCTCTCATTCTGTCCTGTGACATAAACGTAGCAGCGCACACTACCTTTTACAGGGGTGCGCTGCACCCCGTCCCCGAACACAAACAGTAGTTTACTTTCAGCACGTTTTGAGAGAGAGGAGGGAGCAGCTAATTTAGCAACCTGGGAAGAATGGCAGAAGAAAGGCAGCCTTTAGTTGAAAAGAAAGGGAGGAAAAATTGACTGCATTGTGCCAAGTGTAAAGTTTGGTGGAGGGGGGGGATTATGGTGTGGGGTTGTTTTTCAGGAGCTGGGCTCGGCCCCCTTAGCTCCAGTGAAAGGAACTGTTAATGCTTCAGCATGCCAAGAGATTTTGGACAATTTCATGCTTCCCAACTTTGTGAAAATAGTTTGGGGATAGCCCTTTCCTGTTCCAACATGACTGCGCACCAGTGCACAAAGCAAGGTCCTGACCTCAACCCAACAGAACACCTTGTTCCCATAAACACAGTCCTAAACCTTGTGGAAAGCCTTCCCAGAAAAGATGAAGCTGCAAAGGATGGGGCGACATCATATTAAACCCTATGGATTAAGATTGGGATGTCACTCAAGTTCAAATGTGTGTGAAGGCAGATGAGTGAATACTTTTGGCAATATAGTTATAAAGATTTACTCAATGTACATTCTCAAAGATAAAGAAGACCTCACACTTTCCTGTATCTGGTCTGGCTGTAGTGTCATTCTTATAATGGGAGAGGGCAGTGATTTGATGCAAGTGTCATTACCTGAGCCTTTCTGTGAGCCTTTTCTCTTCTTGAGTGCTTTCTGGAGAATTTCCTTCATGGTTACCTTCAGACTGTCCACAGGGATCAGAGAGAAACCATGAGCAGCATTTCTAAAATGGAAAAGGCAGAAGAGCAGGGTTAAGCACATCTGTCTATTTATCTCAATCATCCAGACGGACAAAAATGTAGTAAACAACCCTCCACTGAACTTTAAAGACTGTTCATCTCAATGGCTTCTTCAGTTCCGACTCACACGAAGTCACATACTGTATGAGCCTTTGTTTTCAAAGCAATAAACTGGCAGCGACCAAATCTCCCTTTTGGCGATCCTGATGTTTCTGTGTTATAAATATTCTGTCTATTCTATTCTGTAATTGCGATAAAAGGAACCATCATTAAGTGTTTATTAGCCCCAAATACAACACAAACTGCTCCGTTTTCAGTTGCTGTTGTTTGAAAACTAAGAAATTCAACACAGTGGAAGAAAAGCGGTGTAGTTGCAGAGCAACACAGACACACCAGCGCACGGGTCTAAATGCTCACATAACAGGCAACCTGTGTAGGCTACGGCGCTGGGTCTGCATCCATCCTAAGCAGAAGTATTAAGCAGGATTTATCTGGGGAGTATGCACAGACTGACCGTGATGACAATATTATAGAGCTATAGTATGAAAAATATTTACAAGTCACTGTTGACTTGTATGTAAGTGGGGAATTACAGCCACACGTAACACTCATTAGATAAACTCTTTTCTAGGATTGTAACAGGCACCAACATTAATATCCATCACCAATTATATTAAAAGCCAGTTTACATCACTGTAAAAAAAAAAAAAATTGCACATGCACACCTTCCAAAACCAGGCCTGAGAAATGTTTCCATTTTATATGAAAATAAAAAACAATGTAATGGATTAGAGATGAGAGTAGCAGGTAGCAGCCCATCAAAGTCAGGTAAATATCATAACTCGATAAAAACACAACAAAATTTTTCTCTGCTTTGAGAAACAGAAACATGTTTTTCTAAAAAACTTTTCTTCCCCACATAATAAAAGGAGCCAAAACTCTAATGTTTAGTGCTTTCTACAAACAAGAACACATGTAAGAACTACACCTAAATAACATACTAAAGTCCAGTCTGAAGTGAAAAAATGGCTGCAATAATGATTTAAATCATGATTTTCCTGATCAAAGAATAAATTATGAATCTGAAGACACATTTGATGCTAACTTTAGTACTTGACAGATTATGGTACTCAGCATTACACAAACATTTCAATAGATACCAAAGGAGTATTTTGTTTGTATATTTCTTTGAAAAACGTTATTTGGTTCAGCCATGATATCTGTTAACCTTTGCAATCTTAGAACATACAGTTCAAAGACAACATACTAAACAGTGAAGATGTTGTGCAGTATGATTTTACCATAGGCCTGGAAAAACTAAGATAAGCACCACATTCACATATTCATCCACGTATTGATTATATGCACAAATATGTTTCTTACATTCTGACAAACAGTGACTGTCTGGAAGCGAGGCCAGGTGAGGAGTATTTCTCCACCAAGGCCAGAGTGCTGAAACCAAACTTGTGGATTGGCTCATTGGAGTCGAGTGGAGGGAAGTCAGTGTCCACCTCACCATCATCCTCTGCAATGTGGAGGCAGTAGGCGTTCACATTCTCGCTGTGATGAGACAAATGCAGAAAGAGACAGAAGAAGAAGAAGAATGTGTTACGCAAAAACACACATTGCAGGAAACTGCTGTTTTTATATGTTTGTACTCACTTAAGTTTGGGTTCGCGTCCCTCACTCGTGTACTGCCAACAAATGAGACCGATGAGGTCATGCACGCGGGCATTTGCGATGGTCACCACTGTCATTGGATGTACTTTCTCCTGAGTCATCTGCATTGAGAGGTAGACGTCGATCTTTTTTGTAGCTGTCGTGCCAATGTGGCCCTAAAACGTGAAGAGACAGTGAGTACATCTGATTACAGAAAGTAAAAAAGAGTGGGATAAAGAGGGGCTAGAACTAAGACTTCAGTATTTAACCTCAAGGGGAGTTTCTTTACAGAGCAAATCAGTAGTTAATCACATGGTAGAAACTGTCTGCTTAACTTGGTTCCATTTTGTATTTATGACAAGAAAAAAACTCAACAGGTGATTTAATAATTCTCAGGAAGATTCTCAGGAAGATAGGTAGGATGTAAGTGTGAGTTGGATGCTGAAATTGATGCTGAAATAAGTGAGTATTTCCTTGCCACTGTCGCCTTAAGTGCTTGCTCTGGGATCACGCTCTGGGTCTCTGTAAAGCACTTTGAGACTATTTTGACTGTGGAAGGCGCTATATAAATAAAGTTGAATTGAAATATACACCTGCACTTTTTTTTTTTTTAACTGTTCTTATCATGTGCATTATTACCATGGGGGCTAAGGCCCCATAAACCTGCAAACCACCCTTGTTGATCCCACCTTCCCCTTACAGCCAGCAGAGCACACCGCACCACCCAGCCCAGGCCAGGATGCCTGCAGGCTTACACTGAGTGAATAATCCACTAATGGGGGTATGGTGGTGAAGGAAAAAACAACAACAAAAACAAGCACACACACAACAAAAAGAAATAAAAGAACTGGTGTTCAAGACATGCTTGAAATTTTATACCTCTGGAGAACAATGCAGGAGAACCTATACTTTGGTATGTTCCAATGGATTATTTTTATTAACAGAATCAGATCAACATAATCATTGTTAAAATATTAGACATATAAATAAAGGTTAAGTGAAATCTTCAAATCACAGCAAGCACTTTTCATTTCAAAGGTTGGCTGTATTGGATTAATTCAGTCAAAAAGAAGAAAGATAAGCTGCAAGTAGCATTGCCCTCGCACTTTGAGCCCGTTGGGAGAGAGAGCCAGCCACAATGTTAATGCAGGGAAATGTTGGGCAGTTCTGACGTGAACCAATCGTCATGGGTTTTCGAGCATCTAAAGCCCTTCAAAAATGAAAATAAGCAGAGGAATAACAATAACTAATAATTATAAATTATAATAATAATCTAATCAAACAATAGGTTCGTTGCACTTTTTTGTATCATGTTGTTAGATGACTCTTATCAAATGTAAAGTTTGGGGCAAATTGGATAGTGTATATTTGAGTTTTTCTAACCTCCTGTTCAACAACAACAACATTTATAAATCGCCATGCCGCCACAGACAGTGATGGTAATAGCTTCACAATTTACCATCGCAAAAGTCCACAGACTTAATTCTAAATGGCTGACTTCATGTCTGGTTTAAGCTATGGCTCGAGTTTGCAAGCAAAAGTAATGAATCCGCATACTTTTCTGCTTTGCTACCTAATGAGATACACTTATTTTTAAATGAGTTTTGCTTAAAGAAGATACAAATAAACAGGAATTAAAAATGGAATAACTCACCTTGCCATCAAACTTTGAGTATTCATTGAAGGGGTTGTTGAGCTGCTGGGGACACTGTTCCAGTCGCAATGAAAGGGTGGATTTTGTACCTACTGTCCGCAGCCTTTCTTTAAAGTCCCGTTTTTCAAACAGAGACCCGAGATCCTCCACTGCACACAAAGAATAACAACCAAAACAACAAGAAGCAAACAGTTGATTATTTTCAAGTACACTGACATAACAGTACTTTTTCTTTCTTATAGCTGGAGCATTTCCAGATATGAAAGGATTTCATGTGTGGATGGAAAACAATTTTGTCATCTTTGGGTCAAAACCAGTAAAGACTGATGCAGGATATTCTGTTACGCAGGCATGTGTTTACCATTTGTTACCAGAATGGTTTACTTCTGTATTTACTTGAATTTTAAAATGATAAAATTATCTAACATCTTTCCTCTGATCCAAAACAAAGCTTAAATTGTCTGGTCACCTCTTGGGCAGCCTGACCCCCAGCTTGGGAACTTGGGAATTTTGAGGTGTTTCATCTAATATTTTAAGGTATGTCATAGATAATAATTTGAACGTTCAAATTCCTCAGCAACCATTTTATTCACAATAAAGTTATTTAGAAATTTCACTACACACAGAAACAGTAATACATGTAAAGTGAAAGGCAGTGCTTTAAAACAAAATGAGTGTGAATCATGAGTGTATGAAGCAGTACCTGACTGGGAGGATGTCCTGTCTTTCCACTGAATGTTTTTACATTTGATTTGGTTCTGTCGTTCTTTCCTTAGCCTTTCAAGTCTCTGGGCTGAAAAGAAAGAACAACTTTTTAATTTTATGTCACAGGCAAACAAATCAAAGTCGCTAAAAACCTGGTGAAATAGAAAAAAAATTCTCTTTTTTTTTGTTTGTTTTTTGCTCATCCCTCTTATCTTACCAGCTGCCCCAGGTTTCTCACGGCTGTCTTGTTGGAGTCCTGATGAGACAGCCACCACAGGTCAGTTCTCAATCTCAAGTCTCAGAGGATTGCAGCTTTCTACCCACAACCCAGAACCATGACCAGCACTCCACCACACTTAGTACAAAAGTCAAGGGAGCCAAAAGGAGACGTGCTGTCTACCTTTGGACTTCCTCTACCACCAAAACCACTTTTACCTTTAACCTTTAAATAAAACACCTGAATGTAGCTTAGAATAATTTCACACACACTTTACATTCAGCTGAGACTCAGCTCAACTCAGTATACTCAGCTTTTACAACGTGTTACATTACACACCCACGACCCAACTTCAACATATATTTGATGACCGACTTGATGATTTGATGTTGATTAAGATACCAAACCTTGAGATTTGACTTTCACAAGAACATCTGGTGACTGAGTCTGGATTCTGATAAACATTGTCAGTGAAAATTAAAAGGAACCAATAATTGTTGCCTAGTATAAAGTACACCTCACAACAGTAGCAATCAAGGGCGGGATATTTTGTCATTAAACAAATCAGAACTAAAGTACCCACATTTGCTGTCTTTCACACAAACATGTGTCTCTGTCCTGGAGAAAACTGACTCTCAGATTTTTTCCAGGGCTCAGTGGTACTAAAACATTGTTTTTTGTGATTAGCACCCATTACCTTTGGTGTCTTGGGAAGGAGACAGCTGCTGCTTTACTGACATCTAAAACATCAAAACTGAAAGTAGATGTAGGGAGTGGCACCCAACATTGTCACAGGATAGCCAATAAGACCAGTGCCGAAGTAGCTGAACCCAGAAATGGTTCTGGCTCCACCAACCTGCCGCTGTTTATTCATTCTATGCCGACTGTAATGTAAATAATTACCCATTATGACAGTTTTTTGCTTCTGTGCTCTGTTTCCTATCATAACTGTAATCTGCTGAACACAAAGTATCCACTATCTGTTCTGTAATCTGAATGCTGGCCCTCTAACATTGTTCACTTCCAACCCTGTTTGTATCATGTTTTATATGCTGCATGTCCTTCTCCCCCTCTCCTCCATTCCTAGCTGTCCTATCTTCCTCCTTTTCCTCCTTTCACCCAGCCCGGCCATCAGCAGGAGGGTCCCTCATCTGAGCCAGGTTCTGCTCAAGGTTTCTTCCTGTTAAAAGGGAGTTTTTTTCTTGCCACTGTTGCCTTGTGCTTGCTCTGGGGTCAGGCTCTGGGTCTCGCTAAAGCGCTTTAAGACAATTTTGATTGCGGAAGGAACTATATAAATAAAATTGAATAGAATTGAATAGAAATGTAATCAAAGTAAACAGGTCAACACGGGTAAAATGCAAAGGACAGAGCAAATAAAACTAGCAGACACACACCATGAAGGAATTGACTTTTCGTCATTTCATTGGTTATGGGAAAGTTTTACAAATACATTCACTAAGCACTTTATTAAAGACACCTGTACCTGTGCTTGTTCATGCAATTATCCAGTCAGCCAAAGATATGGCAGCACTGGAATACATAAAATCATGCAAATACAGGTGAATACAAGGAGATTCTGTAACTCTTTAAACATCAGAAGGGGAAGAAACTGTGATCTCTGTGATTTTGACCTTGGCATGACTGTTGGTGGCAGACGTGCTGGTTTGAGTATTTGTGAAACTGCAGATCTCCTGGGATTCTCACACACAACAGTCACTAGAGTTTAACACCGAATAAAGCCAGAAACAGAAAACTAGAAAGATACTGTTGTTGATCATGTTCATCCCTTTATGGCCAAAGTTCACCATGTTCTAATGGCTACTTCTAGCATGATAATGCTCCATGTCACAAATCAAAAAAGTCATCTCAAGCGTCATGAACATGACAGTGAGGTCAATGATACTAGGGGTGTGCCCAATTCATCAATTCATAGATATCAAATTGTAATAGAAGTGGAAATATTGTCAATTTCCTTTCCCTATTTTTTTCTTTACTTTTTTAACAGATATTTTTTTCATTTACATGTTCATAATAAAATAATCAGATCGGAATCATGTCAGTACAGCCACACAATATATATTTTTGTTTTAGTATTATTATCATTGTTTTTAATGTACATCAATAAATGAAACAGACATTTAGAACTACATGTGCGAGCTAATGTTTTTTTCTTCTTTTATCAGAGGAGTTGAAAACTAATACTTTTTTGTGGATGTTGTTTTCATTGATAGATGCAACTACTCAACAGTTAAATTCTATTTAATTTGTGTACATTTTAGTCATTTACATTAAAAGCACACTGTTTTTGGATAGATTCCCAAAAACTATAATGGAACAAAAATTAAAATGGAAAAAACTTGGGAATTTGGGAAAAACTAAAACGGAATTTATAGGGCCCCAATTTTAGGAGATGGACCTCAGTCCAAGAGATGGCGGCGTGTAATGTGTCACAGTGTGCAGTTCACACGTCGGGTTTAAAAGCGACAGTGTGGAGACATTTTGTTTAAAAGAAGTTTTATATTTTCTAAATGCTGGGAAATTGCTAAAGTTAATAATAAAGAAAAGACAGAGATAAACGTGTTTTACTTCAATGAATGGATATTTAAAAATATACATTATTTTACAAGTAACTAAAGAGTGAGAAAAGAAACATTCTATGTGGGGAAAAAAAGATTAATCGAGATGCATCGATAATCGGTGAATCATCAAATCGTAGCACTGTGAATCGTAATCGAATCATGAGGTGACTTAGATGGCACACCCCCACAATGATCTAGCTATCATTTCTATCAGTAACAATAGCACTACACACACCAAAACAACAGTTGAGATCTGGTGCAGTAAAAGCAATAAGAATGAAAAACACTCCAAGGAGAAGGAGACAGGACATATTTTTCTGCCTGATGTATATAAATGTGATACAACCTGAGGGACACACGTGTGCACACACACACATAATTTACTGTAAATATGTAATTCATGTATATCAATCTTGTTCTTTGTTGTTCACTTGAATAAACTTAATTTTGATGCTTATGCAATGTTGTTTTTGAACCTTTTTTGCCAATAAAGCACCTTGAATTTGATTTTTTTTTTTGTGAGGAAAGATGCAAATACTAAGGCTTTACGTAAGAAACAGATCAATGCAACATCCAACTATACTGATAAATGGTTTGGAAATATATCAAGATACCTAAAACAATTGTTGCAGCTATACTCTCATCTCATATTTCTACATCTATCTCTACTGTCAAGCTGTGTAATAAAGGCATGAATGCCCCAAAAAAGAACACATGGTGGGCACCAGATGTTTGGGTCCCACTCCTTTGCAATAGCTGTGAGTGCTGGATTTACAAAACACATTGGCATACAAGAGGGGTATTAATCATAATAATCAGTACCATTCACACAGTGAGCTGCAGTCTAACCCCATGCTTTGCACCTGTACAGCAACAACATTTAATGGCACACACAATTTGACTTAAGCTTCACTAAACCTCTGGCCCAGATTAAACACACAAACCCTTTCCAAACAACAGCAGAATAGGTTTTCTGGCTGCCCCCATCCAAATGACAGGAGGTGTACCTGACAGAAAGCCTGCCCTGCTAACCAGCCAGAGCCTAGACGTGAGCCTACCTGTGTTGGAACGTCGACGGATACCAAAGTCCCAGCTGGAGGTGATGTCCATGGACTGGGAGAGGTCACAGGCATGACTGTCTGTCACACTGTTGCCCTCCTCACTCAGGGGGCCCGATCCTGTTGACCCACAGCTGCTGCCAGGCACCAGAGCCAGCTGGCACTTCTCCAAATCCACATCCTGATCTATTAGTACCATCTCACACATTCCTGTGTCATCACTGGTCACATGAGACTGTCTGATATGGGCCAGAATAATGGCTGGATTGTCCAAGAAAGCCATTCCAACTGCTTTAAAAAGTGCAACTTATAGCTCTGGATGTTTTCTCTTGGTCTCACTGTCTTGCCTGTATGCCAGAGGATCCCTTTCACTTCCTTGTGACAGTGACGGATGACAAGTGGAGAGCAGCCATTTTTTCCACCTCCTTTTCCTGATTATTCTCTTTGCTCCAAGGTAGGAAAAGCGCTCATACCTGTTTGGAGTAAGTTAACAGCTGTTACATGGAAGCTTGAGAATTAGTTTAAAAAATATTTGTTTTTTTAAAAAATAAACTAACATTTCCAACACTATGGTTCTAAAGCTCAGTTAGCTATGGTAGCATGTTCCAAACATGTAATGGGGAGCTTTTTTATAAAATAATCATTTTAATCTAATGCTTAAGGGAAGACGAGCGACACAAAACATAGGATCAGTGTTTCTCAAAATGGACTATTCACTATTGTTTTGGCAAATTTTTTTTGTAACTTACATCATATAGTCCCATAAAAAAGAAGTAAAGCACATCCTGTTGACACAGTCCTATGAACAGTCAGCCTTGCAGTCTGTACAGTACAGTAGGGCTGAATGATTAATCGCTTTTGAATCACAATCTCAATTTAAACTTCTCTTCAATCTCACTTTAAAATGACGATCTGCCATTTTTGCATTAGCAGGGAGATCCACTGCATCAAACTAGGCGCTCCCTTCTCTCCATAAGCTGTTACAGCAAATGGCAGAACTGTGTTACACCACGTGATGATTAGTGCACAGGAAGATTGTGAAGATTTAAACATAAACATTTAAATCTAATGTGTTTGTCACAGTGAAATAAAAAGCAAACTGAGTCAGCTAGATTATGATATGCAGCTGCTGTGTGCAGCTTATATTTGTCATGTTGTCATGTCATGTTTTACTGTCACTGGCATATTGTTGAAATGAAACATGTAAGGCAATTATAATAGTAAAGAGAATATGTTGCTCAAGAATTGTGGTCTCAATTCTGATTAAAAAAATTGTTACCTATTGTTTACCTATAACTGTGCAGCCCTAATGTACAGTACAGGCCCTTATTACAGTGTAAATCCGGTGTGTATGTTTATTAGTGGAAAGGAGTAGACTATCCCCACATACAATGATGTTGTAAATCATCTGCCATTTAACATGTTTCATCAACATATTAGATCATTTCACTGGCCAGGACCATATGGGTTGCTTGGACAGCAGTCAAAACAATGATGTGAAAATTATGTTGTCACAACACAGATATTTTGTCAATGACTCCTTGAATTGGGAGTTAGTAGCCATCACTGGACCCTTGCATTCAACAGTAAACAAATCATATCCCTCCTCAAAAAACAGTGCACTGTCCTGGGTATTTACACTGTGAACACAAAGCTGTTGATAATTTCAACAAGGTGATGAGAGCTGTGAGCAAGGACAAAAACAATACCATTCCACGGTGTTACACTGGCCTGACAGCCAAGTTAGCATGTCATATGTAGAATGCTGTGTCACACTACAGAGCTACGACTTGTAACATTAGCAACCAAACACCAGATGGCCAGCAATATATTGTTACAATGATATCTAATGGTTTTCACTGCGTGCGGGGCCTTTTTTCATATTTAAAAAGGCAGTTCACGCGAAGAGCATCTCCAACTGATGCTAACTGCAGTTACTGCTCAGATGCAGTTTGCTTTGTCGCTTGAGACAAACCATTATATGACGACAGTTTAATGATCAGCAGAAGTGGCTTATATTTGGTATAAAATAAAACATTTGGTCATAAATACCTTCACCCAACAATCTATTTAAGTAGTGATTATTTCCAGTAGCAAGTCTGGCGTTCGCAGCTGTAGCTATTGTATTTCCTATATATTCTGAACCTTACTAATTGGCTAACTTAAAAGTCCTCCACTTTCGCTAAATAGGCGTTCTCCAGGTAAAAGTAGCAAGGTATAAATCTGGTATCCACACTGTAAAACATACTACAAATGTAGTTGCTTCGTAAGGTAGTTAGCTCGTAAGCTTGTTTGGGCTAAAATCTCTGAAGCTTTCTTTGGTTAGCTGGCTGTGGTTAGCTGCTATCATAGCCTATTTAGCTCATGATGGCGTCCCACCTTTAGAGATCCCGTCCGAAGAAATGTCCACAATATCCCATTTTATCCATGCATATTCCCAGTGATGAAGAGAACTCTTTTCATTAGTCCAACGTTATATAGCAATATCATCTGTGCTCAGCCTCGCAGCAGTAGCTCAGTCTCACTTCCGTTTCCATTTTTTTTTTTTTTGTAGAACTTTATTGAACAAGTACACAACACGTGAACAACATCTCGATTACAGGTTGTCTAAATATGTCAGGGGACTAAGAGATGTAGAAATAAATGTGTAAATAATAATAATAACAATAACAATAATAATAATAATAATAATAATAATAATAAACATTTTCTAAAACTTAAGATAGTTATACATTTTAACAAGCGTTTGGTTAGAACATTCATCTATATAAGAAATGTAGAATTTTCTAAAAATAAAATCTATCCAAAATGATAACGAAATTAATAACAGAAAATTGAGAGCTTATATTCCCCTCACAATCCATGAAACCAATCAACAATTTACAATCAAGTAAACATAGGGTAGATATTATTTTAAAGTAAGACAATTTATGTGTTATTTATGTTATTGTTATTTATACCCCAAAAAATGCACCAGCAATCTCTGTGAGAGTATTTTCAGGATATTCTGACATTCCTAAGAAAAGTGGAGCAAAAGTTTGATAGCTTTGGATCAATCATCTGTTTGCATTTCTTCAGCGTATAAGCTAGTGACCTTTACTATTTAGTTTTTGGATTAAAAAAAACATGTAATTAATCAACAAAATGCAACCAGACATTATTTTCAATATTTCTATGCTAAAGAATGTTACATATAAAAAAGTCTCCATTAATGAGAGAAATGCTGGTGTTTGGCTACATGAATGCAGGAGCCAAATCCAGCTGAGACAAACAAACATTTCACACTCATATTATGGACCATTTAGAGTCATCAGTTAAACTAATCTGCATGTCTGTGGACTGTGGGAGGAAGCTGGAGTACCCGGACAGAATCCACACAAGCACAGGGAGAAAATGCAAACTCCAGACAGAAAAGAGATAGTAGGCGCATTTAAACCCTGAGCCTTGCTGCTATGAGCTGACAGTGTGTGTGTGTGTTGCTTTATACTTGTATCTTATATCTCTTTTTCCTTATTCTTTTGTTTTCTTTTTACATCTGATTTTTGCAACATTTTCTTTGACAGGAAAATGGCACAACCAACTTTAAAACAGAGTGTAACTTCAGCACATGTTCACAGGGCTCATTAAAACAGCACAGAGAAATTATGAAAGCAAATGTAGGATGTGCTGTTAAATAAATTATGAAGGCTAAAGTTATGGAGGCTATATATAGTCAATTCAGATTTTGTTTTTTTCATACCCTTCTTTTCTTATCCCATGGAAAAATAAAGTTGTAAAAACTTGGGAAGACCTGTGTTCTATTTTGTTATTTTTACTCAGTATTGTTTTTTAAGAACGCCAAACTAAGGGTTAGGATTAGGAATGTCCTATGGGTTCATTGAAGGCAACTGGACTTATTTTAGCTGGAGAAACTGGTTTATTACGAGTGTTTTACAGTTGGATGTAGTTTTTTAAAATCAGGATGAGGTTTGAAACAGTCGTCGTCTCAAACTGACATATCAGCCATGAATGCCAAGATGGCCATCTGTTCATGACACTCGTGTGTGTGTGTGTGTGTGTGTGTGTGTGTGCAGGGAAAATAAACTGTGATGACCCTAAAAAGCAGATCAGTGAAAATGTTAAAGTCCTGATGAACTTTACAGACGATATTGAGCCATGGTGAAATTACAGGATATGGTCTGTAACAGACGTGGATTCATGGTCCTCCTTCTCAGATCAGGAGCAGCTGATATCTCTACTGAAGAAATGATGGAGATGATGATTCATGTAAAACATTTGAAGTTCAGGTTTTAGTCTCTTGGAGAAACAGAATGTTCACTGAATAAAAGCTTTGTTACACTTTTTGATCCAAGCAGATAAAACATTTTTAAAATTGACCAACTAAATCACCACAGTAACTGCAACTGTAGCTACATTTTCTCTGTCTGAAGGTAAATATCAGCGGTGTTAATGTTTTATATGTCAGCACTACCTGTTGTTATATGAGTTTTCTGACATTTGTGTTTTTGTGGGGTTGTCGTGGAGTTGTTGTTAAACCTGAAGTTACTGTGCCAAACCCAAATCCTGCTTCGTAGTACAGGCCTCAGGCCTCTGGTCCTCCTCCAACAGAAACTAGGTTATTTAAATTGTACTTAAATGTGATCAATGATTAAATGAAAGAGATTTCCTTAAAAAAAAAAAAAAAAAAAAGGATAATATTATTGAGAAGGCTTTATTGAAATTGTCAGTCTTTTAATTTGAAAAGCATGTACAAGTTGTTTGGAATGTAATACTTTTGTAGTGAAAAGTAACTCAGTACTTTTATTGCAGTGCTGCACTGAAACTCCAGTGTTTCCATTTTCTGCTTCTTTGACTTCACAACTTTTCAGAGGGAAATATTTCCCTGTTTTACTACATTTATTTCACAGCTACAGTTACTTTTCAGATTAAGATTTGAAATAAAAACCAAATGAGTCTGTTCCGCATGATCAGCACTTTCACTTTTGACAGTATATTTTACTTATTACACTCGTGGACTTTTACTCAAGTGAAACTACAAAGCAGGATTTTTAGATTGTGTCAGATAAAACCAGTGGATCTCAGTCTGTCTGTGTGTCAGTGAACGGAAATGCTCGTCCCTGGATCCTGTGTGTGCTGCTCTGCACTTCACTGCAGCTTCATGACCCCATCTAGTGGACTGACAGTGGAATTACAGCAGCATAATAAACACACGGGTAAAAATACGGGTAACCGAATCCAGTACCGTTCTCCCGATGAAAAAATTCATTCTCCTTTTCATCGTGGAAGACCGAGTGCAGGGAACATCCCCGGTCAGGCTGTTCCCGTCCCTTCAACCTCATAGGTACCCCCCACAGCTCCTATCTACAGTCTGCGCCCGTCCACCCGGAAAGGCCCAGGACACAGGAGATAATAACAGAACAGAATGTATTTCAATTTAAAGAGTAATATCCCTTCCAGCAGTAGCCATAATATTACTCCCTTCAAAGCCACCAGACTTCATTAACAAAAACGGCAATTTTAACGTTACCGCGCAAGGTTATTGTGCGACTGCGATATCTTTAAGATTGTTGCGAGACTTTTGTCCGAGTATTTTGACCCGTACATACAGTGTGTTTATTATCTCGTCATTGCTTGTGTGCCGACTCTAAGTTTCAAGCTGATTCGCTCATGGTGTGTCATCTTCATCCGTAGCCTGTAATCCCATCGAAAACACAACATGGCGGTAGTGACGTGAAACTTTCATTCTATATATTCAAGTTTCATTCCATATAAAGGCCTAAATAATTTCCTAAACGGCATGCCATTATATATATATATGTGTGTGTGTGTGTGTGTGTGTGTGTGTGTATGTGTATATAAGACACCCTCCTGTATATATTGTGTTTCTTTTCCAAGTTTATTTTTCCTTTATAGAGTGTATTTAGTGTCTCCTTGTGACTGCTGCTACAAACGAATTTCCCCACGGGGATTAATAAAGTATCTCTTAATCTTAATCTTAATCTAAATGTCCATGACTCTTCTCCATGTCAGAGCTCAGCACTCACATCACTGCACCATCATTATTCACACTCAAAGCTCTGTGTGTGTTGTGTTGAAGGCCAGAGCAGCAGCACACACCAGACTCTGCTGGACCTGGACCTGAACATGGACCTGAGCCCAGCTGTGTGTCCATGAAGAGACAGGTCGATGGGTCTCCTCATTCATATCGAAGGACAGCCTCCCTCTGCTGCAAAGAAGTGAGCTGCAGCTGAGTTTAAAATGTATCAGACAGCTGCCCTGTCTTCCAGTGTGAGTCCTTAAAACTCATCATTTAAAAGGTGGACTTGTTGTGATGACTCTAGGTCATGAGGTACAGAATTGATTGCTTGTTTCCTCTCATTGAGAATGTCACAGCACAGTAGTGTTTGCTTTAATCAGGACAGTCACCACAGAACATAAAAGCAGCTGTTGTTTGTGTACAAAGCATAAAACACTCACAGATGCTGCAAACATAATGTGAGCTAATTCTTCATGATTCCTCCGCAGAGTGGACCAGGAGAGCTCAGAGGTTCCCAGTGCTCAGTCTGCCCAGCAGCATCAAACACACCTGGACTCCATATTTATGGTCTGTACATGGACAACAACTACTTTGACATCTGTTATGTTGACAATAATCTCCATGCTGCACTTGAAGATCACAGTGAACTTCCTGAGGAGAATGAAGCAGGAGGAGCTGGCTGACTGTCTGCACAGCAGTAAGAGGATTTCTCTAAAGATTCAACATGATGGACAAATGGGACATTTACTAACGTATCAAGACATGGAGGGAAATATGTTCATGTGTGTTCTTTAGGGGGATGAACATGTCATGTTTTCTTTATGAATCAGTCATTGATGTTTCTTGTTTGTTCATTCAGGACATGTTGCTCCAGTTTGTCAACGTAAACTTAAATCTACTCTGAAGAAGAAGTTCCAGTGTGTGTTTGAGGGGATCTCTAAAGCAGGAAACCCAACCCTTCTGAATCAGATCTACACAGAGCTCTACATCACAGAGGGAGGGACTGGAGAAGTCAATGATGAACATGAGGTCAGACAGATTGAAACAGCATCCAGGAAACCAGCCAGACCAGAAACAAGCATCAGACAAGAAGACATCTTTAAAGCCTCACCTGGAAGAGATGGACCAATCAGAACAGTGATGACAAAGGGAGTGGCTGGCATTGGGAAAACAGAAGTTGACTCTGGACTGAGTCAACTTCTGGGCTGAAGACAAAGCCAACCAGGACATACACTTCACATTTCCATTCATGTTCAGAGAGCTGAATGTGCTGAAAGAGAAAAAGTTCAGCTTGGTGGAACTTGTTCATCTGTTCTTTACTGAAACCAAAGAAGCAGGACTCTGCAGGTTTGAAGAGGTCCAGGTTCTGTTCATCTTTGACGGTCTGGATGAGTGTCGACTTCCTCTGGACTTCCACAACACTGAGATCCTGACTGATGTTACAGAGTCCACCTCAGTGGATGTGCTGCTGACAAACCTCATCAGGGGGAAACTACTTCCCTCTGCTCGCCTCTGGATAACCACACGACCTGAAGCAGCCAATCAGATTCCTCCTGAGTGTGTTGACATGGTGACAGAGGTCAGAGGGTTCACTGACCCACAGAAGGAGGAGTACTTCAGGAAGAGGTTCAGAGAGGAGGAGCAGATCAGAAGGATCATCTCCCACATCAAGACCTCACGAAGCCTCCACATCATGTGCCACATCCCGGTCTTCTGCTGGATCACTGCTACAGTTCTGGAAGATGTGTTGAAAACCAGAGAGGAAGGAGGGCTGCCCAAGACCCTGACTGAGATGTACATCCACTTCTGGTTCAGTCCAAACTGAAGAACGCTAAGTATGATGGAGGAGCTGAAACAGATCCACACTGGAGTCCCGAGACCAGGAAGATGATTGAGTCTCTGGGAAAACTGGCTTTTGAGCAGCTGCAGAAAGGAAACCTGATCTTCTATGAATCAGACCTGACAGAGTGTGGCATCGATATCAGAGCAGCCTCAGTGTATTCAGGAGTGTTCACACAGGTCTTTAAAGAGGAGAGAGGACTGTACCAGGACAAGGTGTTCTGCTTCGTCTATCTGAGTCTTCAGGAGTTCCTGGCTGCTCTTCATGTCCATCTGACCTTCATCAAGTCTGGAGTCAATCTGCTGTCAGAAGAACAATCAACCTCCAACTGGTCTAAACTGTTCAGATACAAACCTGATACAACACAGCTCTATCAGAGGGCTGTGGACAAGGCCTCACAGAGTCCAAATGGACTTGTTCCTCCGCTTCCTCCTGGATCTTTCACTGCAGACCAATCAGACTCTCCTACGAGATCTGCTGACACAGACAGGAAGTGGCTCACAGACCAATCAGCAAACAGTCCAGTACATCAAGAAGAAGATTGAAGAGACTCCCTCTGCAGAGCAATGCATCAACCTGTTCCACTGTCTGAATGAACTGAATGATCGTTCTCTGGTGGAGCAGATCCAACAGTCCCTGAGTTCAGAACATCTCTCCACAGATGAACTGTCTCCTGCTCAATGGTCAGCTCTGGTCTTCATCTTACTGTCATCAGAAAAAGATCTGGACGTGTTTGACCTGAAGAAATACTCTGCTTCAGAGGAGGCTCTTCTGAAGCTGCTGCCAGTTGTCAAAGCCTCTAACAAAGCTCTGTAAGTGTAGAGATAGTTGGATTTATTCATCATTATATAAAGACTCTGCTATTTTATTCAGCAGGAGGGAAAATAAATTCCTCTCTGCTTTAATTCCTTATCATCATCTCTGAGCTTCATCACATTGAATCTGAATTAAAATAATGGATCCTACATTAAAGAGCCAAGTCTCAGCTTTAATTTGAGCAGGTTGACATCAGTATAGAAAGAACTGTGTGGGAGATTCAGCCCTTTTAGTGGTTCAAAAGTAACTGGACAAATACACATGAAACAAACTAATCAGATTTAATATTTATTGTAAAATCCTTTGGAGTCATTGACTGTAGTATCCATTATTATATTTTAAAGTGAATGTGCTGAGAGCCCGAAGAACAAAACATGTCTAACTGTCCATATACTTACGGCCTTGACTGTACATGTCTGTTTATTACTGATTGTGTCATATTTAATTGTCATGTCTCCAACTTGTTGAGAATAAAACAGAAAGAATTTGAATCAGAGCCAATGAAAGATGATCATCAATGTAGAAACTCCTCATTGGTTAGCAGGTGGATAAAGAGCTGATATTTCTGCTTCACTCAACAAATCTGTGTTTGATGTTTGGCCCAGTTTTCAAATGCAGGTCTGTTAGTTTGCTGTGAGCTGCAGAGCAAACTGAGAGTTTTGTTCCTTTGATTGTCCTTTCAACACAAATGTTATTTGACTTTTTCTTCATTGTTTCCTCTTCAGACTGAGCAGCTGTAACCTCTCAGAGAGAAGCTGTGAAGCTCTGTCCTCAGTTCTTAGCTCCCAGTCCTCTAGTCTGAGACACCTGGACCTGAGTAACAATGACCTGCAGGATTCAGGGGTAAAGCTTCTGTCTGCTGGATTGAAGAGTCCACACTGTAGACTGAAGACTCTGAGGTCAGTTCACTGTCTGTTACTGTTGTAGATCTTATATCTTTAATCCACAACTGAACCTGTTTTATCTTCATACAGAACTCGAATCCATTCATCTTGAATGAATGAATGAGATTTGAAATAGTTGTTGTTCCATACTGTGACTTTTTCTTCTCTCAGAGTAAAAATTATTCCTTCAGTTTCACTTCATTTCAGTCAGTTGTCATGAATAATGTCTGTTGACTTCAATGAAACCTTCAGAACTCACACACTCGTATTTGTCACAGTCAGCAGACTAATGTTTTCTAAATGAAGTGTAGAAAATGTGAGTTGTTAAAAATCCATTTTTATCACAACAATATACAGAAGATCCTCAGAACTATTTGTACACATCAATTGAAAAACACTTGAAGTTCATTTCAATGAAGTGTCAGGACTAATGTCAGTTCTTCAATGTTGTGTGTGTGTGTGTGTGTGTGTGTGTGTGTGTCTTTTGAGTGTAGTAATTTTGGTAAATTGTGGTAAGTGTGTAAATCGTGGTCTTTTCTCATTGAGTTGAATTGACTTGTTAAATGTGTTACTTAAAGGACCACACTGTTGGTTTGACATGTTTCAGTCCATTAACTGCAAATCTTGTTTTAATTTAAATTGTCATTGGGTGTTTGGAAAGACACCAACAAATAAAATGCACTATTTTATTATTATTATTATTATTATTATTATTATTATTATTATTATTATTATTATCAGTAGTAGTAGTAGTGTTAAATTGTGTGTATGTGACTTTGCTGCTGAGCATTTTCCAAAGTTTTCCATTAAATCCATCTGTAATTTGGGATCAAAAAGTTGTTGTTCAGTTGAATATGTGTTTAGTTGTGGATTTCCTGAGCTGATCTGCAGGATAGAGACCAGGACCAAGCAAGACATTTTTCCTGGATCAGGACTGAACATTTGAATTTTGATCCATTTCAGTGGTGAATCAAAGTCAGTTTTTAGTCCAACATGTCTGATTTGATCTTTGTCTTCTAATTCCAGACTTGACTGAGGTCAGCAGCATGGTATGAATCTGTGTTGACAAGAATAGTTGTATGAATGTTGTGGTGATATTTGGATGATGTCTGTAGAAGGCTGACATCATGATGATCCACAAAAATAATAATAAGAGAAGGACAAAGTCCCTCTACTCATGTTAGTGAAAGCTCATTGATTAGGACATATCTGATTGGATTAGAAATGATTTTTAGCCACATGATTTATTCTTTATTCAGATTGAGTTCCTGCAGTTTGTCAGAGATCAGCTGTGCTTCTCTGGTCTCAGCTATGAAGTCCAACCCCTCCCATCTGAGACACCTGGACCTGAGCTACAATGAGCTGCAGTATCAGAAAGGATCTGTCTGATCTTGTGGAGAGTCCAGACTGTAGACTGCAGACTCTAAGGTCAGTAGAGGGTTGGAGTCAGTCCATGCTGCTTTCAGCTGTATTGTACTAAACACAGTTTGTATCAAAGCAAAGATCCAGTGTCTCCTGTAAACCTCCAGCCTTCTCAGTGGCTGCTTTCCTCATTGAAGCTGTGAGAGGAGAACGGGGACAGGCCTCAGGATGGGACAGAAAGACAGAGACGCAGAGGACAGTCAGCCAGTCACAGCAGCCACAAGCCTGATTGTGTGTTGAAGTGATGTGAAGACGACTGTAGTTACTGTGTTCATGTCTACAGGAAATAAAGCTGGATTACAGCTGACAGCCTCCCAAGATGTGTAGAGACAGTGGTCCTCATTCATCAAAGTGTCGTAGCATCACATCTAATCTGAGACTGTTTGTTGTCTCATTTCAACACTAAAGAATTGATGAGTTTGATCTTTGTCACAGCTCTAAGATCAGTCTGACTGCAGCCTGCAAATCACTGGCTCTGATTTCAGAGAAGCATCATGACATTTTGTAAGCATGTGGTCTGATACAGAGCAGAACCTCTGCTGAAGTCCAGTGATCACATCTGTATATGTGTCCATCTGTCAGATACTTTCAGTGACAGCCTCCATGTTTATTTGTCAGCTGATATTTCAGAAGCAGATCAGATGTTCATCAACACACAGAGACTCTTTCTTTAAATGGAACATGAGTTGACATGTAACAGCAGTGAATCCATCACTAAACTGTGCAGTAATGAAGCTTCATGACTCAGCAGTTTATTTCCACTGTGGACTTGAGTGAAATGTTCAGAGGAAACAGACTTGATGCTAAAAGTCTCTGCAGGTGTGTGAGCTTCCAGCTCAGTGTCTTCACTCCAATACGTTAACATGAGAGCTGAGAGGAAGCTGCTACACTACACAGCTGCTCCACTTCTGCTCTGAACAGGACTGAAGTCCCTGCTGCTCTTTATACTGGATGTGCTGCATCAGTGACTGACAGCTGATGAAGTGAGTCTCTGTAAACACTGATTTATCACCTTTATTGTCTGTCTTCTTCTCTAAAAAGATGGAGGTAGTGATCTTTCTAAAGGAGAGAGTGAAGAGGACGGTGTGTGTGTTGAGAGAGGACGAGCTGTGTCCTGATGATCCAGAGAGGTTGAAGCAGCAGCAGCTTGTGTGTAGAGAGGCTCTGATTGGTCCATGTTACTGGGAGGTAGAGTGGAGAGGAGAGCTTCATCCAGCAGTGACTGACAGAGGAACCAGAAGAAGTGGAGAAGACTCTCAGTGCTGCAGTCTGAACTGCTCTGAGAACAGTCCACTGGACTGAAGTCGGACAGGGGAGCTCCCACTTGTGGCGCTCTATAAAGATGTTTGACTTTTCACCAACTCAAAAAGGCTCAGCCATAAGGCCGAGCCAGCCAAAAATAACTTCAACTCATTGGTGTTCCTCTCCACGGAAGTCTTTAGTAAAAGGCGAAAGCGTTTGACGTCCAAATCAAGCTCTTGGTACAACCGTCACTTGTCGCGGTGTCCCGTTTGTAAGCCAGCTTTTTTTTTTTTTTCTTCTTCTACACGCACGCAACAGGGGAGAGCGCGAACGCAGTCCCCCACTACCAGAAATTATGCAGTCGAGATTCCCACATTTGGGGAATTCGCAGGGGTCAGCACAGCCGGAGTGCAATGGCTGAGCCTCACCCTGGGTGAACCACCTTGTTGATCATGGTATCTCCCCTGCCAGGTAAGTATGAGCTGCAGTTGGAAGAGAGCGGGTGGTGGTCACCAGGCACAGCGCTCTGGCTGACGGTGCCTACAATGCATAATCCCACATTTCAGCGCCTTGAGCATCAGCTCCCCTTTGTCTGTTACATTTATGGCTGAAAAGACACAAACACTGCTGCAAATAGGCTGTGGCGTGCGGCAAACGCGCTTTGTTGGATCTACCCATCATGCACTGCTCTGCCAAAAACAAAGGAACACTGTGTGAAATGCCACTAGTCAAGCTGTCTCTTGGGAAAGAAAGCAAAGGCCCACGTGGGACACTTTTCAAAACATTTGACTAAATGAACTAAACACTGACATGAACTACTAACATGTATTGACTCAGCGAAAACCTTGGAGCTGATCTGGACTTTCCTGTGGTTTCCTCTTGTCCTTGTAACAGCAGTAGCTCCTCCCTTCCTTGTCAATAATTGTGCAGAAATATCTGAGGGCTTCTTTCTTCCTAAATCATAAGCAAGTCCTGTCCAGTCCAACTGTTTCTGCTCCTGTTTGACTTCTGAACTTGTCTCTGGCTGTGTGTCCACTTACTGCAGCCTCTGACATCAGACTGTAGAATCTTGATACATCAAAGGCATCAAAGGACAAACACACGCTCACACATACCGGTACTTATATCTTTGTGAGGACACTCTCTGGCATAATGCTTTCCCTCGCCCTAACCTCTCTCTCTCTTAGCATCTCAGACCTATGTCAGTACCTGTGCCTCTGTCAAAGAATACAAAAAAAAAAAAACACTAGACCTGTACACACATAAAGTCATGTATTCATGTAGTCATCTGTGAATGTGTGTTTGATGAGTGCAAAGTGAAAATGCTGCATGAACCTTGTTTTTGTAAAAGCTTCTCTTGTTTCCTTTGCTTCTTACAACTGTATATTTTTCAAGCATCATCTGTCATATTGAAGAAATAAGTTCATTCAGTAGCGTTATTTCTTTTTTTACTGTCATCATGTACACTTTTCTTGTCTCGAAGACGGCAGCATCCCCACCAAAGCCTAAAAATAAAGTATACCAGCGAAATGACAACATCTAGCACACATTTCTTCCGCAAAGAAAGAGCAAAGTCGGACAGGGGAGCTCCCACTTGTGGCGCTCTATAAAGATGTTTGACTTTTCACCAACTCAAAAGGCTCAGCCATAAGGCCGAGCCAGCCAAAAATAACTTCAACTCATTGGTGTTCCTCTCCACGGAAGTCTTTAATAAAAGGCGAAAGACTTGTGCGTTATGAAGAGAAACAAGAGTCAGAACAGGCCTGTCTCAGAGAGCAGCTGAGGACCCTAGTCGTCCCAGCTACCACCGTCGCGGTGCGCCTCCCTTGGCTTGCCGCGTGCTAAATCCCAGCCTCCCCTCCATTGCCTCCCCCCCAGCATCTCCAGCCTGAAAAATCCAGGCCTGGCTTTTACATGGACACTACAAAGTCTGGGAAACGATCAGGCGTCTTCAGGGAGTCCGCGACCAATCATCGTAGCTGAAGTGCACTGTGTTGTTGAGCGGGGTTCCCTGGGTGATATCAGTAAATCAACTGACTGGTTGTGCACAATTCACTTGATCAAAACTTAGCCGCATTTTCCTTCAGCCACTGTAAAAGTTTGACTCCTAACTAAACATGCGTGTCAGAGCTTGATTTTCTACAAAGCAAGAGAAAGGTGCACCGTTCCCGGCGGCACTGCAATGCCAGGTCGATGCGTGGAGTGAGCGGAGCAAGCTCCCTTTTCAGCTCCCTCTCCTAAAAATGGGTTTAATACGTTATCCCCATATAGGGGACATATCAGATATTAAACTGATAAGAACAGATACTACACTTGATCTTAGCCAAAAGGCCGAGAAGCGATGAGGCCCAAGCGTTTGACGTCCAAATCAAGCTCTTGGTACAACCGTCACTTGTCGCGGTGTCCCGTTTGTAAGCCAGCTTATCAATTGCCGCCACTTAGCAACTCCGCCCATCTGTCTGCCGTGTACTTTTCCCTGCCGCTATACAAAGATGTTTGACCTTTCACCAACTCAAAAGGCTCAGCCATACGGCAAACCGGCCAAAAATAGCTTCAACTCATTGCTGTTCCACACCAAAGCCTAGAAATAAAGCATACTAGAACAACATCTAGCACACATTTCTTCCACAAACAAGCAGCACAGTCGGACAGGAGAGCTCACACTTCATTTTGTCATGGAAAGGCCACGCCCACTTCCCCAATTCCAATGGGAACACGGGGAATTGTCATGACTAAACACGCCACTCTGTAGCGTACGCCAGAGAGCTTCTGCAGAGCAACACTGCCGCTTTGTGGACAGACTGCAAAAGCTGACATGTAACTCCAAATCAACAAAGCCACTTCACAAAATGGAGAGCCTTCAAGAGGTTAGCGCATGGACATTCCTGACACATTGTGTTTTCTTCTACACGCACGCAACAGGGGAGAGCGCGAACGCAGTCCCCCACTACCAGAAATTATGCAGTCGAGATTCCCACATTTGGGGAATTCGCAGGGGTCAGCACAGCCGGAGTGCAATGGCTGAGCCTCGCCCTGGGTGAACCACCTTGTTGATCATGGTATCTCCCCTGCCAGGTAAGTATGAGCTGCAGTTGGAAGAGAGCGGGTGGTGGTCACCAGGCACAGCGCTCTGGCTGACGGTGCCTACAATGCATAATCCCACATTTCAGCGCCTTGAGCATCGGCTCCCCTTTGTCTGTTACATTTATGGCTGAAAAGACACAAACACTGCTGCAAATAGGCTGCGGCGTGCGGCAAACGCGCTTTGTTGGATCTACCCATCATGCACTGCTCTGCCAAAAACAAAGGAACACTGTGTGAAATGCCACTAGTCAAGCTGTCTCTTGGGAAAGAAAGCAAAGGCCCACGTGGGACACTTTTCAAAACATTTGACTAAATGAACTAAACACTGACATGAACTACTAACATGTATTGACTCAGCGAAAACCTTGGAGCTGATCTGGACTTTCCTGTGGTTTCCTCTTGTCCTTGTAACAGCAGTAGCTCCTCCCTTCCTTGTCAATAATTGTGCAGAAATATCTGAGGGCTTCTTTCTTCCTAAATCATAAGCAAGTCCTGTCCAGTCCAACTGTTTCTGCTCCTGTTTGACTTCTAAACTTGTCTCTGGCTGTGTGTCCACTTACTGCAGCCTCTGACATCAGACTGTAGAATCTTGATACATCAAAGGCATCAAAGGACAAACACACGCTCACACATACCGGTACTTATATCTTTGTGAGGACACTCTCTGGCATAATGCTTTCCCTCGCCCTAACCTCTCTCTCTCTTAGCATCTCAGACCTATGTCAGTACCTGTGTCTCTGTCAAAGAATACAAAAAAAAAAAAAACACTAGACCTGTACACACATAAAGTCATGTATTCATGTAGTCATCTGTGAATGTGTGTTTGATGAGTGCAAAGTGAAAATGCTGCATGAACCTTGTTTTTGTAAAAGCTTCTCTTGTTTCCTTTGCTTCTTACAACTGTATATTTTTCAAGCATCATCTGTCATATTGAAGAAATAAGTTCATTCAGTAGCGTTATTTCTTTTTTTACTGTCATCATGTACACTTTTCTTGTCTCGAAGACGGCAGCATCCCCACCAAAGCCTAAAAATAAAGTATACCAGCGAAATGACAACATCTAGCACACATTTCTTCCGCAAAGAAAGAGCAAAGTCGGACAGGGGAGCTCCCACTTGTGGCGCTCTATAAAGATGTTTGACTTTTCACCAACTCAAAAGGCTCAGCCATAAGGCCGAGCCAGCCAAAAATAACTTCAACTCATTGGCGTTCCTCTCCACGGAAGTCTTTAGTAAAAGGCGAAAGACTTGTGCGTTATGAAGAGAAACAAGAGTCAGAACAGGCCTGTCTCAGAGAGCAGCTGAGGACCCTAGTCGTCCCAGCTACCACCGTCGCGGTGCGCCTCCCTTGGCTTGCCGCGTGCTAAATCCCAGCCTCCCCTCCATTGCCTCCCCCCCAGCATCTCCAGCCTGAAAAATCCAGGCCTGGCTTTTACATGGACACTACAAAGTCTGGGAAACGATCAGGCGTCTTCAGGGAGTCCGCGACCAATCATCGTAGCTGAAGTGCACTGTGTTGTTGAGCGGGGTTCCCTGGGTGATATCAGTAAATCAACTGACTGGTTGTGCACAATTCACTTGATAAAAACTTAGCCGCATTTTCCTTCAGCCACTGTAAAAGTTTGACTCCTAACTAAACGTGTGTGTCAGAGCTTGATTTTCTACAAAGCAAGAGAAAGGTGCACCGTTCCCGGCGGCACTGCAATGCCAGGTCGATGCGTGGAGTGAGTGGAGTGAGCGGAGCAAGCTCCCTTTTCAGCTCCCTCTCCTAAAAATGGGTTTAATACGTTATCCCCATATAGGGGACATATCAGATATTAAACTGATAAGAACAGATACTACACTTGATCTTAGCCAAAAGGCCGAGAAGCGATGAGGCCCAAGCGTTTGACGTCCAAATCAAGCTCTTGGTACAACCGTCACTTGTCGCGGTGTCCCGTTTGTAAGCCAGCTTATCAATTGCCGCCACTTAGCAACTCCGCCCATCTGTCTGCTGTGTACTTTTCCCTGCCGCTATACAAAGATGTTTGACCTTTCACCAACTCAAAAGGCTCAGCCATACGGCAAACCGGCCAAAAATAGCTTCAACTCATTGCTGTTCCACACCAAAACCTAGAAATAAAGCATACTAGAACAACATCTAGCACACATTTCTTCCACAAACAAGCAGCACAGTCGGACAGGAGAGCTCACACTTCATTTTGTCATGGAAAGGCCACGCCCACTTCCCCAATTCCAATGGGAACACGGGGAATTGTCATGACTAAACATGCCACTCTGTAGCGTACGCCAGAGAGCTTCTGCAGAGCAACACTGCCGCTTTGTGGACAGACTGCAAAAGCTGACATGTAACTCCAAATCAACAAAGCCACTTCACAAAATGGAGAGTCTTCAACAGGTTAGCGCATGGGCATTTCTGACACATTGTGTTTTCTTCTACACGCACGCAACAGGGGAGAGCGCGAACGCAGTCCCCCACTACCAGAAATTATGCAGTGGAGATTCCCACATTTGGGGAATTCGCAGGGGTCAGCACAGCCGGAGTGCAATGGCTGAGCCTCACCCTGGGTGAACCACCTTGTTGATCATGGTATCTCCCCTGCCAGGTAAGTATGAGCTGCAGTTGGAAGAGAGCGGGTGGTGGTCACCAGGCACAGCGCTCTGGCTGACGGTGCCTACAATGCATAATCCCACATTTCAGCGCCTTGAGCATCAGCTCCCCTTTGTCTGTTACATTTATGGCTGAAAAGACACAAACACTGCTGCAAATAGGCTGCGGCGTGCGGCAAACGCGCTTTGTTGGATCTACCCATCATGCACTGCTCTGCCAAAAACAAAGGAACACTGTGTGAAATGCCACTAGTCAAGCTGTCTCTTGGGAAAGAAAGCAAAGGCCCACGTGGGACACTTTTCAAAACATTTGACTAAATGAACTAAACACTGACATGAACTACTAACATGTATTGACTCAGCGAAAACCTTGGAGCTGATCTGGACTTTCCTGTGGTTTCCTCTCGTCCTTGTAACAGCAGTAGCTCCTCCCTTCCTTGTCAATAATTGTGCAGAAATATCTGAGGGCTTCTTTCTTCCTAAATCATAAGCAAGTCCTGTCCAGTCCAACTGTTTCTGCTCCTGTTTGACTTCTGAACTTGTCTCTGGCTGTGTGTCCACTTACTGCAGCCTCTGACATCAGACTGTAGAATCTTGATACATCAAAGGCATCAAAGGACAAACACACGCTCACACATACCGGTACTTATATCTTTGTGAGGACACTCTCTGGCATAATGCTTTCCCTCGCCCTAACCTCTCTCTCTCTTAGCATCTCAGACCTATGTCAGTACCTGTGCCTCTGTCAAAGAATACAAAAAAAAAAAAACACTAGACCTGTACACACATAAAGTCATGTATTCATGTAGTCATCTGTGAATGTGTGTTTGATGAGTGCAAAGTGAAAATGCTGCATGAACCTTGTTTTTGTAAAAGCTTCTCTTGTTTCCTTTGTTTCTTACAACTGTATATTTTTCAAGCATCATCTGTCATATTGAAGAAATAAGTTCATTCAGTAGCGTTATTTCTTTTTTTACTGTCATCATGTACACTTTTCTTGTCTCGAAGACGGCAGCATCCCCACCAAAGCCTAAAAAGAAAGTATACCAGCGAAATGACAACATCTAGCACACATTTCTTCCGCAAAGAAAGAGCAAAGTCGGACAGGGGAGCTCCCACTTGTGGCGCTCTATAAAGATGTTTGACTTTTCACCAACTCAAAAGGCTCAGCCATAAGGCCGAGCCAGCCAAAAATAACTTCAACTCATTGGTGTTCCTCTCCACGGAAGTCTTTAGTAAAAGGCGAAAGACTTGTGCGTTATGAAGAGAAACAAGAGTCAGAACAGGCCTGTCTCAGAGAGCAGCTGAGGACCCTAGTCGTCCCAGCTACCACCGTCGCGGTGCGCCTCCCTTGGCTTGCCGCGTGCTAAATCCCAGCCTCCCCTCCATTGCCCCCCCAGCATCTCCAGCCTGAAAAATCCAGGCCTGGCTTTTACATGGACACTACAAAGTCTGGGAAACGATCAGGCGTCTTCAGGGAGTCCGCGACCAATCATCGTAGCTGAAGTGCACTGTGTTGTTGAGCGGGGTTCCCTGGGTGATATCAGTAAATCAACTGACTGGTTGTGCACAATTCACTTGATAAAAACTTAGCCGCATTTTCCTTCAGCCACTGTAAAAGTTTGACTCCTAACTAAACGTGTGTGTCAGAGCTTGATTTTCTACAAAGCAAGAGAAAGGTGCACCGTTCCCGGCGGCACTGCAATGCCAGGTCGATGCGTGGAGTGAGCGGAGCAAGCTCCCTTTTCAGCTCCCTCTCCTAAAAATGGGTTTAATACGTTATCCCCATATAGGGGACATATCAGATATTAAACTGATAAGAACAGATACTACACTTGATCTTAGCCAAAAGGCCGAGAAGCGATGAGGCCCAAGCGTTTGACGTCCAAATCAAGCTCTTGGTACAACCGTCACTTGTCGCGGTGTCCCGTTTGTAAGCCAGCTTATCAATTGCCGCCACTTAGCAACTCCGCCCATCTGTCTGCTGTGTACTTTTCCCTGCCGCTATACAAAGATGTTTGACCTTTCACCAACTCAAAAGGCTCAGCCATACGGCAAACCGGCCAAAAATAGCTTCAACTCATTGCTGTTCCACACCAAAGCCTAGAAATAAAGCATACTAGAACAACATCTAGCACACATTTCTTCCACAAACAAGCAGCACAGTCGGACAGGAGAGCTCACACTTCATTTTGTCATGGAAAGGCCACGCCCACTTCCCCAAGTCCAATGGGAACACGGGGAATTGTCATGACTAAACACGCCACTCTGTAGCGTACGCCAGAGAGCTTCTGCAGAGCAACACTGCCGCTTTGTGGACAGACTGCAAAAGCTGACATGTAACTCCAAATCAACAAAGCCACTTCACAAAATGGAGAGCCTTCAACAGGTTAGCGCATGGGCATTCCTGACACATTGTGTTTTCTTCTACACGCACGCAACAGGGGAGAGCGCGAACGCAGTCCCCCACTACCAGAAATTATGCAGTCGAGATTCCCACATTTGGGGAATTCGCAGGGGTCAGCACAGCCGGAGTGCAATGGCTGAGCCTCGCCCTGGGTGAACCACCTTGTTGATCATGGTATCTCCCCTGCCAGGTAAGTATGAGCTGCAGTTGGAAGAGAGCGGGTGGTGGTCACCAGGCACAGCGCTCTGGCTGACGGTGCCTACAATGCATAATCCCACATTTCAGCGCCTTGAGCATCAGCTCCCCTTTGTCTGTTACATTTATGGCTGAAAAGACACAAACACTGCTGCAAATAGGCTGCGGCGTGCGGCAAACGCGCTTTGTTGGATCTACCCATCATGCACTGCTCTGCCAAAAACAAAGGAACACTGTGTGAAATGCCCCTAGTCAAGCTGTCTCTTGGGAAAGAAAGCAAAGGCCCACGTGGGACACTTTTCAAAACATTTGACTAAATGAACTAAACACTGACATGAACTACTAACATGCATTGACTCACCGAAAACCTTGGAGCTGATCTGGACTTTCCTGTGGTTTCCTCTTGTCCTTGTAACAGCAGTAGCTCCTCCCTTCCTTGTCAATAATTGTGCAGAAATATCTGAGGGCTTCTTTCTTCCTAAATCATAAGCAAGTCCTGTCCAGTCCAACTGTTTCTGCTCCTGTTTGACTTCTGAACTTGTCTCTGGCTGTGTGTCCACTTACTGCAGCCTCTGACATCAGACTGTAGAATCTTGATACATCAAAGGCATCAAAGGACAAACACACGCTCACACATACCGGTACTTATATCTTTGTGAGGACACTCTCTGGCATAATGCTTTCCCTCGCCCTAACCTCTCTCTCTCTTAGCATCTCAGACCTATGTCAGTAGCAGTGCCTCTGTCAAAGAATACAAAAAAAAAAAAAAACACTAGACCTGTACACACATAAAGTCATGTATTCATGTAGTCATCTGTGAATGTGTGTTTGATGAGTGCAAAGTGAAAATGCTGCATGAACCTTGTTTTTGTAAAAGCTTCTCTTGTTTCCTTTGCTTCTTACAACTGTATATTTTTCAAGCATCATCTGTCATATTGAAGAAATAAGTTCATTCAGTAGCGTTATTTCTTTTTTTACTGTCATCATGTACACTTTTCTTGTCTCGAAGACGGCAGCATCCCCACCAAAGCCTAAAAATAAAGTATACCAGCGAAATGACAACATCTAGCACACATTTCTTCCGCAAAGAAAGAGCAAAGTCGGACAGGGGAGCTCCCACTTTTGGCGCTCTATAAAGATGTTTGACTTTTCACCAACTCAAAAGGCTCAGCCATAAGGCCGAGCCAGCCAAAAATAACTTCAACTCATTGGTGTTCCTCTCCACGGAAGTCTTTAGTAAAAGGCGAAAGACTTGTGCGTTATGAAGAGAAACAAGAGTCAGAACAGGCCTGTCTCAGAGAGCAGCTGAGGACCCTAGTCGTCCCAGCTACCACCGTCGCGGTGCGCCTCCCTTGGCTTGCCGCGTGCTAAATCCCAGCCTCCCCTCCATTGCCCCCCCAGCATCTCCAGCCTGAAAAATCCAGGCCTGGCTTTTACATGGACACTACAAAGTCTGGGAAACGATCAGGCGTCTTCAGGGAGTCCGCGACCAATCATCGTAGCTGAAGTGCACTGTGTTGTTGAGCGGGGTTCCCTGGGTGATATCAGTAAATCAACTGACTGGTTGTGCACAATTCACTTGATAAAAACTTAGCCGCATTTTCCTTCAGCCACTGTAAAAGTTTGACTCCTAACTAAACATGTGTGTCAGAGCTTGATTTTCTACAAAGCAAGAGAAAGGTGCACCGTTCCCGGCGGCACTGCAATGCCAGGTCGATGCGTGGAGTGAGCAGAGCAAGCTCCCTTTTCAGCTCCCTCTCCTAAAAATGGGTTTAATACGTTATCCCCATATAGGGGATATATCAGATATTAAACTGATAAGAACAGATACTACACTTGATCTTAGCCAAAAGGCCGAGAAGCGATGAGGCCCAAGCGCTTGACGTCCAAATCAAGCTCTTGGTACAACCGTCACTTGTCGCGGTGTCCCGTTTGTAAGCCAGCTTATCAATTGCCGCCACTTAGCAACTCCGCCCATCTGTCTGCTGTGTACTTTTCCCTGCCGCTATACAAAGATGTTTGACCTTTCACCAACTCAAAAGGCTCAGCCATACGGCAAACCGGCCAAAAATAGCTTCAACTCATTGCTGTTCCACACCAAAGCCTAGAAATAAAGCATACTAGAACAACATCTAGCACACATTTCTTCCACAAACAAGCAGCACAGTCGGACAGGAGAGCTCACACTTCATTTTGTCATGGAAAGGCCACGCCCACTTCCCCAATTCCAATGGGAACACGGGGAATTGTCATGACTAAACACGCCACTCTGTAGCGCACGCCAGAGAGCTTCTGCAGAGCAACACTGCCGCTTTGTGGACAGACTGCAAAAGCTGACATGTAACTCCAAATCAACAAAGCCACTTCACAAAATGGAGAGCCTTCAAGAGGTTAGCGCATGGGCATTCCTGACACATTGTGTTTTCTTCTACACGCACGCAACAGGGGAGAGCGCGAACGCAGTCCCCCACTACCAGAAATTATGCAGTCGAGATTCCCACATTTGGGGAATTCGCAGGGGTCAGCACAGCCGGAGTGCAATGGCTGAGCCTCGCCCTGGGTGAACCACCTTGTTGATCATGGTATCTCCCCTGCCAGGTAAGTATGAGCTGCAGCTGGAAGAGAGCGGGTGGTGGTCACCAGGCACAGCGCTCTGGCTGACGGTGCCTACAATGCATAATCCCACATTTCAGCGCCTTGAGCATCAGCTCCCCTTTGTCTGTTACATTTATGGCTGAAAAGACACAAACACTGCTGCAAATAGGCTGCGGCGTGCGGCAAACGCGCTTTGTTGGATCTACCCATCATGCACTGCTCTGCCAAAAACAAAGGAACACTGTGTGAAATGCCACTAGTCAAGCTGTCTCTTGGGAAAGAAAGCAAAGGCCCACGTGGGACACTTTTCAAAACATTTGACTAAATGAACTAAACACTGACATGAACTACTAACATGTATTGACTCAGCGAAAACCTTGGAGCTGATCTGGACTTTCCTGTGGTTTCCTCTTGTCCTTGTAACAGCAGTAGCTCCTCCCTTCCTTGTCAATAATTGTGCAGAAATATCTGAGGGCTTCTTTCTTCCTAAATCATAAGCAAGTCCTGTCCAGTCCAACTGTTTCTGCTCCTGTTTGACTTCTGAACTTGTCTCTGCCTGTGTGTCCACTTACTGCAGCCTCTGACATCAGACTGTAGAATCTTGATACATCAAAGGCATCAAAGGACAAACACACGCTCACACATACCGGTACTTATATCTTTGTGAGGACACTCTCTGGCATAATGCTTTCCCTCGCCCTAACCTCTCTCTCTCTTAGCATCTCAGACCTATGTCAGTAGCAGTGCCTCTGTCAAAGAATACAAAAAAAAAAACACTAGACCTGTACACACATAAAGTCATGTATTCATGTAGTCATCTGTGAATGTGTGTTTGATGAGTGCAAAGTGAAAATGCTGCATGAACCTTGTTTTTGTAAAAGCTTCTCTTGTTTCCTTTGCTTCTTACAACTGTATATTTTTCAAGCATCATCTGTCATATTGAAGAAATAAGTTCATTCAGTAGCGTTATTTCTTTTTTTACTGTCATCATGTACACTTTTCTTGTCTCGAAGACGGCAGCATCCCCACCAAAGCCTAAAAATAAAGTATACCAGCGAAATGACAACATCTAGCACACATTTCTTCCGCAAAGAAAGAGCAAAGTCGGACAGGGGAGCTCCCACTTGTGGCGCTCTATAAAGATGTTTGACTTTTCACCAACTCAAAAGGCTCAGCCATAAGGCCGAGCCAGCCAAAAATAACTTCAACTCATTGGTGTTCCTCTCCACGGAAGTCTTTAGTAAAAGGCGAAAGACTTGTGCGTTATGAAGAGAAACAAGAGTCAGAACAGGCCTGTCTCAGAGAGCAGCTGAGGACCCTAGTCGTCCCAGCTACCACCGTCGCGGTGCGCCTCCCTTGGCTTGCCGCGTGCTAAATCCCAGCCTCCCCTCCATTGCCCCCCCAGCATCTCCAGCCTGAAAAATCCAGGCCTGGCTTTTACATGGACACTACAAAGTCTGGGAAACGATCAGGCGTCTTCAGGGAGTCCGCGACCAATCATCGTAGCTGAAGTGCACTGTGTTGTTGAGCGGGGTTCCCTGGGTGATATCAGTAAATCAACTGACTGGTTGTGCACAATTCACTTGATAAAAACTTAGCCGCATTTTCCTTCAGCCACTGTAAAAGTTTGACTCCTAACTAAACGTGTGTGTCAGAGCTTGATTTTCTACAAAGCAAGAGAAAGGTGCACCGTTCCCGGCGGCACTGCAATGCCAGGTCGATGCGTGGAGTGAGCGGAGCAAGCTCCCTTTTCAGCTCCCTCTCCTAAAAATGGGTTTAATACGTTATCCCCATATAGGGGACATATCAGATATTAAACTGATAAGAACAGATACTACACTTGATCTTAGCCAAAAGGCCGAGAAGCGATGAGGCCCAAGCGTTTGACGTCCAAATCAAGCTCTTGGTACAACCGTCACTTGTCGCGGTGTCCCGTTTGTAAGCCAGCTTGTCAATTGCCGCCACTTAGCAACTCCGCCCATCTGTCTGCCGTGTACTTTTCCCTGCCGCTATACAAAGATGTTTGACCTTTCACCAACTCAAAAGGCTCAGCCATACGGCAAAGCCGGCCAAAAATAGCTTCAACTCATTGCTGTTCCACACCAAAACCTAGAAATAAAGCATACTAGAACAACATCTAGCACACATTTCTTCCACAAACAAGCAGCACAGTCGGACAGGAGAGCTCACACTTCATTTTGTCATGGAAAGGCCACGCCCGCTTCCCCAATTCCAATGGGAACACGGGGAATTGTCATGACTAAACACGCCACTCTGTAGCGTACGCCAGAGAGCTTCTGCAGAGCAACACTGCCGCTTTGTGGACAGACTGCAAAAGCTGACATGTAACTCCAAATCAACAAAGCCACTTCACAAAATGGAGAGCCTTCAGCAGGTTAGCACATGGGCATTCCTGACACATTGTGTTTTCTTCTACACGCACGCAACAGGGGAGAGCGCGAACGCAGTCCCCCACTACCAGAAATTATGCAGTCGAGATTCCCACATTTGGGGAATTCGCAGGGGTCAGCACAGCCGGAGTGCAATGGCTGAGCCTCGCCCTGGGTGAACCACCTTGTTGATCATGGTATCTCCCCTGCCAGGTAAGTATGAGCTGCAGCTGGAAGAGAGCGGGTGGTGGTCACCAGGCACAGCGCTCTGGCTGACGGTGCCTACAATGCATAATCCCACATTTCAGCGCCTTGAGCATCAGCTCCCCTTTGTCTGTTACATTTATGGCTGAAAAGACACAAACACTGCTGCAAATAGGCTGCGGCGTGCGGCAAACGCGCTTTGTTGGATCTACCCATCATGCACTGCTCTGCCAAAAACAAAGGAACACTGTGTGAAATGCCACTAGTCAAGCTGTCTCTTGGGAAAGAAAGCAAAGGCCCACGTGGGACACTTTTCAAAACATTTGACTAAATGAACTAAACACTGACATGAACTACTAACATGTATTGACTCAGCGAAAACCTTGGAGCTGATCTGGACTTTCCTGTGGTTTCCTCTTGTCCTTGTAACAGCAGTAGCTCCTCCCTTCCTTGTCAATAATTGTGCAGAAATATCTGAGGGCTTCTTTCTTCCTAAATCATAAGCAAGTCCTGTCCAGTCCAACTGTTTCTGCTCCTGTTTGACTTCTAAACTTGTCTCTGGCTGTGTGTCCACTTACTGCAGCCTCTGACATCAGACTGTAGAATCTTGATACATCAAAGGCATCAAAGGACAAACACACGCTCACACATACCGGTACTTATATCTTTGTGAGGACACTCTCTGGCATAATGCTTTCCCTCGCCCTAACCTCTCTCTCTCTTAGCATCTCAGACCTATGTCAGTACCTGTGCCTCTGTCAAAGAATACAAAAAAAAAAAAAACACTAGACCTGTACACACATAAAGTCATGTATTCATGTAGTCATCTGTGAATGTGTGTTTGATGAGTGCAAAGTGAAAATGCTGCATGAACCTTGTTTTTGTAAAAGCTTCTCTTGTTTCCTTTGTTTCTTACAACTGTATATTTTTCAAGCATCATCTGTCATATTGAAGAAATAAGTTCATTCAGTAGCGTTATTTCTTTTTTTACTGTCATCATGTACACTTTTCTTGTCTCGAAGACGGCAGCATCCCCACCAAAGCCTAAAAAGAAAGTATACCAGCGAAATGACAACATCTAGCACACATTTCTTCCGCAAAGAAAGAGCAAAGTCGGACAGGGGAGCTCCCACTTGTGGCGCTCTATAAAGATGTTTGACTTTTCACCAACTCAAAAGGCTCAGCCATAAGGCCGAGCCAGCCAAAAATAACTTCAACTCATTGGTGTTCCTCTCCACGGAAGTCTTTAGTAAAAGGCGAAAGACTTGTGCGTTATGAAGAGAAACAAGAGTCAGAACAGGCCTGTCTCAGAGAGCAGCTGAGGACCCTAGTCGTCCCAGCTACCACCGTCGCGGTGCGCCTCCCTTGGCTTGCCGCGTGCTAAATCCCAGCCTCCCCTCCATTGCCCCCCCAGCATCTCCAGCCTGAAAAATCCAGGCCTGGCTTTTACATGGACACTACAAAGTCTGGGAAACGATCAGGCGTCTTCAGGGAGTCCGCGACCAATCATCGTAGCTGAAGTGCACTGTGTTGTTGAGCGGGGTTCCCTGGGTGATATCAGTAAATCAACTGACTGGTTGTGCACAATTCACTTGATAAAAACTTAGCCGCATTTTCCTTCAGCCACTGTAAAAGTTTGACTCCTAACTAAACGTGTGTGTCAGAGCTTGATTTTCTACAAAGCAAGAGAAAGGTGCACCGTTCCCGGCGGCACTGCAATGCCAGGTCGATGCGTGGAGTGAGCGGAGCAAGCTCCCTTTTCAGCTCCCTCTCCTAAAAATGGGTTTAATACGTTATCCCCATATAGGGGACATATCAGATATTAAACTGATAAGAACAGATACTACACTTGATCTTAGCCAAAAGGCCGAGAAGCGATGAGGCCCAAGCGTTTGACGTCCAAATCAAGCTCTTGGTACAACCGTCACTTGTCGCGGTGTCCCGTTTGTAAGCCAGCTTATCAATTGCCGCCACTTAGCAACTCCGCCCATCTGTCTGCTGTGTACTTTTCCCTGCCGCTATACAAAGATGTTTGACCTTTCACCAACTCAAAAGGCTCAGCCATACGGCAAACCGGCCAAAAATAGCTTCAACTCATTGCTGTTCCACACCAAAGCCTAGAAATAAAGCATACTAGAACAACATCTAGCACACATTTCTTCCACAAACAAGCAGCACAGTCGGACAGGAGAGCTCACACTTCATTTTGTCATGGAAAGGCCACGCCCACTTCCCCAAGTCCAATGGGAACACGGGGAATTGTCATGACTAAACACGCCACTCTGTAGCGTACGCCAGAGAGCTTCTGCAGAGCAACACTGCCGCTTTGTGGACAGACTGCAAAAGCTGACATGTAACTCCAAATCAACAAAGCCACTTCACAAAATGGAGAGCCTTCAACAGGTTAGCGCATGGGCATTCCTGACACATTGTGTTTTCTTCTACACGCACGCAACAGGGGAGAGCGCGAACGCAGTCCCCCACTACCAGAAATTATGCAGTCGAGATTCCCACATTTGGGGAATTCGCAGGGGTCAGCACAGCCGGAGTGCAATGGCTGAGCCTCGCCCTGGGTGAACCACCTTGTTGATCATGGTATCTCCCCTGCCAGGTAAGTATGAGCTGCAGTTGGAAGAGAGCGGGTGGTGGTCACCAGGCACAGCGCTCTGGCTGACGGTGCCTACAATGCATAATCCCACATTTCAGCGCCTTGAGCATCAGCTCCCCTTTGTCTGTTACATTTATGGCTGAAAAGACACAAACACTGCTGCAAATAGGCTGCGGCGTGCGGCAAACGCGCTTTGTTGGATCTACCCATCATGCACTGCTCTGCCAAAAACAAAGGAACACTGTGTGAAATGCCCCTAGTCAAGCTGTCTCTTGGGAAAGAAAGCAAAGGCCCACGTGGGACACTTTTCAAAACATTTGACTAAATGAACTAAACACTGACATGAACTACTAACATGCATTGACTCACCGAAAACCTTGGAGCTGATCTGGACTTTCCTGTGGTTTCCTCTTGTCCTTGTAACAGCAGTAGCTCCTCCCTTCCTTGTCAATAATTGTGCAGAAATATCTGAGGGCTTCTTTCTTCCTAAATCATAAGCAAGTCCTGTCCAGTCCAACTGTTTCTGCTCCTGTTTGACCTCTGAACTTGTCTCTGGCTGTGTGTCCACTTACTGCAGCCTCTGACATCAGACTGTAGAATCTTGATACATCAAAGGCATCAAAGGACAAACACACGCTCACACATACCGGTACTTATATCTTTGTGAGGACACTCTCTGGCATAATGCTTTCCCTCGCCCTAACCTCTCTCTCTCTTAGCATCTCAGACCTATGTCAGTAGCAGTGCCTCTGTCAAAGAATACAAAAAAAAAAAAAAACACTAGACCTGTACACACATAAAGTCATGTATTCATGTAGTCATCTGTGAATGTGTGTTTGATGAGTGCAAAGTGAAAATGCTGCATGAACCTTGTTTTTGTAAAAGCTTCTCTTGTTTCCTTTGCTTCTTACAACTGTATATTTTTCAAGCATCATCTGTCATATTGAAGAAATAAGTTCATTCAGTAGCGTTATTTCTTTTTTTACTGTCATCATGTACACTTTTCTTGTCTCGAAGACGGCAGCATCCCCACCAAAGCCTAAAAATAAAGTATACCAGCGAAATGACAACATCTAGCACACATTTCTTCCGCAAAGAAAGAGCAAAGTCGGACAGGGGAGCTCCCACTTGTGGCGCTCTATAAAGATGTTTGACTTTTCACCAACTCAAAAGGCTCAGCCATAAGGCCGAGCCAGCCAAAAATAACTTCAACTCATTGGTGTTCCTCTCCACGGAAGTCTTTAGTAAAAGGCGAAAGACTTGTGCGTTATGAAGAGAAACAAGAGTCAGAACAGGCCTGTCTCAGAGAGCAGCTGAGGACCCTAGTCGTCCCAGCTACCACCGTCGCGGTGCGCCTCCCTTGGCTTGCCTCCCTTGGCTTGCCGCGTGCTAAATCCCAGCCTCCCCTCCATTGCCCCCCCAGCATCTCCAGCCTGAAAAATCCAGGCCTGGCTTTTACATGGACACTACAAAGTCTGGGAAACGATCAGGCGTCTTCAGGGAGTCCGCGACCAATCATCGTAGCTGAAGTGCACTGTGTTGTTGAGCGGGGTTCCCTGGGTGATATCAGTAAATCAACTGACTGGTTGTGCACAATTCACTTGATAAAAACTTAGCCGCATTTTCCTTCAGCCACTGTAAAAGTTTGACTCCTAACTAAACATGTGTGTCAGAGCTTGATTTTCTACAAAGCAAGAGAAAGGTGCACCGTTCCCGGCGGCACTGCAATGCCAGGTCGATGCGTGGAGTGAGCAGAGCAAGCTCCCTTTTCAGCTCCCTCTCCTAAAAATGGGTTTAATACGTTATCCCCATATAGGGGATATATCAGATATTAAACTGATAAGAACAGATACTACACTTGATCTTAGCCAAAAGGCCGAGAAGCGATGAGGCCCAAGCGCTTGACGTCCAAATCAAGCTCTTGGTACAACCGTCACTTGTCGCGGTGTCCCGTTTGTAAGCCAGCTTATCAATTGCCGCCACTTAGCAACTCCGCCCATCTGTCTGCTGTGTACTTTTCCCTGCCGCTATACAAAGATGTTTGACCTTTCACCAACTCAAAAGGCTCAGCCATACGGCAAACCGGCCAAAAATAGCTTCAACTCATTGCTGTTCCACACCAAAGCCTAGAAATAAAGCATACTAGAACAACATCTAGCACACATTTCTTCCACAAACAAGCAGCACAGTCGGACAGGAGAGCTCACACTTCATTTTGTCATGGAAAGGCCACGCCCACTTCCCCAATTCCAATGGGAACACGGGGAATTGTCATGACTAAACACGCCACTCTGTAGCGCACGCCAGAGAGCTTCTGCAGAGCAACACTGCCGCTTTGTGGACAGACTGCAAAAGCTGACATGTAACTCCAAATCAACAAAGCCACTTCACAAAATGGAGAGCCTTCAAGAGGTTAGCGCATGGGCATTCCTGACACATTGTGTTTTCTTCTACACGCACGCAACAGGGGAGAGCGCGAACGCAGTCCCCCACTACCAGAAATTATGCAGTCGAGATTCCCACATTTGGGGAATTCGCAGGGGTCAGCACAGCCGGAGTGCAATGGCTGAGCCTCGCCCTGGGTGAACCACCTTGTTGATCATGGTATCTCCCCTGCCAGGTAAGTATGAGCTGCAGCTGGAAGAGAGCGGGTGGTGGTCACCAGGCACAGCGCTCTGGCTGACGGTGCCTACAATGCATAATCCCACATTTCAGCGCCTTGAGCATCAGCTCCCCTTTGTCTGTTACATTTATGGCTGAAAAGACACAAACACTGCTGCAAATAGGCTGCGGCGTGCGGCAAACGTGCTTTGTTGGATCTACCCATCATGCACTGCTCTGCCAAAAACAAAGGAACACTGTGAAATGCCACTAGTCAAGCTGTCTCTTGGGAAAGAAAGCAAAGGCCCACGTGGGACACTTTTCAAAACATTTGACTAAATGAACTAAACACTGACATGAACTACTAACATGTATTGACTTACTGAAAACCTTGGAGCTGATCTGGACTTTCCTGTGGTTTCCTCTTGTCCTTGTAACAGCAGTAGCTCCTCCCTTCCTTGTCAATAATTGTGCAGAAATATCTGAGGGCTTCTTTCTTCCTAAATCATAAGCAAGTCCTGTCCAGTCCAACTGTTTCTGCTCCTGTTTGACTTCTAAACTTGTCTCTGGCTGTGTGTCCACTTACTGCAGCCTCTGACATCAGACTGTAGAATCTTGATACATCAAAGGCATCAAAGGACAAACACACGCTCACACATACCGGTACTTATATCTTTGTGAGGACACTCTCTGGCATAATGCTTTCCCTCGCCCTAACCTCTCTCTCTCTTAGCATCTCAGACCTATGTCAGTACCTGTGCCTCTGTTAAAGAATACAAAAAAAAAAAAACACTAGACCTGTACACACATAAAGTCATGTATTCATGTAGTCATCTGTGAATGTGTGTTTGATGAGTGCAAAGTGAAAATGCTGCATGAACCTTGTTTTTGTAAAAGCTTCTCTTGTTTCCTTTGCTTCTTACAACTGTATATTTTTCAAGCATCATCTGTCATATTGAAGAAATAAGTTCATTCAGTAGCGTTATTTCTTTTTTTACTGTCATCATGTACACTTTTCTTGTCTCGAAGACGGCAGCATCCCCACCAAAGCCTAAAAATAAAGTATACCAGCGAAATGACAACATCTAGCACACATTTCTTCCGCAAAGAAAGAGCAAAGTCGGACAGGGGAGCTCCCACTTGTGGCGCTCTATAAAGATGTTTGACTTTTCACCAACTCAAAAGGCTCAGCCATAAGGCCGAGCCAGCCAAAAATAACTTCAACTCATTGGTGTTCCTCTCCACGGAAGTCTTTAGTAAAAGGCGAAAGACTTGTGTGTTATGAAGAGAAACAAGAGTCAGAACAGGCCTGTCTCAGAGAGCAGCTGAGGACCCTAGTCGTCCCAGCTACCACCGTCGCGGTGCGCCTCCCTTGGCTTGCCGCGTGCTAAATCCCAGCCTCCCCTCCATTGCCCCCCAGCATCTCCAGCCTGAAAAATCCAGGCCTGGCTTTTACATGGACACTACAAAGTCTGGGAAACGATCAGGCGTCTTCAGGGAGTCCGCGACCAATCATCGTAGCTGAAGTGCACTGTGTTGTTGAGCGGGGTTCCCTGGGTGATATCAGTAAATCAACTGACTGGTTGTGCACAATTCACTTGATAAAAACTTAGGCGCATTTTCCTTCAGCCACTGTAAAAGTTTGACTCCTAACTAAACGTGTGTGTCAGAGCTTGATTTTCTACAAAGCAAGAGAAAGGTGCACCGTTCCCGGCGGCACTGCAATGCCAGATCGATGCGTGGAGTGAGCGGAGCAAGCTCCCTTTTCAGCTCCCTCTCCTAAAAATGGGTTTAATACGTTATCCCCATATAGGGGACATATCAGATATTAAACTGATAAGAACAGATACTACACTTGATCTTAGCCAAAAGGCCGAGAAGCGATGAGGCCCAAGCGTTTGACGTCCAAATCAAGCTCTTGGTACAACCGTCACTTGTCGCGGTGTCCCGTTTGTAAGCCAGCTTATCAATTGCCACCACTTAGCAACTCCGCCCATCTGTCTGCCGTGTACTTTTCCCTGCCGCTATACAAAGATGTTTGACCTTTCACCAACTCAAAAGGCTCAGCCATACGGCAAACCGGCCAAAAATAGCTTCAACTCATTGCTGTTCCACACCAAAGCCTAGAAATAAAGCATACTAGAACAACATCTAGCACACATTGTAGCAAACCCCGGCCAGACAATGGTTTCGTGTACAGATGCTTCAGAGGATTTTTATTGAGGTTCACAATTTAGCCGTTAGTATCGAACAAAAATAAATTCCTTTCCTTTTTCCCTTTCCTTCTCCTCTGTGAACACCGTAAGAGCTAAAAGACAGACAATAACAAAAAAGCTCTTACAAACACAACCAAGCACAAAAATAATAATACGCTACATTAATAATACAAATAAACCCTAATTTCAAAACCGTTAACGTAAACTACTTAGCAGAGATGCGCCGAAAAAATGCTAAAGCTAGCTTGAGACGAAAACTAACGTTCGGCGTAACATTTACAACAAAATTACACAAACATTCTCTCACCGTTACATTTATGAGTACGAACAAAATAATACAACATTGCAAAATAAAATTACCTTGTTCCCATATCCAGCCAAGGAGCTAAAATTACCGAAGTGTATGAGTGTCCGTAGGTCGGTAAAAACAACGTTAAACCGGAAGTACATTCAAAATAAAAGTCTTCGAACAAAGTAGGACTTACAAGAATAAAAGCATACGAAAAGAACTAGAATCATTTACACTCCCACCAATCATGAGTGAATAATGGAACAGTATACAATTTACATTAGGCACGAATGATTTTTAACTGAAATGATTCCCTTTTCATGCACCATAAAGGAATAAATGAACCATGTACTACATAAGCTTACGATCTATAGAGGGAGAGCATCATAAACTAAAGGGAGAATTAGCACATTTAGTCACTTTCCAGCAGCAAGACTAACTTCTGGACTGGACGTTCAACTTCTGACAGTTTGCTAAGACGTTCTCCCTTCTTGCCGAGCTGCTTGTCACCAAGGCAGACTTTGACTCTCCTTACTAGTCCATCCTTGCCAGCCACAGCTTGTGAAACTCTACCAAGCCTCCATTCATTTCGGTGAGCATCTTCTGCCTTCAGGATCACAATATCTCCTACTTGCAGATTTCTTCTCGGCTTATGCCACCGCTGTCTGAGAGTAATGTTGGCAAGGTATTCCTTTCGCCATCGACTCCAGAACTGTTCTGCCAGGTACTGAACATGACGCCATCTTTTCTTGCCATACATGTCCTCCTTAACGAATACACCTGGAGGAGGTAAGACCTTGCTGGATTTCAGAGTCAAAAGGTGATTAGGGGTGAGTGGCTCGAGACTATGGGGATCACTAAGGTTCTCAACAGTCAGTGGCCGACCATTAACAATCGCCATGGCTTCATAGAAGAACGCACGTAGTGAAGCATCATTTAGCCTACCAGGGGAAAGGGCGAGTGTGGACCTCAGGATGCCTCTCACTGTTCTTATTTGCCTTTCCCACACTCCTCCAACGTGGCTTGAGTAAGGTGCATTCATGCTAAAGTCACATTGCTTCTCAGCAAGAAATGCAGTCAGCCGGTCTGCATCAAGTTCCTTTAGAGCCCCTTTGAGTTCATTTTTGGCTCCAACAAAGTTGCTGCCTTGGTCAGATTTGATCTGACGTACAGAGCCACGTATGGAGATGAAACATCGAAGGCCATTTATGAGAGAGTCCGTTGACATGTCTTCAAGCATTTCCAGATGAATAGCACGGGAGCTGAGGCAAGTGAAGAGAAGACCGTACCTCTTGTTCTCCTTTCTTCCTTGCTTGGTGATGAACGGACCAAAACAATCCATACCACAGTGAGTGAAAGGAGGGGATGGTTCTACACGTTCAGGAGGTAGATCAGCCATCCTTTGCTCTTCAGTTGGTTTCCGTTGCCGCCTGCAGGTGACACACTGATGAATGTAGGATGCCACTGCCCGGTTAATTCCTGGAATCCAGTAGCCGTTGGACCTGATTTCATTGATGGTGAGACCTTTACCTTGATGTTTTGTCCTTTCATGGTAATGAGCGATGATCATCCTTGTGATGTGATGACCTTTAGGTATGATGGCAGGATGTTTGATTGATTCTGGGAGAGAAGAATGGCGAAGTCTCCCTCCTACCCGAAGGACACCGTCTTCGTCAAGGAAAGCATCAAGAGAGTACAGTTCGCTGCGAGATGTTAGAGAACTCCCTTTGCTGAGCAGATGTAGCTCCTCTTGATATGCACTTTTCTGCAGATCTTTGATTATGTGATGTTCTGCTTCTTCTCGTTCTGTCACTGTGGTGAGGTCATTTGATTTGTTCTTGCTGATGCGTCTTAGAAGGCGCGCTACAGCTCGAGTAGCCAGTGACCAAGATGAGAGCTTGGACAAGCGATCAACGAGGCTTACTTGTTCCGTGGTTCTTGTGCTAAGCACCGCAGCATGTCTGATTTCTGGATCTCCAATAGTCAGCTCTGGAACTTCCTCTGCTGACAGCGTGATCTCCTTGTTCCATAAGAACTCGGGTCCAGTGAACCAAGTTGATGAGAGAAGCTCACTGGGAGTCAAACCCCGAGAAGCGTGGTCAGCAGGATTCTCGTTGGTTGGAACATATCTCCATTGTTGAGGCAGTGAACTGAGATGAATTTTCTGAACCCGGTTGGCTACAAAGGTGTGGAATCGCCGTGCTTCATTTCTTATGTAACCTAAGACCACTTTGGAGTCAGTCCAGAAAAACTCCTCAGCATCAGTGAATCCAAGTTCCTCCTTGAGCAAGTTGCTCATCTTCACTGAGACAACTGCCGCTGTCAATTCCAGTCTTGGAATAGTTGTGACCTTTGTTGGTGAGACACGTGATTTCCCTATGATTAGGACACAGTGAACATCTCCTTCTTCGTTTTGCAGTCTCAGGTATGAACACTGGCCATAACCTTTCAAACTTGCATCTGAGAAATGATGCAGCTCCATCTTCAAGACCTTGCCAAAGCCAGCAGGTGCGTAAGTGCGAGATATAGTGACCTTATCCAAGTGGGCTAGATCCCTTCTCCACCTTTCCCATTTTGGACGAAGTTCGTCTGACAGAGGGTCATCCCAGTCCGTACCACGCCTACATGTCTCCTGAAGGATGACCTTTGCTTTGAGGAGAACTGGTGCTACAAACCCAAGGGGATCATACAGGGAAGCCACTGTAGACAGAACGCCACGCCGCGTTGCAGGCTGATCCTTGAGGTTGACATTAATCTGAAAGTGGTCAGATTCAACATCCCATTTAAGTCCAAGAGCTCTCTCAAGTGGCAGATCTTCAAATGAGAGGTCGATGTTGCTTACATTGGTTGCTCGTTCGGATGGTGGTATGCTCTCTAAAACCTTCCTGTCATTTGACATAAACTTGTGGAGTCGGAGACCACCCATGGCACAGAGTTCACGTGCTTCTCTGGCAAGCTGAATAGCATCTTCAGTGCTTTGGACGCTTGTGACTCCATCATCTACATAAAAGTCCCTCATGACAAACTGTGAGCCTTGTGGGTAGATGTGACAATTTTCCTTTGCTAGATGCTTAAGCCCGTAACTTGCACATCCAGGAGAGGAGGCTGCGCCGAAGAGATGTACTTTCATGCGGAACTCACTAGGCTGGGCAGTGAAGTCTCCTTTCTTCCACCAAAGAAAGCGCAGGTAGTTGCGATCTGCTTCATCCACATGAAACTGATGGAACATTTTTTCAATGTCACACATCAAAGCGACAGGGTGCTGTCGAAAGCGGATGAGAACTCCGCACAAGTTGTTCAGCATGTCAGGACCAGAGAGAAGGTGATCGTTTAAGCTGGTTCCTTTGTATCTGGCTGAACAGTCAAATACTACACGAAGTTTATCTGGCTTCTTGGCATGACGAACACCATGATGAGGAATGTACCATCTCTCCCCTTCACTCCCACCATCCTCGATCTGCTCTGCATCGCCCCTTTCAATGACCTCTTCCATGGTCTCAACATACTGCCTTTTGTACCTTTCATCCCTTTGCAGTTTCCTTTTGAGGTGATTCAGGCGTATTTCAGCAGAGCTTTTATTGTCAGGCAAGCTGGGTCTGTCTTTAAAGGGCAGAGGCATTTCGTAGTGCCCCTGTATGTTTTTCCTTATGCCCTTTTGCAACTTGTCGAGGAAGGTGATGTCATCCTGGGACACAGTTTTGGCGTCGACACAGCCATCCTTAAAGTCAGATTCCAGAATACGAATAGCATCAGCGGGGGTTGATGGAGGGAGCTCTTTAACAGAAGTCCTGTGACACAAGTGACTTGTACTTGGAGAATCATGGCCTTGTGATGAGCGCCCCACAATACTCCAACCCAAGTCTGTGCGCACTGCGTATGGTTCATCCTCTCCTCCTAGAATGACCTGCCTTGGTGCCATGGCTCTAGAGCAGTTGTAGCCGATCAGGAGGCCCACTTCGCAGTTCTTTAGTGGTTGGATCTCATCAGCTATCTCCACAAGATGACTCCACTGTTTAGCTGTCTCACATGTAGGAATGTGAGCACGGTTGACAGGTATGCAGTTCTTTGTGTAGGTGACTGGTAGATCAACTTGAATGGTTGAACTGTATCCTCTTACACGAAGACCAGAAACACTCTCACTTGTGATAACTGTGTCTTTTCCGCTCATGGTTGTCAACTTTAGCTTCACAGGATACTTGCTAGCATTTAGACTGTCACTCACTTCTTGGTCAACGAATGTAGTGTCACTTTGGGTATCGAGGAGAGCGTAGACAAGTTTCTCAGTAGTTGGATCATTCTTAGATGACACCCACACTGGCAACACCATGGATGTGTAGGATGAGCCTTCACCTGCGACACTGAGTGATGTTGCAGTAACACCTTGATTTGTCCCCGTCACTGGAGAAGATTTTTCCTTCCCGTAGTCATCATCATGGAGTGCAGTAGGATGTTTTCCCTTGCAGGTCTCACAGAAGTGACGGTGACGACAGTCCTTAGCACTGTGGCCATGTTTTAGGCATCCGTAGCAGAGTTTTTTGTCCTTCACATAGTTACGTCGCTCAGCCAAAGACATCTTCATAAACTTGGGACATGCGTGAAGCTGGTGTCTATTATCTTGACAAAGAGTGCATGGAGCCTTCACCTTTCTTTGATCTGATCCTTGTTTCTCCCCATCTGTAACCATTTGAGTGGCAAGGACACTGGCCCTGTTTCTCCTTGCGTCCCTGAGACCTTTCTTCTCAGAGGTAGAGTCTGTTGAATGGAGAGCATGAAAGGACGTGATTGGATTGCAGGCAATCTCAGCTTCAGTTGACAGGAATAAGGCAAAGTCTTTGAAACTTGGGAACTCTTGATTCTGGTTCAGACTTTGTGTCACTTGTCGGTTCCAACGTGATGCTGCCCAATCTGGAAGTTTATGAATCAACTTTTGATTCTCTTCACAGTCGTTTAGTATCTCCAAACCTTTAACATGAGGCATAGCATCTTGGCAGGCATTCAGGAAATCTGAGAAGTTTCTAAGACCTTCAGCATCCTTTGAATGAATTCTTGGCCAGCTGGCGAGCTTTTCCCTGAATGCTCTTTGAATAGCAAATGGCTGCCCAAACCGACGGTTCAGCTTGTTCCAGGCATCTTGATAAGCATCATTATCATTCCTGTAGAACGTACCATCAAGAATCTGGCGTGCTGGGCCACCAACATATTTCTTCAGATAGTAGAGTTTCTCAGCAGGAGTGATCGGTCTTTGGTCGATGAGTGAGGTGAATGCTGCTTTCCATTCGAAGAACCGTATGGGATCACCACTGAAGACGAATGGTTCTGGAACAGGGAGCCTATTTAAGGCTATGTTGTCTTGGAAGACCTGAGCTAAAGAGGAGATATCTGCATGAGGGAGGGTCGCAGCAGGAGACTGAGGGACTGAGGTTGTAGAGATGTTGTTGACTTCTTCCTTGTTTCCACAGTTAATATAGTTTGCAACTTCCTGTTCCGTTTCCTTATTGTAAACCTTTAACTTAACTTGAGCTGCTCGCACTTCTTTCTCTGCTCTCAGTCGCTCCAACTCACGCTTCTGTGCCTCTAAAGCTTTCCTTTGTTGTTCCTCTAATTCCCGTATTGATTCCATTTGTCTCTCTTCCTTTAGCATCATCTCATAATTCACCTCCTTTGCTGCTAGTTCGGCTGCAGCGTCTGCACGCCTAGCTGCTATTGACGAAGCCATGGACTGATGATCAGACATGCTGTGATTTGTCAGAGAAGCTGCAGATCCATAAACAGACCTTGCATGATCACGATGGAGCAGCTCATGCAGGCGGCTTCTCTCCTGAGCTTCATCGAACTCGTCTTCTTCATCTATAGCTCTGCTGTAAGCAATGCTTACAATTTCTTTGGTTACTGATTCACATGTGTCCACTCGCCTTCGTATGTCGGTGGAGGATGTGATGAGGTCTCGAATTTCACTATATACATTCATTATATCGTCCTTACTCTTCTTAAGATCTTCTACAAGAGGCCAGAGTTCAGTATCAGGCATATAGGATCTCAGCTGATTTCTTGCTTCGCGGACTTGCAATTTCCATTTTTCATACATGGAGAGCAGCCTTTTTTCCCTTTTCTTGGCCTCTTCGTGTTGGAGAGCACGCATCTTCTCTGTGGGGTTGCGAGTGCGCTCAGAGCGCCTGACATATTCAGGTGGAACAGTGTCCCTTTGAAGCTTGCCTTGGACATCTGTCATACTTTGTAGTTCATGTTCAGTTATTAGATCACCTGACTCTCTCACACTGCCTAACTCTGACATTGTCAACAAAATTTTCTAAACTTCAAAGTTAGAAGAAAACTCTTTAGCAGATAGTCAAACTTAGCAATTAACAGTATAAACATATAGCATTAGAGCGTTCATGTAAATGACTAGTGGAGAAGCTTTTAACCCTAGTCACTCAGCTGTAGAACAGAACCTTCAAAGGACAATGTTCTTTAAAGTACCTTAAATGAGAACTCCAGGTAATATGAAATGTTGAAATATTAGTACAGAATAAACGCAAGTCTAGTAACTATAAATGTCCATGAAACACCACAATAATCACAATTTTTTTTTTTTTTTTTTTTTTTTTTTTTTAGTGTTCAAATGCAGAGTCCTCAAAATGAAAAAATACTCTCGGTTATAGAGTCCATTTATCATGTGAAATGTCAGTTAGTGTTCATGACAGTTTCTCCCTTTGCTGTTGCTAGGCAGGTGAGTAGGTCACTGGATCAGTCTCAGAAACTGTTCGTATATCACTCTCAGACCGTGTAGTAGTGGAGCTGTAATACTCACAGTTCTCTAGCAGTGTTAGTGAAGGAGTCTGTACTTGACCATTGCACCGAATCGAGAAGACTGCTGCTGAATCGTTAAAGACGGATCCTGCGCAGGCCCGGGAACCGCGGCTTGACGAAGTCCTCCGTGTAGCAAGCGGCGATGTAGCGGGAGCAATAGGCGCGCCGTGGAGGCCCTCCGTTATGGTCCGTTATCCAGGCAGCACGTCGTCAGATCGATGAGGGTCAAGCTCTTACTGTAGCAAACCCCGGCCAGACAATGGTTTCGTGTACAGATGCTTCAGAGGATTTTTATTGAGGTTCACAATTTAGCCGTTAGTATCGAACAAAAATAAATTCCTTTCCTTTTTCCCTTTCCTTCTCCTCTGTGAACACCGTAAGAGCTAAAAGACAGACAATAACAAAAAAGCTCTTACAAACACAACCAAGCACAAAAATAATAATACGCTACATTAATAATACAAATAAACCCTAATTTCAAAACCGTTAACGTAAACTACTTAGCAGAGATGCGCCGAAAAAATGCTAAAGCTAGCTTGAGACGAAAACTAACGTTCGGCGTAACATTTACAACAAAATTACACAAACATTCTCTCACCGTTACATTTATGAGTACGAACAAAATAATACAACATTGCAAAATAAAATTACCTTGTTCCCATATCCAGCCAAGGAGCTAAAATTACCGAAGTGTATGAGTGTCCGTAGGTCGGTAAAAACAACGTTAAACCGGAAGTACATTCAAAATAAAAGTCTTCGAACAAAGTAGGACTTACAAGAATAAAAGCATACGAAAAGAACTAGAATCATTTACACACATTTCTTCCACAAACAAGCAGCACAGTCGGACAGGAGAGCTCACACTTCATTTTGTCATGGAAAGGCCACGCCCACTTCCCCAATTCCAATGGGAACACGGGGAATTGTCATGACTAAACACGCCACTCTGTAGCGTACGCCAGAGAGCTTCTGCAGAGCAACACTGCCGCTTTGTGGACAGACTGCAAAAGCTGACATGTAACTCCAAATCAACAAAGCCACTTCACAAAATGGAGAGCCTTCAACAGGTTAGCGCATGGGCATTCCTGACACATTGTGTTTTCTTCTACACGCACGCAACAGGGGAGAGCGCGAACGCAGTCCCCCACTACCAGAAATTATGCAGTCAAGATTCCCACATTTGGGGAATTCGCAGGGGTCAGCACAGCCGGAGTGCAATGGCTGAGCCTCACCCTGGGTGAACCACCTTGTTGATCATGGTATCTCCCCTGCCAGGTAAGTATGAGCTGCAGTTGGAAGAGAGCGGGTGGTGGTCACCAGGCACAGCGCTCTGGCTGACGGTGCCTACAATGCATAATCCCACATTTCAGCGCCTTGAGCATCAGCTCCCCTTTGTCTGTTACATTTATGGCTGAAAAGACACAAACACTGCTGCAAATAGGCTGCGGCGTGCGGCAAACGCGCTTTGTTGGATCTACCCATCATGCACTGCTCTGCCAAAAACAAAGGAACACTGTGTGAAATGCCACTAGTCAAGCTGTCTCTTGGGAAAGAAAGCAAAGGCCCACGTGGGACACTTTTCAAAACATTTGACTAAATGAACTAAACACTGACATGAACTACTAACATGTATTGACTCAGCGAAAACCTTGGAGCTGATCTGGACTTTCCTGTGGTTTCCTCTTGTCCTTGTAACAGCAGTAGCTCCTCCCTTCCTTGTCAATAATTGTGCAGAAATATCTGAGGGCTTCTTTCTTCCTAAATCATAAGCAAGTCCTGTCCAGTCCAACTGTTTCTGCTCCTGTTTGACTTCTGAACTTGTCTCTGGCTGTGTGTCCACTTACTGCAGCCTCTGACATCAGACTGTAGAATCTTGATACATCAAAGGCATCAAAGGACAAACACACGCTCACACATACCGGTACTTATATCTTTGTGAGGACACTCTCTGGCATAATGCTTTCCCTCGCCCTAACCTCTCTCTCTCTTAGCATCTCAGACCTATGTCAGTAGCAGTGCCTCTGTCAAAGAATACAAAAAAAAAAACACTAGACCTGTACACACATAAAGTCATGTATTCATGTAGTCATCTGTGAATGTGTGTTTGATGAGTGCAAAGTGAAAATGCTGCATGAACCTTGTTTTTGTAAAAGCTTCTCTTGTTTCCTTTGCTTCTTACAACTGTATATTTTTCAAGCATCATCTGTCATATTGAAGAAATAAGTTCATTCAGTAGCGTTATTTCTTTTTTTACTGTCATCATGTACACTTTTCTTGTCTCGAAGACGGCAGCATCCCCACCAAAGCCTAAAAATAAAGTATACCAGCGAAATGACAACATCTAGCACACATTTCTTCCACAAAGAAAGAGCAAAGTCGGACAGGGGAGCTCCCACTTGTGGCGCTCTATAAAGATGTTTGACTTTTCACCAACTCAAAAGGCTCAGCCATAAGGCCGAGCCAGCCAAAAATAACTTCAACTCATTGGTGTTCCTCTCCACGGAAGTCTTTAGTAAAAGGCGAAAGACTTGTGCGTTATGAAGAGAAACAAGAGTCAGAACAGGCCTGTCTCAGAGAGCAGCTGAGGACCCTAGTCGTCCCAGCTACCACCGTCGCGGTGCGCCTCCCTTGGCTTGCCGCGTGCTAAATCCCAGCCTCCCCTCCATTGCCCCCCCAGCATCTCCAGCCTGAAAAATCCAGGCCTGGCTTTTACATGGACACTACAAAGTCTGGGAAACGATCAGGCGTCTTCAGGGAGTCCGCGACCAATCATCGTAGCTGAAGTGCACTGTGTTGTTGAGCGGGGTTCCCTGGGTGATATCAGTAAATCAACTGACTGGTTGTGCACAATTCACTTGATCAAAACTTAGCCGCATTTTCCTTCAGCCACTGTAAAAGTTTGACTCCTAACTAAACGTGTGTGTCAGAGCTTGATTTTCTACAAAGCAAGAGAAAGGTGCACTGTTCCCGGCGGCACTGCAATGCCAGGTCGATGCGTGGAGTGAGCGGAGCAAGCTCCCTTTTCAGCTCCCTCTCCTAAAAATGGGTTTAATACGTTATCCCCATATAGGGGACATATCAGATATTAAACTGATAAGAACAGATACTACACTTGATCTTAGCCAAAAGGCCGAGAAGCGATGAGGCCCAAGCGTTTGACGTCCAAATCAAGCTCTTGGTACAACCGTCACTTGTCGCGGTGTCCCGTTTGTAAGCCAGCTTATCAATTGCCGCCACTTAGCAACTCCGCCCATCTGTCTGCTGTGTACTTTTCCCTGCCGCTATACAAAGATGTTTGACCTTTCACCAACTCAAAAGGCTCAGCCATACGGCAAACCGGCCAAAAATAGCTTCAACTCATTGCTGTTCCACACCAAAGCCTAGAAATAAAGCATACTAGAACAACATCTAGCACACATTTCTTCCACAAACAAGCAGCACAGTCGGACAGGAGAGCTCACACTTCATTTTGTCATGGAAAGGCCACGCCCACTTCCCCAATTCCAATGGGAACACGGGGAATTGTCATGACTAAACACGCCACTCTGTAGCGTACGCCAGAGAGCTTCTGCAGAGCAACACTGCCGCTTTGTGGACAGACTGCAAAAGCTGACATGTAACTCCAAATCAACAAAGCCACTTCACAAAATGGAGAGCCTTCAACAGGTTAGCGCATGGGCATTCCTGACACATTGTGTTTTCTTCTACACGCACGCAACAGGGGAGAGCGCGAACGCAGTCCCCCACTACCAGAAATTATGCAGTGGAGATTCCCACATTTGGGGAATTCGCAGGGGTCAGCACAGCCGGAGTGCAATGGCTGAGCCTCGCCCTGGGTGAACCACCTTGTTGATCATGGTATCTCCCCTGCCAGGTAAGTATGAGCTGCAGTTGGAAGAGAGCGGGTGGTGGTCACCAGGCACAGCGCTCTGGCTGACGGTGCCTACAATGCATAATCCCACATTTCAGCGCCTTGAGCATCAGCTCCCCTTTGTCTGTTACATTTATGGCTGAAAAGACACAAACACTGCTGCAAATAGGCTGCGGCGTGCGGCAAACGCGCTTTGTTGGATCTACCCATCATGCACTGCTCTGCCAAAAACAAAGGAACACTGTGTGAAATGCCACTAGTCAAGCTGTCTCTTGGGAAAGAAAGCAAAGGCCCACGTGGGACACTTTTCAAAACATTTGACTAAATGAACTAAACACTGACATGAACTACTAACATGTATTGACTCAGCGAAAACCTTGGAGCTGATCTGGACTTTCCTGTGGTTTCCTCTTGTCCTTGTAACAGCAGTAGCTCCTCCCTTCCTTGTCAATAATTGTGCAGAAATATCTGAGGGCTTCTTTCTTCCTAAATCATAAGCAAGTCCTGTCCAGTCCAACTGTTTCTGCTCCTGTTTGACTTCTGAACTTGTCTCTGGCTGTGTGTCCACTTACTGCAGCCTCTGACATCAGACTGTAGAATCTTGATACATCAAAGGCATCAAAGGACAAACACACGCTCACACATACCGGTACTTATATCTTTGTGAGGACACTCTCTGGCATAATGCTTTCCCTCGCCCTAACCTCTCTCTCTCTTAGCATCTCAGACCTATGTCAGTACCTGTGCCTCTGTCAAAGAATACAAAAAAAAAAAACACTAGACCTGTACACACATAAAGTCATGTATTCATGTAGTCATCTGTGAATGTGTGTTTGATGAGTGCAAAGTGAAAATGCTGCATGAACCTTGTTTTTGTAAAAGCTTCTCTTGTTTCCTTTGCTTCTTACAACTGTATATTTTTCAAGCATCATCTGTCATATTGAAGAAATAAGTTCATTCAGTAGCGTTATTTCTTTTTTTACTGTCATCATGTACACTTTTCTTGTCTCGAAGACGGCAGCATCCCCACCAAAGCCTAAAAATAAAGTATACCAGCGAAATGACAACATCTAGCACACATTTCTTCCGCAAAGAAAGAGCAAAGTCGGACAGGGGAGCTCCCACTTGTGGCGCTCTATAAAGATGTTTGACTTTTCACCAACTCAAAAGGCTCAGCCATAAGGCCGAGCCAGCCAAAAATAACTTCAACTCATTGGTGTTCCTCTCCACGGAAGTCTTTAGTAAAAGGCGAAAGACTTGTGCGTTATGAAGAGAAACAAGAGTCAGAACAGGCCTGTCTCAGAGAGCAGCTGAGGACCCTAGTCGTCCCAGCTACCACCGTCGCGGTGCGCCTCCCTTGGCTTGCCGCGTGCTAAATCCCAGCCTCCCCTCCATTGCCTCCCCCCCAGCATCTCCAGCCTGAAAAATCCAGGCCTGGCTTTTACATGGACACTACAAAGTCTGGGAAACGATCAGGCGTCTTCAGGGAGTCCGCGACCAATCATCGTAGCTGAAGTGCACTGTGTTGTTGAGCGGGGTTCCCTGGGTGATATCAGTAAATCAACTGACTGGTTGTGCACAATTCACTTGATCAAAACTTAGCCGCATTTTCCTTCAGCCACTGTAAAAGTTTGACTCCTAACTAAACGTGTGTGTCAGAGCTTGATTTTCTACAAAGCAAGAGAAAGGTGCACCGTTCCCGGCGGCACTGCAATGCCAGGTCGATGCGTGGAGTGAGCGGAGCAAGCTCCCTTTTCAGCTCCCTCTCCTAAAAATGGGTTTAATACGTTATCCCCATATAGGGGACATATCAGATATTAAACTGATAAGAACAGATACTACACTTGATCTTAGCCAAAAGGCCGAGAAGCGATGAGGCCCAAGCGTTTGACGTCCAAATCAAGCTCTTGGTACAACCGTCACTTGTCGCGGTGTCCCGTTTGTAAGCCAGCTTATCAATTGCCGCCACTTAGCAACTCCGCCCATCTGTCTGCTGTGTACTTTTCCCTGCCGCTATACAAAGATGTTTGACCTTTCACCAACTCAAAAGGCTCAGCCATACGGCAAAGCCGGCCAAAAATAGCTTCAACTCATTGCTGTTCCACACCAAAGCCTAGAAATAAAGCATACTAGAACAACATCTAGCACACATTTCTTCCACAAACAAGCAGCACAGTCGGACAGGAGAGCTCACACTTCATTTTGTCATGGAAAGGCCACGCCCACTTCCCCAATTCCAATGGGAACACGGGGAATTGTCATGACTAAACACGCCACTCTGTAGCGTACGCCAGAGAGCTTCTGCAGAGCAACACTGCCGCTTTGTGGACAGACTGCAAAAGCTGACATGTAACTCCAAATCAACAAAGCCACTTCACAAAATGGAGAGCCTTCAGCAGGTTAGCACATGGGCATTCCTGACACATTGTGTTTTCTTCTACACGCACGCAACAGGGGAGAGCGCGAACGCAGTCCCCCACTACCAGAAATTATGCAGTCGAGATTCCCACATTTGGGGAATTCGCAGGGGTCAGCACAGCCGGAGTGCAATGACTGAGCCTCGCCCTGGGTGAACCACCTTGTTGATCATGGTATCTCCCCTGCCAGGTAAGTATGAGCTGCAGCTGGAAGAGAGCGGGTGGTGGTCACCAGGCACAGCGCTCTGGCTGACGGTGCCTACAATGCATAATCCCACATTTCAGCGCCTTGAGCATCAGCTCCCCTTTGTCTGTTACATTTATGGCTGAAAAGACACAAACACTGCTGCAAATAGGCTGCGGCGTGCGGCAAACGCGCTTTGTTGGATCTACCCATCATGCACTGCTCTGCCAAAAACAAAGGAACACTGTGTGAAATGCCACTAGTCAAGCTGTCTCTTGGGAAAGAAAGCAAAGGCCCACGTGGGACACTTTTCAAAACATTTGACTAAATGAACTAAACACTGACATGAACTACTAACATGTATTGACTCAGCGAAAACCTTGGAGCTGATCTGGACTTTCCTGTGGTTTCCTCTTGTCCTTGTAACAGCAGTAGCTCCTCCCTTCCTTGTCAATAATTGTGCAGAAATATCTGAGGGCTTCCTTCTTCCTAAATCATAAGCAAGTCCTGTCCAGTCCAACTGTTTCTGCTCCTGTTTGACTTCTGAACTTGTCTCTGGCTGTGTGTCCACTTACTGCAGCCTCTGACATCAGACTGTAGAATCTTGATACATCAAAGGCATCAAAGGACAAACACACGCTCACACATACCGGTACTTATATCTTTGTGAGGACACTCTCTGGCATAATGCTTTCCCTCGCCCTAACCTCTCTCTCTCTTAGCATCTCAGACCTATGTCAGTACCTGTGCCTCTGTCAAAGAATACAAAAAAAAAAAAAAAACACTAGACCTGTACACACATAAAGTCATGTATTCATGTAGTCATCTGTGAATGTGTGTTTGATGAGTGCAAAGTGAAAATGCTGCATGAACCTTGTTTTTGTAAAAGCTTCTCTTGTTTCCTTTGCTTCTTACAACTGTATATTTTTCAAGCATCATCTGTCATATTGAAGAAATAAGTTCATTCAGTAGCGTTATTTCTTTTTTTACTGTCATCATGTACACTTTTCTTGTCTCGAAGACGGCAGCATCCCCACCAAAGCCTAAAAATAAAGTATACCAGCGAAATGACAACATCTAGCACACATTTCTTCCGCAAAGAAAGAGCAAAGTCGGACAGGGGAGCTCCCACTTGTGGCGCTCTATAAAGATGTTTGACTTTTCACCAACTCAAAAGGCTCAGCCATAAGGCCGAGCCAGCCAAAAATAACTTCAACTCATTGGTGTTCCTCTCCACGGAAGTCTTTAGTAAAAGGCGAAAGACTTGTGCGTTATGAAGAGAAACAAGAGTCAGAACAGGCCTGTCTCAGAGAGCAGCTGAGGACCCTAGTCGTCCCAGCTACCACCGTCGCGGTGCGCCTCCCTTGGCTTGCCGCGTGCTAAATCCCAGCCTCCCCTCCATTGCCTCCCCCCCAGCATCTCCAGCCTGAAAAATCCAGGCCTGGCTTTTACATGGACACTACAAAGTCTGGGAAACGATCAGGCGTCTTCAGGGAGTCCGCGACCAATCATCGTAGCTGAAGTGCACTGTGTTGTTGAGCGGGGTTCCCTGGGTGATATCAGTAAATCAACTGACTGGTTGTGCACAATTCACTTGATCAAAACTTAGCCGCATTTTCCTTCAGCCACTGTAAAAGTTTGACTCCTAACTAAACATGCGTGTCAGAGCTTGATTTTCTACAAAGCAAGAGAAAGGTGCACCGTTCCCGGCGGCACTGCAATGCCAGGTCGATGCGTGGAGTGAGCGGAGCAAGCTCCCTCTCCTAAAAATGGGTTTAATACGTTATCCCCATATAGGGAACATATCAGATATTAAACTGATAAGAACAGATACTACACTTGATCTTAGCCAAAAGGCCGAGAAGCGATGAGGCCCAAGCGTTTGACGTCCAAATCAAGCTCTTGGTACAACCGTCACTTGTCGCGGTGTCCCGTTTGTAAGCCAGCTTATCAATTGCCGCCACTTAGCAACTCCGCCCATCTGTCTGCTGTGTACTTTTCCCTGCCGCTATACAAAGATGTTTGACCTTTCACCAACTCAAAAGGCTCAGCCATACGGCAAACCGGCCAAAAATAGCTTCAACTCATTGCTGTTCCACACCAAAGCCTAGAAATAAAGCATACTAGAACAACATCTAGCACACATTTCTTCCACAAACAAGCAGCACAGTCGGACAGGAGAGCTCACACTTCATTTTGTCATGGAAAGGCCACGCCCACTTCCCCAATTCCAATGGGAACACGGGGAATTGTCATGACTAAACACGCCACTCTGTAGCGTACGCCAGAGAGCTTCTGCAGAGCAACACTGCCGCTTTGTGGACAGACTGCAAAAGCTGACATGTAACTCCAAATCAACAAAGCCACTTCACAAAATGGAGAGCCTTCAAGAGGTTAGCGCATGGGCATTCCTGACACATTGTGTTTTCTTCTACACGCACGCAACAGGGGAGAGCGCGAACGCAGTCCCCCACTACCAGAAATTATGCAGTCGAGATTCCCACATTTGGGGAATTCGCAGGGGTCAGCACAGCCGGAGTGCAATGGCTGAGCCTCGCCCTGGGTGAACCACCTTGTTGATCATGGTATCTCCCCTGCCAGGTAAGTATGAGCTGCAGTTGGAAGAGAGCGGGTGGTGGTCACCAGGCACAGCGCTCTGGCTGACGGTGCCTACAATGCATAATCCCACATTTCAGCGCCTTGAGCATCAGCTCCCCTTTGTCTGTTACATTTATGGCTGAAAAGACACAAACACTGCTGCAAATAGGCTGCGGCGTGCGGCAAACGCGCTTTGTTGGATCTACCCATCATGCACTGCTCTGCCAAAAACAAAGGAACACTGTGTGAAATGCCACTAGTCAAGCTGTCTCTTGGGAAAGAAAGCAAAGGCCCACGTGGGACACTTTTCAAAACATTTGACTAAATGAACTAAACACTGACATGAACTACTAACATGTATTGACTCAGCGAAAACCTTGGAGCTGATCTGGACTTTCCTGTGGTTTCCTCTTGTCCTTGTAACAGCAGTAGCTCCTCCCTTCCTTGTCAATAATTGTGCAGAAATATCTGAGGGCTTCTTTCTTCCTAAATCATAAGCAAGTCCTGTCCAGTCCAACTGTTTCTGCTCCTGTTTGACTTCTGAACTTGTCTCTGGCTGTGTGTCCACTTACTGCAGCCTCTGACATCAGACTGTAGAATCTTGATACATCAAAGGCATCAAAGGACAAACACACGCTCACACATACCGGTACTTATATCTTTGTGAGGACACTCTCTGGCATAATGCTTTCCCTCGCCCTAACCTCTCTCTCTCTTAGCATCTCAGACCTATGTCAGTACCTGTGCCTCTGTCAAAGAATACAAAAAAAAAAAACACTAGACCTGTACACACATAAAGTCATGTATTCATGTAGTCATCTGTGAATGTGTGTTTGATGAGTGCAAAGTGAAAATGCTGCATGAACCTTGTTTTTGTAAAAGCTTCTCTTGTTTCCTTTGCTTCTTACAACTGTATATTTTTCAAGCATCATCTGTCATATTGAAGAAATAAGTTCATTCAGTAGCGTTATTTCTTTTTTTACTGTCATCATGTACACTTTTCTTGTCTCGAAGACGGCAGCATCCCCACCAAAGCCTAAAAATAAAGTATACCAGCGAAATGACAACATCTAGCACACATTTCTTCCGCAAAGAAAGAGCAAAGTCGGACAGGGGAGCTCCCACTTGTGGCGCTCTATAAAGATGTTTGACTTTTCACCAACTCAAAAGGCTCAGCCATAAGGCCGAGCCAGCCAAAAATAACTTCAACTCATTGGTGTTCCTCTCCACGGAAGTCTTTAGTAAAAGGCGAAAGACTTGTGCGTTATGAAGAGAAACAAGAGTCAGAACAGGCCTGTCTCAGAGAGCAGCTGAGGACCCTAGTCGTCCCAGCTACCACCGTCGCGGTGCGCCTCCCTTGGCTTGCCGCGTGCTAAATCCCAGCCTCCCCTCCATTGCCTCCCCCCCAGCATCTCCAGCCTGAAAAATCCAGGCCTGGCTTTTACATGGACACTACAAAGTCTGGGAAACGATCAGGCGTCTTCAGGGAGTCCGCGACCAATCATCGTAGCTGAAGTGCACTGTGTTGTTGAGCGGGGTTCCCTGGGTGATATCAGTAAATCAACTGACTGGTTGTGCACAATTCACTTGATCAAAACTTAGCCGCATTTTCCTTCAGCCACTGTAAAAGTTTGACTCCTAACTAAACGTGTGTGTCAGAGCTTGATTTTCTACAAAGCAAGAGAAAGGTGCACCGTTCCCGGCGGCACTGCAATGCCAGGTCGATGCGTGGAGTGAGCGGAGCAAGCTCCCTTTTCAGCTCCCTCTCCTAAAAATGGGTTTAATACGTTATCCCCATATAGGGGACATATCAGATATTAAACTGATAAGAACAGATACTACACTTGATCTTAGCCAAAAGGCCGAGAAGCGATGAGGCCCAAGCGTTTGACGTCCAAATCAAGCTCTTGGTACAACCGTCACTTGTCGCGGTGTCCCGTTTGTAAGCCAGCTTATCAATTGCCGCCACTTAGCAACTCCGCCCATCTGTCTGCTGTGTACTTTTCCCTGCCGCTATACAAAGATGTTTGACCTTTCACCAACTCAAAAGGCTCAGCCATACGGCAAAGCCGGCCAAAAATAGCTTCAACTCATTGCTGTTCCACACCAAAACCTAGAAATAAAGCATACTAGAACAACATCTAGCACACATTTCTTCCACAAACAAGCAGCACAGTCGGACAGGAGAGCTCACACTTCATTTTGTCATGGAAAGGCCACGCCCACTTCCCCAATTCCAATGGGAACACGGGGAATTGTCATGACTAAACACGCCACTCTGTAGCGTACGCCAGAGAGCTTCTGCAGAGCAACACTGCCGCTTTGTGGACAGACTGCAAAAGCTGACATGTAACTCCAAATCAACAAAGCCACTTCACAAAATGGAGAGCCTTCAGCAGGTTAGCACATGGGCATTCCTGACACATTGTGTTTTCTTCTACACGCACGCAACAGGGGAGAGCGCGAACGCAGTCCCCCACTACCAGAAATTATGCAGTCGAGATTCCCACATTTGGGGAATTCGCAGAGGTCAGCACAGCCGGAGTGCAATGACTGAGCCTCGCCCTGGGTGAACCACCTTGTTGATCATGGTATCTCCCCTGCCAGGTAAGTATGAGCTGCAGCTGGAAGAGAGCGGGTGGTGGTCACCAGGCACAGCGCTCTGGCTGACGGTGCCTACAATGCATAATCCCACATTTCAGCGCCTTGAGCATCAGCTCCCCTTTGTCTGTTACATTTATGGCTGAAAAGACACAAACACTGCTGCAAATAGGCTGCGGCGTGCGGCAAACGCGCTTTGTTGGATCTACCCATCATGCACTGCTCTGCCAAAAACAAAGGAACACTGTGTGAAATGCCACTAGTCAAGCTGTCTCTTGGGAAAGAAAGCAAAGGCCCACGTGGGACACTTTTCAAAACATTTGACTAAATGAACTAAACACTGACATGAACTACTAACATGTATTGACTCAGCGAAAACCTTGGAGCTGATCTGGACTTTCCTGTGGTTTCCTCTTGTCCTTGCAACAGCAGTAGCTCCTCCCTTCCTTGTCAATAATTGTGCAGAAATATCTGAGGGCTTCCTTCTTCCTAAATCATAAGCAAGTCCTGTCCAGTCCAACTGTTTCTGCTCCTGTTTGACTTCTAAACTTGTCTCTGGCTGTGTGTCCACTTACTGCAGCCTCTGACATCAGACTGTAGAATCTTGATACACCAAAGGCATCAAAGGACAAACACACGCTCACACATACCGGTACTTATATCTTTGTGAGGACACTCTCTGGCATAATGCTTTCCCTCGCCCTAACCTCTCTCTCTCTTAGCATCTCAGACCTATGTCAGTACCTGTGCCTCTGTCAAAGAATACAAAAAAAAAAACACTAGACCTGTACACACATAAAGTCATGTATTCATGTAGTCATCTGTGAATGTGTGTTTGATGAGTGCAAAGTGAAAATGCTGCATGAACCTTGTTTTTGTAAAAGCTTCTCTTGTTTCCTTTGCTTCTTACAACTGTATATTTTTCAAGCATCATCTGTCATATTGAAGAAATAAGTTCATTCAGTAGCGTTATTTCTTTTTTTACTGTCATCATGTACACTTTTCTTGTCTCAAAGACGGCAGCATCCCCACCAAAGCCTAAAAATAAAGTATACCAGCGAAATGACAACATCTAGCACACATTTCTTCCGCAAAGAAAGAGCAAAGTCGGACAGGGGAGCTCCCACTTGTGGCGCTCTATAAAGATGTTTGACTTTTCACCAACTCAAAAGGCTCAGCCATAAGGCCGAGCCAGCCAAAAATAACTTCAACTCATTGGTGTTCCTCTCCACGGAAGTCTTTAGTAAAAGGCGAAAGACTTGTGCGTTATGAAGAGAAACAAGAGTCAGAACAGGCCTGTCTCAGAGAGCAGCTGAGGACCCTAGTCGTCCCAGCTACCACCGTCGCGGTGCGCCTCCCTTGGCTTGCCGCGTGCTAAATCCCAGCCTCCCCTCCATTGCCTCCCCCCCAGCATCTCCAGCCTGAAAAATCCAGGCCTGGCTTTTACATGGACACTACAAAGTCTGGGAAACGATCAGGCGTCTTCAGGGAGTCCGCGACCAATCATCGTAGCTGAAGTGCACTGTGTTGTTGAGCGGGGTTCCCTGGGTGATATCAGTAAATCAACTGACTGGTTGTGCACAATTCACTTGATCAAAACTTAGCCGCATTTTCCTTCAGCCACTGTAAAAGTTTGACTCCTAACTAAACATGCGTGTCAGAGCTTGATTTTCTACAAAGCAAGAGAAAGGTGCACCGTTCCCGGCGGCACTGCAATGCCAGGTCGATGCGTGGAGTGAGCGGAGCAAGCTCCCTTTTCAGCTCCCTCTCCTAAAAATGGGTTTAATACGTTATCCCCATATAGGGGACATATCAGATATTAAACTGATAAGAACAGATACTACACTTGATCTTAGCCAAAAGGCCGAGAAGCGATGAGGCCCAAGCGTTTGACGTCCAAATCAAGCTCTTGGTACAACCGTCACTTGTCGCGGTGTCCCGTTTGTAAGCCAGCTTATCAATTGCCGCCACTTAGCAACTCCGCCCATCTGTCTGCCGTGTACTTTTCCCTGCCGCTATACAAAGATGTTTGACCTTTCACCAACTCAAAAGGCTCAGCCATACGGCAAAGCCGGCCAAAAATAGCTTCAACTCATTGCTGTTCCACACCAAAGCCTAGAAATAAAGCATACTAGAACAACATCTAGCACACATTTCTTCCACAAACAAGCAGCACAGTCGGACAGGAGAGCTCACACTTCATTTTGTCATGGAAAGGCCACGCCCACTTCCCCAATTCCAATGGGAACACGGGGAATTGTCATGACTAAACACGCCACTCTGTAGCGTACGCCAGAGAGCTTCTGCAGAGCAACACTGCCGCTTTGTGGACAGACTGCAAAAGCTGACATGTAACTCCAAATCAACAAAGCCACTTCACAAAATGGAGAGCCTTCAGCAGGTTAGCACATGGGCATTCCTGACACATTGTGTTTTCTTCTACACGCACGCAACAGGGGAGAGCGCGAACGCAGTCCCCCACTACCAGAAATTATGCAGTCGAGATTCCCACATTTGGGGAATTCGCAGGGGTCAGCACAGCCGGAGTGCAATGACTGAGCCTCGCCCTGGGTGAACCACCTTGTTGATCATGGTATCTCCCCTGCCAGGTAAGTATGAGCTGCAGCTGGAAGAGAGCGGGTGGTGGTCACCAGGCACAGCGCTCTGGCTGACGGTGCCTACAATGCATAATCCCACATTTCAGCGCCTTGAGCATCAGCTCCCCTTTGTCTGTTACATTTATGGCTGAAAAGACACAAACACTGCTGCAAATAGGCTGCGGCGTGCGGCAAACGCGCTTTGTTGGATCTACCCATCATGCACTGCTCTGCCAAAAACAAAGGAACACTGTGTGAAATGCCACTAGTCAAGCTGTCTCTTGGGAAAGAAAGCAAAGGCCCACGTGGGACACTTTTCAAAACATTTGACTAAATGAACTAAACACTGACATGAACTACTAACATGTATTGACTCAGCGAAAACCTTGGAGCTGATCTGGACTTTCCTGTGGTTTCCTCTTGTCCTTGTAACAGCAGTAGCTCCTCCCTTCCTTGTCAATAATTGTGCAGAAATATCTGAGGGCTTCCTTCTTCCTAAATCATAAGCAAGTCCTGTCCAGTCCAACTGTTTCTGCTCCTGTTTGACTTCTGAACTTGTCTCTGGCTGTGTGTCCACTTACTGCAGCCTCTGACATCAGACTGTAGAATCTTGATACATCAAAGGCATCAAAGGACAAACACACGCTCACACATACCGGTACTTATATCTTTGTGAGGACACTCTCTGGCATAATGCTTTCCCTCGCCCTAACCTCTCTCTCTCTTAGCATCTCAGACCTATGTCAGTACCTGTGCCTCTGTCAAAGAATACAAAAAAAAAAAAAACACTAGACCTGTACACACATAAAGTCATGTATTCATGTAGTCATCTGTGAATGTGTGTTTGATGAGTGCAAAGTGAAAATGCTGCATGAACCTTGTTTTTGTAAAAGCTTCTCTTGTTTCCTTTGCTTCTTACAACTGTATATTTTTCAAGCATCATCTGTCATATTGAAGAAATAAGTTCATTCAGTAGCGTTATTTCTTTTTTTACTGTCATCATGTACACTTTTCTTGTCTCGAAGACGGCAGCATCCCCACCAAAGCCTAAAAATAAAGTATACCAGCGAAATGACAACATCTAGCACACATTTCTTCCGCAAAGAAAGAGCAAAGTCGGACAGGGGAGCTCCCACTTGTGGCGCTCTATAAAGATGTTTGACTTTTCACCAACTCAAAAGGCTCAGCCATAAGGCCGAGCCAGCCAAAAATAACTTCAACTCATTGGTGTTCCTCTCCACGGAAGTCTTTAGTAAAAGGCGAAAGACTTGTGCGTTATGAAGAGAAACAAGAGTCAGAACAGGCCTGTCTCAGAGAGCAGCTGAGGACCCTAGTCGTCCCAGCTACCACCGTCGCGGTGCGCCTCCCTTGGCTTGCCGCGTGCTAAATCCCAGCCTCCCCTCCATTGCCTCCCCCCCAGCATCTCCAGCCTGAAAAATCCAGGCCTGGCTTTTACATGGACACTACAAAGTCTGGGAAACGATCAGGCGTCTTCAGGGAGTCCGCGACCAATCATCGTAGCTGAAGTGCACTGTGTTGTTGAGCGGGGTTCCCTGGGTGATATCAGTAAATCAACTGACTGGTTGTGCACAATTCACTTGATCAAAACTTAGCCGCATTTTCCTTCAGCCACTGTAAAAGTTTGACTCCTAACTAAACATGCGTGTCAGAGCTTGATTTTCTACAAAGCAAGAGAAAGGTGCACCGTTCCCGGCGGCACTGCAATGCCAGGTCGATGCGTGGAGTGAGCGGAGCAAGCTCCCTCTCCTAAAAATGGGTTTAATACGTTATCCCCATATAGGGGACATATCAGATATTAAACTGATAAGAACAGATACTACACTTGATCTTAGCCAAAAGGCCGAGAAGCGATGAGGCCCAAGCGTTTGACGTCCAAATCAAGCTCTTGGTACAACCGTCACTTGTCGCGGTGTCCCGTTTGTAAGCCAGCTTATCAATTGCCGCCACTTAGCAACTCCGCCCATCTGTCTGCTGTGTACTTTTCCCTGCCGCTATACAAAGATGTTTGACCTTTCACCAACTCAAAAGGCTCAGCCATACGGCAAACCGGCCAAAAATAGCTTCAACTCATTGCTGTTCCACACCAAAGCCTAGAAATAAAGCATACTAGAACAACATCTAGCACACATTTCTTCCACAAACAAGCAGCACAGTCGGACAGGAGAGCTCACACTTCATTTTGTCATGGAAAGGCCACGCCCACTTCCCCAATTCCAATGGGAACACGGGGAATTGTCATGACTAAACACGCCACTCTGTAGCGTACGCCAGAGAGCTTCTGCAGAGCAACACTGCCGCTTTGTGGACAGACTGCAAAAGCTGACATGTAACTCCAAATCAACAAAGCCACTTCACAAAATGGAGAGCCTTCAAGAGGTTAGCGCATGGGCATTCCTGACACATTGTGTTTTCTTCTACACGCACGCAACAGGGGAGAGCGCGAACGCAGTCCCCCACTACCAGAAATTATGCAGTCGAGATTCCCACATTTGGGGAATTCGCAGGGGTCAGCACAGCCGGAGTGCAATGGCTGAGCCTCGCCCTGGGTGAACCACCTTGTTGATCATGGTATCTCCCCTGCCAGGTAAGTATGAGCTGCAGTTGGAAGAGAGCGGGTGGTGGTCACCAGGCACAGCGCTCTGGCTGACGGTGCCTACAATGCATAATCCCACATTTCAGCGCCTTGAGCATCAGCTCCCCTTTGTCTGTTACATTTATGGCTGAAAAGACACAAACACTGCTGCAAATAGGCTGCGGCGTGCGGCAAACGCGCTTTGTTGGATCTACCCATCATGCACTGCTCTGCCAAAAACAAAGGAACACTGTGTGAAATGCCACTAGTCAAGCTGTCTCTTGGGAAAGAAAGCAAAGGCCCACGTGGGACACTTTTCAAAACATTTGACTAAATGAACTAAACACTGACATGAACTACTAACATGTATTGACTCAGCGAAAACCTTGGAGCTGATCTGGACTTTCCTGTGGTTTCCTCTTGTCCTTGTAACAGCAGTAGCTCCTCCCTTCCTTGTCAATAATTGTGCAGAAATATCTGAGGGCTTCTTTCTTCCTAAATCATAAGCAAGTCCTGTCCAGTCCAACTGTTTCTGCTCCTGTTTGACTTCTGAACTTGTCTCTGGCTGTGTGTCCACTTACTGCAGCCTCTGACATCAGACTGTAGAATCTTGATACATCAAAGGCATCAAAGGACAAACACACGCTCACACATACCGGTACTTATATCTTTGTGAGGACACTCTCTGGCATAATGCTTTCCCTCGCCCTAACCTCTCTCTCTCTTAGCATCTCAGACCTATGTCAGTACCTGTGCCTCTGTCAAAGAATACAAAAAAAAAAAACACTAGACCTGTACACACATAAAGTCATGTATTCATGTAGTCATCTGTGAATGTGTGTTTGATGAGTGCAAAGTGAAAATGCTGCATGAACCTTGTTTTTGTAAAAGCTTCTCTTGTTTCCTTTGCTTCTTACAACTGTATATTTTTCAAGCATCATCTGTCATATTGAAGAAATAAGTTCATTCAGTAGCGTTATTTCTTTTTTTACTGTCATCATGTACACTTTTCTTGTCTCGAAGACGGCAGCATCCCCACCAAAGCCTAAAAATAAAGTATACCAGCGAAATGACAACATCTAGCACACATTTCTTCCGCAAAGAAAGAGCAAAGTCGGACAGGGGAGCTCCCACTTGTGGCGCTCTATAAAGATGTTTGACTTTTCACCAACTCAAAAGGCTCAGCCATAAGGCCGAGCCAGCCAAAAATAACTTCAACTCATTGGTGTTCCTCTCCACGGAAGTCTTTAGTAAAAGGCGAAAGACTTGTGCGTTATGAAGAGAAACAAGAGTCAGAACAGGCCTGTCTCAGAGAGCAGCTGAGGACCCTAGTCGTCCCAGCTACCACCGTCGCGGTGCGCCTCCCTTGGCTTGCCGCGTGCTAAATCCCAGCCTCCCCTCCATTGCCTCCCCCCCAGCATCTCCAGCCTGAAAAATCCAGGCCTGGCTTTTACATGGACACTACAAAGTCTGGGAAACGATCAGGCGTCTTCAGGGAGTCCGCGACCAATCATCGTAGCTGAAGTGCACTGTGTTGTTGAGCGGGGTTCCCTGGGTGATATCAGTAAATCAACTGACTGGTTGTGCACAATTCACTTGATAAAAACTTAGCCGCATTTTCCTTCAGCCACTGTAAAAGTTTGACTCCTAACTAAACGTGTGTGTCAGAGCTTGATTTTCTACAAAGCAAGAGAAAGGTGCACCGTTCCCGGCGGCACTGCAATGCCAGGTCGATGCGTGGAGTGAGCGGAGCAAGCTCCCTTTTCAGCTCCCTCTCCTAAAAATGGGTTTAATACGTTATCCCCATATAGGGGACATATCAGATATTAAACTGATAAGAACAGATACTACACTTGATCTTAGCCAAAAGGCCGAGAAGCGATGAGGCCCAAGCGTTTGACGTCCAAATCAAGCTCTTGGTACAACCGTCACTTGTACTTTTCCCTGCCGCTATACAAAGATGTTTGACCTTTCACCAACTCAAAAGGCTCAGCCATACGGCAAACCGGCCAAAAATAGCTTCAACTCATTGCTGTTCCACACCAAAGCCTAGAAATAAAGCATACTAGAACAACATCTAGCACACATTTCTTCCACAAACAAGCAGCACAGTCGGACAGGAGAGCTCACACTTCATTTTGTCATGGAAAGGCCACGCCCACTTCCCCAATTCCAATGGGAACACGGGGAATTGTCATGACTAAACACGCCACTCTGTAGCGTACGCCAGAGAGCTTCTGCAGAGCAACACTGCCGCTTTGTGGACAGACTGCAAAAGCTGACATGTAACTCCAAATCAACAAAGCCACTTCACAAAATGGAGAGCCTTCAGCAGGTTAGCACATGGGCATTCCTGACACATTGTGTTTTCTTCTACACGCACGCAACAGGGGAGAGCGCGAACGCAGTCCCCCACTACCAGAAATTATGCAGTCGAGATTCCCACATTTGGGGAATTCGCAGGGGTCAGCACAGCCGGAGTGCAATGGCTGAGCCTCGCCCTGGGTGAACCACCTTGTTGATCATGGTATCTCCCCTGCCAGGTAAGTATGAGCTGCAGCTGGAAGAGAGCGGGTGGTGGTCACCAGGCACAGCGCTCTGGCTGACGGTGCCTACAATGCATAATCCCACATTTCAGCGCCTTGAGCATCAGCTCCCCTTTGTCTGTTACATTTATGGCTGAAAAGACACAAACACTGCTGCAAATAGGCTGCGGCGTGCGGCAAACGCGCTTTGTTGGATCTACCCATCATGCACTGCTCTGCCAAAAACAAAGGAACACTGTGTGAAATGCCACTAGTCAAGCTGTCTCTTGGGAAAGAAAGCAAAGGCCCACGTGGGACACTTTTCAAAACATTTGACTAAATGAACTAAACACTGACATGAACTACTAACATGTATTGACTCAGCGAAAACCTTGGAGCTGATCTGGACTTTCCTGTGGTTTCCTCTTGTCCTTGTAACAGCAGTAGCTCCTCCCTTCCTTGTCAATAATTGTGCAGAAATATCTGAGGGCTTCTTTCTTCCTAAATCATAAGCAAGTCCTGTCCAGTCCAACTGTTTCTGCTCCTGTTTGACTTCTGAACTTGTCTCTGGCTGTGTGTCCACTTACTGCAGCCTCTGACATCAGACTGTAGAATCTTGATACATCAAAGGCATCAAAGGACAAACACACGCTCACACATACCGGTACTTATATCTTTGTGAGGACACTCTCTGGCATAATGCTTTCCCTCGCCCTAACCTCTCTCTCTCTTAGCATCTCAGACCTATGTCAGTAGCAGTGCCTCTGTCAAAGAATACAAAAAAAAAAAAACACTAGACCTGTACACACATAAAGTCATGTATTCATGTAGTCATCTGTGAATGTGTGTTTGATGAGTGCAAAGTGAAAATGCTGCATGAACCTTGTTTTTGTAAAAGCTTCTCTTGTTTCCTTTGCTTCTTACAACTGTATATTTTTCAAGCATCATCTGTCATATTGAAGAAATAAGTTCATTCAGTAGCGTTATTTCTTTTTTTACTGTCATCATGTACACTTTTCTTGTCTCGAAGACGGCAGCATCCCCACCAAAGCCTAAAAATAAAGTATACCAGCGAAATGACAACATCTAGCACACATTTCTTCCGCAAAGAAAGAGCAAAGTCGGACAGGGGAGCTCCCACTTGTGGCGCTCTATAAAGATGTTTGACTTTTCACCAACTCAAAAGGCTCAGCCATAAGGCCGAGCCAGCCAAAAATAACTTCAACTCATTGGTGTTCCTCTCCACGGAAGTCTTTAGTAAAAGGCGAAAGACTTGTGCGTTATGAAGAGAAACAAGAGTCAGAACAGGCCTGTCTCAGAGAGCAGCTGAGGACCCTAGTCGTCCCAGCTACCACCGTCGCGGTGCGCCTCCCTTGGCTTGCCGCGTGCTAAATCCCAGCCTCCCCTCCATTGCCCCCCCAGCATCTCCAGCCTGAAAAATCCAGGCCTGGCTTTTACATGGACACTACAAAGTCTGGGAAACGATCAGGCGTCTTCAGGGAGTCCGCGACCAATCATCGTAGCTGAAGTGCACTGTGTTGTTGAGCGGGGTTCCCTGGGTGATATCAGTAAATCAACTGACTGGTTGTGCACAATTCACTTGATCAAAACTTAGCCGCATTTTCCTTCAGCCACTGTAAAAGTTTGACTCCTAACTAAACATGCGTGTCAGAGCTTGATTTTCTACAAAGCAAGAGAAAGGTGCACCGTTCCCGGCGGCACTGCAATGCCAGGTCGATGCGTGGAGTGAGCGGAGCAAGCTCCCTTTTCAGCTCCCTCTCCTAAAAATGGGTTTAATACGTTATCCCCATATAGGGGACATATCAGATATTAAACTGATAAGAACAGATACTACACTTGATCTTAGCCAAAAGGCCGAGAAGCGATGAGGCCCAAGCGTTTGACGTCCAAATCAAGCTCTTGGTACAACCGTCACTTGTCGCGGTGTCCCGTTTGTAAGCCAGCTTATCAATTGCCGCCACTTAGCAACTCCGCCCATCTGTCTGCTGTGTACTTTTCCCTGCCGCTATACAAAGATGTTTAACCTTTCACCAACTCAAAAGGCTCAGCCATACGGCAAACCGGCCAAAAATAGCTTCAACTCATTGCTGTTCCACACCAAAGCCTAGAAATAAAGCATACTAGAACAACATCTAGCACACATTTCTTCCACAAACAAGCAGCACAGTCGGACAGGAGAGCTCACACTTCATTTTGTCATGGAAAGGCCACGCCCACTTCCCCAATTCCAATGGGAACACGGGGAATTGTCATGACTAAACACGCCACTCTGTAGCGTACGCCAGAGAGCTTCTGCAGAGCAACACTGCCGCTTTGTGGACAGACTGCAAAAGCTGACATGTAACTCCAAATCAACAAAGCCACTTCACAAAATGGAGAGCCTTCAACAGGTTAGCGCATGGGCATTCCTGACACATTGTGTTTTCTTCTACACGCACGCAACAGGGGAGAGCGCGAACGCAGTCCCCCACTACCAGAAATTATGCAGTCGAGATTCCCACATTTGGGGAATTCGCAGGGGTCAGCACAGCCGGAGTGCAATGGCTGAGCCTCGCCCTGGGTGAACCACCTTGTTGATCATGGTATCTCCCCTGCCAGGTAAGTATGAGCTGCAGCTGGAAGAGAGCGGGTGGTGGTCACCAGGCACAGCGCTCTGGCTGACGGTGCCTACAATGCATAATCCCACATTTCAGCGCCTTGAGCATCAGCTCCCCTTTGTCTGTTACATTTATGGCTGAAAAGACACAAACACTGCTGCAAATAGGCTGCGGCGTGCGGCAAACGCGCTTTGTTGGATCTACCCATCATGCACTGCTCTGCCAAAAACAAAGGAACACTGTGTGAAATGCCACTAGTCAAGCTGTCTCTTGGGAAAGAAAGCAAAGGCCCACGTGGGACACTTTTCAAAACATTTGACTAAATGAACTAAACACTGACATGAACTACTAACATGTATTGACTCAGCGAAAACCTTGGAGCTGATCTGGACTTTCCTGTGGTTTCCTCTTGTCCTTGTAACAGCAGTAGCTCCTCCCTTCCTTGTCAATAATTGTGCAGAAATATCTGAGGGCTTCTTTCTTCCTAAATCATAAGCAAGTCCTGTCCAGTCCAACTGTTTCTGCTCCTGTTTGACTTCTGAACTTGTCTCTGGCTGTGTGTCCACTTACTGCAGCCTCTGACATCAGACTGTAGAATCTTGATACATCAAAGGCATCAAAGGACAAACACACGCTCACACATACCGGTACTTATATCTTTGTGAGGACACTCTCTGGCATAATGCTTTCCCTCGCCCTAACCTCTCTCTCTCTTAGCATCTCAGACCTATGTCAGTAGCAGTGCCTCTGTCAAAGAATACAAAAAAAAAAAAACACTAGACCTGTACACACATAAAGTCATGTATTCATGTAGTCATCTGTGAATGTGTGTTTGATGAGTGCAAAGTGAAAATGCTGCATGAACCTTGTTTTTGTAAAAGCTTCTCTTGTTTCCTTTGCTTCTTACAACTGTATATTTTTCAAGCATCATCTGTCATATTGAAGAAATAAGTTCATTCAGTAGCGTTATTTCTTTTTTTACTGTCATCATGTACACTTTTCTTGTCTCGAAGACGGCAGCATCCCCACCAAAGCCTAAAAATAAAGTATACCAGCGAAATGACAACATCTAGCACACATTTCTTCCGCAAAGAAAGAGCAAAGTCGGACAGGGGAGCTCCCACTTGTGGCGCTCTATAAAGATGTTTGACTTTTCACCAACTCAAAAGGCTCAGCCATAAGGCCGAGCCAGCCAAAAATAACTTCAACTCATTGGTGTTCCTCTCCACGGAAGTCTTTAGTAAAAGGCGAAAGACTTGTGCGTTATGAAGAGAAACAAGAGTCAGAACAGGCCTGTCTCAGAGAGCAGCTGAGGACCCTAGTCGTCCCAGCTACCACCGTCGCGGTGCGCCTCCCTTGGCTTGCCGCGTGCTAAATCCCAGCCTCCCCTCCATTGCCCCCCCAGCATCTCCAGCCTGAAAAATCCAGGCCTGGCTTTTACATGGAGACTACAAAGTCTGGGAAACGATCAGGCGTCTTCAGGGAGTCCGCGACCAATCATCGTAGCTGAAGTGCACTGTGTTGTTGAGCGGGGTTCCCTGGGTGATATCAGTAAATCAACTGACTGGTTGTGCACAATTCACTTGATAAAAACTTAGCCGCATTTTCCTTCAGCCACTGTAAAAGTTTGACTCCTAACTAAACATGCGTGTCAGAGCTTGATTTTCTACAAAGCAAGAGAAAGGTGCACCGTTCCCGGCGGCACTGCAATGCCAGGTCGATGCGTGGAGTGAGCGGAGCAAGCTCCCTTTTCAGCTCCCTCTCCTAAAAATGGGTTTAATACGTTATCCCCATATAGGGGACATATCAGATATTAAACTGATAAGAACAGATACTACACTTGATCTTAGCCAAAAGGCCGAGAAGCGATGAGGCCCAAGCGTTTGACGTCCAAATCAAGCTCTTGGTACAACCGTCACTTGTCGCGGTGTCCCGTTTGTAAGCCAGCTTATCGATTGCCGCCACTTAGCAACTCCGCCCATCTGTCTGCCGTGTACTTTTCCCTGCCGCTATACAAAGATGTTTGACCTTTCACCAACTCAAAAGGCTCAGCCATACGGCAAAGCCGGCCAAAAATAGCTTCAACTCATTGCTGTTCCACACCAAAGCCTAGAAATAAAGCATACTAGAAGAACATCTAGCACACATTTCTTCCACAAACAAGCAGCACAGTCGGACAGGAGAGCTCACACTTCATTTTGTCATGGAAAGGCCACGCCCACTTCCCCAATTCCAACGGGAACACGGGGAATTGTCATGACTAAACACGCCACTCTGTAGCGCACGCCAGAGAGCTTCTGCAGAGCAACACTGCCGCTTTGTGGACAGACTGCAAAAGCTGACATGTAACTCCAAATCAACAAAGCCACTTCACAAAACGGAGAGCCTTCAGCAGGTTAGCACATGGGCATTCCTGACACATTGTGTTTTCTTCTACACGCACGCAACAGGGGAGAGCGCGAACGCAGTCCCCCACTACCAGAAATTATGCAGTCGAGATTCCCACATTTGGGGAATTCGCAGGGGTCAGCACAGCCGGAGTGCAATGACTGAGCCTCGCCCTGGGTGAACCACCTTGTTGATCATGGTATCTCCCCTGCCAGGTAAGTATGAGCTGCAGCTGGAAGAGAGCGGGTGGTGGTCACCAGGCACCGCGCTCTGGCTGACGGTGCCTACAATGCATAATCCCACATTTCAGCGCCTTGAGCATCAGCTCCCCTTTGTCTGTTACATTTATGGCTGAAAAGACACAAACACTGCTGCAAATAGGCTGCGGCGTGCGGCAAACGCGCTTTGTTGGATCTACCCATCATGCACTGCTCTGCCAAAAACAAAGGAACACTGTGTGAAATGCCACTAGTCAAGCTGTCTCTTGGGAAAGAAAGCAAAGGCCCACGTGGGACACTTTTCAAAACATTTGACTAAATGAACTAAACACTGACATGAACTACTAACATGTATTGACTCAGCGAAAACCTTGGAGCTGATCTGGACTTTCCTGTGGTTTCCTCTTGTCCTTGTAACAGCAGTAGCTCCTCCCTTCCTTGTCAATAATTGTGCAGAAATATCTGAGGGCTTCTTTCTTCCTAAATCATAAGCAAGTCCTGTCCAGTCCAACTGTTTCTGCTCCTGTTTGACTTCTGAACTTGTCTCTGGCTGTGTGTCCACTTACTGCAGCCTCTGACATCAGACTGTAGAATCTTGATACATCAAAGGCATCAAAGGACAAACACACGCTCACACATACCGGTACTTATATCTTTGTGAGGACACTCTCTGGCATAATGCTTTCCCTCGCCCTAACCTCTCTCTCTCTTAGCATCTCAGACCTATGTCAGTACCAGTGCCTCTGTCAAAGAATACAAAAAAAAAAAAAAAAACACTAGACCTGTACACACATAAAGTCATGTATTCATGTAGTCATCTGTGAATGTGTGTTTGATGAGTGCAAAGTGAAAATGCTGCATGAACCTTGTTTTTGTAAAAGCTTCTCTTGTTTCCTTTGCTTCTTACAACTGTATATTTTTCAAGCATCATCTGTCATATTGAAGAAATAAGTTCATTCAGTAGCGTTATTTCTTTTTTTACTGTCATCATGTACACTTTTCTTGTCTCAAAGACGGCAGCATCCCCACCAAAGCCTAAAAATAAAGTATACCAGCAAAATGACAACATCTAGCACATATTTCTTCCGCAAAGAAAGAGCAAAGTCGGACAGGGGAGCTCCCACTTGTGGCGCTCTATAAAGATGTTTGACTTTTCACCAACTCAAAAGGCTCAGCCATAAGGCCGAGCCAGCCAAAAATAACTTCAACTCATTGGTGTTCCTCTCCACGGAAGTCTTTAGTAAAAGGCGAAAGACTTGTGCTTTATGAAGAGAAACAAGAGTCAGAACAGGCCTGTCTCAGAGAGCAGCTGAGGACCCTAGTCGTCCCAGCTACCACCGTCGCGGTGTGCCTCCCTTGGCTTGCCGCGTGCTAAATCCCAGCCTCCCCTCCATTGCCCCCCCAGCATCTCCAGCCTGAAAAATCCAGGCCTGGCTTTTACATGGAGACTACAAAGTCTGGGAAACGATCAGGCGTCTTCAGGGAGTCCGCGACCAATCATCGTAGCTGAAGTGCACTGTGTTGTTGAGCGGGGTTCCCTGGGTGATATCAGTAAATCAACTGACTGGTTGTGCACAATTCACTTGATAAAAACTTAGCCGCATTTTCCTTCAGCCACTGTAAAAGTTTGACTCCTAACTAAACATGCGTGTCAGAGCTTGATTTTCTACAAAGCAAGAGAAAGGTGCACCGTTCCCGGCGGCACTGCAATGCCAGGTCGATGCGTGGAGTGAGCGGAGCAAGCTCCCTTTTCAGCTCCCTCTCCTAAAAATGGGTTTAATACGTTATCCCCATATAGGGGACATATCAGATATTAAACTGATAAGAACAGATACTACACTTGATCTTAGCCAAAAGGCCGAGAAGCGATGAGGCCCAAGCGTTTGACGTCCAAATCAAGCTCTTGGTACAACCGTCACTTGTCGCGGTGTCCCGTTTGTAAGCCAGCTTATCGATTGCCGCCACTTAGCAACTCCGCCCATCTGTCTGCCGTGTACTTTTCCCTGCCGCTATACAAAGATGTTTGACCTTTCACCAACTCAAAAGGCTCAGCCATACGGCAAAGCCGGCCAAAAATAGCTTCAACTCATTGCTGTTCCACACCAAAGCCTAGAAATAAAGCATACTAGAAGAACATCTAGCACACATTTCTTCCACAAACAAGCAGCACAGTCGGACAGGAGAGCTCACACTTCATTTTGTCATGGAAAGGCCACGCCCACTTCCCCAATTCCAACGGGAACACGGGGAATTGTCATGACTAAACACGCCACTCTGTAGCGCACGCCAGAGAGCTTCTGCAGAGCAACACTGCCGCTTTGTGGACAGACTGCAAAAGCTGACATGTAACTCCAAATCAACAAAGCCACTTCACAAAACGGAGAGCCTTCAGCAGGTTAGCACATGGGCATTCCTGACACATTGTGTTTTCTTCTACACGCACGCAACAGGGGAGAGCGCGAACGCAGTCCCCCACTACCAGAAATTATGCAGTCGAGATTCCCACATTTGGGGAATTCGCAGGGGTCAGCACAGCCGGAGTGCAATGACTGAGCCTCGCCCTGGGTGAACCACCTTGTTGATCATGGTATCTCCCCTGCCAGGTAAGTATGAGCTGCAGCTGGAAGAGAGCGGGTGGTGGTCACCAGGCACCGCGCTCTGGCTGACGGTGCCTACAATGCATAATCCCACATTTCAGCGCCTTGAGCATCAGCTCCCCTTTGTCTGTTACATTTATGGCTGAAAAGACACAAACACTGCTGCAAATAGGCTGCGGCGTGCGGCAAACGCGCTTTGTTGGATCTACCCATCATGCACTGCTCTGCCAAAAACAAAGGAACACTGTGTGAAATGCCACTAGTCAAGCTGTCTCTTGGGAAAGAAAGCAAAGGCCCACGTGGGACACTTTTCAAAACATTTGACTAAATGAACTAAACACTGACATGAACTACTAACATGTATTGACTCAGCGAAAACCTTGGAGCTGATCTGGACTTTCCTGTGGTTTCCTCTTGTCCTTGTAACAGCAGTAGCTCCTCCCTTCCTTGTCAATAATTGTGCAGAAATATCTGAGGGCTTCTTTCTTCCTAAATCATAAGCAAGTCCTGTCCAGTCCAACTGTTTCTGCTCCTGTTTGACTTCTGAACTTGTCTCTGGCTGTGTGTCCACTTACTGCAGCCTCTGACATCAGACTGTAGAATCTTGATACATCAAAGGCATCAAAGGACAAACACACGCTCACACATACCGGTACTTATATCTTTGTGAGGACACTCTCTGGCATAATGCTTTCCCTCGCCCTAACCTCTCTCTCTCTTAGCATCTCAGACCTATGTCAGTACCAGTGCCTCTGTCAAAGAATACAAAAAAAAAAAAAAAAACACTAGACCTGTACACACATAAAGTCATGTATTCATGTAGTCATCTGTGAATGTGTGTTTGATGAGTGCAAAGTGAAAATGCTGCATGAACCTTGTTTTTGTAAAAGCTTCTCTTGTTTCCTTTGCTTCTTACAACTGTATATTTTTCAAGCATCATCTGTCATATTGAAGAAATAAGTTCATTCAGTAGCGTTATTTCTTTTTTTACTGTCATCATGTACACTTTTCTTGTCTCAAAGACGGCAGCATCCCCACCAAAGCCTAAAAATAAAGTATACCAGCAAAATGACAACATCTAGCACATATTTCTTCCGCAAAGAAAGAGCAAAGTCGGACAGGGGAGCTCCCACTTGTGGCGCTCTATAAAGATGTTTGACTTTTCACCAACTCAAAAGGCTCAGCCATAAGGCCGAGCCAGCCAAAAATAACTTCAACTCATTGGTGTTCCTCTCCACGGAAGTCTTTAGTAAAAGGCGAAAGACTTGTGCGTTATGAAGAGAAACAAGAGTCAGAACAGGCCTGTCTCAGAGAGCAGCTGAGGACCCTAGTCGTCCCAGCTACCACCGTCGCGGTGTGCCTCCCTTGGCTTGCCGCGTGCTAAATCCCAGCCTCCCCTCCATTGCCCCCCCAGCATCTCCAGCCTGAAAAATCCAGGCCTGGCTTTTACATGGAGACTACAAAGTCTGGGAAACGATCAGGCGTCTTCAGGGAGTCCGCGACCAATCATCGTAGCTGAAGTGCACTGTGTTGTTGAGCGGGGTTCCCTGGGTGATATCAGTAAATCAACTGACTGGTTGTGCACAATTCACTTGATAAAAACTTAGCCGCATTTTCCTTCAGCCACTGTAAAAGTTTGACTCCTAACTAAACATGCGTGTCAGAGCTTGATTTTCTACAAAGCAAGAGAAAGGTGCACCGTTCCCGGCGGCACTGCAATGCCAGGTCGATGCGTGGAGTGAGCGGAGCAAGCTCCCTTTTCAGCTCCCTCTCCTAAAAATGGGTTTAATACGTTATCCCCATATAGGGGACATATCAGATATTAAACTGATAAGAACAGATACTACACTTGATCTTAGCCAAAAGGCCGAGAAGCGATGAGGCCCAAGCGTTTGACGTCCAAATCAAGCTCTTGGTACAACCGTCACTTGTCGCGGTGTCCCGTTTGTAAGCCAGCTTATCAATTGCCGCCACTTAGCAACTCCGCCCATCTGTCTGCCGTGTACTTTTCCCTGCCGCTATACAAAGATGTTTGACCTTTCACCAACTCAAAAGGCTCAGCCATACGGCAAACCGGCCAAAAATAGCTTCAACTCATTGCTGTTCCACACCAAAGCCTAGAAATAAAGCATACTAGAACAACATCTAGCACACATTTCTTCCACAAACAAGCAGCACAGTCGGACAGGAGAGCTCACACTTCATTTTGTCATGGAAAGGCCACGCCCACTTCCCCAATTCCAATGGGAACACGGGGAATTGTCATGACTAAACACGCCACTCTGTAGCGTACGCCAGAGAGCTTCTGCAGAGCAACACTGCCGCTTTGTGGACAGACTGCAAAAGCTGACATGTAACTTCAAATCAACAAAGCCACTTCACAAAATGGAGAGCCTTCAGCAGGTTAGCACATGGGCATTCCTGACACATTGTGTTTTCTTCTACACGCACGCAACAGGGGAGAGCGCGAACGCAGTCCCCCACTACCAGAAATTATGCAGTCGAGATTCCCACATTTGGGGAATTCGCAGGGGTCAGCACAGCCGGAGTGCAATGACTGAGCCTCGCCCTGGGTGAACCACCTTGTTGATCATGGTATCTCCCCTGCCAGGTAAGTATGAGCTGCAGCTGGAAGAGAGCGGGTGGTGGTCACCAGGCACAGCGCTCTGGCTGACGGTGCCTACAATGCATAATCCCACATTTCAGCGCCTTGAGCATCAGCTCCCCTTTGTCTGTTACATTTATGGCTGAAAAGACACAAACACTGTTGCAAATAGGCTGCGGCGTGCGGCAAACGCGCTTTGTTGGATCTACCCATCATGCACTGCTCTGCCAAAAACAAAGGAACACTGTGTGAAATGCCACTAGTCAAGCTGTCTCTTGGGAAAGAAAGCAAAGGCCCACGTGGGACACTTTTCAAAACATTTGACTAAATGAACTAAACACTGACATGAACTACTAACATGTATTGACTCAGCGAAAACCTTGGAGCTGATCTGGACTTTCCTGTGGTTTCCTCTTGTCCTTGTAACAGCAGTAGCTCCTCCCTTCCTTGTCAATAATTGTGCAGAAATATCTGAGGGCTTCTTTCTTCCTAAATCATAAGCAAGTCCTGTCCAGTCCAACTGTTTCTGCTCCTGTTTGACTTCTGAACTTGTCTCTGGCTGTGTGTCCACTTACTGCAGCCTCTGACATCAGACTGTAGAATCTTGATACATCAAAGGCATCAAAGGACAAACACACGCTCACACATACCGGTACTTATATCTTTGTGAGGACACTCTCTGGCATAATGCTTTCCCTCGCCCTAACCTCTCTCTCTCTTAGCATCTCAGACCTATGTCAGTACCAGTGCCTCTGTCAAAGAATACAAAAAAAAAAAAACACTAGACCTGTACACACATAAAGTCATGTATTCATGTAGTCATCTGTGAATGTGTGTTTGATGAGTGCAAAGTGAAAATGCTGCATGAACCTTGTTTTTGTAAAAGCTTCTCTTGTTTCCTTTGCTTCTTACAACTGTATATTTTTCAAGCATCATCTGTCATATTGAAGAAATAAGTTCATTCAGTAGCGTTATTTCTTTTTTTACTGTCATCATGTACACTTTTCTTGTCTCGAAGACGGCAGCATCCCCACCAAAGCCTAAAAATAAAGTATACCAGCGAAATGACAACATCTAGCACACATTTCTTCCGCAAAGAAAGAGCAAAGTCGGACAGGGGAGCTCCCACTTGTGGCGCTCTATAAAGATGTTTGACTTTTCACCAACTCAAAAGGCTCAGCCATAAGGCCGAGCCAGCCAAAAATAACTTCAACTCATTGGCGTTCCTCTCCACGGAAGTCTTTAGTAAAAGGCGAAAGACTTGTGCGTTATGAAGAGAAACGAGTCAGAACAGGCCTGTCTCAGAGAGCAGCTGAGGACCCTAGTCGTCCCAGCTACCACCGTCGCGGTGCGCCTCCCTTGGCTTGCCGCGTGCTAAATCCCAGCCTCCCCTCCATTGCCCCCCCAGCATCTCCAGCCTGAAAAATCCAGGCCTGGCTTTTACATGGACACTACAAAGTCTGGGAAACGATCAGGCGTCTTCAGGGAGTCCGCGACCAATCATCGTAGCTGAAGTGCACTGTGTTGTTGAGCGGGGTTCCCTGGGTGATATCAGTAAATCAACTGACTGGTTGTGCACAATTCACTTGATAAAAACTTAGCCGCATTTTCCTTCAGCCACTGTAAAAGTTTGACTCCTAACTAAACATGCGTGTCAGAGCTTGATTTTCTACAAAGCAAGAGAAAGGTGCACCGTTCCCGGGGGCACTGCAATGCCAGGTCGATGCGTGGAGTGAGCGGAGCAAGCTCCCTTTTCAGCTCCCTCTTCTAAAAATGGGTTTAATACGTTATCCCCATATAGGGGACATATCAGATATTAAACTGATAAGAACAGATACTACACTTGATCTTAGCCAAAAGGCCGAGAAGCGATGAGGCCCAAGCGTTTGACGTCCAAATCAAGCTCTTGGTACAACCGTCACTTGTCGCGGTGTCCCGTTTGTAAGCCAGCTTATCGATTGCCGCCACTTAGCAACTCCGCCCATCTGTCTGCCGTGTACTTTTCCCTGCCGCTATACAAAGATGTTTGACCTTTCACCAACTCAAAAGGCTCAGCCATACGGCAAAGCCGGCCAAAAATAGCTTCAACTCATTGCTGTTCCACACCAAAGCCTAGAAATAAAGCATACTAGAAGAACATCTAGCACACATTTCTTCCACAAACAAGCAGCACAGTCGGACAGGAGAGCTCACACTTCATTTTGTCATGGAAAGGCCACGCCCACTTCCCCAATTCCAACGGGAACACGGGGAATTGTCATGACTAAACACGCCACTCTGTAGCGCACGCCAGAGAGCTTCTGCAGAGCAACACTGCCGCTTTGTGGACAGACTGCAAAAGCTGACATGTAACTCCAAATCAACAAAGCCACTTCACAAAACGGAGAGTCTTCAACAGGTTAGCGCATGGGCATTCCTGACACATTGTGTTTTCTTCTACACGCACGCAACAGGGGAGAGCGCGAACGCAGTCCCCCACTACCAGAAATTATGCAGTCGAGATTCCCACATTTGGGGAATTCGCAGGGGTCAGCACAGCCGGAGTGCAATGACTGAGCCTCGCCCTGGGTGAACCACCTTGTTGATCATGGTATCTCCCCTGCCAGGTAAGTATGAGCTGCAGCTGGAAGAGAGCGGGTGGTGGTCACCAGGCACCGCGCTCTGGCTGACGGTGCCTACAATGCATAATCCCACATTTCAGCGCCTTGAGCATCAGCTCCCCTTTGTCTGTTACATTTATGGCTGAAAAGACACAAACACTGCTGCAAATAGGCTGCGGCGTGCGGCAAACGCGCTTTGTTGGATCTACCCATCATGCACTGCTCTGCCAAAAACAAAGGAACACTGTGTGAAATGCCACTAGTCAAGCTGTCTCTTGGGAAAGAAAGCAAAGGCCCACGTGGGACACTTTTCAAAACATTTGACTAAATGAACTAAACACTGACATGAACTACTAACATGTATTGACTCAGCGAAAACCTTGGAGCTGATCTGGACTTTCCTGTGGTTTCCTCTTGTCCTTGTAACAGCACTAGCTCCTCCCTTCCTTGTCAATAATTGTGCAGAAATATCTGAGGGCTTCTTTCTTCCTAAATCATAAGCAAGTCCTGTCCAGTCCAACTGTTTCTGCTCCTGTTTGACTTCTGAACTTGTCTCTGGCTGTGTGTCCACTTACTGCAGCCTCTGACATCAGACTGTAGAATCTTGATACATCAAAGGCATCAAAGGACAAACACACGCTCACACATACCGGTACTTATATCTTTGTGAGGACACTCTCTGGCATAATGCTTTCCCTCGCCCTAACCTCTCTCTCTCTTAGCATCTCAGACCTATGTCAGTACCAGTGCCTCTGTCAAAGAATACAAAAAAAAAAAAAAAAACACTAGACCTGTACACACATAAAGTCATGTATTCATGTAGTCATCTGTGAATGTGTGTTTGATGAGTGCAAAGTGAAAATGCTGCATGAACCTTGTTTTTGTAAAAGCTTCTCTTGTTTCCTTTGCTTCTTACAACTGTATATTTTTCAAGCATCATCTGTCATATTGAAGAAATAAGTTCATTCAGTAGCGTTATTTCTTTTTTTACTGTCATCATGTACACTTTTCTTGTCTCAAAGACGGCAGCATCCCCACCAAAGCCTAAAAATAAAGTATACCAGCGAAATGACAACATCTAGCACACATTTCTTCCGCAAAGAAAGAGCAAAGTCGGACAGGGGAGCTCCCACTTGTGGCGCTCTATAAAGATGTTTGACTTTTCACCAACTCAAAAGGCTCAGCCATAAGGCCGAGCCAGCCAAAAATAACTTCAACTCATTGGTGTTCCTCTCCACGGAAGTCTTTAGTAAAAGGCGAAAGACTTGTGCGTTATGAAGAGAAACAAGAGTCAGAACAGGCCTGTCTCAGAGAGCAGCTGAGGACCCTAGTCGTCCCAGCTACCACCGTCGCGGTGTGCCTCCCTTGGCTTGCCGCGTGCTAAATCCCAGCCTCCCCTCCATTGCCCCCCCAGCATCTCCAGCCTGAAAAATCCAGGCCTGGCTTTTACATGGAGACTACAAAGTCTGGGAAACGATCAGGCGTCTTCAGGGAGTCCGCGACCAATCATCGTAGCTGAAGTGCACTGTGTTGTTGAGCGGGGTTCCCTGGGTGATATCAGTAAATCAACTGACTGGTTGTGCACAATTCACTTGATAAAAACTTAGCCGCATTTTCCTTCAGCCACTGTAAAAGTTTGATTCCTAACTAAACATGCGTGTCAGAGCTTGATTTTCTACAAAGCAAGAGAAAGGTGCACCGTTCCCGGCGGCACTGCAATGCCAGGTCGATGCGTGGAGTGAGCGGAGCAAGCTCCCTTTTCAGCTCCCTCTCCTAAAAATGGGTTTAATACGTTATCCCCATATAGGGGACATATCAGATATTAAACTGATAAGAACAGATACTACACTTGATCTTAGCCAAAAGGCCGAGAAGCGATGAGGCCCAAGGTTTTGACGTCCAAATCAAGCTCTTGGTACAACCGTCACTTGTCGCGGTGTCCCGTTTGTAAGCCAGCTTATCGATTGCCGCCACTTAGCAACTCCGCCCATCTGTCTGCCGTGTACTTTTCCCTGCCGCTATACAAAGATGTTTGACCTTTCACCAACTCAAAAGGCTCAGCCATACGGCAAAGCCGGCCAAAAATAGCTTCAACTCATTGCTGTTCCACACCAAAGCCTAGAAATAAAGCATACTAGAACAACATCTAGCACACATTTCGTCCACAAACAAGCAGCAAAGTCGGACAGGAGAGCTCACACTTCATTTTGTCATGGAAAGGCCACGCCCACTTCCCCAATTCCAACGGGAACACGGGGAATTGTCATGACTAAACACGCCACTCTGTAGCGCACGCCAGAGAGCTTCTGCAGAGCAACACTGCCGCTTTGTGGACAGACTGCAAAAGCTGACATGTAACTCCAAATCAACAAAGCCACTTCACAAAACGGAGAGTCTTCAACAGGTTAGCGCATGGGCATTCCTGACACATTGTGTTTTCTTCTACACGCACGCAACAGGGGAGAGCGCGAACGCAGTCCCCCACTACCAGAAATTATGCAGTCGAGATTCCCACATTTGGGGAATTCGCAGGGGTCAGCACAGCCGGAGTGCAATGACTGAGCCTCGCCCTGGGTGAACCACCTTGTTGATCATGGTATCTCCCCTGCCAGGTAAGTATGAGCTGCAGCTGGAAGAGAGCGGGTGGTGGTCACCAGGCACCGCGCTCTGGCTGACGGTGCCTACAATGCATAATCCCACATTTCAGCGCCTTGAGCATCAGCTCCCCTTTGTCTGTTACATTTATGGCTGAAAAGACACAAACACTGCTGCAAATAGGCTGCGGCGTGCGGCAAACGCGCTTTGTTGGATCTACCCATCATGCACTGCTCTGCCAAAAACAAAGGAACACTGTGTGAAATGCCACTAGTCAAGCTGTCTCTTGGGAAAGAAAGCAAAGGCCCACGTGGGACACTTTTCAAAACATTTGACTAAATGAACTAAACACTGACATGAACTACTAACATGTATTGACTCAGCGAAAACCTTGGAGCTGATCTGGACTTTCCTGTGGTTTCCTCTTGTCCTTGTAACAGCACTAGCTCCTCCCTTCCTTGTCAATAATTGTGCAGAAATATCTGAGGGCTTCTTTCTTCCTAAATCATAAGCAAGTCCTGTCCAGTCCAACTGTTTCTGCTCCTGTTTGACTTCTGAACTTGTCTCTGGCTGTGTGTCCACTTACTGCAGCCTCTGACATCAGACTGTAGAATCTTGATACATCAAAGGCATCAAAGGACAAACACACGCTCACACATACCGGTACTTATATCTTTGTGAGGACACTCTCTGGCATAATGCTTTCCCTCGCCCTAACCTCTCTCTCTCTTAGCATCTCAGACCTATGTCAGTACCAGTGCCTCTGTCAAAGAATACAAAAAAAAAAAAAAAAACACTAGACCTGTACACACATAAAGTCATGTATTCATGTAGTCATCTGTGAATGTGTGTTTGATGAGTGCAAAGTGAAAATGCTGCATGAACCTTGTTTTTGTAAAAGCTTCTCTTGTTTCCTTTGCTTCTTACAACTGTATATTTTTCAAGCATCATCTGTCATATTGAAGAAATAAGTTCATTCAGTAGCGTTATTTCTTTTTTTACTGTCATCATGTACACTTTTCTTGTCTCAAAGACGGCAGCATCCCCACCAAAGCCTAAAAATAAAGTATACCAGCGAAATGACAACATCTAGCACACATTTCTTCCGCAAAGAAAGAGCAAAGTCGGACAGGGGAGCTCCCACTTGTGGCGCTCTATAAAGATGTTTGACTTTTCACCAACTCAAAAGGCTCAGCCATAAGGCCGAGCCAGCCAAAAATAACTTCAACTCATTGGTGTTCCTCTCCACGGAAGTCTTTAGTAAAAGGCGAAAGACTTGTGCGTTATGAAGAGAAACAAGAGTCAGAACAGGCCTGTCTCAGAGAGCAGCTGAGGACCCTAGTCGTCCCAGCTACCACCGTCGCGGTGTGCCTCCCTTGGCTTGCCGCGTGCTAAATCCCAGCCTCCCCTCCATTGCCCCCCCAGCATCTCCAGCCTGAAAAATCCAGGCCTGGCTTTTACATGGAGACTACAAAGTCTGGGAAACGATCAGGCGTCTTCAGGGAGTCCGCGACCAATCATCGTAGCTGAAGTGCACTGTGTTGTTGAGCGGGGTTCCCTGGGTGATATCAGTAAATCAACTGACTGGTTGTGCACAATTCACTTGATAAAAACTTAGCCGCATTTTCCTTCAGCCACTGTAAAAGTTTGATTCCTAACTAAACATGCGTGTCAGAGCTTGATTTTCTACAAAGCAAGAGAAAGGTGCACCGTTCCCGGCGGCACTGCAATGCCAGGTCGATGCGTGGAGTGAGCGGAGCAAGCTCCCTTTTCAGCTCCCTCTCCTAAAAATGGGTTTAATACGTTATCCCCATATAGGGGACATATCAGATATTAAACTGATAAGAACAGATACTACACTTGATCTTAGCCAAAAGGCCGAGAAGCGATGAGGCCCAAGGTTTTGACGTCCAAATCAAGCTCTTGGTACAACCGTCACTTGTCGCGGTGTCCCGTTTGTAAGCCAGCTTATCGATTGCCGCCACTTAGCAACTCCGCCCATCTGTCTGCCGTGTACTTTTCCCTGCCGCTATACAAAGATGTTTGACCTTTCACCAACTCAAAAGGCTCAGCCATACGGCAAAGCCGGCCAAAAATAGCTTCAACTCATTGCTGTTCCACACCAAAGCCTAGAAATAAAGCATACTAGAACAACATCTAGCACACATTTCGTCCACAAACAAGCAGCAAAGTCGGACAGGAGAGCTCACACTTCATTTTGTCATGGAAAGGCCACGCCCACTTCCCCAATTCCAACGGGAACACGGGGAATTGTCATGACTAAACACGCCACTCTGTAGCGCACGCCAGAGAGCTTCTGCAGAGCAACACTGCCGCTTTGTGGACAGACTGCAAAAGCTGACATGTAACTCCAAATCAACAAAGCCACTTCACAAAACGGAGAGTCTTCAACAGGTTAGCGCATGGGCATTCCTGACACATTGTGTTTTCTTCTACACGCACGCAACAGGGGAGAGCGCGAACGCAGTCCCCCACTACCAGAAATTATGCAGTCGAGATTCCCACATTTGGGGAATTCGCAGGGGTCAGCACAGCCGGAGTGCAATGACTGAGCCTCGCCCTGGGTGAACCACCTTGTTGATCATGGTATCTCCCCTGCCAGGTAAGTATGAGCTGCAGCTGGAAGAGAGCGGGTGGTGGTCACCAGGCACCGCGCTCTGGCTGACGGTGCCTACAATGCATAATCCCACATTTCAGCGCCTTGAGCATCAGCTCCCCTTTGTCTGTTACATTTATGGCTGAAAAGACACAAACACTGCTGCAAATAGGCTGCGGCGTGCGGCAAACGCGCTTTGTTGGATCTACCCATCATGCACTGCTCTGCCAAAAACAAAGGAACACTGTGTGAAATGCCACTAGTCAAGCTGTCTCTTGGGAAAGAAAGCAAAGGCCCACGTGGGACACTTTTCAAAACATTTGACTAAATGAACTAAACACTGACATGAACTACTAACATGTATTGACTCAGCGAAAACCTTGGAGCTGATCTGGACTTTCCTGTGGTTTCCTCTTGTCCTTGTAACAGCAGTAGCTCCTCCCTTCCTTGTCAATAATTGTGCAGAAATATCTGAGGGCTTCTTTCTTCCTAAATCATAAGCAAGTCCTGTCCAGTCCAACTGTTTCTGCTCCTGTTTGACTTCTGAACTTGTCTCTGGCTGTGTGTCCACTTACTGCAGCCTCTGACATCAGACTGTAGAATCTTGATACATCAAAGGCATCAAAGGACAAACACACGCTCACACATACCGGTACTTATATCTTTGTGAGGACACTCTCTGGCATAATGCTTTCCCTCGCCCTAACCTCTCTCTCTCTTAGCATCTCAGACCTATGTCAGTACCAGTGCCTCTGTCAAAGAATACAAAAAAAAAAAAAAACACTAGACCTGTACACACATAAAGTCATGTATTCATGTAGTCATCTGTGAATGTGTGTTTGATGAGTGCAAAGTGAAAATGCTGCATGAACCTTGTTTTTGTAAAAGCTTCTCTTGTTTCCTTTGCTTCTTACAACTGTATATTTTTCAAGCATCATCTGTCATATTGAAGAAATAAGTTCATTCAGTAGCGTTATTTCTTTTTTTACTGTCATCATGTACACTTTTCTTGTCTCAAAGACGGCAGCATCCCCACCAAAGCCTAAAAATAAAGTATACCAGCAAAATGACAACATCTAGCACATATTTCTTCCGCAAAGAAAGAGCAAAGTCGGACAGGGGAGCTCCCACTTGTGGCGCTCTATAAAGATGTTTGACTTTTCACCAACTCAAAAGGCTCAGCCATAAGGCCGAGCCAGCCAAAAATAACTTCAACTCATTGGTGTTCCTCTCCACGGAAGTCTTTAGTAAAAGGCGAAAGACTTGTGCGTTATGAAGAGAAACAAGAGTCAGAACAGGCCTGTCTCAGAGAGCAGCTGAGGACCCTAGTCGTCCCAGCTACCACCGTCGCGGTGTGCCTCCCTTGGCTTGCCGCGTGCTAAATCCCAGCCTCCCCTCCATTGCCCCCCCAGCATCTCCAGCCTGAAAAATCCAGGCCTGGCTTTTACATGGAGACTACAAAGTCTGGGAAACGATCAGGCGTCTTCAGGGAGTCCGCGACCAATCATCGTAGCTGAAGTGCACTGTGTTGTTGAGCGGGGTTCCCTGGGTGATATCAGTAAATCAACTGACTGGTTGTGCACAATTCACTTGATAAAAACTTAGCCGCATTTTCCTTCAGCCACTGTAAAAGTTTGACTCCTAACTAAACATGCGTGTCAGAGCTTGATTTTCTACAAAGCAAGAGAAAGGTGCACCGTTCCCGGCAGCACTGCAATGCCAGGTCGATGCGTGGAGTGAGCGGAGCAAGCTCCCTTTTCAGCTCCCTCTCCTAAAAATGGGTTTAATACGTTATCCCCATATAGGGGACATATCAGATATTAAACTGATAAGAACAGATACTACACTTGATCTTAGCCAAAAGGCCGAGAAGCGATGAGGCCCAAGCGTTTGACGTCCAAATCAAGCTCTTGGTACAACCGTCACTTGTCGCGGTGTCCCGTTTGTAAGCCAGCTTATCGATTGCCGCCACTTAGCAACTCCGCCCATCTGTCTGCCGTGTACTTTTCCCTGCCGCTATACAAAGATGTTTGACCTTTCACCAACTCAAAAGGCTCAGCCATACGGCAAAGCCGGCCAAAAATAGCTTCAACTCATTGCTGTTCCACACCAAAGCCTAGAAATAAAGCATACTAGAAGAACATCTAGCACACATTTCTTCCACAAACAAGCAGCACAGTCGGACAGGAGAGCTCACACTTCATTTTGTCATGGAAAGGCCACGCCCACTTCCCCAATTCCAACGGGAACACGGGGAATTGTCATGACTAAACACGCCACTCTGTAGCGCACGCCAGAGAGCTTCTGCAGAGCAACACTGCCGCTTTGTGGACAGACTGCAAAAGCTGACATGTAACTCCAAATCAACAAAGCCACTTCACAAAATGGAGAGCCTTCAGCAGGTTAGCACATGGGCATTCCTGACACATTTTGTTTTCTTCTACACGCACGCAACAGGGGAGAGCGCGAACGCAGTCCCCCACTACCAGAAATTATGCAGTCGAGATTCCCACATTTGGGGAATTCGCAGGGGTCAGCACAGCCGGAGTGCAATGGCTGAGCCTAGTGATGGGACGAGCGACACTGGTGCATCAGCACTGTGCCGAGAGCTCAAGAGGGAAACCTCGTATCGGTGCGTGTATTGCTTTAAGAAAGAATCACGTGACCGATACAGGAACTGTATCGTTTGGATGTGCCGCGCCAAAGTGTGTTTATCAGGAAACAAACTGTATCAACATGTCGTGGGTTTGTCGGATGGAGTTTTGCTTGATCATGGATCGTTCTAGGAAGTTTTCCCCGTTGTGGAATAATTTTGATCTCGTGACGCCAAACAAGGTAAATCTTTTTCTCCTTTATATACTATTTTTTACGGTGGCGCATTGCACTCACTTTATCAGTTTATCAAGTGAATGACCTGTGATACATATGATAGTCAGTTAAAGAGCCTTAGAGTTGCTTTATTCATGTAATCATGTAATTATGAGATCCTGATCTCGTAATCATGAGAGGGTGTCTATTTTTTTAACAAGTGAATGCAATGTTCTGGTAAGAGGTTTGAATTGTTTTCAGATAAATTAACTTTTTATGTTATTGTAGGTGAAGTGTCGGCTCTGCTCTACAGAGCTATCTTATATCAATAAGAGCACTTCATCAATGCTGAGGCATTATAGAGCTCGGCATGGCAATGAAGAATTGGCAGATACTCGTGAGAGTACCCCAGGTATGTTGAAAGTCTCTCTAAAAATTGTGCTAAAAAAAACATGCATGCAAACAGACAGGCTCCAGGGCTGGTATCGAACCTCCAACCCTTTTGCTGTGAGGCGACAGTGCTAACCACTACACCACCACGTCGTCTTATGTCTATTTGATATTGTTTGTAAAAATTACAGTCCTTTTATTAAGCTTTTGACAAAATAGTTCCTTTTGGCTTGCAGTTCCTAACAAGCAAGCAGTGGATGAGGCAGTGGTCAATATGATCATCAAAGACTGTCAGCCACTCAGCTTTGTTGAAAATGAGGGATTCAGGGAGCTCCTGAAGCTTATTCTACCCTCGTATGCTCTACCAAGCAGGAAGGTATGTTTAAGAATTTTTATTATATGTTTGTACTAACTATATAACTATATTTTATTGGTGTAACAGTATTTGTATGGTTATTTTCAGACCATCAAGGACTTGGTGAGCCAGAGATATGAGGAGGAAAAGGAGAAAACCAAAAAGGACCTCCAGAGTGCCGTTGCTGTTACTTTAACAGCTGATATGTGGACGTCTATGAATATGGAGGCATATCTAACTTTTGTTTCTCAATAAAAATTCATGAACTAATCACTTTTTTGTCTTTTATTTCATACGATTTAACAGTTAAGTTGATAAATGTGCACATAAGTTAAAAAATTGTAACTCTGAATTTTAACTCTAATTTGCTATATTTTACATACCAACTCAGTTTTAGCATTTACACGAACAAGGAATTTCTTTACCTGCAATGATTTTATAACTACTGCAGGGGTCACTATTGGGTGACCAACACAGTATCAATACAGTGCCGACACAGTTTGTTTAGTGTGTCAATACACTCCTTGAGGTATCATCGTCCCATCACTAGCTGAGCCTCGCCCTGGGTGAACCACCTTGTTGATCATGGTATCTCCCCTGCCAGGTAAGTATGAGCTGCAGCTGGAAGAGAGCGGGTGGTGGTCACCAGGCACAGCGCTCTGGCTGACGGTGCCTACAATGCATAATCCCACATTTCAGCGCCTTGAGCATCAGCTCCCCTTTGTCTGTTACATTTATGGCTGAAAAGACACAAACACTGCTGCAAATAGGCTGCGGCGTGCGGCAAACGCGCTTTGTTGGATCTACCCATCATGCACTGCTCTGCCAAAAACAAAGGAACACTGTGTGAAATGCCACTAGTCAAGCTGTCTCTTGGGAAAGAAAGCAAAGGCCCACGTGGGACACTTTTCAAAACATTTGACTAAATGAACTAAACACTGACATGAACTACTAACATGTATTGACTCAGCGAAAACCTTGGAGCTGATCTGGACTTTCCTGTGGTTTCCTCTTGTCCTTGTAACAGCAGTAGCTCCTCCCTTCCTTGTCAATAATTGTGCAGAAATATCTGAGGGCTTCTTTCTTCCTAAATCATAAGCAAGTCCTGTCCAGTCCAACTGTTTCTGCTCCTGTTTGACTTCTGAACTTGTCTCTGGCTGTGTGTCCACTTACTGCAGCCTCTGACATCAGACTGTAGAATCTTGATACATCAAAGGCATCAAAGGACAAACACACGCTCACACATACCGGTACTTATATCTTTGTGAGGACACTCTCTGGCATAATGCTTTCCCTCGCCCTAACCTCTCTCTCTCTTAGCATCTCAGACCTATGTCAGTACCTGTGCCTCTGTCAAAGAATACAAAAAAAAAAAAACACTAGACCTGTACACACATAAAGTCATGTATTCATGTAGTCATCTGTGAATGTGTGTTTGATGAGTGCAAAGTGAAAATGCTGCATGAACCTTGTTTTTGTAAAAGCTTCTCTTGTTTCCTTTGCTTCTTACAACTGTATATTTTTCAAGCATCATCTGTCATATTGAAGAAATAAGTTCATTCAGTAGCGTTATTTCTTTTTTTACTGTCATCATGTACACTTTTCTTGTCTCGAAGACGGCAGCATCCCCACCAAAGCCTAAAAATAAAGTATACCAGCGAAATGACAACATCTAGCACACATTTCTTCCGCAAAGAAAGAGCAAAGTCGGACAGGGGAGCTCCCACTTGTGGCGCTCTATAAAGATGTTTGACTTTTCACCAACTCAAAAGGCTCAGCCATAAGGCCGAGCCAGCCAAAAATAACTTCAACTCATTGGTGTTCCTCTCCACGGAAGTCTTTAGTAAAAGGCGAAAGACTTGTGCGTTATGAAGAGAAACAAGAGTCAGAACAGGCCTGTCTCAGAGAGCAGCTGAGGACCCTAGTCGTCCCAGCTACCACCGTCGCGGTGCGCCTCCCTTGGCTTGCCGCGTGCTAAATCCCAGCCTCCCCTCCATTGCCCCCCCAGCATCTCCAGCCTGAAAAATCCAGGCCTGGCTTTTACATGGACACTACAAAGTCTGGGAAACGATCAGGCGTCTTCAGGGAGTCCGCGACCAATCATCGTAGCTGAAGTGCACTGTGTTGTTGAGCGGGGTTCCCTGGGTGATATCAGTAAATCAACTGACTGGTTGTGCACAATTCCCTTGATAAAAACTTAGCCGCATTTTCCTTCAGCCACTGTAAAAGTTTGACTCCTAACTAAACGTGTGTGTCAGAGCTTGATTTTCTACAAAGCAAGAGAAAGGTGCACCGTTCCCGGCGGCACTGCAATGCCAGGTCGATGCGTGGAGTGAGCGGAGCAAGCTCCCTTTTCAGCTCCCTCTCCTAAAAATGGGTTTAATACGTTATCCCCATATAGGGGACATATCAGATATTAAACTGATAAGAACAGATACTACACTTGATCTTAGCCAAAAGGCCGAGAAGCGATGAGGCCCAAGCGTTTGACGTCCAAATCAAGCTCTTGGTACAACCGTCACTTGTCGCGGTGTCCCGTTTGTAAGCCAGCTTATCAATTGCCGCCACTTAGCAACTCCGCCCATCTGTCTGCCGTGTACTTTTCCCTGCCGCTATACAAAGATGTTTGACCTTTCACCAACTCAAAAGGCTCAGCCATACGGCAAAGCCGGCCAAAAATAGCTTCAACTCATTGCTGTTCCACACCAAAGCCTAGAAATAAAGCATACTAGAAGAACATCTAGCACACATTTCTTCCACAAACAAGCAGCACAGTCGGACAGGAGAGCTCACACTTCATTTTGTCATGGAAAGGCCACGCCCACTTCCCCAATTCCAATGGGAACACGGGGAATTGTCATGACTAAACACGCCACTCTGTAGCGTACGCCAGAGAGCTTCTGCAGAGCAACACTGCCGCTTTGTGGACAGACTGCAAAAGCTGACATGTAACTCCAAATCAACAAAGCCACTTCACAAAATGGAGAGCCTTCAAGAGGTTAGCGCATGGACATTCCTGACACATTTTGTTTTCTTCTACACGCACGCAACAGGGGAGAGCGCGAACGCAGTCCCCCACTACCAGAAATTATGCAGTCGAGATTCCCACATTTGGGGAATTCGCAGGGGTCAGCACAGCCGGAGTGCAATGGCTGAGCCTCGCCCTGGGTGAACCACCTTGTTGATCATGGTATCTCCCCTGCCAGGTAAGTATGAGCTGCAGTTGGAAGAGAGCGGGTGGTGGTCACCAGGCACAGCGCTCTGGCTGACGGTGCCTACAATGCATAATCCCACATTTCAGCGCCTTGAGCATCAGCTCCCCTTTGTCTGTTACATTTATGGCTGAAAAGACACAAACACTGCTGCAAATAGGCTGTGGCGTGCGGCAAACGCGCTTTGTTGGATCTACCCATCATGCACTGCTCTGCCAAAAACAAAGGAACACTGTGTGAAATGCCACTAGTCAAGCTGTCTCTTGGGAAAGAAAGCAAAGGCCCACGTGGGACACTTTTCAAAACATTTGACTAAATGAACTAAACACTGACATGAACTACTAACATGTATTGACTCAGCGAAAACCTTGGAGCTGATCTGGACTTTCCTGTGGTTTCCTCTTGTCCTTGTAACAGCAGTAGCTCCTCCCTTCCTTGTCAATAATTGTGCAGAAATATCTGAGGGCTTCTTTCTTCCTAAATCATAAGCAAGTCCTGTCCAGTCCAACTGTTTCTGCTCCTGTTTGACTTCTGAACTTGTCTCTGGCTGTGTGTCCACTTACTGCAGCCTCTGACATCAGACTGTAGAATCTTGATACATCAAAGGCATCAAAGGACAAACACACGCTCACACATACCGGTACTTATATCTTTGTGAGGACACTCTCTGGCATAATGCTTTCCCTCGCCCTAACCTCTCTCTCTCTTAGCATCTCAGACCTATGTCAGTACCAGTGCCTCTGTCAAAGAATACAAAAAAAAAAAAAAACACTAGACCTGTACACACATAAAGTCATGTATTCATGTAGTCATCTGTGAATGTGTGTTTGATGAGTGCAAAGTGAAAATGCTGCATGAACCTTGTTTTTGTAAAAGCTTCTCTTGTTTCCTTTGCTTCTTACAACTGTATATTTTTCAAGCATCATCTGTCATATTGAAGAAATAAGTTCATTCAGTAGCGTTATTTCTTTTTTTACTGTCATCATGTACACTTTTCTTGTCTCAAAGACGGCAGCATCCCCACCAAAGCCTAAAAATAAAGTATACCAGCAAAATGACAACATCTAGCACATATTTCTTCCGCAAAGAAAGAGCAAAGTCGGACAGGGGAGCTCCCACTTGTGGCGCTCTATAAAGATGTTTGACTTTTCACCAACTCAAAAGGCTCAGCCATAAGGCCGAGCCAGCCAAAAATAACTTCAACTCATTGGTGTTCCTCTCCACGGAAGTCTTTAGTAAAAGGCGAAAGACTTGTGCGTTATGAAGAGAAACAAGAGTCAGAACAGGCCTGTCTCAGAGAGCAGCTGAGGACCCTAGTCGTCCCAGCTACCACCGTCGCGGTGTGCCTCCCTTGGCTTGCCGCGTGCTAAATCCCAGCCTCCCCTCCATTGCCCCCCCAGCATCTCCAGCCTGAAAAATCCAGGCCTGGCTTTTACATGGAGACTACAAAGTCTGGGAAACGATCAGGCGTCTTCAGGGAGTCCGCGACCAATCATCGTAGCTGAAGTGCACTGTGTTGTTGAGCGGGGTTCCCTGGGTGATATCAGTAAATCAACTGACTGGTTGTGCACAATTCACTTGATAAAAACTTAGCCGCATTTTCCTTCAGCCACTGTAAAAGTTTGACTCCTAACTAAACATGCGTGTCAGAGCTTGATTTTCTACAAAGCAAGAGAAAGGTGCACCGTTCCCGGCAGCACTGCAATGCCAGGTCGATGCGTGGAGTGAGCGGAGCAAGCTCCCTTTTCAGTTCCCTCTCCTAAAAATGGGTTTAATACGTTATCCCCATATAGGGGACATATCAGATATTAAACTGATAAGAACAGATACTACACTTGATCTTAGCCAAAAGGCCGAGAAGCGATGAGGCCCAAGCGTTTGACGTCCAAATCAAGCTCTTGGTACAACCGTCACTTGTCGCGGTGTCCCGTTTGTAAGCCAGCTTATCGATTGCCGCCACTTAGCAACTCCGCCCATCTGTCTGCCGTGTACTTTTCCCTGCCGCTATACAAAGATGTTTGACCTTTCACCAACTCAAAAGGCTCAGCCATACGGCAAAGCCGGCCAAAAATAGCTTCAACTCATTGCTGTTCCACACCAAAGCCTAGAAATAAAGCATACTAGAAGAACATCTAGCACACATTTCTTCCACAAACAAGCAGCACAGTCGGACAGGAGAGCTCACACTTCATTTTGTCATGGAAAGGCCACGCCCACTTCCCCAATTCCAACGGGAACACGGGGAATTGTCATGACTAAACACGCCACTCTGTAGCGCACGCCAGAGAGCTTCTGCAGAGCAACACTGCCGCTTTGTGGACAGACTGCAAAAGCTGACATGTAACTCCAAATCAACAAAGCCACTTCACAAAATGGAGAGCCTTCAGCAGGTTAGCACATGGGCATTCCTGACACATTTTGTTTTCTTCTACACGCACGCAACAGGGGAGAGCGCGAACGCAGTCCCCCACTACCAGAAATTATGCAGTCGAGATTCCCACATTTGGGGAATTCGCAGGGGTCAGCACAGCCGGAGTGCAATGGCTGAGCCTAGTGATGGGACGAGCGACACTGGTGCATCAGCACTGTGCCGAGAGCTCAAGAGGGAAACCTCGTATCGGTGCGTGTATTGCTTTAAGAAAGAATCACGTGACCGATACAGGAACTGTATCGTTTGGATGTGCCGCGCCAAAGTGTGTTTATCAGGAAACAAACTGTATCAACATGTCGTGGGTTTGTCGGATGGAGTTTTGCTTGATCATGGATCGTTCTAGGAAGTTTTCCCCGTTGTGGAATAATTTTGATCTCGTGACGCCAAACAAGGTAAATCTTTTTCTCCTTTATATACTATTTTTTACGGTGGCGCATTGCACTCACTTTATCAGTTTATCAAGTGAATGACCTGTGATACATATGATAGTCAGTTAAAGAGCCTTAGAGTTGCTTTATTCATGTAATCATGTAATTATGAGATCCTGATCTCGTAATCATGAGAGGGTGTCTATTTTTTTAACAAGTGAATGCAATGTTCTGGTAAGAGGTTTGAATTGTTTTCAGATAAATTAACTTTTTATGTTATTGTAGGTGAAGTGTCGGCTCTGCTCTACAGAGCTATCTTATATCAATAAGAGCACTTCATCAATGCTGAGGCATTATAGAGCTCGGCATGGCAATGAAGAATTGGCAGATACTCGTGAGAGTACCCCAGGTATGTTGAAAGTCTCTCTAAAAATTGTGCTAAAAAAAACATGCATGCAAACAGACAGGCTCCAGGGCTGGTATCGAACCTCCAACCCTTTTGCTGTGAGGCGACAGTGCTAACCACTACACCACCACGTCGTCTTATGTCTATTTGATATTGTTTGTAAAAATTACAGTCCTTTTATTAAGCTTTTGACAAAATAGTTCCTTTTGGCTTGCAGTTCCTAACAAGCAAGCAGTGGATGAGGCAGTGGTCAATATGATCATCAAAGACTGTCAGCCACTCAGCTTTGTTGAAAATGAGGGATTCAGGGAGCTCCTGAAGCTTATTCTACCCTCGTATGCTCTACCAAGCAGGAAGGTATGTTTAAGAATTTTTATTATATGTTTGTACTAACTATATAACTATATTTTATTGGTGTAACAGTATTTGTATGGTTATTTTCAGACCATCAAGGACTTGGTGAGCCAGAGATATGAGGAGGAAAAGGAGAAAACCAAAAAGGACCTCCAGAGTGCCGTTGCTGTTACTTTAACAGCTGATATGTGGACGTCTATGAATATGGAGGCATATCTAACTTTTGTTTCTCAATAAAAATTCATGAACTAATCACTTTTTTGTCTTTTATTTCATACGATTTAACAGTTAAGTTGATAAATGTGCACATAAGTTAAAAAATTGTAACTCTGAATTTTAACTCTAATTTGCTATATTTTACATACCAACTCAGTTTTAGCATTTACACGAACAAGGAATTTCTTTACCTGCAATGATTTTATAACTACTGCAGGGGTCACTATTGGGTGACCAACACAGTATCAATACAGTGCCGACACAGTTTGTTTAGTGTGTCAATACACTCCTTGAGGTATCATCGTCCCATCACTAGCTGAGCCTCGCCCTGGGTGAACCACCTTGTTGATCATGGTATCTCCCCTGCCAGGTAAGTATGAGCTGCAGCTGGAAGAGAGCGGGTGGTGGTCACCAGGCACAGCGCTCTGGCTGACGGTGCCTACAATGCATAATCCCACATTTCAGCGCCTTGAGCATCAGCTCCCCTTTGTCTGTTACATTTATGGCTGAAAAGACACAAACACTGCTGCAAATAGGCTGCGGCGTGCGGCAAACGCGCTTTGTTGGATCTACCCATCATGCACTGCTCTGCCAAAAACAAAGGAACACTGTGTGAAATGCCACTAGTCAAGCTGTCTCTTGGGAAAGAAAGCAAAGGCCCACGTGGGACACTTTTCAAAACATTTGACTAAATGAACTAAACACTGACATGAACTACTAACATGTATTGACTCAGCGAAAACCTTGGAGCTGATCTGGACTTTCCTGTGGTTTCCTCTTGTCCTTGTAACAGCAGTAGCTCCTCCCTTCCTTGTCAATAATTGTGCAGAAATATCTGAGGGCTTCTTTCTTCCTAAATCATAAGCAAGTCCTGTCCAGTCCAACTGTTTCTGCTCCTGTTTGACTTCTGAACTTGTCTCTGGCTGTGTGTCCACTTACTGCAGCCTCTGACATCAGACTGTAGAATCTTGATACATCAAAGGCATCAAAGGACAAACACACGCTCACACATACCGGTACTTATATCTTTGTGAGGACACTCTCTGGCATAATGCTTTCCCTCGCCCTAACCTCTCTCTCTCTTAGCATCTCAGACCTATGTCAGTACCTGTGCCTCTGTCAAAGAATACAAAAAAAAAAAAACACTAGACCTGTACACACATAAAGTCATGTATTCATGTAGTCATCTGTGAATGTGTGTTTGATGAGTGCAAAGTGAAAATGCTGCATGAACCTTGTTTTTGTAAAAGCTTCTCTTGTTTCCTTTGCTTCTTACAACTGTATATTTTTCAAGCATCATCTGTCATATTGAAGAAATAAGTTCATTCAGTAGCGTTATTTCTTTTTTTACTGTCATCATGTACACTTTTCTTGTCTCGAAGACGGCAGCATCCCCACCAAAGCCTAAAAATAAAGTATACCAGCGAAATGACAACATCTAGCACACATTTCTTCCGCAAAGAAAGAGCAAAGTCGGACAGGGGAGCTCCCACTTGTGGCGCTCTATAAAGATGTTTGACTTTTCACCAACTCAAAAGGCTCAGCCATAAGGCCGAGCCAGCCAAAAATAACTTCAACTCATTGGTGTTCCTCTCCACGGAAGTCTTTAGTAAAAGGCGAAAGACTTGTGCGTTATGAAGAGAAACAAGAGTCAGAACAGGCCTGTCTCAGAGAGCAGCTGAGGACCCTAGTCGTCCCAGCTACCACCGTCGCGGTGCGCCTCCCTTGGCTTGCCGCGTGCTAAATCCCAGCCTCCCCTCCATTGCCCCCCCAGCATCTCCAGCCTGAAAAATCCAGGCCTGGCTTTTACATGGACACTACAAAGTCTGGGAAACGATCAGGCGTCTTCAGGGAGTCCGCGACCAATCATCGTAGCTGAAGTGCACTGTGTTGTTGAGCGGGGTTCCCTGGGTGATATCAGTAAATCAACTGACTGGTTGTGCACAATTCCCTTGATAAAAACTTAGCCGCATTTTCCTTCAGCCACTGTAAAAGTTTGACTCCTAACTAAACGTGTGTGTCAGAGCTTGATTTTCTACAAAGCAAGAGAAAGGTGCACCGTTCCCGGCGGCACTGCAATGCCAGGTCGATGCGTGGAGTGAGCGGAGCAAGCTCCCTTTTCAGCTCCCTCTCCTAAAAATGGGTTTAATACGTTATCCCCATATAGGGGACATATCAGATATTAAACTGATAAGAACAGATACTACACTTGATCTTAGCCAAAAGGCCGAGAAGCGATGAGGCCCAAGCGTTTGACGTCCAAATCAAGCTCTTGGTACAACCGTCACTTGTCGCGGTGTCCCGTTTGTAAGCCAGCTTATCAATTGCCGCCACTTAGCAACTCCGCCCATCTGTCTGCCGTGTACTTTTCCCTGCCGCTATACAAAGATGTTTGACCTTTCACCAACTCAAAAGGCTCAGCCATACGGCAAAGCCGGCCAAAAATAGCTTCAACTCATTGCTGTTCCACACCAAAGCCTAGAAATAAAGCATACTAGAAGAACATCTAGCACACATTTCTTCCACAAACAAGCAGCACAGTCGGACAGGAGAGCTCACACTTCATTTTGTCATGGAAAGGCCACGCCCACTTCCCCAATTCCAATGGGAACACGGGGAATTGTCATGACTAAACACGCCACTCTGTAGCGTACGCCAGAGAGCTTCTGCAGAGCAACACTGCCGCTTTGTGGACAGACTGCAAAAGCTGACATGTAACTCCAAATCAACAAAGCCACTTCACAAAATGGAGAGCCTTCAAGAGGTTAGCGCATGGACATTCCTGACACATTTTGTTTTCTTCTACACGCACGCAACAGGGGAGAGCGCGAACGCAGTCCCCCACTACCAGAAATTATGCAGTCGAGATTCCCACATTTGGGGAATTCGCAGGGGTCAGCACAGCCGGAGTGCAATGGCTGAGCCTCGCCCTGGGTGAACCACCTTGTTGATCATGGTATCTCCCCTGCCAGGTAAGTATGAGCTGCAGTTGGAAGAGAGCGGGTGGTGGTCACCAGGCACAGCGCTCTGGCTGACGGTGCCTACAATGCATAATCCCACATTTCAGCGCCTTGAGCATCAGCTCCCCTTTGTCTGTTACATTTATGGCTGAAAAGACACAAACACTGCTGCAAATAGGCTGTGGCGTGCGGCAAACGCGCTTTGTTGGATCTACCCATCATGCACTGCTCTGCCAAAAACAAAGGAACACTGTGTGAAATGCCACTAGTCAAGCTGTCTCTTGGGAAAGAAAGCAAAGGCCCACGTGGGACACTTTTCAAAACATTTGACTAAATGAACTAAACACTGACATGAACTACTAACATGTATTGACTCAGCGAAAACCTTGGAGCTGATCTGGACTTTCCTGTGGTTTCCTCTTGTCCTTGTAACAGCAGTAGCTCCTCCCTTCCTTGTCAATAATTGTGCAGAAATATCTGAGGGCTTCTTTCTTCCTAAATCATAAGCAAGTCCTGTCCAGTCCAACTGTTTCTGCTCCTGTTTGACTTCTGAACTTGTCTCTGGCTGTGTGTCCACTTACTGCAGCCTCTGACATCAGACTGTAGAATCTTGATACATCAAAGGCATCAAAGGACAAACACACGCTCACACATACCGGTACTTATATCTTTGTGAGGACACTCTCTGGCATAATGCTTTCCCTCGCCCTAACCTCTCTCTCTCTTAGCATCTCAGACCTATGTCAGTACCAGTGCCTCTGTCAAAGAATACAAAAAAAAAAAAAAACACTAGACCTGTACACACATAAAGTCATGTATTCATGTAGTCATCTGTGAATGTGTGTTTGATGAGTGCAAAGTGAAAATGCTGCATGAACCTTGTTTTTGTAAAAGCTTCTCTTGTTTCCTTTGCTTCTTACAACTGTATATTTTTCAAGCATCATCTGTCATATTGAAGAAATAAGTTCATTCAGTAGCGTTATTTCTTTTTTTACTGTCATCATGTACACTTTTCTTGTCTCAAAGACGGCAGCATCCCCACCAAAGCCTAAAAATAAAGTATACCAGCAAAATGACAACATCTAGCACATATTTCTTCCGCAAAGAAAGAGCAAAGTCGGACAGGGGAGCTCCCACTTGTGGCGCTCTATAAAGATGTTTGACTTTTCACCAACTCAAAAGGCTCAGCCATAAGGCCGAGCCAGCCAAAAATAACTTCAACTCATTGGTGTTCCTCTCCACGGAAGTCTTTAGTAAAAGGCGAAAGACTTGTGCGTTATGAAGAGAAACAAGAGTCAGAACAGGCCTGTCTCAGAGAGCAGCTGAGGACCCTAGTCGTCCCAGCTACCACCGTCGCGGTGTGCCTCCCTTGGCTTGCCGCGTGCTAAATCCCAGCCTCCCCTCCATTGCCCCCCCAGCATCTCCAGCCTGAAAAATCCAGGCCTGGCTTTTACATGGAGACTACAAAGTCTGGGAAACGATCAGGCGTCTTCAGGGAGTCCGCGACCAATCATCGTAGCTGAAGTGCACTGTGTTGTTGAGCGGGGTTCCCTGGGTGATATCAGTAAATCAACTGACTGGTTGTGCACAATTCACTTGATAAAAACTTAGCCGCATTTTCCTTCAGCCACTGTAAAAGTTTGACTCCTAACTAAACATGCGTGTCAGAGCTTGATTTTCTACAAAGCAAGAGAAAGGTGCACCGTTCCCGGCAGCACTGCAATGCCAGGTCGATGCGTGGAGTGAGCGGAGCAAGCTCCCTTTTCAGTTCCCTCTCCTAAAAATGGGTTTAATACGTTATCCCCATATAGGGGACATATCAGATATTAAACTGATAAGAACAGATACTACACTTGATCTTAGCCAAAAGGCCGAGAAGCGATGAGGCCCAAGCGTTTGACGTCCAAATCAAGCTCTTGGTACAACCGTCACTTGTCGCGGTGTCCCGTTTGTAAGCCAGCTTATCGATTGCCGCCACTTAGCAACTCCGCCCATCTGTCTGCCGTGTACTTTTCCCTGCCGCTATACAAAGATGTTTGACCTTTCACCAACTCAAAAGGCTCAGCCATACGGCAAAGCCGGCCAAAAATAGCTTCAACTCATTGCTGTTCCACACCAAAGCCTAGAAATAAAGCATACTAGAAGAACATCTAGCACACATTTCTTCCACAAACAAGCAGCACAGTCGGACAGGAGAGCTCACACTTCATTTTGTCATGGAAAGGCCACGCCCACTTCCCCAATTCCAACGGGAACACGGGGAATTGTCATGACTAAACACGCCACTCTGTAGCGCACGCCAGAGAGCTTCTGCAGAGCAACACTGCCGCTTTGTGGACAGACTGCAAAAGCTGACATGTAACTCCAAATCAACAAAGCCACTTCACAAAATGGAGAGCCTTCAGCAGGTTAGCACATGGGCATTCCTGACACATTTTGTTTTCTTCTACACGCACGCAACAGGGGAGAGCGCGAACGCAGTCCCCCACTACCAGAAATTATGCAGTCGAGATTCCCACATTTGGGGAATTCGCAGGGGTCAGCACAGCCGGAGTGCAATGGCTGAGCCTAGTGATGGGACGAGCGACACTGGTGCATCAGCACTGTGCCGAGAGCTCAAGAGGGAAACCTCGTATCGGTGCGTGTATTGCTTTAAGAAAGAATCACGTGACCGATACAGGAACTGTATCGTTTGGATGTGCCGCGCCAAAGTGTGTTTATCAGGAAACAAACTGTATCAACATGTCGTGGGTTTGTCGGATGGAGTTTTGCTTGATCATGGATCGTTCTAGGAAGTTTTCCCCGTTGTGGAATAATTTTGATCTCGTGACGCCAAACAAGGTAAATCTTTTTCTCCTTTATATACTATTTTTTACGGTGGCGCATTGCACTCACTTTATCAGTTTATCAAGTGAATGACCTGTGATACATATGATAGTCAGTTAAAGAGCCTTAGAGTTGCTTTATTCATGTAATCATGTAATTATGAGATCCTGATCTCGTAATCATGAGAGGGTGTCTATTTTTTTAACAAGTGAATGCAATGTTCTGGTAAGAGGTTTGAATTGTTTTCAGATAAATTAACTTTTTATGTTATTGTAGGTGAAGTGTCGGCTCTGCTCTACAGAGCTATCTTATATCAATAAGAGCACTTCATCAATGCTGAGGCATTATAGAGCTCGGCATGGCAATGAAGAATTGGCAGATACTCGTGAGAGTACCCCAGGTATGTTGAAAGTCTCTCTAAAAATTGTGCTAAAAAAAACATGCATGCAAACAGACAGGCTCCAGGGCTGGTATCGAACCTCCAACCCTTTTGCTGTGAGGCGACAGTGCTAACCACTACACCACCACGTCGTCTTATGTCTATTTGATATTGTTTGTAAAAATTACAGTCCTTTTATTAAGCTTTTGACAAAATAGTTCCTTTTGGCTTGCAGTTCCTAACAAGCAAGCAGTGGATGAGGCAGTGGTCAATATGATCATCAAAGACTGTCAGCCACTCAGCTTTGTTGAAAATGAGGGATTCAGGGAGCTCCTGAAGCTTATTCTACCCTCGTATGCTCTACCAAGCAGGAAGGTATGTTTAAGAATTTTTATTATATGTTTGTACTAACTATATAACTATATTTTATTGGTGTAACAGTATTTGTATGGTTATTTTCAGACCATCAAGGACTTGGTGAGCCAGAGATATGAGGAGGAAAAGGAGAAAACCAAAAAGGACCTCCAGAGTGCCGTTGCTGTTACTTTAACAGCTGATATGTGGACGTCTATGAATATGGAGGCATATCTAACTTTTGTTTCTCAATAAAAATTCATGAACTAATCACTTTTTTGTCTTTTATTTCATACGATTTAACAGTTAAGTTGATAAATGTGCACATAAGTTAAAAAATTGTAACTCTGAATTTTAACTCTAATTTGCTATATTTTACATACCAACTCAGTTTTAGCATTTACACGAACAAGGAATTTCTTTACCTGCAATGATTTTATAACTACTGCAGGGGTCACTATTGGGTGACCAACACAGTATCAATACAGTGCCGACACAGTTTGTTTAGTGTGTCAATACACTCCTTGAGGTATCATCGTCCCATCACTAGCTGAGCCTCGCCCTGGGTGAACCACCTTGTTGATCATGGTATCTCCCCTGCCAGGTAAGTATGAGCTGCAGCTGGAAGAGAGCGGGTGGTGGTCACCAGGCACAGCGCTCTGGCTGACGGTGCCTACAATGCATAATCCCACATTTCAGCGCCTTGAGCATCAGCTCCCCTTTGTCTGTTACATTTATGGCTGAAAAGACACAAACACTGCTGCAAATAGGCTGCGGCGTGCGGCAAACGCGCTTTGTTGGATCTACCCATCATGCACTGCTCTGCCAAAAACAAAGGAACACTGTGTGAAATGCCACTAGTCAAGCTGTCTCTTGGGAAAGAAAGCAAAGGCCCACGTGGGACACTTTTCAAAACATTTGACTAAATGAACTAAACACTGACATGAACTACTAACATGTATTGACTCAGCGAAAACCTTGGAGCTGATCTGGACTTTCCTGTGGTTTCCTCTTGTCCTTGTAACAGCAGTAGCTCCTCCCTTCCTTGTCAATAATTGTGCAGAAATATCTGAGGGCTTCTTTCTTCCTAAATCATAAGCAAGTCCTGTCCAGTCCAACTGTTTCTGCTCCTGTTTGACTTCTGAACTTGTCTCTGGCTGTGTGTCCACTTACTGCAGCCTCTGACATCAGACTGTAGAATCTTGATACATCAAAGGCATCAAAGGACAAACACACGCTCACACATACCGGTACTTATATCTTTGTGAGGACACTCTCTGGCATAATGCTTTCCCTCGCCCTAACCTCTCTCTCTCTTAGCATCTCAGACCTATGTCAGTACCTGTGCCTCTGTCAAAGAATACAAAAAAAAAAAAACACTAGACCTGTACACACATAAAGTCATGTATTCATGTAGTCATCTGTGAATGTGTGTTTGATGAGTGCAAAGTGAAAATGCTGCATGAACCTTGTTTTTGTAAAAGCTTCTCTTGTTTCCTTTGCTTCTTACAACTGTATATTTTTCAAGCATCATCTGTCATATTGAAGAAATAAGTTCATTCAGTAGCGTTATTTCTTTTTTTACTGTCATCATGTACACTTTTCTTGTCTCGAAGACGGCAGCATCCCCACCAAAGCCTAAAAATAAAGTATACCAGCGAAATGACAACATCTAGCACACATTTCTTCCGCAAAGAAAGAGCAAAGTCGGACAGGGGAGCTCCCACTTGTGGCGCTCTATAAAGATGTTTGACTTTTCACCAACTCAAAAGGCTCAGCCATAAGGCCGAGCCAGCCAAAAATAACTTCAACTCATTGGTGTTCCTCTCCACGGAAGTCTTTAGTAAAAGGCGAAAGACTTGTGCGTTATGAAGAGAAACAAGAGTCAGAACAGGCCTGTCTCAGAGAGCAGCTGAGGACCCTAGTCGTCCCAGCTACCACCGTCGCGGTGCGCCTCCCTTGGCTTGCCGCGTGCTAAATCCCAGCCTCCCCTCCATTGCCTCCCCCCCAGCATCTCCAGCCTGAAAAATCCAGGCCTGGCTTTTACATGGACACTACAAAGTCTGGGAAACGATCAGGCGTCTTCAGGGAGTCCGCGACCAATCATCGTAGCTGAAGTGCACTGTGTTGTTGAGCGGGGTTCCCTGGGTGATATCAGTAAATCAACTGACTGGTTGTGCACAATTCACTTGATCAAAACTTAGCCGCATTTTCCTTCAGCCACTGTAAAAGTTTGACTCCTAACTAAACATGCGTGTCAGAGCTTGATTTTCTACAAAGCAAGAGAAAGGTGCACCGTTCCCGGCGGCACTGCAATGCCAGGTCGATGCGTGGAGTGAGCGGAGCAAGCTCCCTTTTCAGCTCCCTCTCCTAAAAATGGGTTTAATACGTTATCCCCATATAGGGGACATATCAGATATTAAACTGATAAGAACAGATACTACACTTGATCTTAGCCAAAAGGCCGAGAAGCGATGAGGCCCAAGCGTTTGACGTCCAAATCAAGCTCTTGGTACAACCGTCACTTGTCGCGGTGTCCCGTTTGTAAGCCAGCTTGTCAATTGCCGCCACTTAGCAACTCCGCCCATCTGTCTGCCGTGTACTTTTCCCTGCCGCTATACAAAGATGTTTGACCTTTCACCAACTCAAAAGGCTCAGCCATACGGCAAAGCCGGCCAAAAATAGCTTCAACTCATTGCTGTTCCACACCAAAACCTAGAAATAAAGCATACTAGAACAACATCTAGCACACATTTCTTCCACAAACAAGCAGCACAGTCGGACAGGAGAGCTCACACTTCATTTTGTCATGGAAAGGCCACGCCCACTTCCCCAATTCCAATGGGAACACGGGGAATTGTCATGACTAAACACGCCACTCTGTAGCGTACGCCAGAGAGCTTCTGCAGAGCAACACTGCCGCTTTGTGGACAGACTGCAAAAGCTGACATGTAACTCCAAATCAACAAAGCCACTTCACAAAATGGAGAGCCTTCAGCAGGTTAGCACATGGGCATTCCTGACACATTGTGTTTTCTTCTACACGCACGCAACAGGGGAGAGCGCGAACGCAGTCCCCCACTACCAGAAATTATGCAGTCGAGATTCCCACATTTGGGGAATTCGCAGGGGTCAGCACAGCCGGAGTGCAATGGCTGAGCCTCGCCCTGGGTGAACCACCTTGTTGATCATGGTATCTCCCCTGCCAGGTAAGTATGAGCTGCAGCTGGAAGAGAGCGGGTGGTGGTCACCAGGCACAGCGCTCTGGCTGACGGTGCCTACAATGCATAATCCCACATTTCAGCGCCTTGAGCATCAGCTCCCCTTTGTCTGTTACATTTATGGCTGAAAAGACACAAACACTGCTGCAAATAGGCTGCGGCGTGCGGCAAACGCGCTTTGTTGGATCTACCCATCATGCACTGCTCTGCCAAAAACAAAGGAACACTGTGTGAAATGCCACTAGTCAAGCTGTCTCTTGGGAAAGAAAGCAAAGGCCCACGTGGGACACTTTTCAAAACATTTGACTAAATGAACTAAACACTGACATGAACTACTAACATGTATTGACTCAGCGAAAACCTTGGAGCTGATCTGGACTTTCCTGTGGTTTCCTCTTGTCCTTGTAACAGCAGTAGCTCCTCCCTTCCTTGTCAATAATTGTGCAGAAATATCTGAGGGCTTCTTTCTTCCTAAATCATAAGCAAGTCCTGTCCAGTCCAACTGTTTCTGCTCCTGTTTGACTTCTAAACTTGTCTCTGGCTGTGTGTCCACTTACTGCAGCCTCTGACATCAGACTGTAGAATCTTGATACATCAAAGGCATCAAAGGACAAACACACGCTCACACATACCGGTACTTATATCTTTGTGAGGACACTCTCTGGCATAATGCTTTCCCTCGCCCTAACCTCTCTCTCTCTTAGCATCTCAGACCTATGTCAGTACCTGTGCCTCTGTCAAAGAATACAAAAAAAAAAAAAACACTAGACCTGTACACACATAAAGTCATGTATTCATGTAGTCATCTGTGAATGTGTGTTTGATGAGTGCAAAGTGAAAATGCTGCATGAACCTTGTTTTTGTAAAAGCTTCTCTTGTTTCCTTTGCTTCTTACAACTGTATATTTTTCAAGCATCATCTGTCATATTGAAGAAATAAGTTCATTCAGTAGCGTTATTTCTTTTTTTACTGTCATCATGTACACTTTTCTTGTCTCGAAGACGGCAGCATCCCCACCAAAGCCTAAAAATAAAGTATACCAGCGAAATGACAACATCTAGCACACATTTCTTCCGCAAAGAAAGAGCAAAGTCGGACAGGGGAGCTCCCACTTGTGGCGCTCTATAAAGATGTTTGACTTTTCACCAACTCAAAAGGCTCAGCCATAAGGCCGAGCCAGCCAAAAATAACTTCAACTCATTGGCGTTCCTCTCCACGGAAGTCTTTAGTAAAAGGCGAAAGACTTGTGCGTTATGAAGAGAAACGAGTCAGAACAGGCCTGTCTCAGAGAGCAGCTGAGGACCCTAGTCGTCCCAGCTACCACCGTCGCGGTGCGCCTCCCTTGGCTTGCCGCGTGCTAAATCCCAGCCTCCCCTCCATTGCCCCCCCAGCATCTCCAGCCTGAAAAATCCAGGCCTGGCTTTTACATGGACACTACAAAGTCTGGGAAACGATCAGGCGTCTTCAGGGAGTCTGCGACCAATCATCGTAGCTGAAGTGCACTGTGTTGTTGAGCGGGGTTCCCTGGGTGATATCAGTAAATCAACTGACTGGTTGTGCACAATTCACTTGATAAAAACTTAGCCGCATTTTCCTTCAGCCACTGTAAAAGTTTGACTCCTAACTAAACGTGTGTGTCAGGGCTTGATTTTCTACAAAGCAAGAGAAAGGTGCACCGTTCCCGGCGGCACTGCAATGCCAGGTCGATGCGTGGAGTGAGCGGAGCAAGCTCCCTTTTCAGCTCCCTCTCTTAAAAATGGGTTTAATACGTTATCCCCATATAGGGGACATATCAGATATTAAACTGATAAGAACAGATACTACACTTGATCTTAGCCAAAAGGCCGAGAAGCGATGAGGCCCAAGCGTTTGACGTCCAAATCAAGCTCTTGGTACAACCGTCACTTGTCGCGGTGTCCCGTTTGTAAGCCAGCTTATCAATTGCCGCCACTTAGCAACTCCGCCCATCTGTCTGCTGTGTACTTTTCCCTGCCGCTATACAAAGATGTTTAACCTTTCACCAACTCAAAAGGCTCAGCCATACGGCAAACCGGCCAAAAATAGCTTCAACTCATTGCTGTTCCACACCAAAGCCTAGAAATAAAGCATACTAGAACAACATCTAGCACACATTTCTTCCACAAACAAGCAGCACAGTCGGACAGGAGAGCTCACACTTCATTTTGTCATGGAAAGGCCACGCCCGCTTCCCCAATTCCAATGGGAACACGGGGAATTGTCATGACTAAACACGCCACTCTGTAGCGTACGCCAGAGAGCTTCTGCAGAGCAACACTGCCGCTTTGTGGACAGACTGCAAAAGCTGACATGTAACTCCAAATCAACAAAGCCACTTCACAAAATGGAGAGCCTTCAACAGGTTAGCGCATGGGCATTCCTGACACATTGTGTTTTCTTCTACACGCACGCAACAGGGGAGAGCGCGAACGCAGTCCCCCACTACCAGAAATTATGCAGTCGAGATTCCCACATTTGGGGAATTCGCAGGGGTCAGCACAGCCGGAGTGCAATGGCTGAGCCTCGCCCTGGGTGAATCACCTTGTTGATCATGGTATCTCCCCTGCCAGGTAAGTATGAGCTGCAGTTGGAAGAGAGCGGGTGGTGGTCACCAGGCACAGCGCTCTGGCTGACGGTGCCTACAATGCATAATCCCACATTTCAGCGCCTTGAGCATCAGCTCCCCTTTGTCTGTTACATTTATGGCTGAAAAGACACAAACACTGCTGCAAATAGGCTGCGGCGTGCGGCAAACGCGCTTTGTTGGATCTACCCATCATGCACTGCTCTGCCAAAAACAAAGGAACACTGTGTGAAATGCCACTAGTCAAGCTGTCTCTTGGGAAAGAAAGCAAAGGCCCACGTGGGACACTTTTCAAAACATTTGACTAAATGAACTAAACACTGACATGAACTACTAACATGTATTGACTCAGCGAAAACCTTGGAGCTGATCTGGACTTTCCTGTGGTTTCCTCTTGTCCTTGTAACAGCAGTAGCTCCTCCCTTCCTTGTCAATAATTGTGCAGAAATATCTGAGGGCTTCTTTCTTCCTAAATCATAAGCAAGTCCTGTCCAGTCCAACTGTTTCTGCTCCTGTTTGACTTCTAAACTTGTCTCTGGCTGTGTGTCCACTTACTGCAGCCTCTGACATCAGACTGTAGAATCTTGATACATCAAAGGCATCAAAGGACAAACACACGCTCACACATACCGGTACTTATATCTTTGTGAGGACACTCTCTGGCATAATGCTTTCCCTCGCCCTAACCTCTCTCTCTCTTAGCATCTCAGACCTATGTCAGTAGCAGTGCCTCTGTCAAAGAATACAAAAAAAAAAAAACACTAGACCTGTACACACATAAAGTCATGTATTCATGTAGTCATCTGTGAATGTGTGTTTGATGAGTGCAAAGTGAAAATGCTGCATGAACCTTGTTTTTGTAAAAGCTTCTCTTGTTTCCTTTGCTTCTTACAACTGTATATTTTTCAAGCATCATCTGTCATATTGAAGAAATAAGTTCATTCAGTAGCGTTATTTCTTTTTTTACTGTCATCATGTACACTTTTCTTGTCTCAAAGACGGCAGCATCCCCACCAAAGCCTAAAAATAAAGTATACCAGCGAAATGACAACATCTAGCACACATTTCTTCCGCAAAGAAAGAGCAAAGTCGGACAGGGGAGCTCCCACTTGTGGCGCTCTATAAAGATGTTTGACTTTTCACCAACTCAAAAGGCTCAGCCATAAGGCCGAGCCAGCCAAAAATAACTTCAACTCATTGGTGTTCCTCTCCACGGAAGTCTTTAGTAAAAGGCGAAAGACTTGTGCGTTAAGAAGAGAAACAAGAGTCAGAACAGGCCTGTCTCAGAGAGCAGCTGAGGACCCTAGTCGTCCCAGCTACCACCGTCGCGGTGCGCCTCCCTTGGCTTGCCGCGTGCTAAATCCCAGCCTCCCCTCCATTGCCTCCCCCCCAGCATCTCCAGCCTGAAAAATCCAGGCCTGGCTTTTACATGGACACTACAAAGTCTGGGAAACGATCAGGCGTCTTCAGGGAGTCCGCGACCAATCATCGTAGCTGAAGTGCACTGTGTTGTTGAGCGGGGTTCCCTGGGTGATATCAGTAAATCAACTGACTGGTTGTGCACAATTCACTTGATAAAAACTTAGCCGCATTTTCCTTCAGCCACTGTAAAAGTTTGACTCCTAACTAAACATGCGTGTCAGAGCTTGATTTTCTACAAAGCAAGAGAAAGGTGCACCGTTCCCGGCGGCACTGCAATGCCAGGTCGATGCGTGGAGTGAGCGGCGCAAGCTCCCTTTTCAGCTCCCTCTCCTAAAAATGGGTTTAATACGTTATCCCCATATAGGGGACATATCAGATATTAAACTGATAAGAACAGATACTACACTTGATCTTAGCCAAAAGGCCGAGAAGCGATGAGGCCCAAGCGTTTGACGTCCAAATCAAGCTCTTGGTACAACCGTCACTTGTCGCGGTGTCCCGTTTGTAAGCCAGCTTATCAATTGCCGCCACTTAGCAACTCCGCCCATCTGTCTGCTGTGTACTTTTCCCTGCCGCTATACAAAGATGTTTAACCTTTCACCAACTCAAAAGGCTCAGCCATACGGCAAACCGGCCAAAAATAGCTTCAACTCATTGCTGTTCCACACCAAAGCCTAGAAATAAAGCATACTAGAACAACATCTAGCACACATTTCTTCCACAAACAAGCAGCACAGTCGGACAGGAGAGCTCACACTTCATTTTGTCATGGAAAGGCCACGCCCACTTCCCCAATTCCAATGGGAACACGGGGAATTGTCATGACTAAACACGCCACTCTGTAGCGTACGCCAGAGAGCTTCTGCAGAGCAACACTGCCGCTTTGTGGACAGACTGCAAAAGCTGACATGTAACTCCAAATCAACAAAGCCACTTCACAAAATGGAGAGCCTTCAAGAGGTTAGCGCATGGACATTCCTGACACATTGTGTTTTCTTCTACACGCACGCAACAGGGGAGAGCGCGAACGCAGTCCCCCACTACCAGAAATTATGCAGTCGAGATTCCCACATTTGGGGAATTCGCAGGGGTCAGCACAGCCGGAGTGCAATGGCTGAGCCTCGCCCTGGGTGAACCACCTTGTTGATCATGGTATCTCCCCTGCCAGGTAAGTATGAGCTGCAGTTGGAAGAGAGCGGGTGGTGGTCACCAGGCACAGCGCTCTGGCTGACGGTGCCTACAATGCATAATCCCACATTTCAGCGCCTTGAGCATCAGCTCCCCTTTGTCTGTTACATTTATGGCTGAAAAGACACAAACACTGCTGCAAATAGGCTGTGGCGTGCGGCAAACGCGCTTTGTTGGATCTACCCATCATGCACTGCTCTGCCAAAAACAAAGGAACACTGTGTGAAATGCCACTAGTCAAGCTGTCTCTTGGGAAAGAAAGCAAAGGCCCACGTGGGACACTTTTCAAAACATTTGACTAAATGAACTAAACACTGACATGAACTACTAACATGTATTGACTCAGCGAAAACCTTGGAGCTGATCTGGACTTTCCTGTGGTTTCCTCTTGTCCTTGTAACAGCAGTAGCTCCTCCCTTCCTTGTCAATAATTGTGCAGAAATATCTGAGGGCTTCCTTCTTCCTAAATCATAAGCAAGTCCTGTCCAGTCCAACTGTTTCTGCTCCTGTTTGACTTCTAAACTTGTCTCTGGCTGTGTGTCCACTTACTGCAGCCTCTGACATCAGACTGTAGAATCTTGATACACCAAAGGCATCAAAGGACAAACACACGCTCACACATACCGGTACTTATATCTTTGTGAGGACACTCTCTGGCATAATGCTTTCCCTCGCCCTAACCTCTCTCTCTCTTAGCATCTCAGACCTATGTCAGTACCTGTGCCTCTGTCAAAGAATACAAAAAAAAAAAAAAACACTAGACCTGTACACACATAAAGTCATGTATTCATGTAGTCATCTGTGAATGTGTGTTTGATGAGTGCAAAGTGAAAATGCTGCATGAACCTTGTTTTTGTAAAAGCTTCTCTTGTTTCCTTTGCTTCTTACAACTGTATATTTTTCAAGCATCATCTGTCATATTGAAGAAATAAGTTCATTCAGTAGCGTTATTTCTTTTTTTACTGTCATCATGTACACTTTTCTTGTCTCGAAGACGGCAGCATCCCCACCAAAGCCTAAAAATAAAGTATACCAGCGAAATGACAACATCTAGCACACATTTCTTCCGCAAAGAAAGAGCAAAGTCGGACAGGGGAGCTCCCACTTGTGGCGCTCTATAAAGATGTTTGACTTTTCACCAACTCAAAAGGCTCAGCCATAAGGCCGAGCCAGCCAAAAATAACTTCAACTCATTGGTGTTCCTCTCCACGGAAGTCTTTAGTAAAAGGCGAAAGACTTGTGCGTTATGAAGAGAAACAAGAGTCAGAACAGGCCTGTCTCAGAGAGCAGCTGAGGACCCTAGTCGTCCCAGCTACCACCGTCGCGGTGCGCCTCCCTTGGCTTGCCGCGTGCTAAATCCCAGCCTCCCCTCCATTGCCTCCCCCCCAGCATCTCCAGCCTGAAAAATCCAGGCCTGGCTTTTACATGGACACTACAAAGTCTGGGAAACGATCAGGCGTCTTCAGGGAGTCCGCGACCAATCATCGTAGCTGAAGTGCACTGTGTTGTTGAGCGGGGTTCCCTGGGTGATATCAGTAAATCAACTGACTGGTTGTGCACAATTCACTTGATCAAAACTTAGCCGCATTTTCCTTCAGCCACTGTAAAAGTTTGACTCCTAACTAAACATGCGTGTCAGAGCTTGATTTTCTACAAAGCAAGAGAAAGGTGCACCGTTCCCGGCGGCACTGCAATGCCAGGTCGATGCGTGGAGTGAGCGGAGCAAGCTCCCTTTTCAGCTCCCTCTCCTAAAAATGGGTTTAATACATTATCCCCATATAGGGGACATATCAGATATTAAACTGACAAGAACAGATACTACACTTGATCTTAGCCAAAAGGCCGAGAAGCGATGAGGTCCAAGCGTTTGACGTCCAAATCAAGCTCTTGGTACAACCGTCACTTGTCGCGGTGTCCCGTTTGTAAGCCAGCTTGTCAATTGCCGCCACTTAGCAACTCCGCCCATCTGTCTGCCGTGTACTTTTCCCTGCCGCTATACAAAGATGTTTGACCTTTCACCAACTCAAAAGGCTCAGCCATACGGCAAAGCCGGCCAAAAATAGCTTCAACTCATTGCTGTTCCACACCAAAACCTAGAAATAAAGCATACTAGAACAACATCTAGCACACATTTCTTCCACAAACAAGCAGCACAGTCGGACAGGAGAGCTCACACTTCATTTTGTCATGGAAAGGCCACGCCCGCTTCCCCAATTCCAATGGGAACACGGGGAATTGTCATGACTAAACACGCCACTCTGTAGCGTACGCCAGAGAGCTTCTGCAGAGCAACACTGCCGCTTTGTGGACAGACTGCAAAAGCTGACATGTAACTCCAAATCAACAAAGCCACTTCACAAAATGGAGAGCCTTCAGCAGGTTAGCACATGGGCATTCCTGACACATTGTGTTTTCTTCTACACGCACGCAACAGGGGAGAGCGCGAACGCAGTCCCCCACTACCAGAAATTATGCAGTCGAGATTCCCACATTTGGGGAATTCGCAGGGGTCAGCACAGCCGGAGTGCAATAGCTGAGCCTCGCCCTGGGTGAACCACCTTGTTGATCATGGTATCTCCCCTGCCAGGTAAGTATGAGCTGCAGTTGGAAGAGAGCGGGTGGTGGTCACCAGGCACAGCGCTCTGGCTGACGGTGCCTACAATGCATAATCCCACATTTCAGCGCCTTGAGCATCAGCTCCCCTTTGTCTGTTACATTTATGGCTGAAAAGACACAAACACTGCTGCAAATAGGCTGTGGCGTGCGGCAAACGCGCTTTGTTGGATCTACCCATCATGCACTGCTCTGCCAAAAACAAAGGAACACTGTGTGAAATGCCACTAGTCAAGCTGTCTCTTGGGAAAGAAAGCAAAGGCCCACGTGGGACACTTTTCAAAACATTTGACTAAATGAACTAAACACTGACATGAACTACTAACATGTATTGACTCAGCGAAAACCTTGGAGCTGATCTGGACTTTCCTGTGGTTTCCTCTTGTCCTTGTAACAGCAGTAGCTCCTCCCTTCCTTGTCAATAATTGTGCAGAAATATCTGAGGGCTTCCTTCTTCCTAAATCATAAGCAAGTCCTGTCCAGTCCAACTGTTTCTGCTCCTGTTTGACTTCTAAACTTGTCTCTGGCTGTGTGTCCACTTACTGCAGCCTCTGACATCAGACTGTAGAATCTTGATACACCAAAGGCATCAAAGGACAAACACACGCTCACACATACCGGTACTTATATCTTTGTGAGGACACTCTCTGGCATAATGCTTTCCCTCGCCCTAACCTCTCTCTCTCTTAGCATCTCAGACCTATGTCAGTAGCAGTGCCTCTGTCAAAGAATACAAAAAAAAAAAAACACTAGACCTGTACACACATAAAGTCATGTATTCATGTAGTCATCTGTGAATGTGTGTTTGATGAGTGCAAAGTGAAAATGCTGCATGAACCTTGTTTTTGTAAAAGCTTCTCTTGTTTCCTTTGCTTCTTACAACTGTATATTTTTCAAGCATCATCTGTCATATTGAAGAAATAAGTTCATTCAGTAGCGTTATTTCTTTTTTTACTGTCATCATGTACACTTTTCTTGTCTCGAAGACGGCAGCATCCCCACCAAAGCCTAAAAATAAAGTATACCAGCGAAATGACAACATCTAGCACACATTTCTTCCGCAAAGAAAGAGCAAAGTCGGACAGGGGAGCTCCCACTTGTGGCGCTCTATAAAGATGTTTGACTTTTCACCAACTCAAAAGGCTCAGCCATAAGGCCGAGCCAGCCAAAAATAACTTCAACTCATTGGTGTTCCTCTCCACGGAAGTCTTTAGTAAAAGGCGAAAGACTTGTGCGTTATGAAGAGAAACAAGAGTCAGAACAGGCCTGTCTCAGAGAGCAGCTGAGGACCCTAGTCGTCCCAGCTACCACCGTCGCGGTGCGCCTCCCTTGGCTTGCCGCGTGCTAAATCCCAGCCTCCCCTCCATTGCCTCCCCCCCAGCATCTCCAGCCTGAAAAATCCAGGCCTGGCTTTTACATGGACACTACAAAGTCTGGGAAACGATCAGGCGTCTTCAGGGAGTCCGCGACCAATCATCGTAGCTGAAGTGCACTGTGTTGTTGAGCGGGGTTCCCTGGGTGATATCAGTAAATCAACTGACTGGTTGTGCACAATTCACTTGATCAAAACTTAGCCGCATTTTCCTTCAGCAACTGTAAAAGTTTGACTCCTAACTAAACATGCGTGTCAGAGCTTGATTTTCTACAAAGCAAGAGAAAGGTGCACCGTTCCCGGCGGCACTGCAATGCCAGGTCGATGCGTGGAGTGAGCGGAGCAAGCTCCCTTTTCAGCTCCCTCTCCTAAAAATGGGTTTAATACGTTATCCCCATATAGGGGACATATCAGATATTAAACTGATAAGAACAGATACTACACTTGATCTTAGCCAAAAGGCCGAGAAGCGATGAGGCCCAAGCGTTTGACGTCCAAATCAAGCTCTTGGTACAACCGTCACTTGTCGCGGTGTCCCGTTTGTAAGCCAGCTTATCAATTGCCGCCACTTAGCAACTCCGCCCATCTGTCTGCTGTGTACTTTTCCCTGCCGCTATACAAAGATGTTTGACCTTTCACCAACTCAAAAGGCTCAGCCATACGGCAAAGCCGGCCAAAAATAGCTTCAACTCATTGCTGTTCCACACCAAAGCCTAGACATAAAGCATACTAGAACAACATCTAGCACACATTTCTTCCACAAACAAGCAGCACAGTCGGACAGGAGAGCTCACACTTCATTTTGTCATGGAAAGGCCACGCCCACTTCCCCAATTCCAATGGGAACACGGGGAATTGTCATGACTAAACACGCCACTCTGTAGCGTACGCCAGAGAGCTTCTGCAGAGCAACACTGCCGCTTTGTGGACAGAATGCAAAAGCTGACATGTAACTCCAAATCAACAAAGCCACTTCACAAAATGGAGAGCCTTCAGCAGGTTAACACATGGGCATTCCTGACACATTGTGTTTTCTTCTACACGCACGCAACAGGGGAGAGCGCGAACGCAGTCCCCCACTACCAGAAATTATGCAGTCGAGATTCCCACATTTGGGGAATTCGCAGGGGTCAGCACAGCCGGAGTGCAATGACTGAGCCTCGCCCTGGGTGAACCACCTTGTTGATCATGGTATCTCCCCTGCCAGGTAAGTATGAGCTGCAGTTGGAAGAGAGCGGGTGGTGGTCACCAGGCACAGCGCTCTGGCTGACGGTGCCTACAATGCATAATCCCACATTTCAGCGCCTTGAGCATCAGCTCCCCTTTGTCTGTTACATTTATGGCTGAAAAGACACAAACACTGCTGCAAATAGGCTGTGGCGTGCGGCAAACGCGCTTTGTTGGATCTACCCATCATGCACTGCTCTGCCAAAAACAAAGGAACACTGTGTGAAATGCCACTAGTCAAGCTGTCTCTTGGGAAAGAAAGCAAAGGCCCACGTGGGACACTTTTCAAAACATTTGACTAAATGAACTAAACACTGACATGAACTACTAACATGTATTGACTTACTGAAAACCTTGGAGCTGATCTGGACTTTCCTGTGGTTTCCTCTTGTCCTTGTAACAGCAGTAGCTCCTCCCTTCCTTGTCAATAATTGTGCAGAAATATCTGAGGGCTTCTTTCTTCCTAAATCATAAGCAAGTCCTGTCCAGTCCAACTGTTTCTGCTCCTGTTTGACTTCTAAACTTGTCTCTGGCTGTGTGTCCACTTACTGCAGCCTCTGACATCAGACTGTAGAATCTTGATACATCAAAGGCATCAAAGGACAAACACACGCTCACACATACCGGTACTTATATCTTTGTGAGGACACTCTCTGGCATAATGCTTTCCCTCGCCCTAACCTCTCTCTCTCTTAGCATCTCAGACCTATGTCAGTACCTGTGCCTCTGTCAAAGAATACAAAAAAAAAAAAACACTAGACCTGTACACACATAAAGTCATGTATTCATGTAGTCATCTGTGAATGTGTGTTTGATGAGTGCAAAGTGAAAATGCTGCATGAACCTTGTTTTTGTAAAAGCTTCTCTTGTTTCCTTTGCTTCTTACAACTGTATATTTTTCAAGCATCATCTGTCATATTGAAGAAATAAGTTCATTCAGTAGCGTTATTTCTTTTTTTACTGTCATCATGTACACTTTTCTTGTCTCGAAGACGGCAGCATCCCCACCAAAGCCTAAAAATAAAGTATACCAGCGAAATGACAACATCTAGCACACATTTCTTCCGCAAAGAAAGAGCAAAGTCGGACAGGGGAGCTCCCACTTGTGGCGCTCTATAAAGATGTTTGACTTTTCACCAACTCAAAAGGCTCAGCCATAAGGCCGAGCCAGCCAAAAATAACTTCAACTCATTGGTGTTCCTCTCCACGGAAGTCTTTAGTAAAAGGCGAAAGACTTGTGCGTTATGAAGAGAAACAAGAGTCAGAACAGGCCTGTCTCAGAGAGCAGCTGAGGACCCTAGTCGTCCCAGCTACCACCGTCGCGGTGCGCCTCCCTTGGCTTGCCGCGTGCTAAATCCCAGCCTCCCCTCCATTGCCCCCCCAGCATCTCCAGCCTGAAAAATCCAGGCCTGGCTTTTACATGGACACTACAAAGTCTGGGAAACGATCAGGCGTCTTCAGGGAGTCCGCGACCAATCATCGTAGCTGAAGTGCACTGTGTTGTTGAGCGGGGTTCCCTGGGTGATATCAGTAAATCAACTGACTGGTTGTGCACAATTCACTTGATAAAAACTTAGCCGCATTTTCCTTCAGCCACTGTAAAAGTTTGACTCCTAACTAAACGTGTGTGTCAGAGCTTGATTTTCTACAAAGCAAGAGAAAGGTGCACCGTTCCCGGCGGCACTGCAATGCCAGGTCGATGCGTGGAGTGAGCGGAGCAAGCTCCCTTTTCAGCTCCCTCTCCTAAAAATGGGTTTAATAGACCCTTTTACTGTTTGTACACAATGATGACGTAAAACGTATGCGCGCGCATGTTGGCAACGGAAGTATGGCAGGAATCAGTAGTTTGTCAACCTACGCGAGTGGATTATCCATCAAAGATCGCGAATGTTACTTTAACAAGCTGACTTTGTCAAATGGTATCCGGCTACCAGATCCGTGTGCAATAGTGGAGTGGGTAGAAGATGTTAGTAAGTGGCCGAATATACAGTGGCCAGACATTTATACGTATTTGGTTGAGAAACCGAGCGTGTACACCAGAGAGAAATTACGAGCTTACAAGTCACTGGATGCTTATGAATACGTACTCTGTGGTCATGTACAGAACGTCAAATATCATGAAATAGACTCGGAGTTTTGTGTGTTGAAATCCGAGGTTCTACCTAGTCAAAGACAAGGACACAAGACAACCATGTATGAGGCTTGGGTTATAATCAACCAACAACAAAACTACGTCCTCACAGCGAACTGCACCTGTATGGCGGGGTAAGTAGTAGCTTATTTTGGTGTTGTGGGCTTGTAGCTAACATACTTCAGAGCTCTATACGTAGCTGACATGCAAAGGCAAATTATGCTTCTGTGTTACTGTCCTTTCAGATTTAAGCTAGGCTATACTCTCCTTTCCATATCAAAAAGTCGTATGCCTTGCCTCTGAGACATTCTCATAACCAGGGTTTGAAACAATATTTTAATGAAATACACAGTGGCAACAGGTTCAAAATTCAACAGTTCAATTCAAACAATTCAAAATCAACCAGTATGTATGTTCTTGTGAATTTTCAGGCTTGGGTCATGCTGCAGTCATGCAGCTTCAATCTTATTCAAAGTTGAGCTCTATGGTAGGATGGGGAGGAGTGAGAGTGCAGCAGTTACCTCTGGCATGTGCATGTGGAAAGACATGAGCAGGAAAGAAGTCAGACCAGCTCCACTGAAGGAAATCAGCTTCCACAAACCAAAGAGGCTAGGCAGGCAGCTTCCAACAGCTTCAGCATCTGCCAGGAAGAATAGTATCACACCCAGAGGCATGTAATAGTTGACAGAGCCTAGATAAGCTTTCTATTGCCATATAGTATTTAATAGCCCTGTGATGTACTTCCATTTTACCCAGTGACTCGCAGATTAGTTTCCGGTTTACTTCCTGCCACATCGGCGGTAAATATTACTCAAAGTGAACAAATGACAGCTGTAACCGTAAGAAAACAAAATATTATGTCAGAGATTTATACAAGTTGCGACCACGACTGTGGAGCAAGTCCCACAGTGTGTGTTGACCAGGAGCGATATGAGAAGCTACTTCAACTACAATACTGTATCATATCGTATTATAGATTCTTCTCATATGAGCATCTGATGGTATTTTGGGACTTGATCAGTTCTGCTACAGTGAAAATGGTTATGGTCAAAAGCACTAGAGCTAAGACAATGATGAGCACAACAACTGTAAGTAGCAGGCTCATGCACAAATGCACACATCTATGAATGATTGTGTTTATGATGCTTATGATCTAATTTTACTTTAACATTTCCCCACAGAAACTGTTGCCAATAGATGAACTTTTCCTCTTCCTCTGTCTACTGGCTGTACTCAGAGGAAGCTGGGCCATAGATTCAACATCCGTCGAGCAACAGCAAAATTATTGTGACCTGGGCCAACTTTCTCTACAGCATACTGGGCTCGGTATGTACCAGGATGTCTCCTGCAGCTGTGAAGGCCAGTCTTCCAGAGGACTTTCATGGCAGCTACAGTGACACACATGTGGTCCTTGACTGCACAGAGCTACGCTGTCAGACTCCTTCATCTCTGCTCCTTCAGAGTGAGGTCTTTTCCCTCTGCAAGTCCCACTGCACCTTCAAAGCCATGGTGGGAATACATCACTCTTAGCACCAGACACGGCCATCGTGGTTGACAAGGGCTTCTTGGTGGATGACCTTGTACCTGGGACTGTTCATCGTCCTGCCTTTCTCTCCAAGAGGACAGAAATGTCAGAGGTGGATGTTCTGAAGATGCAGTCCATTGCTCGTTTAAGAGTGCATGTTGAGAAGAGGATAATCCGAAGATTCAAAGAAAATAAACTGAATGAGAATAACAGAACTGATGAAGCTGCTTGGATGAGCAGTGAAACGTCTTCAAGAGTTGCCTTGCTTCAACCTTCTAAATGAATATGACCTGGATGACTGAGAACCTTCATCAACAATACACTTTTTGATACAATTCTACTGTATAGATAAGCAATGGGTAATGAACCAGAAGATTGTGAATAAATGCACTGGATGTCTGCTGAGTCTCTTTGTCATTCAGTACGGGCATAGTAGCCACTTGGTGGCTTATAGGTTTTGGTAAAATCAAGTCACTACAGTCAGTGTTGCATCATAAATGTATAGTTAATTTCAATTTACGTTCAAATTAAACATTTACATCATACATTACATTTCATTACATTCTTCCTGGTGACTGGATTCATGTACATTGCATACATTTCTGCATGTATACACGGAAATAGAACCAGTCTACCTTTTCTTTGATAACATTTAACATGTCACTGTCTCTGTAAATTATTTGAATTAGCATGTCTTCCTCAGCTGAGACAACAAAGTCATGAGATAAGTGTAAAGAGTTTAAGGTAAAACAGAAGTACATCACAGGGCTTGTGCACAGAGCTTCTCAGAGATTTCTTTCCAAGGTGTTACTTGGTGATGCAGAGATGAAAAGGCCTACAGACAGTTTAAATATTGTCAGTATATATGTTTGCATTTGTCTTCAGGTTTGTGTTTTTTATCTATTGTACATCCTTGGGTTTAAAGCTCTGTTTAACTCATTTAAGAATAATTCAGTCAGTATTCTTAAAATGTGAATATTATGCAGCACAGTAATTGTGTGCTTTTGTTCCTGTATTATCAGTGTTGACAGATGATGACATCCGAGAACTTCAGGTTGTGGACCCAGGGGCTGCAGTGCTGACAAGCCTAGAAAATAGTGACACAGACACTGCATCATCTGACACTGATTCAGAGGAGCATCTTGACTTACCTGAACCCTTGACTGCTTTATTTAATGTAACACACAGGGAACTCTCACCACAGGAAATGCAGGTGAAATGTGAGGATACGTTTCAAAGACTTAAAAGTACACTTCAACCTCATCAATGTGAGAAATTGGAATTTGTGACACGGCAACAGTCAAAGTCAAAGGATTGGTACACTTACAGGGCTGGCCGGATCACAAGCACTAAATTTCACCATGCGACCACAACTGACAAGATCAGCAAAACATGCTTAAATGATATTATGCAGTATAACAGCACAGACTTGAATGTCCCATCTGTTCTCTGGGGTAAAAACATGGAAGAAACGGCAAGACAAGCATACACTGCATTTATGTCACAGAACCATCCAGATTTCAGCATCAGATCATGTGGCTTAGTAGTGCAACCTTCTGAGCCACACCTTGGATCGTCCCCAGATGGGATAGCAAGATGTACTTGCTGTGGCAAAGGGGTGGTAGAGATAAAGTGTCCCTACAAATATCGTGATAGCTTTCAAGGATGTACAGAAGACAAGCAGTTTTGTCTGGACAAGTCATTGACATTGAAACATTCACACACATACTACTATCAAACTCAACTTCACATGTTTATGTGTGATGTTAAGTATTGTGACTTTGTGTTGTGGTCTAAGGAGGAGTTCTTTGTGCAGCGTATCCTAAAAAATGAAGAGTTTCTAAAGGAAGCTTTGCCAAAAGCACAAGACTTCTTTATCTCAAGTGTGCTGCCTGAACTATTGACAAGAAGTCATGACCCTGAGCTGGTATCACAGAGAGCCTGCAAATACTGTGAAAGGCCTGATTTTGGAAAAATGATAATCTGTGTCAAATGCAGCAACCATTTTCACTACAGCTGTGCACTTATAAAAAGGAAGCCAGCAACATGGTTATGTAGGGAATGTGTGAAAGTTGAGGTTTGAATGCCTTCATTTAGGACTGGGAAATGTATTGTATTGTGATATAAATCTGGTTCATAACACCCAGACCTACATTTATGTACATTTGAAACAATTAATTAATCCACAGCCTTTTCCTTACTTGTTATGTGTTATTGACTGCTGTGTGATGATGCACTTCAGTGCAACTAAACATTAGTTTTATACTGTAATGCTATGTATCCATTAAATAGAGATAATTTACAACGTAAAATGATCATTTACTGTTAACAACATACAAAACCAGTTTGATTCTAATATTTTGTACATACTCCCACTTTTAATGTTATTAACTTTAAGTCATACTATGCAACTATGTTGCTTGTATACATTTCTCAAACAGTTGAAAGAAACTGTGAATAAAATTGTTACAAATGAAGGTGGGTAATTTAGTTTTAATTACAGTAAATACATGTTTTACAAATGTAGATCACTTTATAACTAGTATTCTGAAGGTTGAAGAGGTTTTTAAAAAAAAAAAAAAAAAAAAAAAAAAAACTCTACAAGTCCAGTTGCCTTGCATCAACATTCAGAATGAATTATGAGCTGGATGACTGAGAACATTCATCAACATACTAATAATAACTAATAACTAATACATATAGTACATGGTCATGTGTTACTCATTTGGAAACAACACTTTTACAGAGGTTTGTGAGTGCACCACATACAGTCACCATATCGTCTAGCATGTTAACTTGCGACAATGGAATAACTGTTTGCAAAATCTTAAAGTTTTTCCACCGACCAATAACTCGCTCCACATGAATTCTCACGCGAGACAGTTGCCTGGAGGTGTCTACTTCCTGCGCAGAAAGCTGTTTTTTTCCTTTTGTGAAATGAGGGATGCGGAGGGTTGCACCACAAGCTGCAAGCTCGTCTCTGATGAGAAACCCTCTGTCTGCTAAAACCTCATCCCTAGGTTCCAAAAGTTCTAAGAAACCGCACTCTTTAGTGATCTGCTTGTCTGAGACCCGTCCACCCCACCCAGGAGACAGAAATGAAATTGCTCCAGCTGGAGTGATGCCAATTAAATATTTAATGGTGTTGTTGTGTTTATAATTTGACCATGTCTGGGCCCTGGCAGTCAGATTACTGGGTCTAGCTATGAAAATTTCTGTGCAATCTATTATGCACCGGCATTTTTTAAAGTTTTGTTTGAATGTTTTTGGCATATTTTTAAGTATTGCATCCTTACTTGGCCATTTAATGAGTGGCTTGAGGACCAAAGCCATAAGAGGGACCCAGCTCCGCAAAATATTTGAAATTGTAGTTTTGGATACCTTAAATCGATATGCCAAGTCAGTATTACATAGGCCCAACCTTAATTTCATCAATATAAGCAATAGGTGGTCTTCCAGTGAAAGTTTTTGGCTAATTCTTTCTATGCTGCCCGCTATTTTTGTAAGCAGCCATTCAAAGAGCACCGAGGTCAGTCCTGTGAGAAAAATCAATTGTCCAATGTTGCACTTAACAGTGGTGTAGGAAAACGTGGATTTTTGCAGCTCTTCTTTCAGCTTTGCGTTTTCTGCCTGTAGTGTGTCAAACTTCTGATGCAGGTGGGCATAGTCCTCCTGAAGTTGACTGTGTCTGTGGTTGAGGTCATCATACTCCCTCTTTGGAACTGAGATGTCCTCTTCAGCTTTAATACAGAAGTGAAAAATTAGCATGTGCTGTGACGAATGCATGTACACATACACATGGACATGCAATTGGAGCACAGAGCACTGACTCTTCTAGTTTCTATTATATGTTACCCAATTCCAATAACTTTTAAGTTGTTTAAAATAGGTAGGCCTACATTGTTGTATGATTACAAGGGCAGTAGGAGAACAGGAAAAGTAGAGGTGGAGTAAGTGGGGTATAATACAGGAGGAGGTGAGGCGTGGGAGAAACAAAATCCAATGGTGGAAACCCTGACAACCATCATCAGTTAATTGTAAGATGAAATATATTACCATCACAATGATCCATTCTGCATTCTTGTTGAGGAGTTTCAGAAGGAACATGCTGATTTGCTGCAATGTTAGGTCTGTCATCTCTTCTCCTTTTCCTATGGTACCTACGGTAAAAATAGCAGAAATGTACAGTTAGACCAATCTATCTAAAAACATCAGCTAAAGGCACCAAAAGCTTATGCAAGAGAGCAAAACAAACAGAGGGAGAAAACTCTAATTATTCTTACCTGTCCATCTTTGCTCCTGGGTTCTGACTTTGTTTTGTGTACACAAACACAGAAGGCACAAAATCAGGACTGCTGGAGTCCAATGATGCCTCACCTGCAAATCACATACAAACACACGTACACACGTTTGTTTACTAGCCAAATTTTTATTTTCATTCATATCTGACAGTGTTCATCAAACTTTAGCCGATTTGATATGGTACATCGTAAAGACAATCACTAATGTAAAACAGGATTACAAGAGTCCAATGACGCCTCATCCGCAAACACACGCGTTTGTTTACTAGCGAAATTTAACACCAGCATATGAAACTCTAACTGCATGCGATCAAATTTAGGTAGCATTGATGGACAGACTACTACTACAAGAGTAGGTAGATAAACTTACCTGATATAAAGTGGGCGCTGCAGACACGAGCATTTTTGATTATTTCCTCATTCCAATCAGCCCGTTTAATCGCCTGCAGCCACAGGCGCCGCCGGTTCTTCTGAAACGGCCGTGATCCTGTCGGAATCCTATAAAACTTCAGCCCACCTGTGGAGTATCGATTAATGCAACCGTAAACGCAACAACCAGACATTTTGATGCTGGGAAACAACTGGCTGCGTTGTCAGAGCGACTGGTGAACAACACCGCTTCCGTTGCCAAAATGCGCGCGCAACTATTTGATCACGTGGGCTGTAAAAGGGTCTATACGTTATCCCCATATAGGGGACATATCAGATATTAAACTGATAAGAACAGATACTACACTTGATTTTAGCCAAAAGGCCGAGAAGCGATGAGGCCCAAGGTTTTGACGTCCAAATCAAGCTCTTGGTACAACCGTCACTTGTCGCGGTGTCCCGTTTGTAAGCCAGCTTATCAATTGCCGCCACTTAGCAACTCCGCCCATCTGTCTGCCGTGTACTTTTCCCTGCCGCTATACAAAGATGTTTGACCTTTCACCAACTCAAAAGGCTCAGCCATACGGCAAACCGGCCAAAAATAGCTTCAACTCATTGCTGTTCCACACCAAAGCCTAGAAATAAAGCATACTAGAACAACATCTAGCACACATTTCTTCCACAAACAAGCAGCACAGTCGGACAGGAGAGCTCACACTTCATTTTGTCATGGAAAGGCCACGCCCACTTCCCCAATTCCAATGGGAACACGGGGAATTGTCATGACTAAACACGCCACTCTGTAGCGTACGCCAGAGAGCTTCTGCAGAGCAACACTGCCGCTTTGTGGACAGACTGCAAAAGCTGACATGTAACTCCAAATCAACAAAGCCACTTCACAAAATGGAGAGCCTTCAACAGGTTAGCGCATGGGCATTCCTGACACATTGTGTTTTCTTCTACACGCACGCAACAGGGGAGAGCGCGAACGCAGTCCCCCACTACCAGAAATTATGCAGTCGAGATTCCCACATTTGGGGAATTCGCAGGGGTCAGCACAGCCGGAGTGCAATGGCTGAGCCTCGCCCTGGGTGAACCACCTTGTTGATCATGGTATCTCCCCTGCCAGGTAAGTATGAGCTGCAGTTGGAAGAGAGCGGGTGGTGGTCACCAGGCACAGCGCTCTGGCTGACGGTGCCTACAATGCATAATCCCACATTTCAGCGCCTTGAGCATCAGCTCCCCTTTGTCTGTTACATTTATGGCTGAAAAGACACAAACACTGCTGCAAATAGGATGCGGCGTGCGGCAAACGCGCTTTGTTGGATCTACCCATCATGCACTGCTCTGCCAAAAACAAAGGAACACTGTGTGAAATGCCACTAGTCAAGCTGTCTCTTGGGAAAGAAAGCAAAGGCCCACGTGGGACACTTTTCAAAACATTTGACTAAATGAACTAAACACTGACATGAACTACTAACATGTATTGACTCAGCGAAAACCTTGGAGCTGATCTGGACTTTCCTGTGGTTTCCTCTTGTCCTTGTAACAGCAGTAGCTCCTCCCTTCCTTGTCAATAATTGTGCAGAAATATCTGAGGGCTTCTTTCTTCCTAAATCATAAGCAAGTCCTGTCCAGTCCAACTGTTTCTGCTCCTGTTTGACTTCTGAACTTGTCTCTGGCTGTGTGTCCACTTACTGCAGCCTCTGACATCAGACTGTAGAATCTTGATACATCAAAGGCATCAAAGGACAAACACACGCTCACACATACCGGTACTTATATCTTTGTGAGGACACTCTCTGGCATAATGCTTTCCCTCGCCCTAACCTCTCTCTCTCTTAGCATCTCAGACCTATGTCAGTACCTGTGCCTCTGTCAAAGAATACAAAAAAAAAACACTAGACCTGTACACACATAAAGTCATGTATTCATGTAGTCATCTGTGAATGTGTGTTTGATGAGTGCAAAGTGAGAATGCTGCATGAACCTTGTTTTTGTAAAAGCTTCTCTTGTTTCCTTTGCTTCTTACAACTGTATATTTTTCAAGCATCATCTGTCATATTGAAGAAATAAGTTCATTCAGTAGCGTTATTTCTTTTTTTACTGTCATCATGTACACTTTTCTTGTCTCGAAGACGGCAGCATCCCCACCAAAGCCTAAAAATAAAGTATACCAGCGAAATGACAACATCTAGCACACATTTCTTCCGCAAAGAAAGAGCAAAGTCGGACAGGGGAGCTCCCACTTGTGGCGCTCTATAAAGATGTTTGACTTTTCACCAACTCAAAAGGCTCAGCCATAAGGCCGAGCCAGCCAAAAATAACTTCAACTCATTGGTGTTCCTCTCCACGGAAGTCTTTAGTAAAAGGCGAAAGACTTGTGCGTTATGAAGAGAAACAAGAGTCAGAACAGGCCTGTCTCAGAGAGCAGCTGAGGACCCTAGTCGTCCCAGCTACCACCGCCGCGGTGCGCCTCCCTTGGCTTGCCGCGTGCTAAATCCGAGCCTCCCCTCCATTGCCCCCCCAGCATCTCCAGCCTGAAAAATCCAGGCCTGGCTTTTACATGGACACTACAAAGTCTGGGAAACGATCAGGCGTCTTCAGGGAGTCCGCGACCAATCATCGTAGCTGAAGTGCACTGTGTTGTTGAGCGGGGTTCCCTGGGTGATATCAGTAAATCAACTGACTGGTTGTGCACAATTCACTTGATAAAAACTTAGCCGCATTTTCCTTCAGCCACTGTAAAAGTTTGACTCCTAACTAAACATGCGTGTCAGAGCTTGATTTTCTACAAAGCAAGAGAAAGGTGCACCGTTCCCGGCGGCACTGCAATGCCAGGTCGATGCGTGGAGTGAGCGGAGCAAGCTCCCTTTTCAGCTCCCTCTCCTAAAAATGGGTTTAATACGTTATCCCCATATAGGGGACATATCAGATATTAAACTGATAAGAACAGATACTACACTTGATCTTAGCCAAAAGGCCGAGAAGCGATGAGGCCCAAGCGTTTGACGTCCAAATCAAGCTCTTGGTACAACCGTCACTTGTCGCGGTGTCCCGTTTGTAAGCCAGCTTATCAATTGCCGCCACTTAGCAACTCCGCCCATCTGTCTGCCGTGTACTTTTCCCTGCCGCTATACAAAGATGTTTGACCTTTCACCAACTCAAAAGGCTCAGCCATACGGCAAAGCCGGCCAAAAATAGCTTCAACTCATTGCTGTTCCACACCAAAGCCTAGAAATAAAGCATACTAGAACAACATCTAGCACACATTTCTTCCACAAACAAGCAGCACAGTCGAACAGGAGAGCTCACACTTCATTTTGTCATGGAAAGGCCACGCCCACTTCCCCAATTCCAATGGGAACACGGGGAATTGTCATGACTAAACACGCCACTCTGTAGCGCACGCCAGAGAGCTTCTGCAGAGCAACACTGCCGGTTTGTGGACAGACTGCAAAAGCTGACATGTAACTCCAAATCAACAAAGCCACTTCACAAAACGGAGAGTCTTCAACAGGTTAGCGCATGGGCATTCCTGACACATTGTGTTTTCTTCTACACGCACGCAACAGGGGAGAGCGCGAACGCAGTCCCCCACTACCAGAAATTATGCAGTCGAGATTCCCACATTTGGGGAATTCGCAGGGGTCAGCACAGCCGGAGTGCAATGGCTGAGCCTCGCCCTGGGTGAACCACTTTGTTGATCATGGTATCTCCCCTGCCAGGTAAGTATGAGCTGCAGCTGGAAGAGAGCGGGTGGTGGTCACCAGGCACAGCGCTCTGGCTGACGGTGCCTACAATGCATAATCCCACATTTCAGCGCCTTGAGCATCAGCTCCCCTTTGTCTGTTACATTTATGGCTGAAAAGACACAAACACTGCTGCAAATAGGTTGCGGCGTGCGGCAAACGCGCTTTGTTGGATCTACCCATCATGCACTGCTCTGCCAAAAACAAAGGAACACTGTGTGAAATGCCACTAGTCAAGCTGTCTCTTGGGAAAGAAAGCAAAGGCCCACGTGGGACACTTTTCAAAACATTTGACTAAATGAACTAAACACTGACATGAACTACTAACATGTATTGACTCAGCGAAAACCTTGGAGCTGACCTGGACTTTCCTGTGGTTTCCTCTTGTCCTTGTAACAGCAGTAGCTCCTCCCTTCCTTGTCAATAATTGTGCAGAAATATCTGAGGGCTTCTTTCTTCCTAAATCATAAGCAAGTCCTGTCCAGTCCAACTGTTTCTGCTCCTGTTTGACTTCTGAACTTGTCTCTGGCTGTGTGTCCACTTACTGCAGCCTCTGACATCAGACTGTAGAATCTTGATACATCAAAGGCATCAAAGGACAAACACACGCTCACACATACCGGTACTTATATCTTTGTGAGGACACTCTCTGGCATAATGCTTTCCCTCGCCCTAACCTCTCTCTCTCTTAGCGTCTCAGACCTATGTCAGTACCAGTGCCTCTGTCAAAGAATACAAAAAAAACAAACACTAGACCTGTACACACATAAAGTCATGTATTCATGTAGTCATCTGTGAATGTGTGTTTGATGAGTGCAAAGTGAAAATGCTGCATGAACCTTGTTTTTGTAAAAGCTTCTCTTGTTTCCTTTGCTTCTTACAACTGTATATTTTTCAAGCATCATCTGTCATATTGAAGAAATAAGTTCATTCAGTGGCGTTATTTCTTTTTTTACTGTCATCATGTCCACTTTTCTTGTCTCAAAGACGGCAGCATCCCCACCAAAGCCTAAAAATAAAGTATACCAGCGAAATGACAACATCTAGCACACATTTCTTCCGCAAAGAAAGAGCAAAGTCGGACAGGGGAGCTCCCACTTGTGGCGCTCTATAAAGATGTTTGACTTTTCACCAACTCAAAAGGCTCAGCCATAAGGCCGAGCCAGCCAAAAATAACTTCAACTCATTGGTGTTCCTCTCCACGGAAGTCTTTAGTAAAAGGCGAAAGACTTGTGCGTTATGAAGAGAAACAAGAGTCAGAACAGGCCTGTCTCAGAGAGCAGCTGCAGACCCTAGTCGTCCCAGCTACCACCGTCGCGGTGCGCCTCCCTTGGCTTGCCGCGTGCTAAATCCCAGCCTCCCCTCCACCCCCCACCACCTCCAGCCTGAAAAATCCAGGCCTGGCTTTTACATGGAGACTACAAAGTCTGGGAAACGATCAGGCGTCTTCAGGGAGTCCGCGACCAATCATCGTAGCTGAAGTGCACTGTGTTGTTGAGCGGGGTTCCCTGGGTGATATCAGTAAATCAACTGACTGGTTGTGCACAATTCACTTGATCAAAACTTAGCCGCATTTTCCTTCAGCCACTGTAAAAGTTTGACTCCTAATTAAACATGCGTGTCAGAGCTTGATTTTCTACAAAGCAAGAGAAAGGTGCACCATTCCCGGCGGCACTGCAATGCCAGGTCGATGCGTGGAGTGAGCGGAGCAAACTCCCTTTTCAGCTCCCTCTCCTAAAAATGGGTTTAATACGTTATCCCCATATAGGGGACATATCAGATATTAAACTGATAAGAACAGATACTACACTTGATCTTAGCCAAAAGGCCGAGAAGCGATGAGGCCCAAGCGTTTGACGTCCAAATCAAGCTCTTGGTACAACCGTCACTTGTCGCGGTGTCCCGTTTGTAAGCCAGCTTGTCAATTGCCGCCACTTAGCAACTCCGCCCATCTGTCTGCCGTGTACTTTTCCCTGCCGCTATACAAAGATGTTTGACCTTTCACCAACTCAAAAGGCTCAGTCATACGGCAAAGCCGGCCAAAAATAGCTTCAACTCATTGCTGTTCCACACCAAAACCTAGAAATAAAGCATACTAGAACAACATCTAGCACACATTTCTTCCACAAACAAGCAGCACAGTCGGACAGGAGAGCTCACACTTCATTTTGTCATGGAAAGGCCACGCCCGCTTCCCCAATTCCAATGGGAACACGGGGAATTGTCATGACTAAACACGCCACTCTGTAGCGTACGCCAGAGAGCTTCTGCAGAGCAACACTGCCGCTTTGTGGACAGACTGTAAAAGCTGACATGTAACTCCAAATCAACAAAGCCACTTCACAAAATGGAGAGCCTTCAGCAGGTTAGCACATGGGCATTCCTGACACATTGTGTTTTCTTCTACACGCACGCAACAGGGGAGAGCGCGAACGCAGTCCCCCACTACCAGAAATTATGCAGTCGAGATTCCCACATTTGGGGAATTCGCAGGGGTCAGCACAGCCGGAGTGCAATGGCTGAGCCTCGCCCTGGGTGAACCACCTTGTTGATCATGGTATCTCCCCTGCCAGGTAAGTATGAGCTGCAGCTGGAAGAGAGCGGGTGGTGGTCACCAGGCACAGCGCTCTGGCTGACGGTGCCTACAATGCATAATCCCACATTTCAGCGCCTTGAGCATCAGCTCCCCTTTGTCTGTTACATTTATGGCTGAAAAGACACAAACACTGCTGCAAATAGGCTGCGGCGTGCGGCAAACGCGCTTTGTTGGATCTACCCATCATGCACTGCTCTGCCAAAAACAAAGGAACACTGTGTGAAATGCCACTAGTCAAGCTGTCTCTTGGGAAAGAAAGCAAAGGCCCACGTGGGACACTTTTCAAAACATTTGACTAAATGAACTAAACACTGACATGAACTACTAACATGTATTGACTCAGCGAAAACCTTGGAGCTGATCTGGACTTTCCTGTGGTTTCCTCTTGTCCTTGTAACAGCAGTAGCTCCTCCCTTCCTTGTCAATAATTGTGCAGAAATATCTGAGGGCTTCTTTCTTCCTAAATCATAAGCAAGTCCTGTCCAGTCCAACTGTTTCTGCTCCTGTTTGACTTCTAAACTTGTCTCTGGCTGTGTGTCCACTTACTGCAGCCTCTGACATCAGACTGTAGAATCTTGATACATCAAAGGCATCAAAGGACAAACACACGCTCACACATACCGGTACTTATATCTTTGTGAGGACACTCTCTGGCATAATGCTTTCCCTCGCCCTAACCTCTCTCTCTCTTAGCATCTCAGACCTATGTCAGTACCTGTGCCTCTGTCAAAGAATACAAAAAAAAAAAAACACTAGACCTGTACACACATAAAGTCATGTATTCATGTAGTCATCTGTGAATGTGTGTTTGATGAGTGCAAAGTGAAAATGCTGCATGAACCTTGTTTTTGTAAAAGCTTCTCTTGTTTCCTTTGCTTCTTACAACTGTATATTTTTCAAGCATCATCTGTCATATTGAAGAAATAAGTTCATTCAGTAGCGTTATTTCTTTTTTTACTGTCATCATGTACACTTTTCTTGTCTCGAAGACGGCAGCATCCCCACCAAAGCCTAAAAATAAAGTATACCAGCGAAATGACAACATCTAGCACACATTTCTTCCGCAAAGAAAGAGCAAAGTCGGACAGGGGAGCTCCCACTTGTGGCGCTCTATAAAGATGTTTGACTTTTCACCAACTCAAAAGGCTCAGCCATAAGGCCGAGCCAGCCAAAAATAACTTCAACTCATTGGTGTTCCTCTCCACGGAAGTCTTTAGTAAAAGGCGAAAGACTTGTGCGTTATGAAGAGAAACAAGAGTCAGAACAGGCCTGTCTCAGAGAGCAGCTGAGGACCCTAGTCGTCCCAGCTACCACCGTCGCGGTGCGCCTCCCTTGGCTTGCCGCGTGCTAAATCCCAGCCTCCCCTCCATTGCCTCCCCCCCAGCATCTCCAGCCTGAAAAATCCAGGCCTGGCTTTTACATGGACACTACAAAGTCTGGGAAACGATCAGGCGTCTTCAGGGAGTCCGCGACCAATCATCGTAGCTGAAGTGCACTGTGTTGTTGAGCGGGGTTCCCTGGGTGATATCAGTAAATCAACTGACTGGTTGTGCACAATTCACTTGATCAAAACTTAGCCGCATTTTCCTTCAGCCACTGTAAAAGTTTGACTCCTAACTAAACATGCGTGTCAGAGCTTGATTTTCTACAAAGCAAGAGAAAGGTGCACCGTTCCCGGCGGCACTGCAATGCCAGGTCGATGCGTGGAGTGAGCGGAGCAAGCTCCCTTTTCAGCTCCCTCTCCTAAAAATGGGTTTAATACGTTATCCCCATATAGGGGACATATCAGATATTAAACTGATAAGAACAGATACTACACTTGATCTTAGCCAAAAGGCCGAGAAGCGATGAGGCCCAAGCGTTTGACGTCCAAATCAAGCTCTTGGTACAACCGTCACTTGTCGCGGTGTCCCGTTTGTAAGCCAGCTTGTCAATTGCCGCCACTTAGCAACTCCGCCCATCTGTCTGCCGTGTACTTTTCCCTGCCGCTATACAAAGATGTTTGACCTTTCACCAACTCAAAAGGCTCAGCCATACGGCAAAGCCGGCCAAAAATAGCTTCAACTCATTGCTGTTCCACACCAAAACCTAGAAATAAAGCATACTAGAACAACATCTAGCACACATTTCTTCCACAAACAAGCGGCACAGTCGGACAGGAGAGCTCACACTTCATTTTGTCATGGAAAGGCCACGCCCGCTTCCCCAATTCCAATGGGAACACGGGGAATTGTCATGACTAAACACGCCACTCTGTAGCGTACGCCAGAGAGCTTCTGCAGAGCAACACTGCCGCTTTGTGGACAGACTGCAAAAGCTGACATGTAACTCCAAATCAACAAAGCCACTTCACAAAATGGAGAGCCTTCAGCAGGTTAGCACATGGGCATTCCTGACACATTGTGTTTTCTTCTACACGCACGCAACAGGGGAGAGCGCGAACGCAGTCCCCCACTACCAGAAATTATGCAGTCGAGATTCCCACATTTGGGGAATTCGCAGGGGTCAGCACAGCCGGAGTGCAATGGCTGAGCCTCGCCCTGGGTGAACCACCTTGTTGATCATGGTATCTCCCCTGCCAGGTAAGTATGAGCTGCAGCTGGAAGAGAGCGGGTGGTGGTCACCAGGCACAGCGCTCTGGCTGACGGTGCCTACAATGCATAATCCCACATTTCAGCGCCTTGAGCATCAGCTCCCCTTTGTCTGTTACATTTATGGCTGAAAAGACACAAACACTGCTGCAAATAGGCTGCGGCGTGCGGCAAACGCGCTTTGTTGGATCTACCCATCATGCACTGCTCTGCCAAAAACAAAGGAACACTGTGTGAAATGCCACTAGTCAAGCTGTCTCTTGGGAAAGAAAGCAAAGGCCCACGTGGGACACTTTTCAAAACATTTGACTAAATGAACTAAACACTGACATGAACTACTAACATGTATCGACTCAGCGAAAACCTTGGAGCTGATCTGGACTTTCCTGTGGTTTCCTCTTGTCCTTGTAACAGCAGTAGCTCCTCCCTTCCTTGTCAATAATTGTGCAGAAATATCTGAGGGCTTCTTTCTTCCTAAATCATAAGCAAGTCCTGTCCAGTCCAACTGTTTCTGCTCCTGTTTGACTTCTAAACTTGTCTCTGGCTGTGTGTCCACTTACTGCAGCCTCTGACATCAGACTGTAGAATCTTGATACATCAAAGGCATCAAAGGACAAACACACGCTCACACATACCGGTACTTATATCTTTGTGAGGACACTCTCTGGCATAATGCTTTCCCTCGCCCTAACCTCTCTCTCTCTTAGCATCTCAGACCTATGTCAGTACCTGTGCCTCTGTCAAAGAATACAAAAAAAAAAAAACACTAGACCTGTACACACATAAAGTCATGTATTCATGTAGTCATCTGTGAATGTGTGTTTGATGAGTGCAAAGTGAAAATGCTGCATGAACCTTGTTTTTGTAAAAGCTTCTCTTGTTTCCTTTGCTTCTTACAACTGTATATTTTTCAAGCATCATCTGTCATATTGAAGAAATAAGTTCATTCAGTAGCGTTATTTCTTTTTTTACTGTCATCATGTACACTTTTCTTGTCTCGAAGACGGCAGCATCCCCACCAAAGCCTAAAAATAAAGTATACCAGCGAAATGACAACATCTAGGACACATTTCTTCCGCAAAGAAAGAGCAAAGTCGGACAGGGGAGCTCCCACTTGTGGCGCTCTATAAAGATGTTTGATTTTTCACCAACTCAAAAGGCTCAGCCATAAGGCCGAGCCAGCCAAAAATAACTTCAACTCATTGGTGTTCCTCTCCACGGAAGTCTTTAGTAAAAGGCGAAAGACTTGTGCGTTATGAAGAGAAACAAGAGTCAGAACAGGCCTGTCTCAGAGAGCAGCTGAGGACCCTAGTCGTCCCAGCTACCACCGTCGCGGTGCGCCTCCCTTGGCTTGCCGCGTGCTAAATCCCAGCCTCCCCTCCATTGCCTCCCCCCCAGCATCTCCAGCCTGAAAAATCCAGGCCTGGCTTTTACATGGACACTACAAAGTCTGGGAAACGATCAGGCGTCTTCAGGGAGTCCGCGACCAATCATCGTAGCTGAAGTGCACTGTGTTGTTGAGCGGGGTTCCCTGGGTGATATCAGTAAATCAACTGACTGGTTGTGCACAATTCACTTGATCAAAACTTAGCCGCATTTTCCTTCAGCCACTGTAAAAGTTTGACTCCTAACTAAACATGCGTGTCAGAGCTTGATTTTCTACAAAGCAAGAGAAAGGTGCACCGTTCCCGGCGGCACTGCAATGCCAGGTCGATGCGTGGAGTGAGCGGAGCAAGCTCCCTTTTCAGCTCCCTCTCCTAAAAATGGGTTAAATACGTTATCCCCATATAGGGGACATATCAGATATTAAACTGATAAGAACAGATACTACACTTGATCTTAGCCAAAAGGCCGAGAAGCGATGAGGCCCAAGCGTTTGACGTCCAAATCAAGCTCTTGGTACAACCGTCACTTGTCGCGGTGTCCCGTTTGTAAGCCAGCTTGTCAATTGCCGCCACTTAGCAACTCCGCCCATCTGTCTGCCGTGTACTTTTCCCTGCCGCTATACAAAGATGTTTGACCTTTCACCAACTCAAAAGGCTCAGCCATACGGCAAAGCCGGCCAAAAATAGCTTCAACTCATTGCTGTTCCACACCAAAACCTAGAAATAAAGCATACTAGAACAACATCTAGCACACATTTCTTCCACAAACAAGCGGCACAGTCGGACAGGAGAGCTCACACTTCATTTTGTCATGGAAAGGCCACGCCCGCTTCCCCAATTCCAATGGGAACACGGGGAATTGTCATGACTAAACACGCCACTCTGTAGCGTACGCCAGAGAGCTTCTGCAGAGCAACACTGCCGCTTTGTGGACAGACTGCAAAAGCTGACATGTAACTCCAAATCAACAAAGCCACTTCACAAAATGGAGAGCCTTCAGCAGGTTAGCACATGGGCATTCCTGACACATTGTGTTTTCTTCTACACGCACGCAACAGGGGAGAGCGCGAACGCAGTCCCCCACTACCAGAAATTATGCAGTCGAGATTCCCACATTTGGGGAATTCGCAGGGGTCAGCACAGCCGGAGTGCAATGGCTGAGCCTCGCCCTGGGTGAACCACCTTGTTGATCATGGTATCTCCCCTGCCAGGTAAGTATGAGCTGCAGCTGGAAGAGAGCGGGTGGTGGTCACCAGGCACAGCGCTCTGGCTGACGGTGCCTACAATGCATAATCCCACATTTCAGCGCCTTGAGCATCAGCTCCCCTTTGTCTGTTACATTTATGGCTGAAAAGACACAAACACTGCTGCAAATAGGCTGCGGCGTGCGGCAAACGCGCTTTGTTGGATCTACCCATCATGCACTGCTCTGCCAAAAACAAAGGAACACTGTGTGAAATGCCACTAGTCAAGCTGTCTCTTGGGAAAGAAAGCAAAGGCCCACGTGGGACACTTTTCAAAACATTTGACTAAATGAACTAAACACTGACATGAACTACTAACATGTATCGACTCAGCGAAAACCTTGGAGCTGATCTGGACTTTCCTGTGGTTTCCTCTTGTCCTTGTAACAGCAGTAGCTCCTCCCTTCCTTGTCAATAATTGTGCAGAAATATCTGAGGGCTTCTTTCTTCCTAAATCATAAGCAAGTCCTGTCCAGTCCAACTGTTTCTGCTCCTGTTTGACTTCTAAACTTGTCTCTGGCTGTGTGTCCACTTACTGCAGCCTCTGACATCAGACTGTAGAATCTTGATACATCAAAGGCATCAAAGGACAAACACACGCTCACACATACCGGTACTTATATCTTTGTGAGGACACTCTCTGGCATAATGCTTTCCCTCGCCCTAACCTCTCTCTCTCTTAGCATCTCAGACCTATGTCAGTACCTGTGCCTCTGTCAAAGAATACAAAAAAAAAAAAAACACTAGACCTGTACACACATAAAGTCATGTATTCATGTAGTCATCTGTGAATGTGTGTTTGATGAGTGCAAAGTGAAAATGCTGCATGAACCTTGTTTTTGTAAAAGCTTCTCTTGTTTCCTTTGCTTCTTACAACTGTATATTTTTCAAGCATCATCTGTCATATTGAAGAAATAAGTTCATTCAGTAGCGTTATTTCTTTTTTTACTGTCATCATGTACACTTTTCTTGTCTCAAAGACGGCAGCATCCCCACCAAAGCCTAAAAATAAAGTATACCAGCGAAATGACAACATCTAGCACACATTTCTTCCGCAAAGAAAGAGCAAAGTCGGACAGGGGAGCTCCCACTTGTGGCGCTCTATAAAGATGTTTGACTTTTCACCAACTCAAAAAGCTCAGCCATAAGGCCGAGGCAGCCAAAAATAACTTCAACTCATTGGTGTTCCTCTCCACGGAAGTCTTTAGTAAAAGGCGAAAGACTTGTGCGTTATGAAGAAAAACAAGAGTCAGAACAGGCCTGTCTCAGAGAGCAGCTGAGGACCCTAGTCGTCCCAGCTACCACCGTCGCGGTGCGCCTCCCTTGGCTTGCCGCGTGCTAAATCCCAGCCTCCCCTCCATGCCCCACCACCTCCAGCCTGAAAAATCCAGGCCTGGCTTTTACATGGAGACTACAAAGTCTGGGAAACGATCAGGCGTCTTCAGGGAGTCCGCGACCAATCATCGTAGCTGAAGTGCACTGTGTTGTTGAGCGGGGTTCCCTGGGTGATATCAGTAAATCAACTGACTGGTTGTGCACAATTCACTTGATAAAAACTTAGCCGCATTTTCCTTCAGCCACTGTAAAAGTTTGACTCCTAACTAAACATGCGTGTCAGAGCTTGATTTTCTACAAAGCAAGAGAAAGGTGCACCGTTCCCGGCGGCACTGCAATGCCAGGTCGATGCGTGGAGTGAGCGGAGCAAGCTCCCTTTTCAGCTCCCTCTCCTAAAAATGGGTTTAATACGTTATCCCCATATAGGGGACATATCAGATATTAAACTGATAAGAACAGATACTACACTTGATCTTAGCCAAAAGGCCGAGAAGCGATGAGGCCCAAGCGTTTGACGTCCAAATCAAGCTCTTGGTACAACCGTCACTTGTCGCGGTGTCCCGTTTGTAAGCCAGCTTATCGATTGCCGCCACTTAGCAACTCCGCCCATCTGTCTGCCGTGTACTTTTCCCTGCCGCTATACAAAGATGTTTGACCTTTCACCAACTCAAAAGGCTCAGCCATACGGCAAAGCCGGCCAAAAATAGCTTCAACTCATTGCTGTTCCACACCAAAGCCTAGAAATAAAGCATACTAGAACAACATCTAGCACACATTTCTTCCACAAACAAGCAGCACAGTCGGACAGGAGAGCTCACACTTCATTTTGTCATGGAAAGGCCACGCCCACTTCCCCAATTCCAACGGGAACACGGGGAATTGTCATGACTAAACACGCCACTCTGTAGCGCACGCCAGAGAGCTTCTGCAGAGCAACACTGCCGCTTTGTGGACAGACTGCAAAAGCTGACATGTAACTCCAAATCAACAAAGCCACTTCACAAAACGGAGAGTCTTCAACAGGTTAGCGCATGGGCATTCCTGACACATTGTGTTTTCTTCTACACGCACGCAACAGGGGAGAGCGCGAACGCAGTCCCCCACTACCAGAAATTATGCAGTCGAGATTCCCACATTTGGGGAATTCGCAGGGGTCAGCACAGCCGGAGTGCAATGACTGAGCCTCGCCCTGGGTGAACCACCTTGTTGATCATGGTATCTCCCCTGCCAGGTAAGTATGAGCTGCAGCTGGAAGAGAGCGGGTGGTGGTCACCAGGCACCGCGCTCTGGCTGACGGTGCCTACAATGCATAATCCCACATTTCAGCGCCTTGAGCATCAGCTCCCCTTTGTCTGTTACATTTATGGCTGAAAAGACACAAACACTGCTGCAAATAGGCTGCGGCGTGCGGCAAACGCGCTTTGTTGGATCTACCCATCATGCACTGCTCTGCCAAAAACAAAGGAACACTGTGTGAAATGCCACTAGTCAAGCTGTCTCTTGGGAAAGAAAGCAAAGGCCCACGTGGGACACTTTTCAAAACATTTGACTAAATGAACTAAACACTGACATGAACTACTAACATGTATTGACTCAGCGAAAACCTTGGAGCTGATCTGGACTTTCCTGTGGTTTCCTCTTGTCCTTGTAACAGCAGTAGCTCCTCCCTTCCTTGTCAATAATTGTGCAGAAATATCTGAGGGCTTCTTTCTTCCTAAATCATAAGCAAGTCCTGTCCAGTCCAACTGTTTCTGCTCCTGTTTGACTTCTGAACTTGTCTCTGGCTGTGTGTCCACTTACTGCAGCCTCTGACATCAAACTGTAGAATCTTGATACATCAAAGGCATCAAAGGACAAACACACGCTCACACATACCGGTACTTATATCTTTGTGAGGACACTCTCTGGCATAATGCTTTCCCTCGCCCTAACCTCTCTCTCTCTTAGCATCTCAGACCTATGTCAGTACCAGTGCCTCTGTCAAAGAATACAAAAAAAAAAAAAAAAAAACACTAGACCTGTACACACATAAAGTCATGTATTCATGTAGTCATCTGTGAATGTGTGTTTGATGAGTGCAAAGTGAGAATGCTGCATGAACCTTGTTTTTGTAAAAGCTTCTCTTGTTTCCTTTGCTTCTTACAACTGTATATTTTTCAAGCATCATCTGTCATATTGAAGAAATAAGTTCATTCAGTAGCGTTATTTCTTTTTTTACTGTCATCATGTACACTTTTCTTGTCTCGAAGACGGCAGCATCCCCACCAAAGCCTAAAAATAAAGTATACCAGCGAAATGACAACATCTAGCACACATTTCTTCCGCAAAGAAAGAGCAAAGTCGGACAGGGGAGCTCCCACTTGTGGCGCTCTATAAAGATGTTTGACTTTTCACCAACTCAAAAGGCTCAGCCATAAGGCCGAGCCAGCCAAAAATAACTTCAACTCATTGGTGTTCCTCTCCACGGAAGTCTTTAGTAAAAGGCGAAAGACTTGTGCGTTATGAAGAGAAACAAGAGTCAGAACAGGCCTGTCTCAGAGAGCAGCTGAGGACCCTAGTCGTCCCAGCTACCACCGCCGCGGTGCGCCTCCCTTGGCTTGCCGCGTGCTAAATCCGAGCCTCCCCTCCATTGCCCCCCCAGCATCTCCAGCCTGAAAAATCCAGGCCTGGCTTTTACATGGACACTACAAAGTCTGGGAAACGATCAGGCGTCTTCAGGGAGTCCGCGACCAATCATCGTAGCTGAAGTGCACTGTGTTGTTGAGCGGGGTTCCCTGGGTGATATCAGTAAATCAACTGACTGGTTGTGCACAATTCACTTGATAAAAACTTAGCCGCATTTTCCTTCAGCCACTGTAAAAGTTTGACTCCTAACTAAACATGCGTGTCAGAGCTTGATTTTCTACAAAGCAAGAGAAAGGTGCACCGTTCCCGGCGGCACTGCAATGCCAGGTCGATGCGTGGAGTGAGCGGAGCAAGCTCCCTTTTCAGCTCCCTCTCCTAAAAATGGGTTTAATACGTTATCCCCATATAGGGGACATATCAGATATTAAACTGATAAGAACAGATACTACACTTGATCTTAGCCAAAAGGCCGAGAAGCGATGAGGCCCAAGCGTTTGACGTCCAAATCAAGCTCTTGGTACAACCGTCACTTGTCGCGGTGTCCCGTTTGTAAGCCAGCTTATCAATTGCCGCCACTTAGCAACTCCGCCCATCTGTCTGCCGTGTACTTTTCCCTGCCGCTATACAAAGATGTTTGACCTTTCACCAACTCAAAAGGCTCAGCCATACGGCAAAGCCGGCCAAAAATAGCTTCAACTCATTGCTGTTCCACACCAAAGCCTAGAAATAAAGCATACTAGAACAACATCTAGCACACATTTCTTCCACAAACAAGCAGCACAGTCGAACAGGAGAGCTCACACTTCATTTTGTCATGGAAAGGCCACGCCCACTTCCCCAATTCCAATGGGAACACGGGGAATTGTCATGACTAAACACGCCACTCTGTAGCGCACGCCAGAGAGCTTCTGCAGAGCAACACTGCCGGTTTGTGGACAGACTGCAAAAGCTGACATGTAACTCCAAATCAACAAAGCCACTTCACAAAACGGAGAGTCTTCAACAGGTTAGCGCATGGGCATTCCTGACACATTGTGTTTTCTTCTACACGCACGCAACAGGGGAGAGCGCGAACGCAGTCCCCCACTACCAGAAATTATGCAGTCGAGATTCCCACATTTGGGGAATTCGCAGGGGTCAGCACAGCCGGAGTGCAATGGCTGAGCCTCGCCCTGGGTGAACCACTTTGTTGATCATGGTATCTCCCCTGCCAGGTAAGTATGAGCTGCAGCTGGAAGAGAGCGGGTGGTGGTCACCAGGCACAGCGCTCTGGCTGACGGTGCCTACAATGCATAATCCCACATTTCAGCGCCTTGAGCATCAGCTCCCCTTTGTCTGTTACATTTATGGCTGAAAAGACACAAACACTGCTGCAAATAGGTTGCGGCGTGCGGCAAACGCGCTTTGTTGGATCTACCCATCATGCACTGCTCTGCCAAAAACAAAGGAACACTGTGTGAAATGCCACTAGTCAAGCTGTCTCTTGGGAAAGAAAGCAAAGGCCCACGTGGGACACTTTTCAAAACATTTGACTAAATGAACTAAACACTGACATGAACTACTAACATGTATTGACTCAGCGAAAACCTTGGAGCTGACCTGGACTTTCCTGTGGTTTCCTCTTGTCCTTGTAACAGCAGTAGCTCCTCCCTTCCTTGTCAATAATTGTGCAGAAATATCTGAGGGCTTCTTTCTTCCTAAATCATAAGCAAGTCCTGTCCAGTCCAACTGTTTCTGCTCCTGTTTGACTTCTGAACTTGTCTCTGGCTGTGTGTCCACTTACTGCAGCCTCTGACATCAGACTGTAGAATCTTGATACATCAAAGGCATCAAAGGACAAACACACGCTCACACATACCGGTACTTATATCTTTGTGAGGACACTCTCTGGCATAATGCTTTCCCTCGCCCTAACCTCTCTCTCTCTTAGCGTCTCAGACCTATGTCAGTACCAGTGCCTCTGTCAAAGAATACAAAAAAAACAAACACTAGACCTGTACACACATAAAGTCATGTATTCATGTAGTCATCTGTGAATGTGTGTTTGATGAGTGCAAAGTGAAAATGCTGCATGAACCTTGTTTTTGTAAAAGCTTCTCTTGTTTCCTTTGCTTCTTACAACTGTATATTTTTCAAGCATCATCTGTCATATTGAAGAAATAAGTTCATTCAGTGGCGTTATTTCTTTTTTTACTGTCATCATGTCCACTTTTCTTGTCTCAAAGACGGCAGCATCCCCACCAAAGCCTAAAAATAAAGTATACCAGCGAAATGACAACATCTAGCACACATTTCTTCCGCAAAGAAAGAGCAAAGTCGGACAGGGGAGCTCCCACTTGTGGCGCTCTATAAAGATGTTTGACTTTTCACCAACTCAAAAGGCTCAGCCATAAGGCCGAGCCAGCCAAAAATAACTTCAACTCATTGGTGTTCCTCTCCACGGAAGTCTTTAGTAAAAGGCGAAAGACTTGTGCGTTATGAAGAGAAACAAGAGTCAGAACAGGCCTGTCTCAGAGAGCAGCTGCAGACCCTAGTCGTCCCAGCTACCACCGTCGCGGTGCGCCTCCCTTGGCTTGCCGCGTGCTAAATCCCAGCCTCCCCTCCACCCCCCACCACCTCCAGCCTGAAAAATCCAGGCCTGGCTTTTACATGGAGACTACAAAGTCTGGGAAACGATCAGGCGTCTTCAGGGAGTCCGCGACCAATCATCGTAGCTGAAGTGCACTGTGTTGTTGAGCGGGGTTCCCTGGGTGATATCAGTAAATCAACTGACTGGTTGTGCACAATTCACTTGATCAAAACTTAGCCGCATTTTCCTTCAGCCACTGTAAAAGTTTGACTCCTAATTAAACATGCGTGTCAGAGCTTGATTTTCTACAAAGCAAGAGAAAGGTGCACCATTCCCGGCGGCACTGCAATGCCAGGTCGATGCGTGGAGTGAGCGGAGCAAACTCCCTTTTCAGCTCCCTCTCCTAAAAATGGGTTTAATACGTTATCCCCATATAGGGGACATATCAGATATTAAACTGATAAGAACAGATACTACACTTGATCTTAGCCAAAAGGCCGAGAAGCGATGAGGCCCAAGCGTTTGACGTCCAAATCAAGCTCTTGGTACAACCGTCACTTGTCGCGGTGTCCCGTTTGTAAGCCAGCTTGTCAATTGCCGCCACTTAGCAACTCCGCCCATCTGTCTGCCGTGTACTTTTCCCTGCCGCTATACAAAGATGTTTGACCTTTCACCAACTCAAAAGGCTCAGTCATACGGCAAAGCCGGCCAAAAATAGCTTCAACTCATTGCTGTTCCACACCAAAACCTAGAAATAAAGCATACTAGAACAACATCTAGCACACATTTCTTCCACAAACAAGCAGCACAGTCGGACAGGAGAGCTCACACTTCATTTTGTCATGGAAAGGCCACGCCCGCTTCCCCAATTCCAATGGGAACACGGGGAATTGTCATGACTAAACACGCCACTCTGTAGCGTACGCCAGAGAGCTTCTGCAGAGCAACACTGCCGCTTTGTGGACAGACTGTAAAAGCTGACATGTAACTCCAAATCAACAAAGCCACTTCACAAAATGGAGAGCCTTCAGCAGGTTAGCACATGGGCATTCCTGACACATTGTGTTTTCTTCTACACGCACGCAACAGGGGAGAGCGCGAACGCAGTCCCCCACTACCAGAAATTATGCAGTCGAGATTCCCACATTTGGGGAATTCGCAGGGGTCAGCACAGCCGGAGTGCAATGGCTGAGCCTCGCCCTGGGTGAACCACCTTGTTGATCATGGTATCTCCCCTGCCAGGTAAGTATGAGCTGCAGCTGGAAGAGAGCGGGTGGTGGTCACCAGGCACAGCGCTCTGGCTGACGGTGCCTACAATGCATAATCCCACATTTCAGCGCCTTGAGCATCAGCTCCCCTTTGTCTGTTACATTTATGGCTGAAAAGACACAAACACTGCTGCAAATAGGCTGCGGCGTGCGGCAAACGCGCTTTGTTGGATCTACCCATCATGCACTGCTCTGCCAAAAACAAAGGAACACTGTGTGAAATGCCACTAGTCAAGCTGTCTCTTGGGAAAGAAAGCAAAGGCCCACGTGGGACACTTTTCAAAACATTTGACTAAATGAACTAAACACTGACATGAACTACTAACATGTATTGACTCAGCGAAAACCTTGGAGCTGATCTGGACTTTCCTGTGGTTTCCTCTTGTCCTTGTAACAGCAGTAGCTCCTCCCTTCCTTGTCAATAATTGTGCAGAAATATCTGAGGGCTTCTTTCTTCCTAAATCATAAGCAAGTCCTGTCCAGTCCAACTGTTTCTGCTCCTGTTTGACTTCTAAACTTGTCTCTGGCTGTGTGTCCACTTACTGCAGCCTCTGACATCAGACTGTAGAATCTTGATACATCAAAGGCATCAAAGGACAAACACACGCTCACACATACCGGTACTTATATCTTTGTGAGGACACTCTCTGGCATAATGCTTTCCCTCGCCCTAACCTCTCTCTCTCTTAGCATCTCAGACCTATGTCAGTACCTGTGCCTCTGTCAAAGAATACAAAAAAAAAAAAACACTAGACCTGTACACACATAAAGTCATGTATTCATGTAGTCATCTGTGAATGTGTGTTTGATGAGTGCAAAGTGAAAATGCTGCATGAACCTTGTTTTTGTAAAAGCTTCTCTTGTTTCCTTTGCTTCTTACAACTGTATATTTTTCAAGCATCATCTGTCATATTGAAGAAATAAGTTCATTCAGTAGCGTTATTTCTTTTTTTACTGTCATCATGTACACTTTTCTTGTCTCGAAGACGGCAGCATCCCCACCAAAGCCTAAAAATAAAGTATACCAGCGAAATGACAACATCTAGCACACATTTCTTCCGCAAAGAAAGAGCAAAGTCGGACAGGGGAGCTCCCACTTGTGGCGCTCTATAAAGATGTTTGACTTTTCACCAACTCAAAAGGCTCAGCCATAAGGCCGAGCCAGCCAAAAATAACTTCAACTCATTGGTGTTCCTCTCCACGGAAGTCTTTAGTAAAAGGCGAAAGACTTGTGCGTTATGAAGAGAAACAAGAGTCAGAACAGGCCTGTCTCAGAGAGCAGCTGAGGACCCTAGTCGTCCCAGCTACCACCGTCGCGGTGCGCCTCCCTTGGCTTGCCGCGTGCTAAATCCCAGCCTCCCCTCCATTGCCTCCCCCCCAGCATCTCCAGCCTGAAAAATCCAGGCCTGGCTTTTACATGGACACTACAAAGTCTGGGAAACGATCAGGCGTCTTCAGGGAGTCCGCGACCAATCATCGTAGCTGAAGTGCACTGTGTTGTTGAGCGGGGTTCCCTGGGTGATATCAGTAAATCAACTGACTGGTTGTGCACAATTCACTTGATCAAAACTTAGCCGCATTTTCCTTCAGCCACTGTAAAAGTTTGACTCCTAACTAAACATGCGTGTCAGAGCTTGATTTTCTACAAAGCAAGAGAAAGGTGCACCGTTCCCGGCGGCACTGCAATGCCAGGTCGATGCGTGGAGTGAGCGGAGCAAGCTCCCTTTTCAGCTCCCTCTCCTAAAAATGGGTTTAATACGTTATCCCCATATAGGGGACATATCAGATATTAAACTGATAAGAACAGATACTACACTTGATCTTAGCCAAAAGGCCGAGAAGCGATGAGGCCCAAGCGTTTGACGTCCAAATCAAGCTCTTGGTACAACCGTCACTTGTCGCGGTGTCCCGTTTGTAAGCCAGCTTGTCAATTGCCGCCACTTAGCAACTCCGCCCATCTGTCTGCCGTGTACTTTTCCCTGCCGCTATACAAAGATGTTTGACCTTTCACCAACTCAAAAGGCTCAGCCATACGGCAAAGCCGGCCAAAAATAGCTTCAACTCATTGCTGTTCCACACCAAAACCTAGAAATAAAGCATACTAGAACAACATCTAGCACACATTTCTTCCACAAACAAGCGGCACAGTCGGACAGGAGAGCTCACACTTCATTTTGTCATGGAAAGGCCACGCCCGCTTCCCCAATTCCAATGGGAACACGGGGAATTGTCATGACTAAACACGCCACTCTGTAGCGTACGCCAGAGAGCTTCTGCAGAGCAACACTGCCGCTTTGTGGACAGACTGCAAAAGCTGACATGTAACTCCAAATCAACAAAGCCACTTCACAAAATGGAGAGCCTTCAGCAGGTTAGCACATGGGCATTCCTGACACATTGTGTTTTCTTCTACACGCACGCAACAGGGGAGAGCGCGAACGCAGTCCCCCACTACCAGAAATTATGCAGTCGAGATTCCCACATTTGGGGAATTCGCAGGGGTCAGCACAGCCGGAGTGCAATGGCTGAGCCTCGCCCTGGGTGAACCACCTTGTTGATCATGGTATCTCCCCTGCCAGGTAAGTATGAGCTGCAGCTGGAAGAGAGCGGGTGGTGGTCACCAGGCACAGCGCTCTGGCTGACGGTGCCTACAATGCATAATCCCACATTTCAGCGCCTTGAGCATCAGCTCCCCTTTGTCTGTTACATTTATGGCTGAAAAGACACAAACACTGCTGCAAATAGGCTGCGGCGTGCGGCAAACGCGCTTTGTTGGATCTACCCATCATGCACTGCTCTGCCAAAAACAAAGGAACACTGTGTGAAATGCCACTAGTCAAGCTGTCTCTTGGGAAAGAAAGCAAAGGCCCACGTGGGACACTTTTCAAAACATTTGACTAAATGAACTAAACACTGACATGAACTACTAACATGTATCGACTCAGCGAAAACCTTGGAGCTGATCTGGACTTTCCTGTGGTTTCCTCTTGTCCTTGTAACAGCAGTAGCTCCTCCCTTCCTTGTCAATAATTGTGCAGAAATATCTGAGGGCTTCTTTCTTCCTAAATCATAAGCAAGTCCTGTCCAGTCCAACTGTTTCTGCTCCTGTTTGACTTCTAAACTTGTCTCTGGCTGTGTGTCCACTTACTGCAGCCTCTGACATCAGACTGTAGAATCTTGATACATCAAAGGCATCAAAGGACAAACACACGCTCACACATACCGGTACTTATATCTTTGTGAGGACACTCTCTGGCATAATGCTTTCCCTCGCCCTAACCTCTCTCTCTCTTAGCATCTCAGACCTATGTCAGTACCTGTGCCTCTGTCAAAGAATACAAAAAAAAAAAAACACTAGACCTGTACACACATAAAGTCATGTATTCATGTAGTCATCTGTGAATGTGTGTTTGATGAGTGCAAAGTGAAAATGCTGCATGAACCTTGTTTTTGTAAAAGCTTCTCTTGTTTCCTTTGCTTCTTACAACTGTATATTTTTCAAGCATCATCTGTCATATTGAAGAAATAAGTTCATTCAGTAGCGTTATTTCTTTTTTTACTGTCATCATGTACACTTTTCTTGTCTCGAAGACGGCAGCATCCCCACCAAAGCCTAAAAATAAAGTATACCAGCGAAATGACAACATCTAGGACACATTTCTTCCGCAAAGAAAGAGCAAAGTCGGACAGGGGAGCTCCCACTTGTGGCGCTCTATAAAGATGTTTGATTTTTCACCAACTCAAAAGGCTCAGCCATAAGGCCGAGCCAGCCAAAAATAACTTCAACTCATTGGTGTTCCTCTCCACGGAAGTCTTTAGTAAAAGGCGAAAGACTTGTGCGTTATGAAGAGAAACAAGAGTCAGAACAGGCCTGTCTCAGAGAGCAGCTGAGGACCCTAGTCGTCCCAGCTACCACCGTCGCGGTGCGCCTCCCTTGGCTTGCCGCGTGCTAAATCCCAGCCTCCCCTCCATGCCCCACCACCTCCAGCCTGAAAAATCCAGGCCTGGCTTTTACATGGAGACTACAAAGTCTGGGAAACGATCAGGCGTCTTCAGGGAGTCCGCGACCAATCATCGTAGCTGAAGTGCACTGTGTTGTTGAGCGGGGTTCCCTGGGTGATATCAGTAAATCAACTGACTGGTTGTGCACAATTCACTTGATAAAAACTTAGCCGCATTTTCCTTCAGCCACTGTAAAAGTTTGACTCCTAACTAAACATGCGTGTCAGAGCTTGATTTTCTACAAAGCAAGAGAAAGGTGCACCGTTCCCGGCGGCACTGCAATGCCAGGTCGATGCGTGGAGTGAGCGGAGCAAGCTCCCTTTTCAGCTCCCTCTCCTAAAAATGGGTTTAATACGTTATCCCCATATAGGGGACATATCAGATATTAAACTGATAAGAACAGATACTACACTTGATCTTAGCCAAAAGGCCGAGAAGCGATGAGGCCCAAGCGTTTGACGTCCAAATCAAGCTCTTGGTACAACCGTCACTTGTCGCGGTGTCCCGTTTGTAAGCCAGCTTATCGATTGCCGCCACTTAGCAACTCCGCCCATCTGTCTGCCGTGTACTTTTCCCTGCCGCTATACAAAGATGTTTGACCTTTCACCAACTCAAAAGGCTCAGCCATACGGCAAAGCCGGCCAAAAATAGCTTCAACTCATTGCTGTTCCACACCAAAGCCTAGAAATAAAGCATACTAGAACAACATCTAGCACACATTTCTTCCACAAACAAGCAGCACAGTCGGACAGGAGAGCTCACACTTCATTTTGTCATGGAAAGGCCACGCCCACTTCCCCAATTCCAACGGGAACACGGGGAATTGTCATGACTAAACACGCCACTCTGTAGCGCACGCCAGAGAGCTTCTGCAGAGCAACACTGCCGCTTTGTGGACAGACTGCAAAAGCTGACATGTAACTCCAAATCAACAAAGCCACTTCACAAAACGGAGAGTCTTCAACAGGTTAGCGCATGGGCATTCCTGACACATTGTGTTTTCTTCTACACGCACGCAACAGGGGAGAGCGCGAACGCAGTCCCCCACTACCAGAAATTATGCAGTCGAGATTCCCACATTTGGGGAATTCGCAGGGGTCAGCACAGCCGGAGTGCAATGACTGAGCCTCGCCCTGGGTGAACCACCTTGTTGATCATGGTATCTCCCCTGCCAGGTAAGTATGAGCTGCAGCTGGAAGAGAGCGGGTGGTGGTCACCAGGCACCGCGCTCTGGCTGACGGTGCCTACAATGCATAATCCCACATTTCAGCGCCTTGAGCATCAGCTCCCCTTTGTCTGTTACATTTATGGCTGAAAAGACACAAACACTGCTGCAAATAGGCTGCGGCGTGCGGCAAACGCGCTTTGTTGGATCTACCCATCATGCACTGCTCTGCCAAAAACAAAGGAACACTGTGTGAAATGCCACTAGTCAAGCTGTCTCTTGGGAAAGAAAGCAAAGGCCCACGTGGGACACTTTTCAAAACATTTGACTAAATGAACTAAACACTGACATGAACTACTAACATGTATTGACTCAGCGAAAACCTTGGAGCTGATCTGGACTTTCCTGTGGTTTCCTCTTGTCCTTGTAACAGCAGTAGCTCCTCCCTTCCTTGTCAATAATTGTGCAGAAATATCTGAGGGCTTCTTTCTTCCTAAATCATAAGCAAGTCCTGTCCAGTCCAACTGTTTCTGCTCCTGTTTGACTTCTGAACTTGTCTCTGGCTGTGTGTCCACTTACTGCAGCCTCTGACATCAAACTGTAGAATCTTGATACATCAAAGGCATCAAAGGACAAACACACGCTCACACATACCGGTACTTATATCTTTGTGAGGACACTCTCTGGCATAATGCTTTCCCTCGCCCTAACCTCTCTCTCTCTTAGCATCTCAGACCTATGTCAGTACCAGTGCCTCTGTCAAAGAATACAAAAAAAAAAAAAAAAAAAACACTAGACCTGTACACACATAAAGTCATGTATTCATGTAGTCATCTGTGAATGTGTGTTTGATGAGTGCAAAGTGAGAATGCTGCATGAACCTTGTTTTTGTAAAAGCTTCTCTTGTTTCCTTTGCTTCTTACAACTGTATATTTTTCAAGCATCATCTGTCATATTGAAGAAATAAGTTCATTCAGTAGCGTTATTTCTTTTTTTACTGTCATCATGTACACTTTTCTTGTCTCGAAGACGGCAGCATCCCCACCAAAGCCTAAAAATAAAGTATACCAGCGAAATGACAACATCTAGCACACATTTCTTCCGCAAAGAAAGAGCAAAGTCGGACAGGGGAGCTCCCACTTGTGGCGCTCTATAAAGATGTTTGACTTTTCACCAACTCAAAAGGCTCAGCCATAAGGCCGAGCCAGCCAAAAATAACTTCAACTCATTGGTGTTCCTCTCCACGGAAGTCTTTAGTAAAAGGCGAAAGACTTGTGCGTTATGAAGAGAAACAAGAGTCAGAACAGGCCTGTCTCAGAGAGCAGCTGAGGACCCTAGTCGTCCCAGCTACCACCGCCGCGGTGCGCCTCCCTTGGCTTGCCGCGTGCTAAATCCGAGCCTCCCCTCCATTGCCCCCCCAGCATCTCCAGCCTGAAAAATCCAGGCCTGGCTTTTACATGGACACTACAAAGTCTGGGAAACGATCAGGCGTCTTCAGGGAGTCCGCGACCAATCATCGTAGCTGAAGTGCACTGTGTTGTTGAGCGGGGTTCCCTGGGTGATATCAGTAAATCAACTGACTGGTTGTGCACAATTCACTTGATAAAAACTTAGCCGCATTTTCCTTCAGCCACTGTAAAAGTTTGACTCCTAACTAAACATGCGTGTCAGAGCTTGATTTTCTACAAAGCAAGAGAAAGGTGCACCGTTCCCGGCGGCACTGCAATGCCAGGTCGATGCGTGGAGTGAGCGGAGCAAGCTCCCTTTTCAGCTCCCTCTCCTAAAAATGGGTTTAATACGTTATCCCCATATAGGGGACATATCAGATATTAAACTGATAAGAACAGATACTACACTTGATCTTAGCCAAAAGGCCGAGAAGCGATGAGGCCCAAGCGTTTGACGTCCAAATCAAGCTCTTGGTACAACCGTCACTTGTCGCGGTGTCCCGTTTGTAAGCCAGCTTATCAATTGCCGCCACTTAGCAACTCCGCCCATCTGTCTGCCGTGTACTTTTCCCTGCCGCTATACAAAGATGTTTGACCTTTCACCAACTCAAAAGGCTCAGCCATACGGCAAAGCCGGCCAAAAATAGCTTCAACTCATTGCTGTTCCACACCAAAGCCTAGAAATAAAGCATACTAGAACAACATCTAGCACACATTTCTTCCACAAACAAGCAGCACAGTCGAACAGGAGAGCTCACACTTCATTTTGTCATGGAAAGGCCACGCCCACTTCCCCAATTCCAATGGGAACACGGGGAATTGTCATGACTAAACACGCCACTCTGTAGCGCACGCCAGAGAGCTTCTGCAGAGCAACACTGCCGGTTTGTGGACAGACTGCAAAAGCTGACATGTAACTCCAAATCAACAAAGCCACTTCACAAAACGGAGAGTCTTCAACAGGTTAGCGCATGGGCATTCCTGACACATTGTGTTTTCTTCTACACGCACGCAACAGGGGAGAGCGCGAACGCAGTCCCCCACTACCAGAAATTATGCAGTCGAGATTCCCACATTTGGGGAATTCGCAGGGGTCAGCACAGCCGGAGTGCAATGGCTGAGCCTCGCCCTGGGTGAACCACTTTGTTGATCATGGTATCTCCCCTGCCAGGTAAGTATGAGCTGCAGCTGGAAGAGAGCGGGTGGTGGTCACCAGGCACAGCGCTCTGGCTGACGGTGCCTACAATGCATAATCCCACATTTCAGCGCCTTGAGCATCAGCTCCCCTTTGTCTGTTACATTTATGGCTGAAAAGACACAAACACTGCTGCAAATAGGTTGCGGCGTGCGGCAAACGCGCTTTGTTGGATCTACCCATCATGCACTGCTCTGCCAAAAACAAAGGAACACTGTGTGAAATGCCACTAGTCAAGCTGTCTCTTGGGAAAGAAAGCAAAGGCCCACGTGGGACACTTTTCAAAACATTTGACTAAATGAACTAAACACTGACATGAACTACTAACATGTATTGACTCAGCGAAAACCTTGGAGCTGACCTGGACTTTCCTGTGGTTTCCTCTTGTCCTTGTAACAGCAGTAGCTCCTCCCTTCCTTGTCAATAATTGTGCAGAAATATCTGAGGGCTTCTTTCTTCCTAAATCATAAGCAAGTCCTGTCCAGTCCAACTGTTTCTGCTCCTGTTTGACTTCTGAACTTGTCTCTGGCTGTGTGTCCACTTACTGCAGCCTCTGACATCAGACTGTAGAATCTTGATACATCAAAGGCATCAAAGGACAAACACACGCTCACACATACCGGTACTTATATCTTTGTGAGGACACTCTCTGGCATAATGCTTTCCCTCGCCCTAACCTCTCTCTCTCTTAGCGTCTCAGACCTATGTCAGTACCAGTGCCTCTGTCAAAGAATACAAAAAAAACAAACACTAGACCTGTACACACATAAAGTCATGTATTCATGTAGTCATCTGTGAATGTGTGTTTGATGAGTGCAAAGTGAAAATGCTGCATGAACCTTGTTTTTGTAAAAGCTTCTCTTGTTTCCTTTGCTTCTTACAACTGTATATTTTTCAAGCATCATCTGTCATATTGAAGAAATAAGTTCATTCAGTGGCGTTATTTCTTTTTTTACTGTCATCATGTCCACTTTTCTTGTCTCAAAGACGGCAGCATCCCCACCAAAGCCTAAAAATAAAGTATACCAGCGAAATGACAACATCTAGCACACATTTCTTCCGCAAAGAAAGAGCAAAGTCGGACAGGGGAGCTCCCACTTGTGGCGCTCTATAAAGATGTTTGACTTTTCACCAACTCAAAAGGCTCAGCCATAAGGCCGAGCCAGCCAAAAATAACTTCAACTCATTGGTGTTCCTCTCCACGGAAGTCTTTAGTAAAAGGCGAAAGACTTGTGCGTTATGAAGAGAAACAAGAGTCAGAACAGGCCTGTCTCAGAGAGCAGCTGCAGACCCTAGTCGTCCCAGCTACCACCGTCGCGGTGCGCCTCCCTTGGCTTGCCGCGTGCTAAATCCCAGCCTCCCCTCCACCCCCCACCACCTCCAGCCTGAAAAATCCAGGCCTGGCTTTTACATGGAGACTACAAAGTCTGGGAAACGATCAGGCGTCTTCAGGGAGTCCGCGACCAATCATCGTAGCTGAAGTGCACTGTGTTGTTGAGCGGGGTTCCCTGGGTGATATCAGTAAATCAACTGACTGGTTGTGCACAATTCACTTGATCAAAACTTAGCCGCATTTTCCTTCAGCCACTGTAAAAGTTTGACTCCTAATTAAACATGCGTGTCAGAGCTTGATTTTCTACAAAGCAAGAGAAAGGTGCACCATTCCCGGCGGCACTGCAATGCCAGGTCGATGCGTGGAGTGAGCGGAGCAAACTCCCTTTTCAGCTCCCTCTCCTAAAAATGGGTTTAATACGTTATCCCCATATAGGGGACATATCAGATATTAAACTGATAAGAACAGATACTACACTTGATCTTAGCCAAAAGGCCGAGAAGCGATGAGGCCCAAGCGTTTGACGTCCAAATCAAGCTCTTGGTACAACCGTCACTTGTCGCGGTGTCCCGTTTGTAAGCCAGCTTGTCAATTGCCGCCACTTAGCAACTCCGCCCATCTGTCTGCCGTGTACTTTTCCCTGCCGCTATACAAAGATGTTTGACCTTTCACCAACTCAAAAGGCTCAGTCATACGGCAAAGCCGGCCAAAAATAGCTTCAACTCATTGCTGTTCCACACCAAAACCTAGAAATAAAGCATACTAGAACAACATCTAGCACACATTTCTTCCACAAACAAGCAGCACAGTCGGACAGGAGAGCTCACACTTCATTTTGTCATGGAAAGGCCACGCCCGCTTCCCCAATTCCAATGGGAACACGGGGAATTGTCATGACTAAACACGCCACTCTGTAGCGTACGCCAGAGAGCTTCTGCAGAGCAACACTGCCGCTTTGTGGACAGACTGTAAAAGCTGACATGTAACTCCAAATCAACAAAGCCACTTCACAAAATGGAGAGCCTTCAGCAGGTTAGCACATGGGCATTCCTGACACATTGTGTTTTCTTCTACACGCACGCAACAGGGGAGAGCGCGAACGCAGTCCCCCACTACCAGAAATTATGCAGTCGAGATTCCCACATTTGGGGAATTCGCAGGGGTCAGCACAGCCGGAGTGCAATGGCTGAGCCTCGCCCTGGGTGAACCACCTTGTTGATCATGGTATCTCCCCTGCCAGGTAAGTATGAGCTGCAGCTGGAAGAGAGCGGGTGGTGGTCACCAGGCACAGCGCTCTGGCTGACGGTGCCTACAATGCATAATCCCACATTTCAGCGCCTTGAGCATCAGCTCCCCTTTGTCTGTTACATTTATGGCTGAAAAGACACAAACACTGCTGCAAATAGGCTGCGGCGTGCGGCAAACGCGCTTTGTTGGATCTACCCATCATGCACTGCTCTGCCAAAAACAAAGGAACACTGTGTGAAATGCCACTAGTCAAGCTGTCTCTTGGGAAAGAAAGCAAAGGCCCACGTGGGACACTTTTCAAAACATTTGACTAAATGAACTAAACACTGACATGAACTACTAACATGTATTGACTCAGCGAAAACCTTGGAGCTGATCTGGACTTTCCTGTGGTTTCCTCTTGTCCTTGTAACAGCAGTAGCTCCTCCCTTCCTTGTCAATAATTGTGCAGAAATATCTGAGGGCTTCTTTCTTCCTAAATCATAAGCAAGTCCTGTCCAGTCCAACTGTTTCTGCTCCTGTTTGACTTCTAAACTTGTCTCTGGCTGTGTGTCCACTTACTGCAGCCTCTGACATCAGACTGTAGAATCTTGATACATCAAAGGCATCAAAGGACAAACACACGCTCACACATACCGGTACTTATATCTTTGTGAGGACACTCTCTGGCATAATGCTTTCCCTCGCCCTAACCTCTCTCTCTCTTAGCATCTCAGACCTATGTCAGTACCTGTGCCTCTGTCAAAGAATACAAAAAAAAAAAAACACTAGACCTGTACACACATAAAGTCATGTATTCATGTAGTCATCTGTGAATGTGTGTTTGATGAGTGCAAAGTGAAAATGCTGCATGAACCTTGTTTTTGTAAAAGCTTCTCTTGTTTCCTTTGCTTCTTACAACTGTATATTTTTCAAGCATCATCTGTCATATTGAAGAAATAAGTTCATTCAGTAGCGTTATTTCTTTTTTTACTGTCATCATGTACACTTTTCTTGTCTCGAAGACGGCAGCATCCCCACCAAAGCCTAAAAATAAAGTATACCAGCGAAATGACAACATCTAGCACACATTTCTTCCGCAAAGAAAGAGCAAAGTCGGACAGGGGAGCTCCCACTTGTGGCGCTCTATAAAGATGTTTGACTTTTCACCAACTCAAAAGGCTCAGCCATAAGGCCGAGCCAGCCAAAAATAACTTCAACTCATTGGTGTTCCTCTCCACGGAAGTCTTTAGTAAAAGGCGAAAGACTTGTGCGTTATGAAGAGAAACAAGAGTCAGAACAGGCCTGTCTCAGAGAGCAGCTGAGGACCCTAGTCGTCCCAGCTACCACCGTCGCGGTGCGCCTCCCTTGGCTTGCCGCGTGCTAAATCCCAGCCTCCCCTCCATTGCCTCCCCCCCAGCATCTCCAGCCTGAAAAATCCAGGCCTGGCTTTTACATGGACACTACAAAGTCTGGGAAACGATCAGGCGTCTTCAGGGAGTCCGCGACCAATCATCGTAGCTGAAGTGCACTGTGTTGTTGAGCGGGGTTCCCTGGGTGATATCAGTAAATCAACTGACTGGTTGTGCACAATTCACTTGATCAAAACTTAGCCGCATTTTCCTTCAGCCACTGTAAAAGTTTGACTCCTAACTAAACATGCGTGTCAGAGCTTGATTTTCTACAAAGCAAGAGAAAGGTGCACCGTTCCCGGCGGCACTGCAATGCCAGGTCGATGCGTGGAGTGAGCGGAGCAAGCTCCCTTTTCAGCTCCCTCTCCTAAAAATGGGTTTAATACGTTATCCCCATATAGGGGACATATCAGATATTAAACTGATAAGAACAGATACTACACTTGATCTTAGCCAAAAGGCCGAGAAGCGATGAGGCCCAAGCGTTTGACGTCCAAATCAAGCTCTTGGTACAACCGTCACTTGTCGCGGTGTCCCGTTTGTAAGCCAGCTTGTCAATTGCCGCCACTTAGCAACTCCGCCCATCTGTCTGCCGTGTACTTTTCCCTGCCGCTATACAAAGATGTTTGACCTTTCACCAACTCAAAAGGCTCAGCCATACGGCAAAGCCGGCCAAAAATAGCTTCAACTCATTGCTGTTCCACACCAAAACCTAGAAATAAAGCATACTAGAACAACATCTAGCACACATTTCTTCCACAAACAAGCGGCACAGTCGGACAGGAGAGCTCACACTTCATTTTGTCATGGAAAGGCCACGCCCGCTTCCCCAATTCCAATGGGAACACGGGGAATTGTCATGACTAAACACGCCACTCTGTAGCGTACGCCAGAGAGCTTCTGCAGAGCAACACTGCCGCTTTGTGGACAGACTGCAAAAGCTGACATGTAACTCCAAATCAACAAAGCCACTTCACAAAATGGAGAGCCTTCAGCAGGTTAGCACATGGGCATTCCTGACACATTGTGTTTTCTTCTACACGCACGCAACAGGGGAGAGCGCGAACGCAGTCCCCCACTACCAGAAATTATGCAGTCGAGATTCCCACATTTGGGGAATTCGCAGGGGTCAGCACAGCCGGAGTGCAATGGCTGAGCCTCGCCCTGGGTGAACCACCTTGTTGATCATGGTATCTCCCCTGCCAGGTAAGTATGAGCTGCAGCTGGAAGAGAGCGGGTGGTGGTCACCAGGCACAGCGCTCTGGCTGACGGTGCCTACAATGCATAATCCCACATTTCAGCGCCTTGAGCATCAGCTCCCCTTTGTCTGTTACATTTATGGCTGAAAAGACACAAACACTGCTGCAAATAGGCTGCGGCGTGCGGCAAACGCGCTTTGTTGGATCTACCCATCATGCACTGCTCTGCCAAAAACAAAGGAACACTGTGTGAAATGCCACTAGTCAAGCTGTCTCTTGGGAAAGAAAGCAAAGGCCCACGTGGGACACTTTTCAAAACATTTGACTAAATGAACTAAACACTGACATGAACTACTAACATGTATCGACTCAGCGAAAACCTTGGAGCTGATCTGGACTTTCCTGTGGTTTCCTCTTGTCCTTGTAACAGCAGTAGCTCCTCCCTTCCTTGTCAATAATTGTGCAGAAATATCTGAGGGCTTCTTTCTTCCTAAATCATAAGCAAGTCCTGTCCAGTCCAACTGTTTCTGCTCCTGTTTGACTTCTAAACTTGTCTCTGGCTGTGTGTCCACTTACTGCAGCCTCTGACATCAGACTGTAGAATCTTGATACATCAAAGGCATCAAAGGACAAACACACGCTCACACATACCGGTACTTATATCTTTGTGAGGACACTCTCTGGCATAATGCTTTCCCTCGCCCTAACCTCTCTCTCTCTTAGCATCTCAGACCTATGTCAGTACCTGTGCCTCTGTCAAAGAATACAAAAAAAAAAAAACACTAGACCTGTACACACATAAAGTCATGTATTCATGTAGTCATCTGTGAATGTGTGTTTGATGAGTGCAAAGTGAAAATGCTGCATGAACCTTGTTTTTGTAAAAGCTTCTCTTGTTTCCTTTGCTTCTTACAACTGTATATTTTTCAAGCATCATCTGTCATATTGAAGAAATAAGTTCATTCAGTAGCGTTATTTCTTTTTTTACTGTCATCATGTACACTTTTCTTGTCTCGAAGACGGCAGCATCCCCACCAAAGCCTAAAAATAAAGTATACCAGCGAAATGACAACATCTAGGACACATTTCTTCCGCAAAGAAAGAGCAAAGTCGGACAGGGGAGCTCCCACTTGTGGCGCTCTATAAAGATGTTTGATTTTTCACCAACTCAAAAGGCTCAGCCATAAGGCCGAGCCAGCCAAAAATAACTTCAACTCATTGGTGTTCCTCTCCACGGAAGTCTTTAGTAAAAGGCGAAAGACTTGTGCGTTATGAAGAGAAACAAGAGTCAGAACAGGCCTGTCTCAGAGAGCAGCTGAGGACCCTAGTCGTCCCAGCTACCACCGTCGCGGTGCGCCTCCCTTGGCTTGCCGCGTGCTAAATCCCAGCCTCCCCTCCATTGCCTCCCCCCCAGCATCTCCAGCCTGAAAAATCCAGGCCTGGCTTTTACATGGACACTACAAAGTCTGGGAAACGATCAGGCGTCTTCAGGGAGTCCGCGACCAATCATCGTAGCTGAAGTGCACTGTGTTGTTGAGCGGGGTTCCCTGGGTGATATCAGTAAATCAACTGACTGGTTGTGCACAATTCACTTGATCAAAACTTAGCCGCATTTTCCTTCAGCCACTGTAAAAGTTTGACTCCTAACTAAACATGCGTGTCAGAGCTTGATTTTCTACAAAGCAAGAGAAAGGTGCACCGTTCCCGGCGGCACTGCAATGCCAGGTCGATGCGTGGAGTGAGCGGAGCAAGCTCCCTTTTCAGCTCCCTCTCCTAAAAATGGGTTAAATACGTTATCCCCATATAGGGGACATATCAGATATTAAACTGATAAGAACAGATACTACACTTGATCTTAGCCAAAAGGCCGAGAAGCGATGAGGCCCAAGCGTTTGACGTCCAAATCAAGCTCTTGGTACAACCGTCACTTGTCGCGGTGTCCCGTTTGTAAGCCAGCTTGTCAATTGCCGCCACTTAGCAACTCCGCCCATCTGTCTGCCGTGTACTTTTCCCTGCCGCTATACAAAGATGTTTGACCTTTCACCAACTCAAAAGGCTCAGCCATACGGCAAAGCCGGCCAAAAATAGCTTCAACTCATTGCTGTTCCACACCAAAACCTAGAAATAAAGCATACTAGAACAACATCTAGCACACATTTCTTCCACAAACAAGCGGCACAGTCGGACAGGAGAGCTCACACTTCATTTTGTCATGGAAAGGCCACGCCCGCTTCCCCAATTCCAATGGGAACACGGGGAATTGTCATGACTAAACACGCCACTCTGTAGCGTACGCCAGAGAGCTTCTGCAGAGCAACACTGCCGCTTTGTGGACAGACTGCAAAAGCTGACATGTAACTCCAAATCAACAAAGCCACTTCACAAAATGGAGAGCCTTCAGCAGGTTAGCACATGGGCATTCCTGACACATTGTGTTTTCTTCTACACGCACGCAACAGGGGAGAGCGCGAACGCAGTCCCCCACTACCAGAAATTATGCAGTCGAGATTCCCACATTTGGGGAATTCGCAGGGGTCAGCACAGCCGGAGTGCAATGGCTGAGCCTCGCCCTGGGTGAACCACCTTGTTGATCATGGTATCTCCCCTGCCAGGTAAGTATGAGCTGCAGCTGGAAGAGAGCGGGTGGTGGTCACCAGGCACAGCGCTCTGGCTGACGGTGCCTACAATGCATAATCCCACATTTCAGCGCCTTGAGCATCAGCTCCCCTTTGTCTGTTACATTTATGGCTGAAAAGACACAAACACTGCTGCAAATAGGCTGCGGCGTGCGGCAAACGCGCTTTGTTGGATCTACCCATCATGCACTGCTCTGCCAAAAACAAAGGAACACTGTGTGAAATGCCACTAGTCAAGCTGTCTCTTGGGAAAGAAAGCAAAGGCCCACGTGGGACACTTTTCAAAACATTTGACTAAATGAACTAAACACTGACATGAACTACTAACATGTATCGACTCAGCGAAAACCTTGGAGCTGATCTGGACTTTCCTGTGGTTTCCTCTTGTCCTTGTAACAGCAGTAGCTCCTCCCTTCCTTGTCAATAATTGTGCAGAAATATCTGAGGGCTTCTTTCTTCCTAAATCATAAGCAAGTCCTGTCCAGTCCAACTGTTTCTGCTCCTGTTTGACTTCTAAACTTGTCTCTGGCTGTGTGTCCACTTACTGCAGCCTCTGACATCAGACTGTAGAATCTTGATACATCAAAGGCATCAAAGGACAAACACACGCTCACACATACCGGTACTTATATCTTTGTGAGGACACTCTCTGGCATAATGCTTTCCCTCGCCCTAACCTCTCTCTCTCTTAGCATCTCAGACCTATGTCAGTACCTGTGCCTCTGTCAAAGAATACAAAAAAAAAAAAAACACTAGACCTGTACACACATAAAGTCATGTATTCATGTAGTCATCTGTGAATGTGTGTTTGATGAGTGCAAAGTGAAAATGCTGCATGAACCTTGTTTTTGTAAAAGCTTCTCTTGTTTCCTTTGCTTCTTACAACTGTATATTTTTCAAGCATCATCTGTCATATTGAAGAAATAAGTTCATTCAGTAGCGTTATTTCTTTTTTTACTGTCATCATGTACACTTTTCTTGTCTCAAAGACGGCAGCATCCCCACCAAAGCCTAAAAATAAAGTATACCAGCGAAATGACAACATCTAGCACACATTTCTTCCGCAAAGAAAGAGCAAAGTCGGACAGGGGAGCTCCCACTTGTGGCGCTCTATAAAGATGTTTGACTTTTCACCAACTCAAAAAGCTCAGCCATAAGGCCGAGGCAGCCAAAAATAACTTCAACTCATTGGTGTTCCTCTCCACGGAAGTCTTTAGTAAAAGGCGAAAGACTTGTGCGTTATGAAGAAAAACAAGAGTCAGAACAGGCCTGTCTCAGAGAGCAGCTGAGGACCCTAGTCGTCCCAGCTACCACCGTCGCGGTGCGCCTCCCTTGGCTTGCCGCGTGCTAAATCCCAGCCTCCCCTCCATGCCCCACCACCTCCAGCCTGAAAAATCCAGGCCTGGCTTTTACATGGAGACTACAAAGTCTGGGAAACGATCAGGCGTCTTCAGGGAGTCCGCGACCAATCATCGTAGCTGAAGTGCACTGTGTTGTTGAGCGGGGTTCCCTGGGTGATATCAGTAAATCAACTGACTGGTTGTGCACAATTCACTTGATAAAAACTTAGCCGCATTTTCCTTCAGCCACTGTAAAAGTTTGACTCCTAACTAAACATGCGTGTCAGAGCTTGATTTTCTACAAAGCAAGAGAAAGGTGCACCGTTCCCGGCGGCACTGCAATGCCAGGTCGATGCGTGGAGTGAGCGGAGCAAGCTCCCTTTTCAGCTCCCTCTCCTAAAAATGGGTTTAATACGTTATCCCCATATAGGGGACATATCAGATATTAAACTGATAAGAACAGATACTACACTTGATCTTAGCCAAAAGGCCGAGAAGCGATGAGGCCCAAGCGTTTGACGTCCAAATCAAGCTCTTGGTACAACCGTCACTTGTCGCGGTGTCCCGTTTGTAAGCCAGCTTATCGATTGCCGCCACTTAGCAACTCCGCCCATCTGTCTGCCGTGTACTTTTCCCTGCCGCTATACAAAGATGTTTGACCTTTCACCAACTCAAAAGGCTCAGCCATACGGCAAAGCCGGCCAAAAATAGCTTCAACTCATTGCTGTTCCACACCAAAGCCTAGAAATAAAGCATACTAGAACAACATCTAGCACACATTTCTTCCACAAACAAGCAGCACAGTCGGACAGGAGAGCTCACACTTCATTTTGTCATGGAAAGGCCACGCCCACTTCCCCAATTCCAACGGGAACACGGGGAATTGTCATGACTAAACACGCCACTCTGTAGCGCACGCCAGAGAGCTTCTGCAGAGCAACACTGCCGCTTTGTGGACAGACTGCAAAAGCTGACATGTAACTCCAAATCAACAAAGCCACTTCACAAAACGGAGAGTCTTCAACAGGTTAGCGCATGGGCATTCCTGACACATTGTGTTTTCTTCTACACGCACGCAACAGGGGAGAGCGCGAACGCAGTCCCCCACTACCAGAAATTATGCAGTCGAGATTCCCACATTTGGGGAATTCGCAGGGGTCAGCACAGCCGGAGTGCAATGACTGAGCCTCGCCCTGGGTGAACCACCTTGTTGATCATGGTATCTCCCCTGCCAGGTAAGTATGAGCTGCAGCTGGAAGAGAGCGGGTGGTGGTCACCAGGCACCGCGCTCTGGCTGACGGTGCCTACAATGCATAATCCCACATTTCAGCGCCTTGAGCATCAGCTCCCCTTTGTCTGTTACATTTATGGCTGAAAAGACACAAACACTGCTGCAAATAGGCTGCGGCGTGCGGCAAACGCGCTTTGTTGGATCTACCCATCATGCACTGCTCTGCCAAAAACAAAGGAACACTGTGTGAAATGCCACTAGTCAAGCTGTCTCTTGGGAAAGAAAGCAAAGGCCCACGTGGGACACTTTTCAAAACATTTGACTAAATGAACTAAACACTGACATGAACTACTAACATGTATTGACTCAGCGAAAACCTTGGAGCTGATCTGGACTTTCCTGTGGTTTCCTCTTGTCCTTGTAACAGCAGTAGCTCCTCCCTTCCTTGTCAATAATTGTGCAGAAATATCTGAGGGCTTCTTTCTTCCTAAATCATAAGCAAGTCCTGTCCAGTCCAACTGTTTCTGCTCCTGTTTGACTTCTGAACTTGTCTCTGGCTGTGTGTCCACTTACTGCAGCCTCTGACATCAAACTGTAGAATCTTGATACATCAAAGGCATCAAAGGACAAACACACGCTCACACATACCGGTACTTATATCTTTGTGAGGACACTCTCTGGCATAATGCTTTCCCTCGCCCTAACCTCTCTCTCTCTTAGCATCTCAGACCTATGTCAGTACCAGTGCCTCTGTCAAAGAATACAAAAAAAAAAAAAAAAAAACACTAGACCTGTACACACATAAAGTCATGTATTCATGTAGTCATCTGTGAATGTGTGTTTGATGAGTGCAAAGTGAAAATGCTGCATGAACCTTGTTTTTGTAAAAGCTTCTCTTGTTTCCTTTGCTTCTTACAACTGTATATTTTTCAAGCATCATCTGTCATATTGAAGAAATAAGTTCATTCAGTAGCGTTATTTCTTTTTTTACTGTCATCATGTACACTTTTCTTGTCTCAAAGACACCAGCATCCCCACCAAAGCCTAAAAATAAAGTATACCAGCGAAATGACAACATCTAGCACACATTTCTTCCGCAAAGAAAGAGCAAAGTCGGACAGGGGAGCTCCCACTTGTGGCGCTCTATAAAGATGTTTGACTTTTCACCAACTCAAAAGGCTCAGCCATAAGGCCGAGCCAGCCAAAAATAACTTCAACTCATTGGTGTTCCTCTCCACGGAAGTCTTTAGTAAAAGGCGAAAGACTTGTGCGTTATGAAGAGAAACAAGAGTCAGAACAGGCCTGTCTCAGAGAGCAGCTGAGGACCCTAGTCGTCCCAGCTACCACCGTCGCGGTGTGCCTCCCTTGGCTTGCCGCGTGCTAAATCCCAGCCTCCCCTCCATTGCCCCCCCAGCATCTCCAGCCTGAAAAATCCAGGCCTGGCTTTTACATGGAGACTACAAAGTCTGGGAAACGATCAGGCGTCTTCAGGGAGTCCGCGACCAATCATCGTAGCTGAAGTGCACTGTGTTGTTGAGCGGGGTTCCCTGGGTGATATCAGTAAATCAACTGACTGGTTGTGCACAATTCACTTGATAAAAACTTAGCCGCATTTTCCTTCAGCCACTGTAAAAGTTTGACTCCTAACTAAACATGCGTGTCAGAGCTTGATTTTCTACAAAGCAAGAGAAAGGTGCACCGTTCCCGGCGGCACTGCAATGCCAGGTCGATGCGTGGAGTGAGCGGAGCAAGCTCCCTTTTCAGCTCCCTCTCCTAAAAATGGGTTTAATACGTTATCCCCATATAGGGGACATAACAGGTATTAAACTGATAAGAACAGATACTAGACTTGATCTTAGCCAAAAGGCCGAGAAGCGATGAGGCCCAAGCGTTTGACGTCCAAATCAAGCTCTTGGTACAACCGTCACTTGTCGCGGTGTCCCGTTTGTAAGCCAGCTTATCGATTGCCGCCACTTAGCAACTCCGCCCATCTGTCTGCCGTGTACTTTTCCCTGCCGCTATACAAAGATGTTTGACCTTTCACCAACTCAAAAGGCTCAGCCATACGGCAAAGCCGGCCAAAAATAGCTTCAACTCATTGCTGTTCCACACCAAAGCCTAGAAATAAAGCATACTAGAAGAACATCTAGCACACATTTCTTCCACAAACAAGCAGCACAGTCGGACAGGAGAGCTCACACTTCATTTTGTCATGGAAAGGCCACGCCCACTTCCCCAATTCCAACGGGAACACGGGGAATTGTCATGACTAAACACGCCACTCTGTAGCGCACGCCAGAGAGCTTCTGCAGAGCAACACTGCCGCTTTGTGGACAGACTGCAAAAGCTGACATGTAACTCCAAATCAACAAAGCCACTTCACAAAACGGAGAGTCTTCAACAGGTTAGCGCATGGGCATTCCTGACACATTGTGTTTTCTTCTACACGCACGCAACAGGGGAGAGCGCGAACGCAGTCCCCCACTACCAGAAATTATGCAGTCGAGATTCCCACATTTGGGGGAATTCGCAGGGGTCAGCACAGCCGGAGTGCAATGACTGAGCCTCGCCCTGGGTGAACCACCTTGTTGATCATGGTATCTCCCCTGCCAGGTAAGTATGAGCTGCAGCTGGAAGAGAGCGGGTGGTGGTCACCAGGCACCGCGCTCTGGCTGACGGTGCCTACAATGCATAATCCCACATTTCAGCGCCTTGAGCATCAGCTCCCCTTTGTCTGTTACATTTATGGCTGAAAAGACACAAACACTGCTGCAAATAGGCTGCGGCGTGCGGCAAACGCGCTTTGTTGGATCTACCCATCATGCACTGCTCTGCCAAAAACAAAGGAACACTGTGTGAAATGCCACTAGTCAAGCTGTCTCTTGGGAAAGAAAGCAAAGGCCCACGTGGGACACTTTTCAAAACATTTGACTAAATGAACTAAACACTGACATGAACTACTAACATGTATTGACTCAGCGAAAACCTTGGAGCTGATCTGGACTTTCCTGTGGTTTCCTCTTGTCCTTGTAACAGCAGTAGCTCCTCCCTTCCTTGTCAATAATTGTGCAGAAATATCTGAGGGCTTCTTTCTTCCTAAATCATAAGCAAGTCCTGTCCAGTCCAACTGTTTCTGCTCCTGTTTGACTTCTGAACTTGTCTCTGGCTGTGTGTCCACTTACTGCAGCCTCTGACATCAAACTGTAGAATCTTGATACATCAAAGGCATCAAAGGACAAACACACGCTCACACATACCGGTACTTATATCTTTGTGAGGACACTCTCTGGCATAATGCTTTCCCTCGCCCTAACCTCTCTCTCTCTTAGCATCTCAGACCTATGTCAGTACCAGTGCCTCTGTCAAAGAATACAAAAAAAAAAAAAAAAAAAACACTAGACCTGTACACACATAAAGTCATGTATTCATGTAGTCATCTGTGAATGTGTGTTTGATGAGTGCAAAGTGAAAATGCTGCATGAACCTTGTTTTTGTAAAAGCTTCTCTTGTTTCCTTTGCTTCTTACAACTGTATATTTTTCAAGCATCATCTGTCATATTGAAGAAATAAGTTCATTCAGTAGCGTTATTTCTTTTTTTACTGTCATCATGTACACTTTTCTTGTCTCAAAGACACCAGCATCCCCACCAAAGCCTAAAAATAAAGTATACCAGCGAAATGACAACATCTAGCACACATTTCTTCCGCAAAGAAAGAGCAAAGTCGGACAGGGGAGCTCCCACTTGTGGCGCTCTATAAAGATGTTTGACTTTTCACCAACTCAAAAGGCTCAGCCATAAGGCCGAGCCAGCCAAAAATAACTTCAACTCATTGGTGTTCCTCTCCACGGAAGTCTTTAGTAAAAGGCGAAAGACTTGTGCGTTATGAAGAGAAACAAGAGTCAGAACAGGCCTGTCTCAGAGAGCAGCTGAGGACCCTAGTCGTCCCAGCTACCACCGTCGCGGTGTGCCTCCCTTGGCTTGCCGCGTGCTAAATCCCAGCCTCCCCTCCATTGCCCCCCCAGCATCTCCAGCCTGAAAAATCCAGGCCTGGCTTTTACATGGAGACTACAAAGTCTGGGAAACGATCAGGCGTCTTCAGGGAGTCCGCGACCAATCATCGTAGCTGAAGTGCACTGTGTTGTTGAGCGGGGTTCCCTGGGTGATATCAGTAAATCAACTGACTGGTTGTGCACAATTCACTTGATAAAAACTTAGCCGCATTTTCCTTCAGCCACTGTAAAAGTTTGACTCCTAACTAAACATGCGTGTCAGAGCTTGATTTTCTACAAAGCAAGAGAAAGGTGCACCGTTCCCGGCGGCACTGCAATGCCAGGTCGATGCGTGGAGTGAGCGGAGCAAGCTCCCTTTTCAGCTCCCTCTCCTAAAAATGGGTTTAATACGTTATCCCCATATAGGGGACATATCAGATATTAAACTGATAAGAACAGATACTACACTTGATCTTAGCCAAAAGGCCGAGAAGCGATGAGGCCCAAGCGTTTGACGTCCAAATCAAGCTCTTGGTACAACCGTCACTTGTCGCGGTGTCCCGTTTGTAAGCCAGCTTATCGATTGCCGCCACTTAGCAACTCCGCCCATCTGTCTGCCGTGTACTTTTCCCTGCCGCTATACAAAGATGTTTGACCTTTCACCAACTCAAAAGGCTCAGCCATACGGCAAAGCCGGCCAAAAATAGCTTCAACTCATTGCTGTTCCACACCAAAGCCTAGAAATAAAGCATACTAGAAGAACATCTAGCACACATTTCTTCCACAAACAAGCAGCACAGTCGGACAGGAAAACTCACACTTCATTTTGTCATGGAAAGGCCACGCCCACTTCCCCAATTCCAACGGGAACACGGGGAATTGTCATGACTAAACACGCCACTCTGTAGCGCACGCCAGAGAGCTTCTGCAGAGCAACACTGCCGCTTTGTGGACAGACTGCAAAAGCTGACATGTAACTCCAAATCAACAAAGCCACTTCACAAAACGGAGAGCCTTCAGCAGGTTAGCACATGGGCATTCCTGACACATTGTGTTTTCTTCTACACGCACGCAACAGGGGAGAGCGCGAACGCAGTCCCCCACTACCAGAAATTATGCAGTCGAGATTCCCACATTTGGGGAATTCGCAGGGGTCAGCACAGCCGGAGTGCAAAGACTGAGCCTCGCCCTGGGTGAACCACCTTGTTGATCATGGTATCTCCCCTGCCAGGTAAGTATGAGCTGCAGCTGGAAGAGAGCGGGTGGTGGTCACCAGGCACCGCGCTCTGGCTGACGGTGCCTACAATGCATAATCCCACATTTCAGCGCCTTGAGCATCAGCTCCCCTTTGTCTGTTACATTTATGGCTGAAAAGACACAAACACTGCTGCAAATAGGCTGCGGCGTGCGGCAAACGCGCTTTGTTGGATCTACCCATCATGCACTGCTCTGCCAAAAACAAAGGAACACTGTGTGAAATGCCACTAGTCAAGCTGTCTCTTGGGAAAGAAAGCAAAGGCCCACGTGGGACACTTTTCAAAACATTTGACTAAATGAACTAAACACTGACATGAACTACTAACATGTATTGACTCAGCGAAAACCTTGGAGCTGATCTGGACTTTCCTGTGGTTTCCTCTTGTCCTTGTAACAGCAGTAGCTCCTCCCTTCCTTGTCAATAATTGTGCAGAAATATCTGAGGGCTTCTTTCTTCCTAAATCATAAGCAAGTCCTGTCCAGTCCAACTGTTTCTGCTCCTGTTTGACTTCTGAACTTGTCTCTGGCTGTGTGTCCACTTACTGCAGCCTCTGACATCAGACTGTAGAATCTTGATACATCAAAGGCATCAAAGGACAAACACACGCTCACACATACCGGTACTTATATCTTTGTGAGGACACTCTCTGGCATAATGCTTTCCCTCGCCCTAACCTCTCTCTCTCTTAGCATCTCAGACCTATGTCAGTACCAGTGCCTCTGTCAAAGAATACAAAAAAAAAAAAAAACACTAGACCTGTACACACATAAAGTCATGTATTCATGTAGTCATCTGTGAATGTGTGTTTGATGAGTGCAAAGTGAAAATGCTGCATGAACCTTGTTTTTGTAAAAGCTTCTCTTGTTTCCTTTGCTTCTTACAACTGTATATTTTTCAAGCATCATCTGTCATATTGAAGAAATAAGTTCATTCAGTAGCGTTATTTCTTTTTTTACTGTCATCATGTACACTTTTCTTGTCTCAAAGACACCAGCATCCCCACCAAAGCCTAAAAATAAAGTATACCAGCAAAATGACAACATCTAGCACATATTTCTTCCGCAAAGAAAGAGCAAAGTCGGACAGGGGAGCTCCCACTTGTGGCGCTCTATAAAGATGTTTGACTTTTCACCAACTCAAAAGGCTCAGCCATAAGGCCGAGCCAGCCAAAAATAACTTCAACTCATTGGTGTTCCTCTCCACGGAAGTCTTTAGTAAAAGGCGAAAGACTTGTGCGTTATGAAGAGAAACAAGAGTCAGAACAGGCCTGTCTCAGAGAGCAGCTGAGGACCCTAGTCGTCCCAGCTACCACCGTCGCGGTGTGCCTCCCTTGGCTTGCCGCGTGCTAAATCCCAGCCTCCCCTCCATTGCCCCCCCAGCATCTCCAGCCTGAAAAATCCAGGCCTGGCTTTTACATGGAGACTACAAAGTCTGGGAAACGATCAGGCGTCTTCAGGGAGTCCGCGACCAATCATCGTAGCTGAAGTGCACTGTGTTGTTGAGCGGGGTTCCCTGGGTGATATCAGTAAATCAACTGACTGGTTGTGCACAATTCACTTGATAAAAACTTAGCCGCATTTTCCTTCAGCCACTGTAAAAGTTTGACTCCTAACTAAACATGCGTGTCAGAGCTTGATTTTCTACAAAGCAAGAGAAAGGTGCACCGTTCCCGGCAGCACTGCAATGCCAGGTCGATGCGTGGAGTGAGCGGAGCAAGCTCCCTTTTCAGCTCCCTCTCCTAAAAATGGGTTTAATACGTTATCCCCATATAGGGGACATATCAGATATTAAACTGATAAGAACAGATACTACACTTGATCTTAGCCAAAAGGCCGAGAAGCGATGAGGCCCAAGCGTTTGACGTCCAAATCAAGCTCTTGGTACAACCGTCACTTGTCGCGGTGTCCCGTTTGTAAGCCAGCTTATCGATTGCCGCCACTTAGCAACTCCGCCCATCTGTCTGCCGTGTACTTTTCCCTGCCGCTATACAAAGATGTTTGACCTTTCACCAACTCAAAAGGCTCAGCCATACGGCAAAGCCGGCCAAAAATAGCTTCAACTCATTGCTGTTCCACACCAAAGCCTAGAAATAAAGCATACTAGAACAACATCTAGCACACATTTCTTCCACAAACAAGCAGCACAGTCGGACAGGAGAGCTCACACTTCATTTTGTCATGGAAAGGCCACGCCCACTTCCCCAATTCCAACGGGAACACGGGGAATTGTCATGACTAAACACGCCACTCTGTAGCGCACGCCAGAGAGCTTCTGCAGAGCAACACTGCCGCTTTGTGGACAGACTGCAAAAGCTGACATGTAACTCCAAATCAACAAAGCCACTTCACAAAACGGAGAGTCTTCAACAGGTTAGCGCATGGGCATTCCTGACACATTGTGTTTTCTTCTACACGCACGCAACAGGGGAGAGCGCGAACGCAGTCCCCCACTACCAGAAATTATGCAGTCGAGATTCCCACATTTGGGGAGTTCGCAGGGGTCAACACAGCCGGAGTGCAATGACTGAGCCTCGCCCTGGGTGAACCACCTTGTTGATCATGGTATCTCCCCTGCCAGGTAAGTATGAGCTGCAGCTGGAAGAGAGCGGGTGGTGGTCACCAGGCACCGCGCTCTGGCTGACGGTGCCTACAATGCATAATCCCACATTTCAGCGCCTTGAGCATCAGCTCCCCTTTGTCTGTTACATTTATGGCTGAAAAGACACAAACACTGCTGCAAATAGGCTGCGGCGTGCGGCAAACGCGCTTTGTTGGATCTACCCATCATGCACTGCTCTGCCAAAAACAAAGGAACACTGTGTGAAATGCCACTAGTCAAGCTGTCTCTTGGGAAAGAAAGCAAAGGCCCACGTGGGACACTTTTCAAAACATTTGACTAAATGAACTAAACACTGACATGAACTACTAACATGTATTGACTCAGCGAAAACCTTGGAGCTGATCTGGACTTTCCTGTGGTTTCCTCTTGTCCTTGTAACAGCACTAGCTCCTCCCTTCCTTGTCAATAATTGTGCAGAAATATCTGAGGGCTTCTTTCTTCCTAAATCATAAGCAAGTCCTGTCCAGTCCAACTGTTTCTGCTCCTGTTTGACTTCTGAACTTGTCTCTGGCTGTGTGTCCACTTACTGCAGCCTCTGACATCAGACTGTAGAATCTTGATACATCAAAGGCATCAAAGGACAAACACACGCTCACACATACCGGTACTTATATCTTTGTGAGGACACTCTCTGGCATAATGCTTTCCCTCGCCCTAACCTCTCTCTCTCTTAGCATCTCAGACCTATGTCAGTACCTGTGCCTCTGTCAAAGAATACAAAAAAAAAAAAACACTAGACCTGTACACACATAAAGTCATGTATTCATGTAGTCATCTGTGAATGTGTGTTTGATGAGTGCAAAGTGAAAATGCTGCATGAACCTTGTTTTTGTAAAAGCTTCTCTTGTTTCCTTTGCTTCTTACAACTGTATATTTTTCAAGCATCATCTGTCATATTGAAGAAATAAGTTCATTCAGTAGCGTTATTTCTTTTTTTACTGTCATCATGTACACTTTTCTTGTCTCGAAGACGGCAGCATCCCCACCAAAGCCTAAAAATAAAGTATACCAGCGAAATGACAACATCTAGCACACATTTCTTCCGCAAAGAAAGAGCAAAGTCGGACAGGGGAGCTCCCACTTGTGGCGCTCTATAAAGATGTTTGACTTTTCACCAACTCAAAAGGCTCAGCTATAAGGCCGAGCCAGCCAAAAATAACTTCAACTCATTGGTGTTCCTCTCCACGGAAGTCTTTAGTAAAAGGCGAAAGACTTGTGCGTTATGAAGAGAAACAAGAGTCAGAACAGGCCTGTCTCAGAGAGCAGCTGAGGACCCTAGTCGTCCCAGCTACCACCGTCGCGGTGTGCCTCCCTTGGCTTGCCGCGTGCTAAATCCCAGCCTCCCCTCCATTGCCCCCCCAGCATCTCCAGCCTGAAAAATCCAGGCCTGGCTTTTACATGGAGACTACAAAGTCTGGGAAACGATCAGGCGTCTTCAGGGAGTCCGCGACCAATCATCGTAGCTGAAGTGCACTGTGTTGTTGAGCGGGGTTCCCTGGGTGATATCAGTAAATCAACTGACTGGTTGTGCACAATTCACTTGATAAAAACTTAGCCGCATTTTCCTTCAGCCACTGTAAAAGTTTGACTCCTAACTAAACATGCGTGTCAGAGCTTGATTTTCTACAAAGCAAGAGAAAGGTGCACCGTTCCCGGCGGCACTGCAATGCCAGGTCGATGCGTGGAGTGAGCGGAGCAAGCTCCCTTTTCAGCTCCCTCTCCTAAAAATGGGTTTAATACGTTATCCCCATATAGGGGACATATCAGATATTAAACTGATAAGAACAGATACTACACTTGATCTTAGCCAAAAGGCCGAGAAGCGATGAGGCCCAAGCGTTTGACGTCCAAATCAAGCTCTTGGTACAACCGTCACTTGTCGCGGTGTCCCGTTTGTAAGCCAGCTTATCGATTGCCGCCACTTAGCAACTCCGCCCATCTGTCTGCCGTGTACTTTTCCCTGCCGCTATACAAAGATGTTTGACCTTTCACCAACTCAAAAGGCTCAGCCATACGGCAAAGCCGGCCAAAAATAGCTTCAACTCATTGCTGTTCCACACCAAAGCCTAGAAATAAAGCATACTAGAACAACATCTAGCACACATTTCGTCCACAAACAAGCAGCAAAGTCGGACAGGAGAGCTCACACTTCATTTTGTCATGGAAAGGCCACGCCCACTTCCCCAATTCCAACGGGAACACGGGGAATTGTCATGACTAAACACGCCACTCTGTAGCGCACGCCAGAGAGCTTCTGCAGAGCAACACTGCCGCTTTGTGGACAGACTGCAAAAGCTGACATGTAACTCCAAATCAACAAAGCCACTTCACAAAACGGAGAGTCTTCAACAGGTTAGCGCATGGGCATTCCTGACACATTGTGTTTTCTTCTACACGCACGCAACAGGGGAGAGCGCGAACGCAGTCCCCCACTACCAGAAATTATGCAGTCGAGATTCCCACATTTGGGGAATTCGCAGGGGTCAGCACAGCCGGAGTGCAATGACTGAGCCTCGCCCTGGGTGAACCACCTTGTTGATCATGGTATCTCCCCTGCCAGGTAAGTATGAGCTGCAGCTGGAAGAGAGCGGGTGGTGGTCACCAGGCACCGCGCTCTGGCTGACGGTGCCTACAATGCATAATCCCACATTTCAGCGCCTTGAGCATCAGCTCCCCTTTGTCTGTTACATTTATGGCTGAAAAGACACAAACACTGCTGCAAATAGGCTGCGGCGTGCGGCAAACGCGCTTTGTTGGATCTACCCATCATGCACTGCTCTGCCAAAAACAAAGGAACACTGTGTGAAATGCCACTAGTCAAGCTGTCTCTTGGGAAAGAAAGCAAAGGCCCACGTGGGACACTTTTCAAAACATTTGACTAAATGAACTAAACACTGACATGAACTACTAACATGTATTGACTCAGCGAAAACCTTGGAGCTGATCTGGACTTTCCTGTGGTTTCCTCTTGTCCTTGTAACAGCAGTAGCTCCTCCCTTCCTTGTCAATAATTGTGCAGAAATATCTGAGGGCTTCTTTCTTCCTAAATCATAAGCAAGTCCTGTCCAGTCCAACTGTTTCTGCTCCTGTTTGACTTCTGAACTTGTCTCTGGCTGTGTGTCCACTTACTGCAGCCTCTGACATCAGACTGTAGAATCTTGATACATCAAAGGCATCAAAGGACAAACACACGCTCACACATACCGGTACTTATATCTTTGTGAGGACACTCTCTGGCATAATGCTTTCCCTCGCCCTAACCTCTCTCTCTCTTAGCATCTCAGACCTATGTCAGTACCAGTGCCTCTGTCAAAGAATACAAAAAAAAAAAAAAAACACTAGACCTGTACACACATAAAGTCATGTATTCATGTAGTCATCTGTGAATGTGTGTTTGATGAGTGCAAAGTGAAAATGCTGCATGAACCTTGTTTTTGTAAAAGCTTCTCTTGTTTCCTTTGCTTCTTACAACTGTATATTTTTCAAGCATCATCTGTCATATTGAAGAAATAAGTTCATTCAGTAGCGTTATTTCTTTTTTTACTGTCATCATGTACACTTTTCTTGTCTCAAAGACGGCAGCATCCCCACCAAAGCCTAAAAATAAAGTATACCAGCGAAATGACAACATCTAGCACACATTTCTTCCGCAAAGAAAGAGCAAAGTCGGACAGGGGAGCTCCCACTTGTGGCGCTCTATAAAGATGTTTGACTTTTCACCAACTCAAAAGGCTCAGCCATAAGGCCGAGCCAGCCAAAAATAACTTCAACTCATTGGTGTTCCTCTCCACGGAAGTCTTTAGTAAAAGGCGAAAGACTTGTGCGTTATGAAGAGAAACAAGAGTCAGAACAGGCCTGTCTCAGAGAGCAGCTGAGGACCCTAGTCGTCCCAGCTACCACCGTCGCGGTGTGCCTCCCTTGGCTTGCCGCGTGCTAAATCCCAGCCTCCCCTCCATTGCCCCCCCAGCATCTCCAGCCTGAAAAATCCAGGCCTGGCTTTTACATGGAGACTACAAAGTCTGGGAAACGATCAGGCGTCTTCAGGGAGTCCGCGACCAATCATCGTAGCTGAAGTGCACTGTGTTGTTGAGCGGGGTTCCCTGGGTGATATCAGTAAATCAACTGACTGGTTGTGCACAATTCACTTGATAAAAACTTAGCCGCATTTTCCTTCAGCCACTGTAAAAGTTTGACTCCTAACTAAACATGCGTGTCAGAGCTTGATTTTCTACAAAGCAAGAGAAAGGTGCACCGTTCCCGGCGGCACTGCAATGCCAGGTCGATGCGTGGAGTGAGCGGAGCAAGCTCCCTTTTCAGCTCCCTCTCCTAAAAATGGGTTTAATACGTTATCCCCATATAGGGGACATATCAGATATTAAACTGATAAGAACAGATACTACACTTGATCTTAGCCAAAAGGCCGAGAAGCGATGAGGCCCAAGCGTTTGACATCCAAATCAAGCTCTTGGTACAACCGTCACTTGTCGCGGTGTCCCGTTTGTAAGCCAGCTTATCGATTGCCGCCACTTAGCAACTCCGCCCATCTGTCTGCCGTGTACTTTTCCCTGCCGCTATACAAAGATGTTTGACCTTTCACCAACTCAAAAGGCTCAGCCATACGGCAAAGCCGGCCAAAAATAGCTTCAACTCATTGCTGTTCCACACCAAAGCCTAGAAATAAAGCATACTAGAAGAACATCTAGCACACATTTCGTCCACAAACAAGCAGCAAAGTCGGACAGGAGAGCTCACACTTCATTTTGTCATGGAAAGGCCACGCCCACTTCCCCAATTCCAACGGGAACACGGGGAATTGTCATGACTAAACACGCCACTCTGTAGCGCACGCCAGAGAGCTTCTGCAGAGCAACACTGCCGCTTTGTGGACAGACTGCAAAAGCTGACATGTAACTCCAAATCAACAAAGCCACTTCACAAAACGGAGAGTCTTCAACAGGTTAGCGCATGGGCATTCCTGACACATTGTGTTTTCTTCTACACGCACGCAACAGGGGAGAGCGCGAACGCAGTCCCCCACTACCAGAAATTATGCAGTCGAGATTCCCACATTTGGGGAATTCGCAGGGGTCAGCACAGCCGGAGTGCAATGACTGAGCCTCGCCCTGGGTGAACCACCTTGTTGATCATGGTATCTCCCCTGCCAGGTAAGTATGAGCTGCAGCTGGAAGAGAGCGGGTGGTGGTCACCAGGCACCGCGCTCTGGCTGACGGTGCCTACAATGCATAATCCCACATTTCAGCGCCTTGAGCATCAGCTCCCCTTTGTCTGTTACATTTATGGCTGAAAAGACACAAACACTGCTGCAAATAGGCTGCGGCGTGCGGCAAACGCGCTTTGTTGGATCTACCCATCATGCACTGCTCTGCCAAAAACAAAGGAACACTGTGTGAAATGCCACTAGTCAAGCTGTCTCTTGGGAAAGAAAGCAAAGGCCCACGTGGGACACTTTTCAAAACATTTGACTAAATGAACTAAACACTGACATGAACTACTAACATGTATTGACTCAGCGAAAACCTTGGAGCTGATCTGGACTTTCCTGTGGTTTCCTCTTGTCCTTGTAACAGCAGTAGCTCCTCCCTTCCTTGTCAATAATTGTGCAGAAATATCTGAGGGCTTCTTTCTTCCTAAATCATAAGCAAGTCCTGTCCAGTCCAACTGTTTCTGCTCCTGTTTGACTTCTGAACTTGTCTCTGGCTGTGTGTCCACTTACTGCAGCCTCTGACATCAAACTGTAGAATCTTGATACATCAAAGGCATCAAAGGACAAACACACGCTCACACATACCGGTACTTATATCTTTGTGAGGACACTCTCTGGCATAATGCTTTCCCTCGCCCTAACCTCTCTCTCTCTTAGCATCTCAGACCTATGTCAGTACCAGTGCCTCTGTCAAAGAATACAAAAAAAAAAAAAAAAAAAACACTAGACCTGTACACACATAAAGTCATGTATTCATGTAGTCATCTGTGAATGTGTGTTTGATGAGTGCAAAGTGAAAATGCTGCATGAACCTTGTTTTTGTAAAAGCTTCTCTTGTTTCCTTTGCTTCTTACAACTGTATATTTTTCAAGCATCATCTGTCATATTGAAGAAATAAGTTCATTCAGTAGCGTTATTTCTTTTTTTACTGTCATCATGTACACTTTTCTTGTCTCAAAGACACCAGCATCCCCACCAAAGCCTAAAAATAAAGTATACCAGCGAAATGACAACATCTAGCACACATTTCTTCCGCAAAGAAAGAGCAAAGTCGGACAGGGGAGCTCCCACTTGTGGCGCTCTATAAAGATGTTTGACTTTTCACCAACTCAAAAGGCTCAGCCATAAGGCCGAGCCAGCCAAAAATAACTTCAACTCATTGGTGTTCCTCTCCACGGAAGTCTTTAGTAAAAGGCGAAAGACTTGTGCGTTATGAAGAGAAACAAGAGTCAGAACAGGCCTGTCTCAGAGAGCAGCTGAGGACCCTAGTCGTCCCAGCTACCACCGTCGCGGTGTGCCTCCCTTGGCTTGCCGCGTGCTAAATCCCAGCCTCCCCTCCATTGCCCCCCCAGCATCTCCAGCCTGAAAAATCCAGGCCTGGCTTTTACATGGAGACTACAAAGTCTGGGAAACGATCAGGCGTCTTCAGGGAGTCCGCGACCAATCATCGTAGCTGAAGTGCACTGTGTTGTTGAGCGGGGTTCCCTGGGTGATATCAGTAAATCAACTGACTGGTTGTGCACAATTCACTTGATAAAAACTTAGCCGCATTTTCCTTCAGCCACTGTAAAAGTTTGACTCCTAACTAAACATGCGTGTCAGAGCTTGATTTTCTACAAAGCAAGAGAAAGGTGCACCGTTCCCGGCGGCACTGCAATGCCAGGTCGATGCGTGGAGTGAGCGGAGCAAGCTCCCTTTTCAGCTCCCTCTCCTAAAAATGGGTTTAATACGTTATCCCCATATAGGGGACATAACAGGTATTAAACTGATAAGAACAGATACTAGACTTGATCTTAGCCAAAAGGCCGAGAAGCGATGAGGCCCAAGCGTTTGACGTCCAAATCAAGCTCTTGGTACAACCGTCACTTGTCGCGGTGTCCCGTTTGTAAGCCAGCTTATCGATTGCCGCCACTTAGCAACTCCGCCCATCTGTCTGCCGTGTACTTTTCCCTGCCGCTATACAAAGATGTTTGACCTTTCACCAACTCAAAAGGCTCAGCCATACGGCAAAGCCGGCCAAAAATAGCTTCAACTCATTGCTGTTCCACACCAAAGCCTAGAAATAAAGCATACTAGAACAACATCTAGCACACATTTCTTCCACAAACAAGCAGCACAGTCGGACAGGAGAGCTCACACTTCATTTTGTCATGGAAAGGCCACGCCCACTTCCCCAATTCCAACGGGAACACGGGGAATTGTCATGACTAAACACGCCACTCTGTAGCGCACGCCAGAGAGCTTCTGCAGAGCAACACTGCCGCTTTGTGGACAGACTGCAAAAGCTGACATGTAACTCCAAATCAACAAAGCCACTTCACAAAACGGAGAGTCTTCAACAGGTTAGCGCATGGGCATTCCTGACACATTGTGTTTTCTTCTACACGCACGCAACAGGGGAGAGCGCGAACGCAGTCCCCCACTACCAGAAATTATGCAGTCGAGATTCCCACATTTGGGGGAATTCGCAGGGGTCAGCACAGCCGGAGTGCAATGACTGAGCCTCGCCCTGGGTGAACCACCTTGTTGATCATGGTATCTCCCCTGCCAGGTAAGTATGAGCTGCAGCTGGAAGAGAGCGGGTGGTGGTCACCAGGCACCGCGCTCTGGCTGACGGTGCCTACAATGCATAATCCCACATTTCAGCGCCTTGAGCATCAGCTCCCCTTTGTCTGTTACATTTATGGCTGAAAAGACACAAACACTGCTGCAAATAGGCTGCGGCGTGCGGCAAACGCGCTTTGTTGGATCTACCCATCATGCACTGCTCTGCCAAAAACAAAGGAACACTGTGTGAAATGCCACTAGTCAAGCTGTCTCTTGGGAAAGAAAGCAAAGGCCCACGTGGGACACTTTTCAAAACATTTGACTAAATGAACTAAACACTGACATGAACTACTAACATGTATTGACTCAGCGAAAACCTTGGAGCTGATCTGGACTTTCCTGTGGTTTCCTCTTGTCCTTGTAACAGCAGTAGCTCCTCCCTTCCTTGTCAATAATTGTGCAGAAATATCTGAGGGCTTCTTTCTTCCTAAATCATAAGCAAGTCCTGTCCAGTCCAACTGTTTCTGCTCCTGTTTGACTTCTGAACTTGTCTCTGGCTGTGTGTCCACTTACTGCAGCCTCTGACATCAAACTGTAGAATCTTGATACATCAAAGGCATCAAAGGACAAACACACGCTCACACATACCGGTACTTATATCTTTGTGAGGACACTCTCTGGCATAATGCTTTCCCTCGCCCTAACCTCTCTCTCTCTTAGCATCTCAGACCTATGTCAGTACCAGTGCCTCTGTCAAAGAATACAAAAAAAAAAAAAAAAAAACACTAGACCTGTACACACATAAAGTCATGTATTCATGTAGTCATCTGTGAATGTGTGTTTGATGAGTGCAAAGTGAAAATGCTGCATGAACCTTGTTTTTGTAAAAGCTTCTCTTGTTTCCTTTGCTTCTTACAACTGTATATTTTTCAAGCATCATCTGTCATATTGAAGAAATAAGTTCATTCAGTAGCGTTATTTCTTTTTTTACTGTCATCATGTACACTTTTCTTGTCTCAAAGACACCAGCATCCCCACCAAAGCCTAAAAATAAAGTATACCAGCGAAATGACAACATCTAGCACACATTTCTTCCGCAAAGAAAGAGCAAAGTCGGACAGGGGAGCTCCCACTTGTGGCGCTCTATAAAGATGTTTGACTTTTCACCAACTCAAAAGGCTCAGCCATAAGGCCGAGCCAGCCAAAAATAACTTCAACTCATTGGTGTTCCTCTCCACGGAAGTCTTTAGTAAAAGGCGAAAGACTTGTGCGTTATGAAGAGAAACAAGAGTCAGAACAGGCCTGTTTCAGAGAGCAGCTGAGGACCCTAGTCGTCCCAGCTACCACCGTCGCGGTGTGCCTCCCTTGGCTTGCCGCGTGCTAAATCCCAGCCTCCCCTCCATTGCCCCCCCAGCATCTCCAGCCTGAAAAATCCAGGCCTGGCTTTTACATGGAGACTACAAAGTCTGGGAAACGATCAGGCGTCTTCAGGGAGTCCGCGACCAATCATCGTAGCTGAAGTGCACTGTGTTGTTGAGCGGGGTTCCCTGGGTGATATCAGTAAATCAACTGACTGGTTGTGCACAATTCACTTGATAAAAACTTAGCCGCATTTTCCTTCAGCCACTGTAAAAGTTTGACTCCTAACTAAACATGCGTGTCAGAGCTTGATTTTCTACAAAGCAAGAGAAAGGTGCACCGTTCCCGGCGGCACTGCAATGCCAGGTCGATGCGTGGAGTGAGCGGAGCAAGCTCCCTTTTCAGCTCCCTCTCCTAAAAATGGGTTTAATACGTTATCCCCATATAGGGGACATATCAGATATTAAACTGATAAGAACAGATACTACACTTGATCTTAGCCAAAAGGCCGAGAAGCGATGAGGCCCAAGCGTTTGACGTCCAAATCAAGCTCTTGGTACAACCGTCACTTGTCGCGGTGTCCCGTTTGTAAGCCAGCTTATCGATTGCCGCCACTTAGCAACTCCGCCCATCTGTCTGCCGTGTACTTTTCCCTGCCGCTATACAAAGATGTTTGACCTTTCACCAACTCAAAAGGCTCAGCCATACGGCAAAGCCGGCCAAAAATAGCTTCAACTCATTGCTGTTCCACACCAAAGCCTAGAAATAAAGCATACTAGAAGAACATCTAGCACACATTTCTTCCACAAACAAGCAGCACAGTCGGACAGGAAAACTCACACTTCATTTTGTCATGGAAAGGCCACGCCCACTTCCCCAATTCCAACGGGAACACGGGGAATTGTCATGACTAAACACGCCACTCTGTAGCGCACGCCAGAGAGCTTCTGCAGAGCAACACTGCCGCTTTGTGGACAGACTGCAAAAGCTGACATGTAACTCCAAATCAACAAAGCCACTTCACAAAACGGAGAGCCTTCAGCAGGTTAGCACATGGGCATTCCTGACACATTGTGTTTTCTTCTACACGCACGCAACAGGGGAGAGCGCGAACGCAGTCCCCCACTACCAGAAATTATGCAGTCGAGATTCCCACATTTGGGGAATTCGCAGGGGTCAGCACAGCCGGAGTGCAATGACTGAGCCTCGCCCTGGGTGAACCACCTTGTTGATCATGGTATCTCCCCTGCCAGGTAAGTATGAGCTGCAGCTGGAAGAGAGCGGGTGGTGGTCACCAGGCACCGCGCTCTGGCTGACGGTGCCTACAATGCATAATCCCACATTTCAGCGCCTTGAGCATCAGCTCCCCTTTGTCTGTTACATTTATGGCTGAAAAGACACAAACACTGCTGCAAATAGGCTGCGGCGTGCGGCAAACGCGCTTTGTTGGATCTACCCATCATGCACTGCTCTGCCAAAAACAAAGGAACACTGTGTGAAATGCCACTAGTCAAGCTGTCTCTTGGGAAAGAAAGCAAAGGCCCACGTGGGACACTTTTCAAAACATTTGACTAAATGAACTAAACACTGACATGAACTACTAACATGTATTGACTCAGCGAAAACCTTGGAGCTGATCTGGACTTTCCTGTGGTTTCCTCTTGTCCTTGTAACAGCAGTAGCTCCTCCCTTCCTTGTCAATAATTGTGCAGAAATATCTGAGGGCTTCTTTCTTCCTAAATCATAAGCAAGTCCTGTCCAGTCCAACTGTTTCTGCTCCTGTTTGACTTCTGAACTTGTCTCTGGCTGTGTGTCCACTTACTGCAGCCTCTGACATCAGACTGTAGAATCTTGATACATCAAAGGCATCAAAGGACAAACACACGCTCACACATACCGGTACTTATATCTTTGTGAGGACACTCTCTGGCATAATGCTTTCCCTCGCCCTAACCTCTCTCTCTCTTAGCATCTCAGACCTATGTCAGTACCAGTGCCTCTGTCAAAGAATACAAAAAAAAAAAAAAACACTAGACCTGTACACACATAAAGTCATGTATTCATGTAGTCATCTGTGAATGTGTGTTTGATGAGTGCAAAGTGAAAATGCTGCATGAACCTTGTTTTTGTAAAAGCTTCTCTTGTTTCCTTTGCTTCTTACAACTGTATATTTTTCAAGCATCATCTGTCATATTGAAGAAATAAGTTCATTCAGTAGCGTTATTTCTTTTTTTACTGTCATCATGTACACTTTTCTTGTCTCAAAGACACCAGCATCCCCACCAAAGCCTAAAAATAAAGTATACCAGCAAAATGACAACATCTAGCACATATTTCTTCCGCAAAGAAAGAGCAAAGTCGGACAGGGGAGCTCCCACTTGTGGCGCTCTATAAAGATGTTTGACTTTTCACCAACTCAAAAGGCTCAGCCATAAGGCCGAGCCAGCCAAAAATAACTTCAACTCATTGGTGTTCCTCTCCACGGAAGTCTTTAGTAAAAGGCGAAAGACTTGTGCGTTATGAAGAGAAACAAGAGTCAGAACAGGCCTGTCTCAGAGAGCAGCTGAGGACCCTAGTCGTCCCAGCTACCACCGTCGCGGTGTGCCTCCCTTGGCTTGCCGCGTGCTAAATCCCAGCCTCCCCTCCATTGCCCCCCCAGCATCTCCAGCCTGAAAAATCCAGGCCTGGCTTTTACATGGAGACTACAAAGTCTGGGAAACGATCAGGCGTCTTCAGGGAGTCCGCGACCAATCATCGTAGCTGAAGTGCACTGTGTTGTTGAGCGGGGTTCCCTGGGTGATATCAGTAAATCAACTGACTGGTTGTGCACAATTCACTTGATAAAAACTTAGCCGCATTTTCCTTCAGCCACTGTAAAAGTTTGACTCCTAACTAAACATGCGTGTCAGAGCTTGATTTTCTACAAAGCAAGAGAAAGGTGCACCGTTCCCGGCAGCACTGCAATGCCAGGTCGATGCGTGGAGTGAGCGGAGCAAGCTCCCTTTTCAGCTCCCTCTCCTAAAAATGGGTTTAATACGTTATCCCCATATAGGGGACATATCAGATATTAAACTGATAAGAACAGATACTACACTTGATCTTAGCCAAAAGGCCGAGAAGCGATGAGGCCCAAGCGTTTGACGTCCAAATCAAGCTCTTGGTACAACCGTCACTTGTCGCGGTGTCCCGTTTGTAAGCCAGCTTATCGATTGCCGCCACTTAGCAACTCCGCCCATCTGTCTGCCGTGTACTTTTCCCTGCCGCTATACAAAGATGTTTGACCTTTCACCAACTCAAAAGGCTCAGCCATACGGCAAAGCCGGCCAAAAATAGCTTCAACTCATTGCTGTTCCACACCAAAGCCTAGAAATAAAGCATACTAGAAGAACATCTAGCACACATTTCTTCCACAAACAAGCAGCACAGTCGGACAGGAGAGCTCACACTTCATTTTGTCATGGAAAGGCCACGCCCACTTCCCCAATTCCAACGGGAACACGGGGAATTGTCATGACTAAACACGCCACTCTGTAGCGCACGCCAGAGAGCTTCTGCAGAGCAACACTGCCGCTTTGTGGACAGACTGCAAAAGCTGACATGTAACTCCAAATCAACAAAGCCACTTCACAAAACGGAGAGTCTTCAACAGGTTAGCGCATGGGCATTCCTGACACATTGTGTTTTCTTCTACACGCACGCAACAGGGGAGAGCGCGAACGCAGTCCCCCACTACCAGAAATTATGCAGTCGAGATTCCCACATTTGGGGAGTTCGCAGGGGTCAACACAGCCGGAGTGCAATGACTGAGCCTCGCCCTGGGTGAACCACCTTGTTGATCATGGTATCTCCCCTGCCAGGTAAGTATGAGCTGCAGCTGGAAGAGAGCGGGTGGTGGTCACCAGGCACCGCGCTCTGGCTGACGGTGCCTACAATGCATAATCCCACATTTCAGCGCCTTGAGCATCAGCTCCCCTTTGTCTGTTACATTTATGGCTGAAAAGACACAAACACTGCTGCAAATAGGCTGCGGCGTGCGGCAAACGCGCTTTGTTGGATCTACCCATCATGCACTGCTCTGCCAAAAACAAAGGAACACTGTGTGAAATGCCACTAGTCAAGCTGTCTCTTGGGAAAGAAAGCAAAGGCCCACGTGGGACACTTTTCAAAACATTTGACTAAATGAACTAAACACTGACATGAACTACTAACATGTATTGACTCAGCGAAAACCTTGGAGCTGATCTGGACTTTCCTGTGGTTTCCTCTTGTCCTTGTAACAGCAGTAGCTCCTCCCTTCCTTGTCAATAATTGTGCAGAAATATCTGAGGGCTTCTTTCTTCCTAAATCATAAGCAAGTCCTGTCCAGTCCAACTGTTTCTGCTCCTGTTTGACTTCTGAACTTGTCTCTGGCTGTGTGTCCACTTACTGCAGCCTCTGACATCAGACTGTAGAATCTTGATACATCAAAGGCATCAAAGGACAAACACACGCTCACACATACCGGTACTTATATCTTTGTGAGGACACTCTCTGGCATAATGCTTTCCCTCGCCCTAACCTCTCTCTCTCTTAGCATCTCAGACCTATGTCAGTACCTGTGCCTCTGTCAAAGAATACAAAAAAAAAAAAACACTAGACCTGTACACACATAAAGTCATGTATTCATGTAGTCATCTGTGAATGTGTGTTTGATGAGTGCAAAGTGAAAATGCTGCATGAACCTTGTTTTTGTAAAAGCTTCTCTTGTTTCCTTTGCTTCTTACAACTGTATATTTTTCAAGCATCATCTGTCATATTGAAGAAATAAGTTCATTCAGTAGCGTTATTTCTTTTTTTACTGTCATCATGTACACTTTTCTTGTCTCGAAGACGGCAGCATCCCCACCAAAGCCTAAAAATAAAGTATACCAGCGAAATGACAACATCTAGCACACATTTCTTCCGCAAAGAAAGAGCAAAGTCGGACAGGGGAGCTCCCACTTGTGGCGCTCTATAAAGATGTTTGACTTTTCACCAACTCAAAAGGCTCAGCTATAAGGCCGAGCCAGCCAAAAATAACTTCAACTCATTGGTGTTCCTCTCCACGGAAGTCTTTAGTAAAAGGCGAAAGACTTGTGCGTTATGAAGAGAAACAAGAGTCAGAACAGGCCTGTCTCAGAGAGCAGCTGAGGACCCTAGTCGTCCCAGCTACCACCGTCGCGGTGTGCCTCCCTTGGCTTGCCGCGTGCTAAATCCCAGCCTCCCCTCCATTGCCCCCCCAGCATCTCCAGCCTGAAAAATCCAGGCCTGGCTTTTACATGGAGACTACAAAGTCTGGGAAACGATCAGGCGTCTTCAGGGAGTCCGCGACCAATCATCGTAGCTGAAGTGCACTGTGTTGTTGAGCGGGGTTCCCTGGGTGATATCAGTAAATCAACTGACTGGTTGTGCACAATTCACTTGATAAAAACTTAGCCGCATTTTCCTTCAGCCACTGTAAAAGTTTGACTCCTAACTAAACATGCGTGTCAGAGCTTGATTTTCTACAAAGCAAGAGAAAGGTGCACCGTTCCCGGCGGCACTGCAATGCCAGGTCGATGCGTGGAGTGAGCGGAGCAAGCTCCCTTTTCAGCTCCCTCTCCTAAAAATGGGTTTAATACGTTATCCCCATATAGGGGACATATCAGATATTAAACTGATAAGAACAGATACTACACTTGATCTTAGCCAAAAGGCCGAGAAGCGATGAGGCCCAAGCGTTTGACGTCCAAATCAAGCTCTTGGTACAACCGTCACTTGTCGCGGTGTCCCGTTTGTAAGCCAGCTTATCGATTGCCGCCACTTAGCAACTCCGCCCATCTGTCTGCCGTGTACTTTTCCCTGCCGCTATACAAAGATGTTTGACCTTTCACCAACTCAAAAGGCTCAGCCATACGGCAAAGCCGGCCAAAAATAGCTTCAACTCATTGCTGTTCCACACCAAAGCCTAGAAATAAAGCATACTAGAACAACATCTAGCACACATTTCGTCCACAAACAAGCAGCAAAGTCGGACAGGAGAGCTCACACTTCATTTTGTCATGGAAAGGCCACGCCCACTTCCCCAATTCCAACGGGAACACGGGGAATTGTCATGACTAAACACGCCACTCTGTAGCGCACGCCAGAGAGCTTCTGCAGAGCAACACTGCCGCTTTGTGGACAGACTGCAAAAGCTGACATGTAACTCCAAATCAACAAAGCCACTTCACAAAACGGAGAGTCTTCAACAGGTTAGCGCATGGGCATTCCTGACACATTGTGTTTTCTTCTACACGCACGCAACAGGGGAGAGCGCGAACGCAGTCCCCCACTACCAGAAATTATGCAGTCGAGATTCCCACATTTGGGGAATTCGCAGGGGTCAGCACAGCCGGAGTGCAATGACTGAGCCTCGCCCTGGGTGAACCACCTTGTTGATCATGGTATCTCCCCTGCCAGGTAAGTATGAGCTGCAGCTGGAAGAGAGCGGGTGGTGGTCACCAGGCACCGCGCTCTGGCTGACGGTGCCTACAATGCATAATCCCACATTTCAGCGCCTTGAGCATCAGCTCCCCTTTGTCTGTTACATTTATGGCTGAAAAGACACAAACACTGCTGCAAATAGGCTGCGGCGTGCGGCAAACGCGCTTTGTTGGATCTACCCATCATGCACTGCTCTGCCAAAAACAAAGGAACACTGTGTGAAATGCCACTAGTCAAGCTGTCTCTTGGGAAAGAAAGCAAAGGCCCACGTGGGACACTTTTCAAAACATTTGACTAAATGAACTAAACACTGACATGAACTACTAACATGTATTGACTCAGCGAAAACCTTGGAGCTGATCTGGACTTTCCTGTGGTTTCCTCTTGTCCTTGTAACAGCAGTAGCTCCTCCCTTCCTTGTCAATAATTGTGCAGAAATATCTGAGGGCTTCTTTCTTCCTAAATCATAAGCAAGTCCTGTCCAGTCCAACTGTTTCTGCTCCTGTTTGACTTCTGAACTTGTCTCTGGCTGTGTGTCCACTTACTGCAGCCTCTGACATCAGACTGTAGAATCTTGATACATCAAAGGCATCAAAGGACAAACACACGCTCACACATACCGGTACTTATATCTTTGTGAGGACACTCTCTGGCATAATGCTTTCCCTCGCCCTAACCTCTCTCTCTCTTAGCATCTCAGACCTATGTCAGTACCAGTGCCTCTGTCAAAGAATACAAAAAAAAAAAAAAAACACTAGACCTGTACACACATAAAGTCATGTATTCATGTAGTCATCTGTGAATGTGTGTTTGATGAGTGCAAAGTGAAAATGCTGCATGAACCTTGTTTTTGTAAAAGCTTCTCTTGTTTCCTTTGCTTCTTACAACTGTATATTTTTCAAGCATCATCTGTCATATTGAAGAAATAAGTTCATTCAGTAGCGTTATTTCTTTTTTTACTGTCATCATGTACACTTTTCTTGTCTCAAAGACGGCAGCATCCCCACCAAAGCCTAAAAATAAAGTATACCAGCGAAATGACAACATCTAGCACACATTTCTTCCGCAAAGAAAGAGCAAAGTCGGACAGGGGAGCTCCCACTTGTGGCGCTCTATAAAGATGTTTGACTTTTCACCAACTCAAAAGGCTCAGCCATAAGGCCGAGCCAGCCAAAAATAACTTCAACTCATTGGTGTTCCTCTCCACGGAAGTCTTTAGTAAAAGGCGAAAGACTTGTGCGTTATGAAGAGAAACAAGAGTCAGAACAGGCCTGTCTCAGAGAGCAGCTGAGGACCCTAGTCGTCCCAGCTACCACCGTCGCGGTGCGCCTCCCTTGGCTTGCCGCGTGCTAAATCCCAGCCTCCCCTCCACCCCCCACCACCTCCAGCCTGAAAAATCCAGGCCTGGCTTTTACATGGAGACTACAAAGTCTGGGAAACGATCAGGCGTCTTCAGGGAGTCCGCGACCAATCATCGTAGCTGAAGTGCACTGTGTTGTTGAGCGGGGTTCCCTGGGTGATATCAGTAAATCAACTGACTGGTTGTGCACAATTCACTTGATAAAAACTTAGCCGCATTTTCCTAAAGCCACTGTAAAAGTTTGACTCCTAACTAAACATGCGTGTCAGAGCTTGATTTTCTACAAAGCAAGAGAAAGGTGCACCGTTCCCGGCGGCACTGCAATGCCAGGTCGATGCGTGGAGTGAGCGGAGCAAGCTCCCTTTTCAGCTCCCTCTCCTAAAAATGGGTTTAATACGTTATCCCCATATAGGGGACATATCAGATATTAAACTGATAAGAACAGATACTACACTTGATCTTAGCCAAAAGGCCGAGAAGCGATGAGGCCCAAGCGTTTGACGTCCAAATCAAGCTCTTGGTACAACCGTCACTTGTCGCGGTGTCCCGTTTGTAAGCCAGCTTATCGATTGCCGCCACTTAGCAACTCCGCCCATCTGTCTGCCGTGTACTTTTCCCTGCCGCTATACAAAGATGTTTGACCTTTCACCAACTCAAAAGGCTCAGCCATACGGCAAAGCCGGCCAAAAATAGCTTCAACTCATTGCTGTTCCACACCAAAGCCTAGAAATAAAGCATACTAGAAGAACATCTAGCACACATTTCTTCCACAAACAAGCAGCACAGTCGGACAGGAGAGCTCACACTTCATTTTGTCATGGAAAGGCCACGCCCACTTCCCCAATTCCAACGGGAACACGGGGAATTGTCATGACTAAACACGCCACTCTGTAGCGCACGCCAGAGAGCTTCTGCAGAGCAACACTGCCGCTTTGTGGACAGACTGCAAAAGCTGACATGTAACTCCAAATCAACAAAGCCACTTCACAAAACGGAGAGTCTTCAACAGGTTAGCGCATGGGCATTCCTGACACATTGTGTTTTCTTCTACACGCACGCAACAGGGGAGAGCGCGAACGCAGTCCCCCACTACCAGAAATTATGCAGTCGAGATTCCCACATTTGGGGAATTCGCAGGGGTCAGCACAGCCGGAGTGCAATGACTGAGCCTCGCCCTGGGTGAACCACCTTGTTGATCATGGTATCTCCCCTGCCAGGTAAGTATGAGCTGCAGCTGGAAGAGAGCGGGTGGTGGTCACCAGGCACCGCGCTCTGGCTGACGGTGCCTACAATGCATAATCCCACATTTCAGCGCCTTGAGCATCAGCTCCCCTTTGTCTGTTACATTTATGGCTGAAAAGACACAAACACTGCTGCAAATAGGCTGCGGCGTGCGGCAAACGCGCTTTGTTGGATCTACCCATCATGCACTGCTCTGCCAAAAACAAAGGAACACTGTGTGAAATGCCACTAGTCAAGCTGTCTCTTATCATTTTGTCATGGAAAGGCCACGCCCACTTCCCCAATTCCAACGGGAACACGGGGAATTGTCATGACTAAACACGCCACTCTGTAGCGCACGCCAGAGAGCTTCTGCAGAGCAACACTGCCGCTTTGTGGACAGACTGCAAAAGCTGACATGTAACTCCAAATCAACAAAGCCACTTCACAAAACGGAGAGTCTTCAACAGGTTAGCGCATGGGCATTCCTGACACATTGTGTTTTCTTCTACACGCACGCAACAGGGGAGAGCGCGAACGCAGTCCCCCACTACCAGAAATTATGCAGTCGAGATTCCCACATTTGGGGAATTCGCAGGGGTCAGCACAGCCGGAGTGCAATGACTGAGCCTCGCCCTGGGTGAACCACCTTGTTGATCATGGTATCTCCCCTGCCAGGTAAGTATGAGCTGCAGCTGGAAGAGAGCGGGTGGTGGTCACCAGGCACCGCGCTCTGGCTGACGGTGCCTACAATGCATAATCCCACATTTCAGCGCCTTGAGCATCAGCTCCCCTTTGTCTGTTACATTTATGGCTGAAAAGACACAAACACTGCTGCAAATAGGCTGCGGCGTGCGGCAAACGCGCTTTGTTGGATCTACCCATCATGCACTGCTCTGCCAAAAACAAAGGAACACTGTGTGAAATGCCACTAGTCAAGCTGTCTCTTGGGAAAGAAAGCAAAGGCCCACGTGGGACACTTTTCAAAACATTTGACTAAATGAACTAAACACTGACATGAACTACTAACATGTATTGACTCAGCGAAAACCTTGGAGCTGATCTGGACTTTCCTGTGGTTTCCTCTTGTCCTTGTAACAGCAGTAGCTCCTCCCTTCCTTGTCAATAATTGTGCAGAAATATCTGAGGGCTTCTTTCTTCCTAAATCATAAGCAAGTCCTGTCCAGTCCAACTGTTTCTGCTCCTGTTTGACTTCTGAACTTGTCTCTGGCTGTGTGTCCACTTACTGCAGCCTCTGACATCAGACTGTAGAATCTTGATACATCAAAGGCATCAAAGGACAAACACACGCTCACACATACCGGTACTTATATCTTTGTGAGGACACTCTCTGGCATAATGCTTTCCCTCGCCCTAACCTCTCTCTCTCTTAGCATCTCAGACCTATGTCAGTACCAGTGCCTCTGTCAAAGAATACAAAAAAAAAAAAAAAACACTAGACCTGTACACACATAAAGTCATGTATTCATGTAGTCATCTGTGAATGTGTGTTTGATGAGTGCAAAGTGAAAATGCTGCATGAACCTTGTTTTTGTAAAAGCTTCTCGTTTCCTTTGCTTCTTACAACTGTATATTTTTCAAGCATCATCTGTCATATTGAAGAAATAAGTTCATTCAGTAGCGTTATTTCTTTTTTTACTGTCATCATGTACACTTTTCTTGTCTCAAAGACGGCAGCATCCCCACCAAAGCCTAAAAATAAAGTATACCAGCGAAATGACAACATCTAGCACACATTTCTTCCGCAAAGAAAGAGCAAAGTCGGACAGGGGAGCTCCCACTTGTGGCGCTCTATAAAGATGTTTGACTTTTCACCAACTCAAAAGGCTCAGCCATAAGGCCGAGCCAGCCAAAAATAACTTCAACTCATTGGTGTTCCTCTCCACGGAAGTCTTTAGTAAAAGGCGAAAGACTTGTGCGTTATGAAGAGAAACAAGAGTCAGAACAGGCCTGTCTCAGAGAGCAGCTGAGGACCCTAGTCGTCCCAGCTACCACCGTCGCGGTGCGCCTCCCTTGGCTTGCCGCGTGCTAAATCCCAGCCTCCCCTCCACCCCCCACCACCTCCAGCCTGAAAAATCCAGGCCTGGCTTTTACATGGAGACTACAAAGTCTGGGAAACGATCAGGCGTCTTCAGGGAGTCCGCGACCAATCATCGTAGCTGAAGTGCACTGTGTTGTTGAGCGGGGTTCCCTGGGTGATATCAGTAAATCAACTGACTGGTTGTGCACAATTCACTTGATAAAAACTTAGCCGCATTTTCCTTCAGCCACTGTAAAAGTTTGACTCCTAACTAAACATGCGTGTCAGAGCTTGATTTTCTACAAAGCAAGAGAAAGGTGCACCGTTCCCGGCGGCACTGCAATGCCAGGTCGATGCGTGGAGTGAGCGGAGCAAGCTCCCTTTTCAGCTCCCTCTCCTAAAAATGGGTTTAATACGTTATCCCCATATAGGGGACATATCAGATATTAAACTGATAAGAACAGATACTACACTTGATCTTAGCCAAAAGGCCGAGAAGCGATGAGGCCCAAGCGTTTGACGTCCAAATCAAGCTCTTGGTACAACCGTCACTTGTCGCGGTGTCCCGTTTGTAAGCCAGCTTATCGATTGCCGCCACTTAGCAACTCCGCCCATCTGTCTGCCGTGTACTTTTCCCTGCCGCTATACAAAGATGTTTGACCTTTCACCAACTCAAAAGGCTCAGCCATACGGCAAAGCCGGCCAAAAATAGCTTCAACTCATTGCTGTTCCACACCAAAGCCTAGAAATAAAGCATACTAGAAGAACATCTAGCACACATTTCTTCCACAAACAAGCAGCACAGTCGGACAGGAGAGCTCACACTTCATTTTGTCATGGAAAGGCCACGCCCACTTCCCCAATTCCAACGGGAACACGGGGAATTGTCATGACTAAACACGCCACTCTGTAGCGCACGCCAGAGAGCTTCTGCAGAGCAACACTGCCGCTTTGTGGACAGACTGCAAAAGCTGACATGTAACTCCAAATCAACAAAGCCACTTCACAAAACGGAGAGTCTTCAACAGGTTAGCGCATGGGCATTCCTGACACATTGTGTTTTCTTCTACACGCACGCAACAGGGGAGAGCGCGAACGCAGTCCCCCACTACCAGAAATTATGCAGTCGAGATTCCCACATTTGGGGAATTCGCAGGGGTCAGCACAGCCGGAGTGCAATGACTGAGCCTCGCCCTGGGTGAACCACCTTGTTGATCATGGTATCTCCCCTGCCAGGTAAGTATGAGCTGCAGCTGGAAGAGAGCGGGTGGTGGTCACCAGGCACCGCGCTCTGGCTGACGGTGCCTACAATGCATAATCCCACATTTCAGCGCCTTGAGCATCAGCTCCCCTTTGTCTGTTACATTTATGGCTGAAAAGACACAAACACTGCTGCAAATAGGCTGCGGCGTGCGGCAAACGCGCTTTGTTGGATCTACCCATCATGCACTGCTCTGCCAAAAACAAAGGAACACTGTGTGAAATGCCACTAGTCAAGCTGTCTCTTGGGAAAGAAAGCAAAGGCCCACGTGGGACACTTTTCAAAACATTTGACTAAATGAACTAAACACTGACATGAACTACTAACATGTATTGACTCAGCGAAAACCTTGGAGCTGATCTGGACTTTCCTGTGGTTTCCTCTTGTCCTTGTAACAGCAGTAGCTCCTCCCTTCCTTGTCAATAATTGTGCAGAAATATCTGAGGGCTTCTTTCTTCCTAAATCATAAGCAAGTCCTGTCCAGTCCAACTGTTTCTGCTCCTGTTTGACTTCTGAACTTGTCTCTGGCTGTGTGTCCACTTACTGCAGCCTCTGACATCAGACTGTAGAATCTTGATACATCAAAGGCATCAAAGGACAAACACACGCTCACACATACCGGTACTTATATCTTTGTGAGGACACTCTCTGGCATAATGCTTTCCCTCGCCCTAACCTCTCTCTCTCTTAGCATCTCAGACCTATGTCAGTACCAGTGCCTCTGTCAAAGAATACAAAAAAAAAAAACAAAACACTAGACCTGTACACACATAAAGTCATGTATTCATGTAGTCATCTGTGAATGTGTGTTTGATGAGTGCAAAGTGAAAATGCTGCATGAACCTTGTTTTTGTAAAAGCTTCTCTTGTTTCCTTTGCTTCTTACAACTGTATATTTTTCAAGCATCATCTGTCATATTGAAGAAATAAGTTCATTCAGTAGCGTTATTTCTTTTTTTACTGTCATCATGTACACTTTTCTTGTCTCAAAGACGGCAGCATCCCCACCAAAGCCTAAAAATAAAGTATACCAGCGAAATGACAACATCTAGCACACATTTCTTCCGCAAAGAAAGAGCAAAGTCGGACAGGGGAGCTCCCACTTGTGGCGCTCTATAAAGATGTTTGACTTTTCACCAACTCAAAAGGCTCAGCCATAAGGCCGAGCCAGCCAAAAATAACTTCAACTCATTGGTGTTCCTCTCCACGGAAGTCTTTAGTAAAAGGCGAAAGACTTGTGCGTTATGAAGAGAAACAAGAGTCAGAACAGGCCTGTCTCAGAGAGCAGCTGAGGACCCTAGTCGTCCCAGCTACCACCGTCGCGGTGCGCCTCCCTTGGCTTGCCGCGTGCTAAATCCCAGCCTCCCCTCCACCCCCCACCACCTCCAGCCTGAAAAATCCAGGCCTGGCTTTTACATGGAGACTACAAAGTCTGGGAAACGATCAGGCGTCTTCAGGGAGTCCGCGACCAATCATCGTAGCTGAAGTGCACTGTGTTGTTGAGCGGGGTTCCCTGGGTGATATCAGTAAATCAACTGACTGGTTGTGCACAATTCACTTGATAAAAACTTAGCCGCATTTTCCTAAAGCCACTGTAAAAGTTTGACTCCTAACTAAACATGCGTGTCAGAGCTTGATTTTCTACAAAGCAAGAGAAAGGTGCACCGTTCCCGGCGGCACTGCAATGCCAGGTCGATGCGTGGAGTGAGCGGAGCAAGCTCCCTTTTCAGCTCCCTCTCCTAAAAATGGGTTTAATACGTTATCCCCATATAGGGGACATATCAGATATTAAACTGATAAGAACAGATACTACACTTGATCTTAGCCAAAAGGCCGAGAAGCGATGAGGCCCAAGCGTTTGACGTCCAAATCAAGCTCTTGGTACAACCGTCACTTGTCGCGGTGTCCCGTTTGTAAGCCAGCTTATCGATTGCCGCCACTTAGCAACTCCGCCCATCTGTCTGCCGTGTACTTTTCCCTGCCGCTATACAAAGATGTTTGACCTTTCACCAACTCAAAAGGCTCAGCCATACGGCAAAGCCGGCCAAAAATAGCTTCAACTCATTGCTGTTCCACACCAAAGCCTAGAAATAAAGCATACTAGAAGAACATCTAGCACACATTTCTTCCACAAACAAGCAGCACAGTCGGACAGGAGAGCTCACACTTCATTTTGTCATGGAAAGGCCACGCCCACTTCCCCAATTCCAACGGGAACACGGGGAATTGTCATGACTAAACACGCCACTCTGTAGCGCACGCCAGAGAGCTTCTGCAGAGCAACACTGCCGCTTTGTGGACAGACTGCAAAAGCTGACATGTAACTCCAAATCAACAAAGCCACTTCACAAAACGGAGAGTCTTCAACAGGTTAGCGCATGGGCATTCCTGACACATTGTGTTTTCTTCTACACGCACGCAACAGGGGAGAGCGCGAACGCAGTCCCCCACTACCAGAAATTATGCAGTCGAGATTCCCACATTTGGGGAATTCGCAGGGGTCAGCACAGCCGGAGTGCAATGACTGAGCCTCGCCCTGGGTGAACCACCTTGTTGATCATGGTATCTCCCCTGCCAGGTAAGTATGAGCTGCAGCTGGAAGAGAGCGGGTGGTGGTCACCAGGCACCGCGCTCTGGCTGACGGTGCCTACAATGCATAATCCCACATTTCAGCGCCTTGAGCATCAGCTCCCCTTTGTCTGTTACATTTATGGCTGAAAAGACACAAACACTGCTGCAAATAGGCTGCGGCGTGCGGCAAACGCGCTTTGTTGGATCTACCCATCATGCACTGCTCTGCCAAAAACAAAGGAACACTGTGTGAAATGCCACTAGTCAAGCTGTCTCTTGGGAAAGAAAGCAAAGGCCCACGTGGGACACTTTTCAAAACATTTGACTAAATGAACTAAACACTGACATGAACTACTAACATGTATTGACTCAGCGAAAACCTTGGAGCTGATCTGGACTTTCCTGTGGTTTCCTCTTGTCCTTGTAACAGCAGTAGCTCCTCCCTTCCTTGTCAATAATTGTGCAGAAATATCTGAGGGCTTCTTTCTTCCTAAATCATAAGCAAGTCCTGTCCAGTCCAACTGTTTCTGCTCCTGTTTGACTTCTGAACTTGTCTCTGGCTGTGTGTCCACTTACTGCAGCCTCTGACATCAGACTGTAGAATCTTGATACATCAAAGGCATCAAAGGACAAACACACGCTCACACATACCGGTACTTATATCTTTGTGAGGACACTCTCTGGCATAATGCTTTCCCTCGCCCTAACCTCTCTCTCTCTTAGCATCTCAGACCTATGTCAGTACCAGTGCCTCTGTCAAAGAATACAAAAAAAAAAAAAAAACACTAGACCTGTACACACATAAAGTCATGTATTCATGTAGTCATCTGTGAATGTGTGTTTGATGAGTGCAAAGTGAAAATGCTGCATGAACCTTGTTTTTGTAAAAGCTTCTCGTTTCCTTTGCTTCTTACAACTGTATATTTTTCAAGCATCATCTGTCATATTGAAGAAATAAGTTCATTCAGTAGCGTTATTTCTTTTTTTACTGTCATCATGTACACTTTTCTTGTCTCAAAGACGGCAGCATCCCCACCAAAGCCTAAAAATAAAGTATACCAGCGAAATGACAACATCTAGCACACATTTCTTCCGCAAAGAAAGAGCAAAGTCGGACAGGGGAGCTCCCACTTGTGGCGCTCTATAAAGATGTTTGACTTTTCACCAACTCAAAAGGCTCAGCCATAAGGCCGAGCCAGCCAAAAATAACTTCAACTCATTGGTGTTCCTCTCCACGGAAGTCTTTAGTAAAAGGCGAAAGACTTGTGCGTTATGAAGAGAAACAAGAGTCAGAACAGGCCTGTCTCAGAGAGCAGCTGAGGACCCTAGTCGTCCCAGCTACCACCGTCGCGGTGCGCCTCCCTTGGCTTGCCGCGTGCTAAATCCCAGCCTCCCCTCCACCCCCCACCACCTCCAGCCTGAAAAATCCAGGCCTGGCTTTTACATGGAGACTACAAAGTCTGGGAAACGATCAGGCGTCTTCAGGGAGTCCGCGACCAATCATCGTAGCTGAAGTGCACTGTGTTGTTGAGCGGGGTTCCCTGGGTGATATCAGTAAATCAACTGACTGGTTGTGCACAATTCACTTGATAAAAACTTAGCCGCATTTTCCTTCAGCCACTGTAAAAGTTTGACTCCTAACTAAACATGCGTGTCAGAGCTTGATTTTCTACAAAGCAAGAGAAAGGTGCACCGTTCCCGGCGGCACTGCAATGCCAGGTCGATGCGTGGAGTGAGCGGAGCAAGCTCCCTTTTCAGCTCCCTCTCCTAAAAATGGGTTTAATACGTTATCCCCATATAGGGGACATATCAGATATTAAACTGATAAGAACAGATACTACACTTGATCTTAGCCAAAAGGCCGAGAAGCGATGAGGCCCAAGCGTTTGACGTCCAAATCAAGCTCTTGGTACAACCGTCACTTGTCGCGGTGTCCCGTTTGTAAGCCAGCTTATCGATTGCCGCCACTTAGCAACTCCGCCCATCTGTCTGCCGTGTACTTTTCCCTGCCGCTATACAAAGATGTTTGACCTTTCACCAACTCAAAAGGCTCAGCCATACGGCAAAGCCGGCCAAAAATAGCTTCAACTCATTGCTGTTCCACACCAAAGCCTAGAAATAAAGCATACTAGAAGAACATCTAGCACACATTTCTTCCACAAACAAGCAGCACAGTCGGACAGGAGAGCTCACACTTCATTTTGTCATGGAAAGGCCACGCCCACTTCCCCAATTCCAACGGGAACACGGGGAATTGTCATGACTAAACACGCCACTCTGTAGCGCACGCCAGAGAGCTTCTGCAGAGCAACACTGCCGCTTTGTGGACAGACTGCAAAAGCTGACATGTAACTCCAAATCAACAAAGCCACTTCACAAAACGGAGAGTCTTCAACAGGTTAGCGCATGGGCATTCCTGACACATTGTGTTTTCTTCTACACGCACGCAACAGGGGAGAGCGCGAACGCAGTCCCCCACTACCAGAAATTATGCAGTCGAGATTCCCACATTTGGGGAATTCGCAGGGGTCAGCACAGCCGGAGTGCAATGACTGAGCCTCGCCCTGGGTGAACCACCTTGTTGATCATGGTATCTCCCCTGCCAGGTAAGTATGAGCTGCAGCTGGAAGAGAGCGGGTGGTGGTCACCAGGCACCGCGCTCTGGCTGACGGTGCCTACAATGCATAATCCCACATTTCAGCGCCTTGAGCATCAGCTCCCCTTTGTCTGTTACATTTATGGCTGAAAAGACACAAACACTGCTGCAAATAGGCTGCGGCGTGCGGCAAACGCGCTTTGTTGGATCTACCCATCATGCACTGCTCTGCCAAAAACAAAGGAACACTGTGTGAAATGCCACTAGTCAAGCTGTCTCTTGGGAAAGAAAGCAAAGGCCCACGTGGGACACTTTTCAAAACATTTGACTAAATGAACTAAACACTGACATGAACTACTAACATGTATTGACTCAGCGAAAACCTTGGAGCTGATCTGGACTTTCCTGTGGTTTCCTCTTGTCCTTGTAACAGCAGTAGCTCCTCCCTTCCTTGTCAATAATTGTGCAGAAATATCTGAGGGCTTCTTTCTTCCTAAATCATAAGCAAGTCCTGTCCAGTCCAACTGTTTCTGCTCCTGTTTGACTTCTGAACTTGTCTCTGGCTGTGTGTCCACTTACTGCAGCCTCTGACATCAGACTGTAGAATCTTGATACATCAAAGGCATCAAAGGACAAACACACGCTCACACATACCGGTACTTATATCTTTGTGAGGACACTCTCTGGCATAATGCTTTCCCTCGCCCTAACCTCTCTCTCTCTTAGCATCTCAGACCTATGTCAGTACCAGTGCCTCTGTCAAAGAATACAAAAAAAAAAAACAAAACACTAGACCTGTACACACATAAAGTCATGTATTCATGTAGTCATCTGTGAATGTGTGTTTGATGAGTGCAAAGTGAAAATGCTGCATGAACCTTGTTTTTGTAAAAGCTTCTCTTGTTTCCTTTGCTTCTTACAACTGTATATTTTTCAAGCATCATCTGTCATATTGAAGAAATAAGTTCATTCAGTAGCGTTATTTCTTTTTTTACTGTCATCATGTACACTTTTCTTGTCTCAAAGACGGCAGCATCCCCACCAAAGCCTAAAAATAAAGTATACCAGCGAAATGACAACATCTAGCACACATTTCTTCCGCAAAGAAAGAGCAAAGTCGGACAGGGGAGCTCCCACTTGTGGCGCTCTATAAAGATGTTTGACTTTTCACCAACTCAAAAGGCTCAGCCATAAGGCCGAGCCAGCCAAAAATAACTTCAACTCATTGGTGTTCCTCTCCACGGAAGTCTTTAGTAAAAGGCGAAAGACTTGTGCGTTATGAAGAGAAACAAGAGTCAGAACAGGCCTGTCTCAGAGAGCAGCTGAGGACCCTAGTCGTCCCAGCTACCACCGTCGCGGTGCGCCTCCCTTGGCTTGCCGCGTGCTAAATCCCAGCCTCCCCTCCACCCCCCACCACCTCCAGCCTGAAAAATCCAGGCCTGGCTTTTACATGGAGACTACAAAGTCTGGGAAACGATCAGGCGTCTTCAGGGAGTCCGCGACCAATCATCGTAGCTGAAGTGCACTGTGTTGTTGAGCGGGGTTCCCTGGGTGATATCAGTAAATCAACTGACTGGTTGTGCACAATTCACTTGATAAAAACTTAGCCGCATTTTCCTAAAGCCACTGTAAAAGTTTGACTCCTAACTAAACATGCGTGTCAGAGCTTGATTTTCTACAAAGCAAGAGAAAGGTGCACCGTTCCCGGCGGCACTGCAATGCCAGGTCGATGCGTGGAGTGAGCGGAGCAAGCTCCCTTTTCAGCTCCCTCTCCTAAAAATGGGTTTAATACGTTATCCCCATATAGGGGACATATCAGATATTAAACTGATAAGAACAGATACTACACTTGATCTTAGCCAAAAGGCCGAGAAGCGATGAGGCCCAAGCGTTTGACGTCCAAATCAAGCTCTTGGTACAACCGTCACTTGTCGCGGTGTCCCGTTTGTAAGCCAGCTTATCGATTGCCGCCACTTAGCAACTCCGCCCATCTGTCTGCCGTGTACTTTTCCCTGCCGCTATACAAAGATGTTTGACCTTTCACCAACTCAAAAGGCTCAGCCATACGGCAAAGCCGGCCAAAAATAGCTTCAACTCATTGCTGTTCCACACCAAAGCCTAGAAATAAAGCATACTAGAAGAACATCTAGCACACATTTCTTCCACAAACAAGCAGCACAGTCGGACAGGAGAGCTCACACTTCATTTTGTCATGGAAAGGCCACGCCCACTTCCCCAATTCCAACGGGAACACGGGGAATTGTCATGACTAAACACGCCACTCTGTAGCGCACGCCAGAGAGCTTCTGCAGAGCAACACTGCCGCTTTGTGGACAGACTGCAAAAGCTGACATGTAACTCCAAATCAACAAAGCCACTTCACAAAACGGAGAGTCTTCAACAGGTTAGCGCATGGGCATTCCTGACACATTGTGTTTTCTTCTACACGCACGCAACAGGGGAGAGCGCGAACGCAGTCCCCCACTACCAGAAATTATGCAGTCGAGATTCCCACATTTGGGGAATTCGCAGGGGTCAGCACAGCCGGAGTGCAATGACTGAGCCTCGCCCTGGGTGAACCACCTTGTTGATCATGGTATCTCCCCTGCCAGGTAAGTATGAGCTGCAGCTGGAAGAGAGCGGGTGGTGGTCACCAGGCACCGCGCTCTGGCTGACGGTGCCTACAATGCATAATCCCACATTTCAGCGCCTTGAGCATCAGCTCCCCTTTGTCTGTTACATTTATGGCTGAAAAGACACAAACACTGCTGCAAATAGGCTGCGGCGTGCGGCAAACGCGCTTTGTTGGATCTACCCATCATGCACTGCTCTGCCAAAAACAAAGGAACACTGTGTGAAATGCCACTAGTCAAGCTGTCTCTTGGGAAAGAAAGCAAAGGCCCACGTGGGACACTTTTCAAAACATTTGACTAAATGAACTAAACACTGACATGAACTACTAACATGTATTGACTCAGCGAAAACCTTGGAGCTGATCTGGACTTTCCTGTGGTTTCCTCTTGTCCTTGTAACAGCAGTAGCTCCTCCCTTCCTTGTCAATAATTGTGCAGAAATATCTGAGGGCTTCTTTCTTCCTAAATCATAAGCAAGTCCTGTCCAGTCCAACTGTTTCTGCTCCTGTTTGACTTCTGAACTTGTCTCTGGCTGTGTGTCCACTTACTGCAGCCTCTGACATCAGACTGTAGAATCTTGATACATCAAAGGCATCAAAGGACAAACACACGCTCACACATACCGGTACTTATATCTTTGTGAGGACACTCTCTGGCATAATGCTTTCCCTCGCCCTAACCTCTCTCTCTCTTAGCATCTCAGACCTATGTCAGTACCAGTGCCTCTGTCAAAGAATACAAAAAAAAAAAAAAAAACACTAGACCTGTACACACATAAAGTCATGTATTCATGTAGTCATCTGTGAATGTGTGTTTGATGAGTGCAAAGTGAAAATGCTGCATGAACCTTGTTTTTGTAAAAGCTTCTCTTGTTTCCTTTGCTTCTTACAACTGTATATTTTTCAAGCATCATCTGTCATATTGAAGAAATAAGTTCATTCAGTAGCGTTATTTCTTTTTTTACTGTCATCATGTACACTTTTCTTGTCTCAAAGACGGCAGCATCCCCACCAAAGCCTAAAAATAAAGTATACAAGCAAAATGACAACATCTAGCACACATTTCTTCCGCAAAGAAAGAGCAAAGTCGGACAGGGGAGCTCCCACTTGTGGCGCTCTATAAAGATGTTTGACTTTTCACCAACTCAAAAGGCTCAGCCATAAGGCCGAGCCAGCCAAAAATAACTTCAACTCATTGGTGTTCCTCTCCACGGAAGTCTTTAGTAAAAGGCGAAAGACTTGTGCGTTATGAAGAGAAACAAGAGTCAGAACAGGCCTGTCTCAGAGAGCAGCTGAGGACCCTAGTCGTCCCAGCTACCACCGTCGCGGTGTGCCTCCCTTGGCTTGCCGCGTGCTAAATCCCAGCCTCCCCTCCATTGCCCCCCCAGCATCTCCAGCCTGAAAAATCCAGGCCTGGCTTTTACATGGAGACTACAAAGTCTGGGAAACGATCAGGCGTCTTCAGGGAGTCCGCGACCAATCATCGTAGCTGAAGTGCGCTGTGTTGTTGAGCGGGGTTCCCTGGGTGATATCAGTAAATCAACTGACTGGTTGTGCACAATTCACTTGATAAAAACTTAGCCGCATTTTCCTTCAGCCACTGTAAAAGTTTGACTCCTAACTAAACATGCGTGTCAGAGCTTGATTTTCTACAAAGCAAGAGAAAGGTGCACCGTTCCCGGCGGCACTGCAATGCCAGGTCGATGCGTGGAGTGAGCGGAGCAAGCTCCCTTTTCAGCTCCCTCTCCTAAAAATGGGTTTAATACGTTATCCCCATATAGGGGACATATCAGATATTAAACTGATAAGAACAGATACTACACTTGATCTTAGCCAAAAGGCCGAGAAGCGATGAGGCCCAAGCGTTTGACATCCAAATCAAGCTCTTGGTACAACCGTCACTTGTCGCGGTGTCCCGTTTGTAAGCCAGCTTATCGATTGCCGCCACTTAGCAACTCCGCCCATCTGTCTGCCGTGTACTTTTCCCTGCCGCTATACAAAGATGTTTGACCTTTCACCAACTCAAAAGGCTCAGCCATACGGCAAAGCCGGCCAAAAATAGCTTCAACTCATTGCTGTTCCACACCAAAGCCTAGAAATAAAGCATACTAGAAGAACATCTAGCACACATTTCGTCCACAAACAAGCAGCAAAGTCGGACAGGAGAGCTCACACTTCATTTTGTCATGGAAAGGCCACGCCCACTTCCCCAATTCCAACGGGAACACGGGGAATTGTCATGACTAAACACGCCACTCTGTAGCGCACGCCAGAGAGCTTCTGCAGAGCAACACTGCCGCTTTGTGGACAGACTGCAAAAGCTGACATGTAACTCCAAATCAACAAAGCCACTTCACAAAACGGAGAGTCTTCAACAGGTTAGCGCATGGGCATTCCTGACACATTGTGTTTTCTTCTACACGCACGCAACAGGGGAGAGCGCGAACGCAGTCCCCCACTACCAGAAATTATGCAGTCGAGATTCCCACATTTGGGGAATTCGCAGGGGTCAGCACAGCCGGAGTGCAATGACTGAGCCTCGCCCTGGGTGAACCACCTTGTTGATCATGGTATCTCCCCTGCCAGGTAAGTATGAGCTGCAGCTGGAAGAGAGCGGGTGGTGGTCACCAGGCACCGCGCTCTGGCTGACGGTGCCTACAATGCATAATCCCACATTTCAGCGCCTTGAGCATCAGCTCCCCTTTGTCTGTTACATTTATGGCTGAAAAGACACAAACACTGCTGCAAATAGGCTGCGGCGTGCGGCAAACGCGCTTTGTTGGATCTACCCATCATGCACTGCTCTGCCAAAAACAAAGGAACACTGTGTGAAATGCCACTAGTCAAGCTGTCTCTTGGGAAAGAAAGCAAAGGCCCACGTGGGACACTTTTCAAAACATTTGACTAAATGAACTAAACACTGACATGAACTACTAACATGTATTGACTCAGCGAAAACCTTGGAGCTGACCTGGACTTTCCTGTGGTTTCCTCTTGTCCTTGTAACAGCAGTAGCTCCTCCCTTCCTTGTCAATAATTGTGCAGAAATATCTGAGGGCTTCTTTCTTCCTAAATCATAAGCAAGTCCTGTCCAGTCCAACTGTTTCTGCTCCTGTTTGACTTCTGAACTTGTCTCTGGCTGTGTGTCCACTTACTGCAGCCTCTGACATCAGACTGTAGAATCTTGATACATCAAAGGCATCAAAGGACAAACACACGCTCACACATACCGGTACTTATATCTTTGTGAGGACACTCTCTGGCATAATGCTTTCCCTCGCCCTAACCTCTCTCTCTCTTAGCATCTCAGACCTATGTCAGTACCAGTGCCTCTGTCAAAGAATACAAAAAAAAAAAAAAAAACACTAGACCTGTACACACATAAAGTCATGTATTCATGTAGTCATCTGTGAATGTGTGTTTGATGAGTGCAAAGTGAAAATGCTGCATGAACCTTGTTTTTGTAAAAGCTTCTCTTGTTTCCTTTGCTTCTTACAACTGTATATTTTTCAAGCATCATCTGTCATATTGAAGAAATAAGTTCATTCAGTAGCGTTATTTCTTTTTTTACTGTCATCATGTACACTTTTCTTGTCTCAAAGACGGCAGCATCCCCACCAAAGCCTAAAAATAAAGTATACCAGCGAAATGACAACATCTAGCACACATTTCTTCCGCAAAGAAAGAGCAAAGTCGGACAGGGGAGCTCCCACTTGTGGCGCTCTATAAAGATGTTTGACTTTTCACCAACTCAAAAGGCTCAGCCATAAGGCCGAGCCAGCCAAAAATAACTTCAACTCATTGGTGTTCCTCTCCACGGAAGTCTTTAGTAAAAGGCGAAAGACTTGTGCGTTATGAAGAGAAACAAGAGTCAGAACAGGCCTGTCTCAGAGAGCAGCTGAGGACCCTAGTCGTCCCAGCTACCACCGTCGCGGTGCGCCTCCCTTGGCTTGCCGCGTGCTAAATCCCAGCCTCCCCTCCACCCCCCACCACCTCCAGCCTGAAAAATCCAGGCCTGGCTTTTACATGGAGACTACAAAGTCTGGGAAACGATCAGGCGTCTTCAGGGAGTCCGCGACCAATCATCGTAGCTGAAGTGCACTGTGTTGTTGAGCGGGGTTCCCTGGGTGATATCAGTAAATCAACTGACTGGTTGTGCACAATTCACTTGATAAAAACTTAGCCGCATTTTCCTTCAGCCACTGTAAAAGTTTGACTCCTAACTAAACATGCGTGTCAGAGCTTGATTTTCTACAAAGCAAGAGAAAGGTGCACCGTTCCCGGCGGCACTGCAATGCCAGGTCGATGCGTGGAGTGAGCGGAGCAAGCTCCCTTTTCAGCTCCCTCTCCTAAAAATGGGTTTAATACGTTATCCCCATATAGGGGACATATCAGATATTAAACTGATAAGAACAGATACTACACTTGATCTTAGCCAAAAGGCCGAGAAGCGATGAGGCCCAAGCGTTTGACGTCCAAATCAAGCTCTTGGTACAACCGTCACTTGTCGCGGTGTCCCGTTTGTAAGCCAGCTTATCGATTGCCGCCACTTAGCAACTCCGCCCATCTGTCTGCCGTGTACTTTTCCCTGCCGCTATACAAAGATGTTTGACCTTTCACCAACTCAAAAGGCTCAGCCATACGGCAAAGCCGGCCAAAAATAGCTTCAACTCATTGCTGTTCCACACCAAAGCCTAGAAATAAAGCATACTAGAAGAACATCTAGCACACATTTCTTCCACAAACAAGCAGCACAGTCGGACAGGAGAGCTCACACTTCATTTTGTCATGGAAAGGCCACGCCCACTTCCCCAATTCCAACGGGAACACGGGGAATTGTCATGACTAAACACGCCACTCTGTAGCGCACGCCAGAGAGCTTCTGCAGAGCAACACTGCCGCTTTGTGGACAGACTGCAAAAGCTGACATGTAACTCCAAATCAACAAAGCCACTTCACAAAACGGAGAGTCTTCAACAGGTTAGCGCATGGGCATTCCTGACACATTGTGTTTTCTTCTACACGCACGCAACAGGGGAGAGCGCGAACGCAGTCCCCCACTACCAGAAATTATGCAGTCGAGATTCCCACATTTGGGGAATTCGCAGGGGTCAGCACAGCCGGAGTGCAATGACTGAGCCTCGCCCTGGGTGAACCACCTTGTTGATCATGGTATCTCCCCTGCCAGGTAAGTATGAGCTGCAGCTGGAAGAGAGCGGGTGGTGGTCACCAGGCACCGCGCTCTGGCTGACGGTGCCTACAATGCATAATCCCACATTTCAGCGCCTTGAGCATCAGCTCCCCTTTGTCTGTTACATTTATGGCTGAAAAGACACAAACACTGCTGCAAATAGGCTGCGGCGTGCGGCAAACGCGCTTTGTTGGATCTACCCATCATGCACTGCTCTGCCAAAAACAAAGGAACACTGTGTGAAATGCCACTAGTCAAGCTGTCTCTTGGGAAAGAAAGCAAAGGCCCACGTGGGACACTTTTCAAAACATTTGACTAAATGAACTAAACACTGACATGAACTACTAACATGTATTGACTCAGCGAAAACCTTGGAGCTGATCTGGACTTTCCTGTGGTTTCCTCTTGTCCTTGTAACAGCAGTAGCTCCTCCCTTCCTTGTCAATAATTGTGCAGAAATATCTGAGGGCTTCTTTCTTCCTAAATCATAAGCAAGTCCTGTCCAGTCCAACTGTTTCTGCTCCTGTTTGACTTCTGAACTTGTCTCTGGCTGTGTGTCCACTTACTGCAGCCTCTGACATCAGACTGTAGAATCTTGATACATCAAAGGCATCAAAGGACAAACACACGCTCACACATACCGGTACTTATATCTTTGTGAGGACACTCTCTGGCATAATGCTTTCCCTCGCCCTAACCTCTCTCTCTCTTAGCATCTCAGACCTATGTCAGTACCAGTGCCTCTGTCAAAGAATACAAAAAAAAAAAAAACACTAGACCTGTACACACATAAAGTCATGTATTCATGTAGTCATCTGTGAATGTGTGTTTGATGAGTGCAAAGTGAAAATGCTGCATGAACCTTGTTTTTGTAAAAGCTTCTCTTGTTTCCTTTGCTTCTTACAACTGTATATTTTTCAAGCATCATCTGTCATATTGAAGAAATAAGTTCATTCAGTAGCGTTATTTCTTTTTTTACTGTCATCATGTACACTTTTCTTGTCTCAAAGACGGCAGCATCCCCACCAAAGCCTAAAAATAAAGTATACAAGCAAAATGACAACATCTAGCACACATTTCTTCCGCAAAGAAAGAGCAAAGTCGGACAGGGGAGCTCCCACTTGTGGCGCTCTATAAAGATGTTTGACTTTTCACCAACTCAAAAGGCTCAGCCATAAGGCCGAGCCAGCCAAAAATAACTTCAACTCATTGGTGTTCCTCTCCACGGAAGTCTTTAGTAAAAGGCGAAAGACTTGTGCGTTATGAAGAGAAACAAGAGTCAGAACAGGCCTGTCTCAGAGAGCAGCTGAGGACCCTAGTCGTCCCAGCTACCACCGTCGCGGTGTGCCTCCCTTGGCTTGCCGCGTGCTAAATCCCAGCCTCCCCTCCATTGCCCCCCCAGCATCTCCAGCCTGAAAAATCCAGGCCTGGCTTTTACATGGAGACTACAAAGTCTGGGAAACGATCAGGCGTCTTCAGGGAGTCCGCGACCAATCATCGTAGCTGAAGTGCACTGTGTTGTTGAGCGGGGTTCCCTGGGTGATATCAGTAAATCAACTGACTGGTTGTGCACAATTCACTTGATAAAAACTTAGCCGCATTTTCCTTCAGCCACTGTAAAAGTTTGACTCCTAACTAAACATGCGTGTCAGAGCTTGATTTTCTACAAAGCAAGAGAAAGGTGCACCGTTCCCGGCGGCACTGCAATGCCAGGTCGATGCGTGGAGTGAGCGGAGCAAGCTCCCTTTTCAGCTCCCTCTCCTAAAAATGGGTTTAATACGTTATCCCCATATAGGGGACATATCAGATATTAAACTGATAAGAACAGATACTACACTTGATCTTAGCCAAAAGGCCGAGAAGCGATGAGGCCCAAGCGTTTGACGTCCAAATCAAGCTCTTGGTACAACCGTCACTTGTCGCGGTGTCCCGTTTGTAAGCCAGCTTATCGATTGCCGCCACTTAGCAACTCCGCCCATCTGTCTGCCGTGTACTTTTCCCTGCCGCTATACAAAGATGTTTGACCTTTCACCAACTCAAAAGGCTCAGCCATACGGCAAAGCCGGCCAAAAATAGCTTCAACTCATTGCTGTTCCACACCAAAGCCTAGAAATAAAGCATACTAGAAGAACATCTAGCACACATTTCGTCCACAAACAAGCAGCAAAGTCGGACAGGAGAGCTCACACTTCATTTTGTCATGGAAAGGCCACGCCCACTTCCCCAATTCCAACGGGAACACGGGGAATTGTCATGACTAAACACGCCACTCTGTAGCGCACGCCAGAGAGCTTCTGCAGAGCAACACTGCCGCTTTGTGGACAGACTGCAAAAGCTGACATGTAACTCCAAATCAACAAAGCCACTTCACAAAACGGAGAGTCTTCAACAGGTTAGCGCATGGGCATTCCTGACACATTGTGTTTTCTTCTACACGCACGCAACAGGGGAGAGCGCGAACGCAGTCCCCCACTACCAGAAATTATGCAGTCGAGATTCCCACATTTGGGGAATTCGCAGGGGTCAGCACAGCCGGAGTGCAATGACTGAGCCTCGCCCTGGGTGAACCACCTTGTTGATCATGGTATCTCCCCTGCCAGGTAAGTATGAGCTGCAGCTGGAAGAGAGCGGGTGGTGGTCACCAGGCACCGCGCTCTGGCTGACGGTGCCTACAATGCATAATCCCACATTTCAGCGCCTTGAGCATCAGCTCCCCTTTGTCTGTTACATTTATGGCTGAAAAGACACAAACACTGCTGCAAATAGGCTGCGGCGTGCGGCAAACGCGCTTTGTTGGATCTACCCATCATGCACTGCTCTGCCAAAAACAAAGGAACACTGTGTGAAATGCCACTAGTCAAGCTGTCTCTTGGGAAAGAAAGCAAAGGCCCACGTGGGACACTTTTCAAAACATTTGACTAAATGAACTAAACACTGACATGAACTACTAACATGTATTGACTCAGCGAAAACCTTGGAGCTGACCTGGACTTTCCTGTGGTTTCCTCTTGTCCTTGTAACAGCAGTAGCTCCTCCCTTCCTTGTCAATAATTGTGCAGAAATATCTGAGGGCTTCTTTCTTCCTAAATCATAAGCAAGTCCTGTCCAGTCCAACTGTTTCTGCTCCTGTTTGACTTCTGAACTTGTCTCTGGCTGTGTGTCCACTTACTGCAGCCTCTGACATCAGACTGTAGAATCTTGATACATCAAAGGCATCAAAGGACAAACACACGCTCACACATACCGGTACTTATATCTTTGTGAGGACACTCTCTGGCATAATGCTTTCCCTCGCCCTAACCTCTCTCTCTCTTAGCATCTCAGACCTATGTCAGTAGCAGTGCCTCTGTCAAAGAATACAAAAAAAAAAAAAACACTAGACCTGTACACACATAAAGTCATGTATTCATGTAGTCATCTGTGAATGTGTGTTTGATGAGTGCAAAGTGAAAATGCTGCATGAACCTTGTTTTTGTAAAAGCTTCTCTTGTTTCCTTTGCTTCTTACAACTGTATATTTTTCAAGCATCATCTGTCATATTGAAGAAATAAGTTCATTCAGTAGCGTTATTTCTTTTTTTACTGTCATCATGTACACTTTTCTTGTCTCAAAGACGGCAGCATCCCCACCAAAGCCTAAAAATAAAGTATACCAGCGAAATGACAACATCTAGCACACATTTCTTCCGCAAAGAAAGAGCAAAGTCGGACAGGGGAGCTCCCACTTGTGGCGCTCTATAAAGATGTTTGACTTTTCACCAACTCAAAAGGCTCAGCCATAAGGCCGAGCCAGCCAAAAATAACTTCAACTCATTGGTGTTCCTCTCCACGGAAGTCTTTAGTAAAAGGCGAAAGACTTGTGCGTTATGAAGAGAAACAAGAGTCAGAACAGGCCTGTCTCAGAGAGCAGCTGAGGACCCTAGTCGTCCCAGCTACCACCGTCGCGGTGCGCCTCCCTTGGCTTGCCGCGTGCTAAATCCCAGCCTCCCCTCCATTGCCCCCCCAGCATCTCCAGCCTGAAAAATCCAGGCCTGGCTTTTACATGGAGACTACAAAGTCTGGGAAACGATCAGGCGTCTTCAGGGAGTCCGCGACCAATCATCGTAGCTGAAGTGCACTGTGTTGTTGAGCGGGGTTCCCTGGGTGATATCAGTAAATCAACTGACTGGTTGTGCACAATTCACTTGATAAAAACTTAGCCGCATTTTCCTTCAGCCACTGTAAAAGTTTGACTCCTAACTAAACATGCGTGTCAGAGCTTGATTTTCTACAAAGCAAGAGAAAGGTGCACCGTTCCCGGCGGCACTGCAATGCCAGGTCGATGCGTGGAGTGAGCGGAGCAAGCTCCCTTTTCAGCTCCCTCTCCTAAAAATGGGTTTAATACGTTATCCCCATATAGGGGACATATCAGATATTAAACTGATAAGAACAGATACTACACTTGATCTTAGCCAAAAGGCCGAGAAGCGATGAGGCCCAAGCGTTTGACGTCCAAATCAAGCTCTTGGTACAACCGTCACTTGTCGCGGTGTCCCGTTTGTAAGCCAGCTTATCGATTGCCGCCACTTAGCAACTCCGCCCATCTGTCTGCCGTGTACTTTTCCCTGCCGCTATACAAAGATGTTTGACCTTTCACCAACTCAAAAGGCTCAGCCATACGGCAAAGCCGGCCAAAAATAGCTTCAACTCATTGCTGTTCCACACCAAAGCCTAGAAATAAAGCATACTAGAAGAACATCTAGCACACATTTCTTCCACAAACAAGCAGCACAGTCGGACAGGAGAGCTCACACTTCATTTTGTCATGGAAAGGCCACGCCCACTTCCCCAATTCCAACGGGAACACGGGGAATTGTCATGACTAAACACGCCACTCTGTAGCGCACGCCAGAGAGCTTCTGCAGAGCAACACTGCCGCTTTGTGGACAGACTGCAAAAGCTGACATGTAACTCCAAATCAACAAAGCCACTTCACAAAACGGAGAGTCTTCAACAGGTTAGCGCATGGGCATTCCTGACACATTGTGTTTTCTTCTACACGCACGCAACAGGGGAGAGCGCGAACGCAGTCCCCCACTACCAGAAATTATGCAGTCGAGATTCCCACATTTGGGGAATTCGCAGGGGTCAGCACAGCCGGAGTGCAATGACTGAGCCTCGCCCTGGGTGAACCACCTTGTTGATCATGGTATCTCCCCTGCCAGGTAAGTATGAGCTGCAGCTGGAAGAGAGCGGGTGCTGGTCACCAGGCACAGCGCTCTGGCTGACGGTGCCTACAATGCATAATCCCACATTTCAGCGCCTTGAGCATCAGCTCCCCTTTGTCTGTTACATTTATGGCTGAAAAGACACAAACACTGCTGCAAATAGGCTGCGGCGTGCGGCAAACGCGCTTTGTTGGATCTACCCATCATGCACTGCTCTGCCAAAAACAAAGGAACACTGTGTGAAATGCCACTAGTCAAGCTGTCTCTTGGGAAAGAAAGCAAAGGCCCACGTGGGACACTTTTCAAAACATTTGACTAAATGAACTAAACACTGACATGAACTACTAACATGTATTGACTCAGCGAAAACCTTGGAGCTGATCTGGACTTTCCTGTGGTTTCCTCTTGTCCTTGTAACAGCACTAGCTCCTCCCTTCCTTGTCAATAATTGTGCAGAAATATCTGAGGGCTTCTTTCTTCCTAAATCATAAGCAAGTCCTGTCCAGTCCAACTGTTTCTGCTCCTGTTTGACTTCTGAACTTGTCTCTGGCTGTGTGTCCACTTACTGCAGCCTCTGACATCAGACTGTAGAATCTTGATACATCAAAGGCATCAAAGGACAAACACACGCTCACACATACCGGTACTTATATCTTTGTGAGGACACTCTCTGGCATAATGCTTTCCCTCGCCCTAACCTCTCTCTCTCTTAGCATCTCAGACCTATGTCAGTACCAGTGCCTCTGTCAAAGAATACAAAAAAAAAAAAAAAAAACACTAGACCTGTACACACATAAAGTCATGTATTCATGTAGTCATCTGTGAATGTGTGTTTGATGAGTGCAAAGTGAAAATGCTGCATGAACCTTGTTTTTGTAAAAGCTTCTCTTGTTTCCTTTGCTTCTTACAACTGTATATTTTTCAAGCATCATCTGTCATATTGAAGAAATAAGTTCATTCAGTAGCGTTATTTCTTTTTTTACTGTCATCATGTACACTTTTCTTGTCTCAAAGACGGCAGCATCCCCACCAAAGCCTAAAAATAAAGTATACCAGCGAAATGACAACATCTAGCACACATTTCTTCCGCAAAGAAAGAGCAAAGTCGGACAGGGGAGCTCCCACTTGTGGCGCTCTATAAAGATGTTTGACTTTTCACCAACTCAAAAGGCTCAGCCATAAGGCCGAGCCAGCCAAAAATAACTTCAACTCATTGGTGTTCCTCTCCACGGAAGTCTTTAGTAAAAGGCGAAAGACTTGTGCGTTATGAAGAGAAACAAGAGTCAGAACAGGCCTGTCTCAGAGAGCAGCTGAGGACCCTAGTCGTCCCAGCTACCACCGTCGCGGTGCGCCTCCCTTGGCTTGCCGCGTGCTAAATCCCAGCCTCCCCTCCATTGCCCCCCCAGCATCTCCAGCCTGAAAAATCCAGGCCTGGCTTTTACATGGAGACTACAAAGTCTGGGAAACGATCAGGCGTCTTCAGGGAGTCCGCGACCAATCATCGTAGCTGAAGTGCACTGTGTTGTTGAGCGGGGTTCCCTGGGTGATATCAGTAAATCAACTGACTGGTTGTGCACAATTCACTTGATAAAAACTTAGCCGCATTTTCCTTCAGCCACTGTAAAAGTTTGACTCCTAACTAAACATGCGTGTCAGAGCTTGATTTTCTACAAAGCAAGAGAAAGGTGCACCGTTCCCGGCGGCACTGCAATGCCAGGTCGATGCGTGGAGTGAGCGGAGCAAGCTCCCTTTTCAGCTCCCTCTCCTAAAAATGGGTTTAATACGTTATCCCCATATAGGGGACATATCAGATATTAAACTGATAAGAACAGATACTACACTTGATCTTAGCCAAAAGGCCGAGAAGCGATGAGGCCCAAGCGTTTGACGTCCAAATCAAGCTCTTGGTACAACCGTCACTTGTCGCGGTGTCCCGTTTGTAAGCCAGCTTATCGATTGCCGCCACTTAGCAACTCCGCCCATCTGTCTGCCGTGTACTTTTCCCTGCCGCTATACAAAGATGTTTGACCTTTCACCAACTCAAAAGGCTCAGCCATACGGCAAAGCCGGCCAAAAATAGCTTCAACTCATTGCTGTTCCACACCAAAGCCTAGAAATAAAGCATACTAGAAGAACATCTAGCACACATTTCGTCCACAAACAAGCAGCAAAGTCGGACAGGAGAGCTCACACTTCATTTTGTCATGGAAAGGCCACGCCCACTTCCCCAATTCCAACGGGAACACGGGGAATTGTCATGACTAAACACGCCACTCTGTAGCGCACGCCAGAGAGCTTCTGCAGAGCAACACTGCCGCTTTGTGGACAGACTGCAAAAGCTGACATGTAACTCCAAATCAACAAAGCCACTTCACAAAACGGAGAGTCTTCAACAGGTTAGCGCATGGGCATTCCTGACACATTGTGTTTTCTTCTACACGCACGCAACAGGGGAGAGCGCGAACGCAGTCCCCCACTACCAGAAATTATGCAGTCGAGATTCCCACATTTGGGGAATTCGCAGGGGTCAGCACAGCCGGAGTGCAATGACTGAGCCTCGCCCTGGGTGAACCACCTTGTTGATCATGGTATCTCCCCTGCCAGGTAAGTATGAGCTGCAGCTGGAAGAGAGCGGGTGGTGGTCACCAGGCACCGCGCTCTGGCTGACGGTGCCTACAATGCATAATCCCACATTTCAGCGCCTTGAGCATCAGCTCCCCTTTGTCTGTTACATTTATGGCTGAAAAGACACAAACACTGCTGCAAATAGGCTGCGGCGTGCGGCAAACGCGCTTTGTTGGATCTACCCATCATGCACTGCTCTGCCAAAAACAAAGGAACACTGTGTGAAATGCCACTAGTCAAGCTGTCTCTTGGGAAAGAAAGCAAAGGCCCACGTGGGACACTTTTCAAAACATTTGACTAAATGAACTAAACACTGACATGAACTACTAACATGTATTGACTCAGCGAAAACCTTGGAGCTGATCTGGACTTTCCTGTGGTTTCCTCTTGTCCTTGTAACAGCACTAGCTCCTCCCTTCCTTGTCAATAATTGTGCAGAAATATCTGAGGGCTTCTTTCTTCCTAAATCATAAGCAAGTCCTGTCCAGTCCAACTGTTTCTGCTCCTGTTTGACTTCTGAACTTGTCTCTGGCTGTGTGTCCACTTACTGCAGCCTCTGACATCAGACTGTAGAATCTTGATACATCAAAGGCATCAAAGGACAAACACACGCTCACACATACCGGTACTTATATCTTTGTGAGGACACTCTCTGGCATAATGCTTTCCCTCGCCCTAACCTCTCTCTCTCTTAGCATCTCAGACCTATGTCAGTAGCAGTGCCTCTGTCAAAGAATACAAAAAAAAAAAAAAAAAACACTAGACCTGTACACACATAAAGTCATGTATTCATGTAGTCATCTGTGAATGTGTGTTTGATGAGTGCAAAGTGAAAATGCTGCATGAACCTTGTTTTTGTAAAAGCTTCTCTTGTTTCCTTTGCTTCTTACAACTGTATATTTTTCAAGCATCATCTGTCATATTGAAGAAATAAGTTCATTCAGTAGCGTTATTTCTTTTTTTACTGTCATCATGTACACTTTTCTTGTCTCAAAGACGGCAGCATCCCCACCAAAGCCTAAAAATAAAGTATACCAGCGAAATGACAACATCTAGCACACATTTCTTCCGCAAAGAAAGAGCAAAGTCGGACAGGGGAGCTCCCACTTGTGGCGCTCTATAAAGATGTTTGACTTTTCACCAACTCAAAAGGCTCAGCCATAAGGCCGAGCCAGCCAAAAATAACTTCAACTCATTGGTGTTCCTCTCCACGGAAGTCTTTAGTAAAAGGCGAAAGACTTGTGCGTTATGAAGAGAAACAAGAGTCAGAACAGGCCTGTCTCAGAGAGCAGCTGAGGACCCTAGTCGTCCCAGCTACCACCGTCGCGGTGCGCCTCCCTTGGCTTGCCGCGTGCTAAATCCCAGCCTCCCCTCCATTGCCCCCCCAGCATCTCCAGCCTGAAAAATCCAGGCCTGGCTTTTACATGGAGACTACAAAGTCTGGGAAACGATCAGGCGTCTTCAGGGAGTCCGCGACCAATCATCGTAGCTGAAGTGCACTGTGTTGTTGAGCGGGGTTCCCTGGGTGATATCAGTAAATCAACTGACTGGTTGTGCACAATTCACTTGATAAAAACTTAGCCGCATTTTCCTTCAGCCACTGTAAAAGTTTGACTCCTAACTAAACATGCGTGTCAGAGCTTGATTTTCTACAAAGCAAGAGAAAGGTGCACCGTTCCCGGCGGCACTGCAATGCCAGGTCGATGCGTGGAGTGAGCGGAGCAAGCTCCCTTTTCAGCTCCCTCTCCTAAAAATGGGTTTAATACGTTATCCCCATATAGGGGACATATCAGATATTAAACTGATAAGAACAGATACTACACTTGATCTTAGCCAAAAGGCCGAGAAGCGATGAGGCCCAAGCGTTTGACGTCCAAATCAAGCTCTTGGTACAACCGTCACTTGTCGCGGTGTCCCGTTTGTAAGCCAGCTTATCGATTGCCGCCACTTAGCAACTCCGCCCATCTGTCTGCCGTGTACTTTTCCCTGCCGCTATACAAAGATGTTTGACCTTTCACCAACTCAAAAGGCTCAGCCATACGGCAAAGCCGGCCAAAAATAGCTTCAACTCATTGCTGTTCCACACCAAAGCCTAGAAATAAAGCATACTAGAAGAACATCTAGCACACATTTCGTCCACAAACAAGCAGCAAAGTCGGACAGGAGAGCTCACACTTCATTTTGTCATGGAAAGGCCACGCCCACTTCCCCAATTCCAACGGGAACACGGGGAATTGTCATGACTAAACACGCCACTCTGTAGCGCACGCCAGAGAGCTTCTGCAGAGCAACACTGCCGCTTTGTGGACAGACTGCAAAAGCTGACATGTAACTCCAAATCAACAAAGCCACTTCACAAAACGGAGAGTCTTCAACAGGTTAGCGCATGGGCATTCCTGACACATTGTGTTTTCTTCTACACGCACGCAACAGGGGAGAGCGCGAACGCAGTCCCCCACTACCAGAAATTATGCAGTCGAGATTCCCACATTTGGGGAATTCGCAGGGGTCAGCACAGCCGGAGTGCAATGACTGAGCCTCGCCCTGGGTGAACCACCTTGTTGATCATGGTATCTCCCCTGCCAGGTAAGTATGAGCTGCAGCTGGAAGAGAGCGGGTGGTGGTCACCAGGCACCGCGCTCTGGCTGACGGTGCCTACAATGCATAATCCCACATTTCAGCGCCTTGAGCATCAGCTCCCCTTTGTCTGTTACATTTATGGCTGAAAAGACACAAACACTGCTGCAAATAGGCTGCGGCGTGCGGCAAACGCGCTTTGTTGGATCTACCCATCATGCACTGCTCTGCCAAAAACAAAGGAACACTGTGTGAAATGCCACTAGTCAAGCTGTCTCTTGGGAAAGAAAGCAAAGGCCCACGTGGGACACTTTTCAAAACATTTGACTAAATGAACTAAACACTGACATGAACTACTAACATGTATTGACTCAGCGAAAACCTTGGAGCTGACCTGGACTTTCCTGTGGTTTCCTCTTGTCCTTGTAACAGCAGTAGCTCCTCCCTTCCTTGTCAATAATTGTGCAGAAATATCTGAGGGCTTCTTTCTTCCTAAATCATAAGCAAGTCCTGTCCAGTCCAACTGTTTCTGCTCCTGTTTGACTTCTGAACTTGTCTCTGGCTGTGTGTCCACTTACTGCAGCCTCTGACATCAGACTGTAGAATCTTGATACATCAAAGGCATCAAAGGACAAACACACGCTCACACATACCGGTACTTATATCTTTGTGAGGACACTCTCTGGCATAATGCTTTCCCTCGCCCTAACCTCTCTCTCTCTTAGCATCTCAGACCTATGTCAGTAGCAGTGCCTCTGTCAAAGAATACAAAAAAAAAAAAAACACTAGACCTGTACACACATAAAGTCATGTATTCATGTAGTCATCTGTGAATGTGTGTTTGATGAGTGCAAAGTGAAAATGCTGCATGAACCTTGTTTTTGTAAAAGCTTCTCTTGTTTCCTTTGCTTCTTACAACTGTATATTTTTCAAGCATCATCTGTCATATTGAAGAAATAAGTTCATTCAGTAGCGTTATTTCTTTTTTTACTGTCATCATGTACACTTTTCTTGTCTCAAAGACGGCAGCATCCCCACCAAAGCCTAAAAATAAAGTATACCAGCGAAATGACAACATCTAGCACACATTTCTTCCGCAAAGAAAGAGCAAAGTCGGGCAGGGGAGCTCCCACTTGTGGCGCTCTATAAAGATGTTTGACTTTTCACCAACTCAAAAGGCTCAGCCATAAGGCCGAGCCAGCCAAAAATAACTTCAACTCATTGGTGTTCCTCTCCACGGAAGTCTTTAGTAAAAGGCGAAAGACTTGTGCGTTATGAAGAGAAACAAGAGTCAGAACAGGCCTGTCTCAGAGAGCAGCTGAGGACCCTAGTCGTCCCAGCTACCACCGTCGCGGTGCGCCTCCCTTGGCTTGCCGCGTGCTAAATCCCAGCCTCCCCTCCACGCCCCACCACCTCCAGCCTGAAAAATCCAGGCCTGGCTTTTACATGGAGACTACAAAGTCTGGGAAACGATCAGGCGTCTTCAGGGAGTCCGCGACCAATCATCGTAGCTGAAGTGCACTGTGTTGTTGAGCGGGGTTCCCTGGGTGATATCAGTAAATCAACTGACTGGTTGTGCACAATTCACTTGATCAAAACTTAGCCGCATTTTCCTTCAGCCACTGTAAAAGTTTGACTCCTAACTAAACATGCGTGTCAGAGCTTGATTTTCTACAAAGCAAGAGAAAGGTGCACCGTTCCCGGCGGCACTGCAATGCCAGGTCGATGCGTGGAGTGAGCGGAGCAAGCTCCCTTTTCAGCTCCCTCTCCTAAAAATGGGTTTAATACGTTATCCCCATATAGGGGACATATCAGATATTAAACTGATAAGAACAGATACTACACTTGATCTTAGCCAAAAGGCCGAGAAGCGATGAGGCCCAAGCGTTTGACGTCCAAATCAAGCTCTTGGTACAACCGTCACTTGTCGCGGTGTCCCGTTTGTAAGCCAGCTTATCGATTGCCGCCACTTAGCAACTCCGCCCATCTGTCTGCCGTGTACTTTTCCCTGCCGCTATACAAAGATGTTTGACCTTTCACCAACTCAAAAGGCTCAGCCATACGGCAAAGCCGGCCAAAAATAGCTTCAACTCATTGCTGTTCCACACCAAAGCCTAGAAATAAAGCATACTAGAACAACATCTAGCACACATTTCTTCCACAAACAAGCAGCACAGTCGGACAGGAGAGCTCACACTTCATTTTGTCATGGAAAGGCCACGCCCACTTCCCCAATTCCAACGGGAACACGGGGAATTGTCATGACTAAACACGCCACTCTGTAGCGCACGCCAGAGAGCTTCTGCAGAGCAACACTGCCGCTTTGTGGACAGACTGCAAAAGCTGACATGTAACTCCAAATCAACAAAGCCACTTCACAAAACGGAGAGTCTTCAACAGGTTAGCGCATGGGCATTCCTGACACATTGTGTTTTCTTCTACACGCACGCAACAGGGGAGAGCGCGAACGCAGTCCCCCACTACCAGAAATTATGCAGTCGAGATTCCCACATTTGGGGAATTCGCAGGGGTCAGCACAGCCGGAGTGCAATGACTGAGCCTCGCCCTGGGTGAACCACCTTGTTGATCATGGTATCTCCCCTGCCAGGTAAGTATGAGCTGCAGCTGGAAGAGAGCGGGTGGTGGTCACCAGGCACCGCGCTCTGGCTGACGGTGCCTACAATGCATAATCCCACATTTCAGCGCCTTGAGCATCAGCTCCCCTTTGTCTGTTACATTTATGGCTGAAAAGACACAAACACTGCTGCAAATAGGCTGCGGCGTGCGGCAAACGCGCTTTGTTGGATCTACCCATCATGCACTGCTCTGCCAAAAACAAAGGAACACTGTGTGAAATGCCACTAGTCAAGCTGTCTCTTGGGAAAGAAAGCAAAGGCCCACGTGGGACACTTTTCAAAACATTTGACTAAATGAACTAAACACTGACATGAACTACTAACATGTATTGACTCAGCGAAAACCTTGGAGCTGACCTGGACTTTCCTGTGGTTTCCTCTTGTCCTTGTAACAGCAGTAGCTCCTCCCTTCCTTGTCAATAATTGTGCAGAAATATCTGAGGGCTTCTTTCTTCCTAAATCATAAGCAAGTCCTGTCCAGTCCAACTGTTTCTGCTCCTGTTTGACTTCTGAACTTGTCTCTGGCTGTGTGTCCACTTACTGCAGCCTCTGACATCAGACTGTAGAATCTTGATACATCAAAGGCATCAAAGGACAAACACACGCTCACACATACCGGTACTTATATCTTTGTGAGGACACTCTCTGGCATAATGCTTTCCCTCGCCCTAACCTCTCTCTCTCTTAGCATCTCAGACCTATGTCAGTACCAGTGCCTCTGTCAAAGAATACAAAAAAAAAAAAAAAAACACTAGACCTGTACACACATAAAGTCATGTATTCATGTAGTCATCTGTGAATGTGTGTTTGATGAGTGCAAAGTGAAAATGCTGCATGAACCTTGTTTTTGTAAAAGCTTCTCTTGTTTCCTTTGCTTCTTACAACTGTATATTTTTCAAGCATCATCTGTCATATTGAAGAAATAAGTTCATTCAGTAGCGTTATTTCTTTTTTTACTGTCATCATGTACACTTTTCTTGTCTCAAAGACGGCAGCATCCCCACCAAAGCCTAAAAATAAAGTATACCAGCGAAATGACAACATCTAGCACACATTTCTTCCGCAAAGAAAGAGCAAAGTCGGACAGGGGAGCTCCCACTTGTGGCGCTCTATAAAGATGTTTGACTTTTCACCAACTCAAAAGGCTCAGCCATAAGGCCGAGCCAGCCAAAAATAACTTCAACTCATTGGTGTTCCTCTCCACGGAAGTCTTTAGTAAAAGGCGAAAGACTTGTGCGTTATGAAGAGAAACAAGAGTCAGAACAGGCCTGTCTCAGAGAGCAGCTGAGGACCCTAGTCGTCCCAGCTACCACCGTCGCGGTGCGCCTCCCTTGGCTTGCCGCGTGCTAAATCCCAGCCTCCCCTCCATTGCCCCCCCAGCATCTCCAGCCTGAAAAATCCAGGCCTGGCTTTTACATGGAGACTACAAAGTCTGGGAAACGATCAGGCGTCTTCAGGGAGTCCGCGACCAATCATCGTAGCTGAAGTGCACTGTGTTGTTGAGCGGGGTTCCCTGGGTGATATCAGTAAATCAACTGACTGGTTGTGCACAATTCACTTGATAAAAACTTAGCCGCATTTTCCTTCAGCCACTGTAAAAGTTTGACTCCTAACTAAACATGCGTGTCAGAGCTTGATTTTCTACAAAGCAAGAGAAAGGTGCACCGTTCCCGGCGGCACTGCAATGCCAGGTCGATGCGTGGAGTGAGCGGAGCAAGCTCCCTTTTCAGCTCCCTCTCCTAAAAATGGGTTTAATACGTTATCCCCATATAGGGGACATATCAGATATTAAACTGATAAGAACAGATACTACACTTGATCTTAGCCAAAAGGCCGAGAAGCGATGAGGCCCAAGCGTTTGACGTCCAAATCAAGCTCTTGGTACAACCGTCACTTGTCGCGGTGTCCCGTTTGTAAGCCAGCTTATCGATTGCCGCCACTTAGCAACTCCGCCCATCTGTCTGCCGTGTACTTTTCCCTGCCGCTATACAAAGATGTTTGACCTTTCACCAACTCAAAAGGCTCAGCCATACGGCAAAGCCGGCCAAAAATAGCTTCAACTCATTGCTGTTCCACACCAAAGCCTAGAAATAAAGCATACTAGAAGAACATCTAGCACACATTTCTTCCACAAACAAGCAGCACAGTCGGACAGGAGAGCTCACACTTCATTTTGTCATGGAAAGGCCACGCCCACTTCCCCAATTCCAACGGGAACACGGGGAATTGTCATGACTAAACACGCCACTCTGTAGCGCACGCCAGAGAGCTTCTGCAGAGCAACACTGCCGCTTTGTGGACAGACTGCAAAAGCTGACATGTAACTCCAAATCAACAAAGCCACTTCACAAAACGGAGAGTCTTCAACAGGTTAGCGCATGGGCATTCCTGACACATTGTGTTTTCTTCTACACGCACGCAACAGGGGAGAGCGCGAACGCAGTCCCCCACTACCAGAAATTATGCAGTCGAGATTCCCACATTTGGGGAATTCGCAGGGGTCAGCACAGCCGGAGTGCAATGACTGAGCCTCGCCCTGGGTGAACCACCTTGTTGATCATGGTATCTCCCCTGCCAGGTAAGTATGAGCTGCAGCTGGAAGAGAGCGGGTGGTGGTCACCAGGCACCGCGCTCTGGCTGACGGTGCCTACAATGCATAATCCCACATTTCAGCGCCTTGAGCATCAGCTCCCCTTTGTCTGTTACATTTATGGCTGAAAAGACACAAACACTGCTGCAAATAGGCTGCGGCGTGCGGCAAACGCGCTTTGTTGGATCTACCCATCATGCACTGCTCTGCCAAAAACAAAGGAACACTGTGTGAAATGCCACTAGTCAAGCTGTCTCTTGGGAAAGAAAGCAAAGGCCCACGTGGGACACTTTTCAAAACATTTGACTAAATGAACTAAACACTGACATGAACTACTAACATGTATTGACTCAGCGAAAACCTTGGAGCTGACCTGGACTTTCCTGTGGTTTCCTCTTGTCCTTGTAACAGCAGTAGCTCCTCCCTTCCTTGTCAATAATTGTGCAGAAATATCTGAGGGCTTCTTTCTTCCTAAATCATAAGCAAGTCCTGTCCAGTCCAACTGTTTCTGCTCCTGTTTGACTTCTGAACTTGTCTCTGGCTGTGTGTCCACTTACTGCAGCCTCTGACATCAGACTGTAGAATCTTGATACATCAAAGGCATCAAAGGACAAACACACGCTCACACATACCGGTACTTATATCTTTGTGAGGACACTCTCTGGCATAATGCTTTCCCTCGCCCTAACCTCTCTCTCTCTTAGCATCTCAGACCTATGTCAGTAGCAGTGCCTCTGTCAAAGAATACAAAAAAAAAAAAAAAAACACTAGACCTGTACACACATAAAGTCATGTATTCATGTAGTCATCTGTGAATGTGTGTTTGATGAGTGCAAAGTGAAAATGCTGCATGAACCTTGTTTTTGTAAAAGCTTCTCTTGTTTCCTTTGCTTCTTACAACTGTATATTTTTCAAGCATCATCTGTCATATTGAAGAAATAAGTTCATTCAGTAGCGTTATTTCTTTTTTTACTGTCATCATGTACACTTTTCTTGTCTCAAAGACGGCAGCATCCCCACCAAAGCCTAAAAATAAAGTATACCAGCGAAATGACAACATCTAGCACACATTTCTTCCGCAAAGAAAGAGCAAAGTCGGACAGGGGAGCTCCCACTTGTGGCGCTCTATAAAGATGTTTGACTTTTCACCAACTCAAAAGGCTCAGCCATAAGGCCGAGCCAGCCAAAAATAACTTCAACTCATTGGTGTTCCTCTCCACGGAAGTCTTTAGTAAAAGGCGAAAGACTTGTGCGTTATGAAGAGAAACAAGAGTCAGAACAGGCCTGTCTCAGAGAGCAGCTGAGGACCCTAGTCGTCCCAGCTACCACCGTCGCGGTGCGCCTCCCTTGGCTTGCCGCGTGCTAAATCCCAGCCTCCCCTCCATTGCCCCCCCAGCATCTCCAGCCTGAAAAATCCAGGCCTGGCTTTTACATGGAGACTACAAAGTCTGGGAAACGATCAGGCGTCTTCAGGGAGTCCGCGACCAATCATCGTAGCTGAAGTGCACTGTGTTGTTGAGCGGGGTTCCCTGGGTGATATCAGTAAATCAACTGACTGGTTGTGCACAATTCACTTGATAAAAACTTAGCCGCATTTTCCTTCAGCCACTGTAAAAGTTTGACTCCTAACTAAACATGCGTGTCAGAGCTTGATTTTCTACAAAGCAAGAGAAAGGTGCACCGTTCCCGGCGGCACTGCAATGCCAGGTCGATGCGTGGAGTGAGCGGAGCAAGCTCCCTTTTCAGCTCCCTCTCCTAAAAATGGGTTTAATACGTTATCCCCATATAGGGGACATATCAGATATTAAACTGATAAGAACAGATACTACACTTGATCTTAGCCAAAAGGCCGAGAAGCGATGAGGCCCAAGCGTTTGACGTCCAAATCAAGCTCTTGGTACAACCGTCACTTGTCGCGGTGTCCCGTTTGTAAGCCAGCTTATCGATTGCCGCCACTTAGCAACTCCGCCCATCTGTCTGCCGTGTACTTTTCCCTGCCGCTATACAAAGATGTTTGACCTTTCACCAACTCAAAAGGCTCAGCCATACGGCAAAGCCGGCCAAAAATAGCTTCAACTCATTGCTGTTCCACACCAAAGCCTAGAAATAAAGCATACTAGAAGAACATCTAGCACACATTTCTTCCACAAACAAGCAGCACAGTCGGACAGGAGAGCTCACACTTCATTTTGTCATGGAAAGGCCACGCCCACTTCCCCAATTCCAACGGGAACACGGGGAATTGTCATGACTAAACACGCCACTCTGTAGCGCACGCCAGAGAGCTTCTGCAGAGCAACACTGCCGCTTTGTGGACAGACTGCAAAAGCTGACATGTAACTCCAAATCAACAAAGCCACTTCACAAAACGGAGAGTCTTCAACAGGTTAGCGCATGGGCATTCCTGACACATTGTGTTTTCTTCTACACGCACGCAACAGGGGAGAGCGCGAACGCAGTCCCCCACTACCAGAAATTATGCAGTCGAGATTCCCACATTTGGGGAATTCGCAGGGGTCAGCACAGCCGGAGTGCAATGACTGAGCCTCGCCCTGGGTGAACCACCTTGTTGATCATGGTATCTCCCCTGCCAGGTAAGTATGAGCTGCAGCTGGAAGAGAGCGGGTGGTGGTCACCAGGCACCGCGCTCTGGCTGACGGTGCCTACAATGCATAATCCCACATTTCAGCGCCTTGAGCATCAGCTCCCCTTTGTCTGTTACATTTATGGCTGAAAAGACACAAACACTGCTGCAAATAGGCTGCGGCGTGCGGCAAACGCGCTTTGTTGGATCTACCCATCATGCACTGCTCTGCCAAAAACAAAGGAACACTGTGTGAAATGCCACTAGTCAAGCTGTCTCTTGGGAAAGAAAGCAAAGGCCCACGTGGGACACTTTTCAAAACATTTGACTAAATGAACTAAACACTGACATGAACTACTAACATGTATTGACTCAGCGAAAACCTTGGAGCTGACCTGGACTTTCCTGTGGTTTCCTCTTGTCCTTGTAACAGCAGTAGCTCCTCCCTTCCTTGTCAATAATTGTGCAGAAATATCTGAGGGCTTCTTTCTTCCTAAATCATAAGCAAGTCCTGTCCAGTCCAACTGTTTCTGCTCCTGTTTGACTTCTGAACTTGTCTCTGGCTGTGTGTCCACTTACTGCAGCCTCTGACATCAGACTGTAGAATCTTGATACATCAAAGGCATCAAAGGACAAACACACGCTCACACATACCGGTACTTATATCTTTGTGAGGACACTCTCTGGCATAATGCTTTCCCTCGCCCTAACCTCTCTCTCTCTTAGCATCTCAGACCTATGTCAGTAGCAGTGCCTCTGTCAAAGAATACAAAAAAAAAAAAAACACTAGACCTGTACACACATAAAGTCATGTATTCATGTAGTCATCTGTGAATGTGTGTTTGATGAGTGCAAAGTGAAAATGCTGCATGAACCTTGTTTTTGTAAAAGCTTCTCTTGTTTCCTTTGCTTCTTACAACTGTATATTTTTCAAGCATCATCTGTCATATTGAAGAAATAAGTTCATTCAGTAGCGTTATTTCTTTTTTTACTGTCATCATGTACACTTTTCTTGTCTCAAAGACGGCAGCATCCCCACCAAAGCCTAAAAATAAAGTATACCAGCGAAATGACAACATCTAGCACACATTTCTTCCGCAAAGAAAGAGCAAAGTCGGACAGGGGAGCTCCCACTTGTGGCGCTCTATAAAGATGTTTGACTTTTCACCAACTCAAAAGGCTCAGCCATAAGGCCGAGCCAGCCAAAAATAACTTCAACTCATTGGTGTTCCTCTCCACGGAAGTCTTTAGTAAAAGGCGAAAGACTTGTGCGTTATGAAGAGAAACAAGAGTCAGAACAGGCCTGTCTCAGAGAGCAGCTGAGGACCCTAGTCGTCCCAGCTACCACCGTCGCGGTGCGCCTCCCTTGGCTTGCCGCGTGCTAAATCCCAGCCTCCCCTCCATTGCCCCCCCAGCATCTCCAGCCTGAAAAATCCAGGCCTGGCTTTTACATGGAGACTACAAAGTCTGGGAAACGATCAGGCGTCTTCAGGGAGTCCGCGACCAATCATCGTAGCTGAAGTGCACTGTGTTGTTGAGCGGGGTTCCCTGGGTGATATCAGTAAATCAACTGACTGGTTGTGCACAATTCACTTGATAAAAACTTAGCCGCATTTTCCTTCAGCCACTGTAAAAGTTTGACTCCTAACTAAACATGCGTGTCAGAGCTTGATTTTCTACAAAGCAAGAGAAAGGTGCACCGTTCCCGGCGGCACTGCAATGCCAGGTCGATGCGTGGAGTGAGCGGAGCAAGCTCCCTTTTCAGCTCCCTCTCCTAAAAATGGGTTTAATACGTTATCCCCATATAGGGGACATATCAGATATTAAACTGATAAGAACAGATACTACACTTGATCTTAGCCAAAAGGCCGAGAAGCGATGAGGCCCAAGCGTTTGACGTCCAAATCAAGCTCTTGGTACAACCGTCACTTGTCGCGGTGTCCCGTTTGTAAGCCAGCTTATCGATTGCCGCCACTTAGCAACTCCGCCCATCTGTCTGCCGTGTACTTTTCCCTGCCGCTATACAAAGATGTTTGACCTTTCACCAACTCAAAAGGCTCAGCCATACGGCAAAGCCGGCCAAAAATAGCTTCAACTCATTGCTGTTCCACACCAAAGCCTAGAAATAAAGCATACTAGAAGAACATCTAGCACACATTTCTTCCACAAACAAGCAGCACAGTCGGACAGGAGAGCTCACACTTCATTTTGTCATGGAAAGGCCACGCCCACTTCCCCAATTCCAACGGGAACACGGGGAATTGTCATGACTAAACACGCCACTCTGTAGCGCACGCCAGAGAGCTTCTGCAGAGCAACACTGCCGCTTTGTGGACAGACTGCAAAAGCTGACATGTAACTCCAAATCAACAAAGCCACTTCACAAAACGGAGAGTCTTCAACAGGTTAGCGCATGGGCATTCCTGACACATTGTGTTTTCTTCTACACGCACGCAACAGGGGAGAGCGCGAACGCAGTCCCCCACTACCAGAAATTATGCAGTCGAGATTCCCACATTTGGGGAATTCGCAGGGGTCAGCACAGCCGGAGTGCAATGACTGAGCCTCGCCCTGGGTGAACCACCTTGTTGATCATGGTATCTCCCCTGCCAGGTAAGTATGAGCTGCAGCTGGAAGAGAGCGGGTGGTGGTCACCAGGCACAGCGCTCTGGCTGACGGTGCCTACAATGCATAATCCCACATTTCAGCGCCTTGAGCATCAGCTCCCCTTTGTCTGTTACATTTATGGCTGAAAAGACACAAACACTGCTGCAAATAGGCTGCGGCGTGCGGCAAACGCGCTTTGTTGGATCTACCCATCATGCACTGCTCTGCCAAAAACAAAGGAACACTGTGTGAAATGCCACTAGTCAAGCTGTCTCTTGGGAAAGAAAGCAAAGGCCCACGTGGGACACTTTTCAAAACATTTGACTAAATGAACTAAACACTGACATGAACTACTAACATGTATTGACTCAGCGAAAACCTTGGAGCTGATCTGGACTTTCCTGTGGTTTCCTCTTGTCCTTGTAACAGCACTAGCTCCTCCCTTCCTTGTCAATAATTGTGCAGAAATATCTGAGGGCTTCTTTCTTCCTAAATCATAAGCAAGTCCTGTCCAGTCCAACTGTTTCTGCTCCTGTTTGACTTCTGAACTTGTCTCTGGCTGTGTGTCCACTTACTGCAGCCTCTGACATCAGACTGTAGAATCTTGATACATCAAAGGCATCAAAGGACAAACACACGCTCACACATACCGGTACTTATATCTTTGTGAGGACACTCTCTGGCATAATGCTTTCCCTCGCCCTAACCTCTCTCTCTCTTAGCATCTCAGACCTATGTCAGTAGCAGTGCCTCTGTCAAAGAATACAAAAAAAAAAAAAAAAAACACTAGACCTGTACACACATAAAGTCATGTATTCATGTAGTCATCTGTGAATGTGTGTTTGATGAGTGCAAAGTGAAAATGCTGCATGAACCTTGTTTTTGTAAAAGCTTCTCTTGTTTCCTTTGCTTCTTACAACTGTATATTTTTCAAGCATCATCTGTCATATTGAAGAAATAAGTTCATTCAGTAGCGTTATTTCTTTTTTTACTGTCATCATGTACACTTTTCTTGTCTCAAAGACGGCAGCATCCCCACCAAAGCCTAAAAATAAAGTATACCAGCGAAATGACAACATCTAGCACACATTTCTTCCGCAAAGAAAGAGCAAAGTCGGACAGGGGAGCTCCCACTTGTGGCGCTCTATAAAGATGTTTGACTTTTCACCAACTCAAAAGGCTCAGCCATAAGGCCGAGCCAGCCAAAAATAACTTCAACTCATTGGTGTTCCTCTCCACGGAAGTCTTTAGTAAAAGGCGAAAGACTTGTGCGTTATGAAGAGAAACAAGAGTCAGAACAGGCCTGTCTCAGAGAGCAGCTGAGGACCCTAGTCGTCCCAGCTACCACCGTCGCGGTGCGCCTCCCTTGGCTTGCCGCGTGCTAAATCCCAGCCTCCCCTCCATTGCCCCCCCAGCATCTCCAGCCTGAAAAATCCAGGCCTGGCTTTTACATGGAGACTACAAAGTCTGGGAAACGATCAGGCGTCTTCAGGGAGTCCGCGACCAATCATCGTAGCTGAAGTGCACTGTGTTGTTGAGCGGGGTTCCCTGGGTGATATCAGTAAATCAACTGACTGGTTGTGCACAATTCACTTGATAAAAACTTAGCCGCATTTTCCTTCAGCCACTGTAAAAGTTTGACTCCTAACTAAACATGCGTGTCAGAGCTTGATTTTCTACAAAGCAAGAGAAAGGTGCACCGTTCCCGGCGGCACTGCAATGCCAGGTCGATGCGTGGAGTGAGCGGAGCAAGCTCCCTTTTCAGCTCCCTCTCCTAAAAATGGGTTTAATACGTTATCCCCATATAGGGGACATATCAGATATTAAACTGATAAGAACAGATACTACACTTGATCTTAGCCAAAAGGCCGAGAAGCGATGAGGCCCAAGCGTTTGACGTCCAAATCAAGCTCTTGGTACAACCGTCACTTGTCGCGGTGTCCCGTTTGTAAGCCAGCTTATCGATTGCCGCCACTTAGCAACTCCGCCCATCTGTCTGCCGTGTACTTTTCCCTGCCGCTATACAAAGATGTTTGACCTTTCACCAACTCAAAAGGCTCAGCCATACGGCAAAGCCGGCCAAAAATAGCTTCAACTCATTGCTGTTCCACACCAAAGCCTAGAAATAAAGCATACTAGAAGAACATCTAGCACACATTTCTTCCACAAACAAGCAGCACAGTCGGACAGGAGAGCTCACACTTCATTTTGTCATGGAAAGGCCACGCCCACTTCCCCAATTCCAACGGGAACACGGGGAATTGTCATGACTAAACACGCCACTCTGTAGCGCACGCCAGAGAGCTTCTGCAGAGCAACACTGCCGCTTTGTGGACAGACTGCAAAAGCTGACATGTAACTCCAAATCAACAAAGCCACTTCACAAAACGGAGAGTCTTCAACAGGTTAGCGCATGGGCATTCCTGACACATTGTGTTTTCTTCTACACGCACGCAACAGGGGAGAGCGCGAACGCAGTCCCCCACTACCAGAAATTATGCAGTCGAGATTCCCACATTTGGGGAATTCGCAGGGGTCAGCACAGCCGGAGTGCAATGACTGAGCCTCGCCCTGGGTGAACCACCTTGTTGATCATGGTATCTCCCCTGCCAGGTAAGTATGAGCTGCAGCTGGAAGAGAGCGGGTGGTGGTCACCAGGCACCGCGCTCTGGCTGACGGTGCCTACAATGCATAATCCCACATTTCAGCGCCTTGAGCATCAGCTCCCCTTTGTCTGTTACATTTATGGCTGAAAAGACACAAACACTGCTGCAAATAGGCTGCGGCGTGCGGCAAACGCGCTTTGTTGGATCTACCCATCATGCACTGCTCTGCCAAAAACAAAGGAACACTGTGTGAAATGCCACTAGTCAAGCTGTCTCTTGGGAAAGAAAGCAAAGGCCCACGTGGGACACTTTTCAAAACATTTGACTAAATGAACTAAACACTGACATGAACTACTAACATGTATTGACTCAGCGAAAACCTTGGAGCTGACCTGGACTTTCCTGTGGTTTCCTCTTGTCCTTGTAACAGCAGTAGCTCCTCCCTTCCTTGTCAATAATTGTGCAGAAATATCTGAGGGCTTCTTTCTTCCTAAATCATAAGCAAGTCCTGTCCAGTCCAACTGTTTCTGCTCCTGTTTGACTTCTGAACTTGTCTCTGGCTGTGTGTCCACTTACTGCAGCCTCTGACATCAGACTGTAGAATCTTGATACATCAAAGGCATCAAAGGACAAACACACGCTCACACATACCGGTACTTATATCTTTGTGAGGACACTCTCTGGCATAATGCTTTCCCTCGCCCTAACCTCTCTCTCTCTTAGCATCTCAGACCTATGTCAGTACCAGTGCCTCTGTCAAAGAATACAAAAAAAAAAAAAAAAACACTAGACCTGTACACACATAAAGTCATGTATTCATGTAGTCATCTGTGAATGTGTGTTTGATGAGTGCAAAGTGAAAATGCTGCATGAACCTTGTTTTTGTAAAAGCTTCTCTTGTTTCCTTTGCTTCTTACAACTGTATATTTTTCAAGCATCATCTGTCATATTGAAGAAATAAGTTCATTCAGTAGCGTTATTTCTTTTTTTACTGTCATCATGTACACTTTTCTTGTCTCAAAGACGGCAGCATCCCCACCAAAGCCTAAAAATAAAGTATACCAGCGAAATGACAACATCTAGCACACATTTCTTCCGCAAAGAAAGAGCAAAGTCGGACAGGGGAGCTCCCACTTGTGGCGCTCTATAAAGATGTTTGACTTTTCACCAACTCAAAAGGCTCAGCCATAAGGCCGAGCCAGCCAAAAATAACTTCAACTCATTGGTGTTCCTCTCCACGGAAGTCTTTAGTAAAAGGCGAAAGACTTGTGCGTTATGAAGAGAAACAAGAGTCAGAACAGGCCTGTCTCAGAGAGCAGCTGAGGACCCTAGTCGTCCCAGCTACCACCGTCGCGGTGCGCCTCCCTTGGCTTGCCGCGTGCTAAATCCCAGCCTCCCCTCCATTGCCCCCCCAGCATCTCCAGCCTGAAAAATCCAGGCCTGGCTTTTACATGGAGACTACAAAGTCTGGGAAACGATCAGGCGTCTTCAGGGAGTCCGCGACCAATCATCGTAGCTGAAGTGCACTGTGTTGTTGAGCGGGGTTCCCTGGGTGATATCAGTAAATCAACTGACTGGTTGTGCACAATTCACTTGATAAAAACTTAGCCGCATTTTCCTTCAGCCACTGTAAAAGTTTGACTCCTAACTAAACATGCGTGTCAGAGCTTGATTTTCTACAAAGCAAGAGAAAGGTGCACCGTTCCCGGCGGCACTGCAATGCCAGGTCGATGCGTGGAGTGAGCGGAGCAAGCTCCCTTTTCAGCTCCCTCTCCTAAAAATGGGTTTAATACGTTATCCCCATATAGGGGACATATCAGATATTAAACTGATAAGAACAGATACTACACTTGATCTTAGCCAAAAGGCCGAGAAGCGATGAGGCCCAAGCGTTTGACGTCCAAATCAAGCTCTTGGTACAACCGTCACTTGTCGCGGTGTCCCGTTTGTAAGCCAGCTTATCGATTGCCGCCACTTAGCAACTCCGCCCATCTGTCTGCCGTGTACTTTTCCCTGCCGCTATACAAAGATGTTTGACCTTTCACCAACTCAAAAGGCTCAGCCATACGGCAAAGCCGGCCAAAAATAGCTTCAACTCATTGCTGTTCCACACCAAAGCCTAGAAATAAAGCATACTAGAAGAACATCTAGCACACATTTCTTCCACAAACAAGCAGCACAGTCGGACAGGAGAGCTCACACTTCATTTTGTCATGGAAAGGCCACGCCCACTTCCCCAATTCCAACGGGAACACGGGGAATTGTCATGACTAAACACGCCACTCTGTAGCGCACGCCAGAGAGCTTCTGCAGAGCAACACTGCCGCTTTGTGGACAGACTGCAAAAGCTGACATGTAACTCCAAATCAACAAAGCCACTTCACAAAACGGAGAGTCTTCAACAGGTTAGCGCATGGGCATTCCTGACACATTGTGTTTTCTTCTACACGCACGCAACAGGGGAGAGCGCGAACGCAGTCCCCCACTACCAGAAATTATGCAGTCGAGATTCCCACATTTGGGGAATTCGCAGGGGTCAGCACAGCCGGAGTGCAATGACTGAGCCTCGCCCTGGGTGAACCACCTTGTTGATCATGGTATCTCCCCTGCCAGGTAAGTATGAGCTGCAGCTGGAAGAGAGCGGGTGGTGGTCACCAGGCACCGCGCTCTGGCTGACGGTGCCTACAATGCATAATCCCACATTTCAGCGCCTTGAGCATCAGCTCCCCTTTGTCTGTTACATTTATGGCTGAAAAGACACAAACACTGCTGCAAATAGGCTGCGGCGTGCGGCAAACGCGCTTTGTTGGATCTACCCATCATGCACTGCTCTGCCAAAAACAAAGGAACACTGTGTGAAATGCCACTAGTCAAGCTGTCTCTTGGGAAAGAAAGCAAAGGCCCACGTGGGACACTTTTCAAAACATTTGACTAAATGAACTAAACACTGACATGAACTACTAACATGTATTGACTCAGCGAAAACCTTGGAGCTGACCTGGACTTTCCTGTGGTTTCCTCTTGTCCTTGTAACAGCAGTAGCTCCTCCCTTCCTTGTCAATAATTGTGCAGAAATATCTGAGGGCTTCTTTCTTCCTAAATCATAAGCAAGTCCTGTCCAGTCCAACTGTTTCTGCTCCTGTTTGACTTCTGAACTTGTCTCTGGCTGTGTGTCCACTTACTGCAGCCTCTGACATCAGACTGTAGAATCTTGATACATCAAAGGCATCAAAGGACAAACACACGCTCACACATACCGGTACTTATATCTTTGTGAGGACACTCTCTGGCATAATGCTTTCCCTCGCCCTAACCTCTCTCTCTCTTAGCATCTCAGACCTATGTCAGTAGCAGTGCCTCTGTCAAAGAATACAAAAAAAAAAAAAAAAACACTAGACCTGTACACACATAAAGTCATGTATTCATGTAGTCATCTGTGAATGTGTGTTTGATGAGTGCAAAGTGAAAATGCTGCATGAACCTTGTTTTTGTAAAAGCTTCTCTTGTTTCCTTTGCTTCTTACAACTGTATATTTTTCAAGCATCATCTGTCATATTGAAGAAATAAGTTCATTCAGTAGCGTTATTTCTTTTTTTACTGTCATCATGTACACTTTTCTTGTCTCGAAGACGGCAGCATCCCCACCAAAGCCTAAAAATAAAGTATACCAGCGAAATGACAACATCTAGCACACATTTCTTCCGCAAAGAAAGAGCAAAGTCGGACAGGGGAGCTCCCACTTGTGGCGCTCTATAAAGATGTTTGACTTTTCACCAACTCAAAAGGCTCAGCCATAAGGCCGAGCCAGCCAAAAATAACTTCAACTCATTGGTGTTCCTCTCCACGGAAGTCTTTAGTAAAAGGCGAAAGACTTGTGCGTTATGAAGAGAAACAAGAGTCAGAACAGGCCTGTCTCAGAGAGCAGCTGAGGACCCTAGTCGTCCCAGCTACCACCGTCGCGGTGCGCCTCCCTTGGCTTGCCGCGTGCTAAATCCCAGCCTCCCCTCCATTGCCCCCCCAGCATCTCCAGCCTGAAAAATCCAGGCCTGGCTTTTACATGGACACTACAAAGTCTGGGAAACGATCAGGCGTCTTCAGGGAGTCCGCGACCAGTCATCGTAGCTGAAGTGCACTGTGTTGTTGAGCGGGGTTCCCTGGGTGATATCAGTAAATCAACTGACTGGTTGTGCACAATTCACTTGATAAAAACTTAGCCGCATTTTCCTTCAGCCACTGTAAAAGTTTGACTCCTAACTAAACATGCGTGTCAGAGCTTGATTTTCTACAAAGCAAGAGAAAGGTGCACCGTTCCCGGCGGCACTGCAATGCCAGGTCGATGCGTGGAGTGAGCGGAGCAAGCTCCCTTTTCAGCTCCCTCTCCTAAAAATGGGTTTAACACGTTATCCCCATATAGGGGACATATCAGATATTAAACTGATAAGAACAGATACTACACTTGATCTTAGCCAAAAGGCCGAGAAGCGATGAGGCCCAAGCGTTTGACGTCCAAATCAAGCTCTTGGTACAACCGTCACTTGTCGCGGTGTCCCGTTTGTAAGCCAGCTTATCAATTGCCGCCACTTAGCAACTCCGCCCATCTGTCTGCTGTGTACTTTTCCCTGCCGCTATACAAAGATGTTTGACCTTTCACCAACTCAAAAGGCTCAGCCATACGGCAAACCAGCCAAAAATAGCTTCAACTCATTGCTGTTCCACACCAAAGCCTAGAAATAAAGCATACTAGAACAACATCTAGCACACATTTCTTCCACAAACAAGCAGCACAGTCGGACAGGAGAGCTCACACTTCATTTTGTCATGGAAAGGCCACGCCCACTTCCCCAATTCCAATGGGAACACGGGGAATTGTCATGACTAAACACGCCACTCTGTAGCGTACACCAGAGAGCTTCTGCAGAGCAACACTGCCGCTTTGTGGACAGACTGCAAAAGCTGACATGTAACTCCAAATCAACAAAGCCACTTCACAAAATGGAGAGCCTTCAAGAGGTTAGCGCATGGACATTCCTGACACATTGTGTTTTCTTCTACACGCACGCAACAGGGGAGAGCGCGAACGCAGTCCCCCACTACCAGAAATTATGCAGTCGAGATTCCCACATTTGGGGAATTCGCAGGGGTCAGCACAGCCGGAGTGCAATGGCTGAGCCTCGCCCTGGGTGAACCACCTTGTTGATCATGGTATCTCCCCTGCCAGGTAAGTATGAGCTGCAGTTGGAAGAGAGCGGGTGGTGGTCACCAGGCACAGCGCTCTGGCTGACGGTGCCTACAATGCATAATCCCACATTTCAGCGCCTTGAGCATCAGCTCCCCTTTGTCTGTTACATTTATGGCTGAAAAGACACAAACACTGCTGCAAATAGGCTGTGGCGTGCGGCAAACGCGCTTTGTTGGATCTACCCATCATGCACTGCTCTGCCAAAAACAAAGGAACACTGTGTGAAATGCCACTAGTCAAGCTGTCTCTTGGGAAAGAAAGCAAAGGCCCACGTGGGACACTTTTCAAAACATTTGACTAAATGAACTAAACACTGACATGAACTACTAACATGTATTGACTCAGCGAAAACCTTGGAGCTGATCTGGACTTTCCTGTGGTTTCCTCTTGTCCTTGTAACAGCAGTAGCTCCTCCCTTCCTTGTCAATAATTGTGCAGAAATATCTGAGGGCTTCTTTCTTCCTAAATCATAAGCAAGTCCTGTCCAGTCCAACTGTTTCTGCTCCTGTTTGACTTCTGAACTTGTCTCTGGCTGTGTGTCCACTTACTGCAGCCTCTGACATCAGACTGTAGAATCTTGATACATCAAAGGCATCAAAGGACAAACACACGCTCACACATACCGGTACTTATATCTTTGTGAGGACACTCTCTGGCATAATGCTTTCCCTCGCCCTAACCTCTCTCTCTCTTAGCATCTCAGACCTATGTCAGTACCTGTGCCTCTGTCAAAGAATACAAAAAAAAAAAAAACACTAGACCTGTACACACATAAAGTCATGTATTCATGTAGTCATCTGTGAATGTGTGTTTGATGAGTGCAAAGTGAGAATGCTGCATGAACCTTGTTTTTGTAAAAGCTTCTCTTGTTTCCTTTGCTTCTTACAACTGTATATTTTTCAAGCATCATCTGTCATATTGAAGAAATAAGTTCATTCAGTAGCGTTATTTCTTTTTTTACTGTCATCATGTACACTTTTCTTGTCTCGAAGACGGCAGCATCCCCACCAAAGCCTAAAAATAAAGTATACCAGCGAAATGACAACATCTAGCACACATTTCTTCCGCAAAGAAAGAGCAAAGTCGGACAGGGGAGCTCCCACTTGTGGCGCTCTATAAAGATGTTTGACTTTTCACCAACTCAAAAGGCTCAGCCATAAGGCCGAGCCAGCCAAAAATAACTTCAACTCATTGGTGTTCCTCTCCACGGAAGTCTTTAGTAAAAGGCGAAAGACTTGTGCGTTATGAAGAGAAACAAGAGTCAGAACAGGCCTGTCTCAGAGAGCAGCTGAGGACCCTAGTCGTCCCAGCTACCACCGTCGCGGTGCGCCTCCCTTGGCTTGCCGCGTGCTAAATCCCAGCCTCCCCTCCATTGCCCCCCCAGCATCTCCAGCCTGAAAAATCCAGGCCTGGCTTTTACATGGACACTACAAAGTCTGGGAAACGATCAGGCGTCTTCAGGGAGTCCGCGACCAATCATCGTAGCTGAAGTGCACTGTGTTGTTGAGCGGGGTTCCCTGGGTGATATCAGTAAATCAACTGACTGGTTGTGCACAATTCACTTGATAAAAACTTAGCCGCATTTTCCTTCAGCCACTGTAAAAGTTTGACTCCTAACTAAACGTGTGTGTCAGAGCTTGATTTTCTACAAAGCAAGAGAAAGGTGCACCGTTCCCGGCGGCACTGCAATGCCAGGTCGATGCGTGGAGTGAGCGGAGCAAGCTCCCTTTTCAGCTCCCTCTCCTAAAAATGGGTTTAACACGTTATCCCCATATAGGAGACATATCAGATATTAAACTGATAAGAACAGATACTACACTTGATCTTAGCCAAAAGGCCGAGAAGCGATGAGGCCCAAGCGTTTGACGTCCAAATCAAGCTCTTGGTACAACCGTCACTTGTCGCGGTGTCCCGTTTGTAAGCCAGCTTATCAATTGCCGCCACTTAGCAACTCCGCCCATCTGTCTGCTGTGTACTTTTCCCTGCCGCTATACAAAGATGTTTGACCTTTCACCAACTCAAAAGGCTCAGCCATACGGCAAACCGGCCAAAAATAGCTTCAACTCATTGCTGTTCCACACCAAAGCCTAGAAATAAAGCATACTAGAACAACATCTAGCACACATTTCTTCCACAAACAAGCAGCACAGTCGGACAGGAGAGCTCACACTTCATTTTGTCATGGAAAGGCCACGCCCACTTCCCCAATTCCAATGGGAACACGGGGAATTGTCATGACTAAACACGCCACTCTGTAGCGTACGCCAGAGAGCTTCTGCAGAGCAACACTGCCGCTTTGTGGACAGACTGCAAAAGCTGACATGTAACTCCAAATCAACAAAGCCACTTCACAAAATGGAGAGCCTTCAAGAGGTTAGCGCATGGACATTCCTGACACATTGTGTTTTCTTCTACACGCACGCAACAGGGGAGAGCGCGAACGCAGTCCCCCACTACCAGAAATTATGCAGTCGAGATTCCCACATTTGGGGAATTCGCAGGGGTCAGCACAGCCGGAGTGCAATGGCTGAGCCTCGCCCTGGGTGAACCACCTTGTTGATCATGGTATCTCCCCTGCCAGGTAAGTATGAGCTGCAGTTGGAAGAGAGCGGGTGGTGGTCACCAGGCACAGCGCTCTGGCTGACGGTGCCTACAATGCATAATCCCACATTTCAGCGCCTTGAGCATCAGCTCCCCTTTGTCTGTTACATTTATGGCTGAAAAGACACAAACACTGCTGCAAATAGGCTGTGGCGTGCGGCAAACGCGCTTTGTTGGATCTACCCATCATGCACTGCTCTGCCAAAAACAAAGGAACACTGTGTGAAATGCCACTAGTCAAGCTGTCTCTTGGGAAAGAAAGCAAAGGCCCACGTGGGACACTTTTCAAAACATTTGACTAAATGAACTAAACACTGACATGAACTACTAACATGTATTGACTCAGCGAAAACCTTGGAGCTGATCTGGACTTTCCTGTGGTTTCCTCTTGTCCTTGTAACAGCAGTAGCTCCTCCCTTCCTTGTCAATAATTGTGCAGAAATATCTGAGGGCTTCTTTCTTCCTAAATCATAAGCAAGTCCTGTCCAGTCCAACTGTTTCTGCTCCTGTTTGACTTCTGAACTTGTCTCTGGCTGTGTGTCCACTTACTGCAGCCTCTGACATCAGACTGTAGAATCTTGATACATCAAAGGCATCAAAGGACAAACACACGCTCACACATACCGGTACTTATATCTTTGTGAGGACACTCTCTGGCATAATGCTTTCCCTCGCCCTAACCTCTCTCTCTCTTAGCATCTCAGACCTATGTCAGTACCTGTGCCTCTGTCAAAGAATACAAAAAAAAAAAAAAAACACTAGACCTGTACACACATAAAGTCATGTATTCATGTAGTCATCTGTGAATGTGTGTTTGATGAGTGCAAAGTGAAAATGCTGCATGAACCTTGTTTTTGTAAAAGCTTCTCTTGTTTCCTTTGCTTCTTACAACTGTATATTTTTCAAGCATCATCTGTCATATTGAAGAAATAAATTCATTCAGTAGCGTTATTTCTTTTTTTACTGTCATCATGTACACTTTTCTTGTCTCGAAGACGGCAGCATCCCCACCAAAGCCTAAAAATAAAGTATACCAGCGAAATGACAACATCTAGCACACATTTCTTCCGCAAAGAAAGAGCAAAGTCGGACAGGGGAGCTCCCACTTGTGGCGCTCTATAAAGATGTTTGACTTTTCACCAACTCAAAAGGCTCAGCCATAAGGCCGAGCCAGCCAAAAATAACTTCAACTCATTGGTGTTCCTCTCCACGGAAGTCTTTAGTAAAAGGCGAAAGACTTGTGCGTTATGAAGAGAAACAAGAGTCAGAACAGGCCTGTCTCAGAGAGCAGCTGAGGACCCTAGTCGTCCCAGCTACCACCGTCGCGGTGCGCCTCCCTTGGCTTGCCGCGTGCTAAATCCCAGCCTCCCCTCCATTGCCCCCCCAGCATCTCCAGCCTGAAAAATCCAGGCCTGGCTTTTACATGGACACTACAAAGTCTGGGAAACGATCAGGCGTCTTCAGGGAGTCCGCGACCAATCATCGTAGCTGAAGTGCACTGTGTTGTTGAGCGGGGTTCCCTGGGTGATATCAGTAAATCAACTGACTGGTTGTGCACAATTCACTTGATAAAAACTTAGCCGCATTTTCCTTCAGCCACTGTAAAAGTTTGACTCCTAACTAAACATGCGTGTCAGAGCTTGATTTTCTACAAAGCAAGAGAAAGGTGCACCGTTCCCGGCGGCACTGCAATGCCAGGTCGATGCGTGGAGTGAGCGGAGCAAGCTCCCTTTTCAGCTCCCTCTCCTAAAAATGGGTTTAATACGTTATCCCCATATAGGGGACATATCAGATATTAAACTGATAAGAACAGATACTACACTTGATCTTAGCCAAAAGGCCGAGAAGCGATGAGGCCCAAGCGTTTGACGTCCAAATCAAGCTCTTGGTACAACCGTCACTTGTCGCGGTGTCCCGTTTGTAAGCCAGCTTATCAATTGCCGCCACTTAGCAACTCCGCCCATCTGTCTGCCGTGTACTTTTCCCTGCCGCTATACAAAGATGTTTGACCTTTCACCAACTCAAAAGGCTCAGCCATACGGCAAACCGGCCAAAAATAGCTTCAACTCATTGCTGTTCCACACCAAAGCCTAGAAATAAAGCATACTAGAACAACATCTAGCACACATTTCTTCCACAAACAAGCAGCACAGTCGGACAGGAGAGCTCACACTTCATTTTGTCATGGAAAGGCCACGCCCACTTCCCCAATTCCAATGGGAACACGGGGAATTGTCATGACTAAACACGCCACTCTGTAGCGTACGCCAGAGAGCTTCTGCAGAGCAACACTGCCGCTTTGTGGACAGACTGCAAAAGCTGACATGTAACTCCAAATCAACAAAGCCACTTCACAAAATGGAGAGCCTTCAAGAGGTTAGCGCATGGACATTCCTGACACATTGTGTTTTCTTCTACACGCACGCAACAGGGGAGAGCGCAAACGCAGTCCCCCACTACCAGAAATTATGCAGTCGAGATTCCCACATTTGGGGAATTCGCAGGGGTCAGCACAGCCGGAGTGCAATGGCTGAGCCTCGCCCTGGGTGAACCACCTTGTTGATCATGGTATCTCCCCTGCCAGGTAAGTATGAGCTGCAGTTGGAAGAGAGCGGGTGGTGGTCACCAGGCACAGCGCTCTGGCTGACGGTGCCTACAATGCATAATCCCACATTTCAGCGCCTTGAGCATCAGCTCCCCTTTGTCTGTTACATTTATGGCTGAAAAGACACAAACACTGCTGCAAATAGGCTGTGGCGTGCGGCAAACGCGCTTTGTTGGATCTACCCATCATGCACTGCTCTGCCAAAAACAAAGGAACACTGTGTGAAATGCCACTAGTCAAGCTGTCTCTTGGGAAAGAAAGCAAAGGCCCACGTGGGACACTTTTCAAAACATTTGACTAAATGAACTAAACACTGACATGAACTACTAACATGTATTGACTCAGCGAAAACCTTGGAGCTGATCTGGACTTTCCTGTGGTTTCCTCTTGTCCTTGTAACAGCAGTAGCTCCTCCCTTCCTTGTCAATAATTGTGCAGAAATATCTGAGGGCTTCTTTCTTCCTAAATCATAAGCAAGTCCTGTCCAGTCCAACTGTTTCTGCTCCTGTTTGACTTCTGAACTTGTCTCTGGCTGTGTGTCCACTTACTGCAGCCTCTGACATCAGACTGTAGAATCTTGATACATCAAAGGCATCAAAGGACAAACACACGCTCACACATACCGGTACTTATATCTTTGTGAGGACACTCTCTGGCATAATGCTTTCCCTCGCCCTAACCTCTCTCTCTCTTAGCATCTCAGACCTATGTCAGTAGCAGTGCCTCTGTCAAAGAATACAAAAAAAAAAAAAACACTAGACCTGTACACACATAAAGTCATGTATTCATGTAGTCATCTGTGAATGTGTGTTTGATGAGTGCAAAGTGAAAATGCTGCATGAACCTTGTTTTTGTAAAAGCTTCTCTTGTTTCCTTTGCTTCTTACAACTGTATATTTTTCAAGCATCATCTGTCATATTGAAGAAATAAGTTCATTCAGTAGCGTTATTTCTTTTTTTACTGTCATCATGTACACTTTTCTTGTCTCGAAGACGGCAGCATCCCCACCAAAGCCTAAAAATAAAGTATACCAGCGAAATGACAACATCTAGCACACATTTCTTCCGCAAAGAAAGAGCAAAGTCGGACAGGGGAGCTCCCACTTGTGGCGCTCTATAAAGATGTTTGACTTTTCACCAACTCAAAAGGCTCAGCCATAAGGCCGAACCAGCCAAAAATAACTTCAACTCATTGGTGTTCCTCTCCACGGAAGTCTTTAGTAAAAGGCGAAAGACTTGTGCGTTACGAAGAGAAACAAGAGTCAGAACAGGCCTGTCTCAGAGAGCAGCTGAGGACCCTAGTCGTCCCAGCTACCACCGTCGCGGTGCGCCTCCCTTGGCTTGCCGCGTGCTAAATCCCAGCCTCCCCTCCATTGCCCCCCCAGCATCTCCAGCCTGAAAAATCCAGGCCTGGCTTTTACATGGACACTACAAAGTCTGGGAAACGATCAGGCGTCTTCAGGGAGTCCGCGACCAGTCATCGTAGCTGAAGTGCACTGTGTTGTTGAGCGGGGTTCCCTGGGTGATATCAGTAAATCAACTGACTGGTTGTGCACAATTCACTTGATAAAAACTTAGCCGCATTTTCCTTCAGCCACTGTAAAAGTTTGACTCCTAACTAAACATGCGTGTCAGAGCTTGATTTTCTACAAAGCAAGAGAAAGGTGCACCGTTCCCGGCGGCACTGCAATGCCAGGTCGATGCGTGGAGTGAGCGGAGCAAGCTCCCTTTTCAGCTCCCTCTCCTAAAAATGGGTTTAATACGTTATCCCCATATAGGGGACATATCAGATATTAAACTGATAAGAACAGATACTACACTTGATCTTAGCCAAAAGGCCGAGAAGCGATGAGGCCCAAGCGTTTGACGTCCAAATCAAGCTCTTGGTACAACCGTCACTTGTCGCGGTGTCCTGTTTGTAAGCCAGCTTGTCAATTGCCGCCACTTAGCAACTCCGCCCATCTGTCTGCTGTGTACTTTTCCCTGCCGCTATACAAAGATGTTTGACCTTTCACCAACTCAAAAGGCTCAGCCATACGGCAAAGCCGGCCAAAAATAGCTTCAACTCATTGCTGTTCCACACCAAAACCTAGAAATAAAGCATACTAGAACAACATCTAGCACACATTTCTTCCACAAACAAGCAGCACAGTCGGACAGGAGAGCTCACACTTCATTTTGTCATGGAAAGGCCACGCCCGCTTCCCCAATTCCAATGGGAACACGGGGAATTGTCATGACTAAACACGCCACTCTGTAGCGTACGCCAGAGAGCTTCTGCAGAGCAACACTGCCGCTTTGTGGACAGACTGCAAAAGCTGACATGTAACTCCAAATCAACAAAGCCACTTCACAAAATGGAGAGCCTTCAAGAGGTTAGCGCATGGACATTCCTGACACATTGTGTTTTCTTCTACACGCACGCAACAGGGGAGAGCGCGAACGCAGTCCCCCACTACCAGAAATTATGCAGTCGAGATTCCCACATTTGGGGAATTCGCAGGGGTCAGCACAGCCGGAGTGCAATGGCTGAGCCTCGCCCTGGGTGAACCACCTTGTTGATCATGGTATCTCCCCTGCCAGGTAAGTATGAGCTGCAGTTGGAAGAGAGCGGGTGGTGGTCACCAGGCACAGCGCTCTGGCTGACGGTGCCTACAATGCATAATCCCACATTTCAGCGCCTTGAGCATCAGCTCCCCTTTGTCTGTTACATTTATGGCTGAAAAGACACAAACACTGCTGCAAATAGGCTGTGGCGTGCGGCAAACGCGCTTTGTTGGATCTACCCATCATGCACTGCTCTGCCAAAAACAAAGGAACACTGTGTGAAATGCCACTAGTCAAGCTGTCTCTTGGGAAAGAAAGCAAAGGCCCACGTGGGACACTTTTCAAAACATTTGACTAAATGAACTAAACACTGACATGAACTACTAACATGTATTGACTCAGCGAAAACCTTGGAGCTGATCTGGACTTTCCTGTGGTTTCCTCTTGTCCTTGTAACAGCAGTAGCTCCTCCCTTCCTTGTCAATAATTGTGCAGAAATATCTGAGGGCTTCTTTCTTCCTAAATCATAAGCAAGTCCTGTCCAGTCCAACTGTTTCTGCTCCTGTTTGACTTCTGAACTTGTCTCTGGCTGTGTGTCCACTTACTGCAGCCTCTGACATCAGACTGTAGAATCTTGATACATCAAAGGCATCAAAGGACAAACACACGCTCACACATACCGGTACTTATATCTTTGTGAGGACACTCTCTGGCATAATGCTTTCCCTCGCCCTAACCTCTCTCTCTCTTAGCATCTCAGACCTATGTCAGTAGCAGTGCCTCTGTCAAAGAATACAAAAAAAAAAAAAACACTAGACCTGTACACACATAAAGTCATGTATTCATGTAGTCATCTGTGAATGTGTGTTTGATGAGTGCAAAGTGAAAATGCTGCATGAACCTTGTTTTTGTAAAAGCTTCTCTTGTTTCCTTTGCTTCTTACAACTGTATATTTTTCAAGCATCATCTGTCATATTGAAGAAATAAGTTCATTCAGTAGCGTTATTTCTTTTTTTACTGTCATCATGTACACTTTTCTTGTCTCGAAGACGGCAGCATCCCCACCAAAGCCTAAAAATAAAGTATACCAGCGAAATGACAACATCTAGCACACATTTCTTCCGCAAAGAAAGAGCAAAGTCGGACAGGGGAGCTCCCACTTGTGGCGCTCTATAAAGATGTTTGACTTTTCACCAACTCAAAAGGCTCAGCCATAAGGCCGAACCAGCCAAAAATAACTTCAACTCATTGGTGTTCCTCTCCACGGAAGTCTTTAGTAAAAGGCGAAAGACTTGTGCGTTACGAAGAGAAACAAGAGTCAGAACAGGCCTGTCTCAGAGAGCAGCTGAGGACCCTAGTCGTCCCAGCTACCACCGTCGCGGTGCGCCTCCCTTGGCTTGCCGCGTGCTAAATCCCAGCCTCCCCTCCATTGCCCCCCCAGCATCTCCAGCCTGAAAAATCCAGGCCTGGCTTTTACATGGACACTACAAAGTCTGGGAAACGATCAGGCGTCTTCAGGGAGTCCGCGACCAGTCATCGTAGCTGAAGTGCACTGTGTTGTTGAGCGGGGTTCCCTGGGTGATATCAGTAAATCAACTGACTGGTTGTGCACAATTCACTTGATAAAAACTTAGCCGCATTTTCCTTCAGCCACTGTAAAAGTTTGACTCCTAACTAAACATGCGTGTCAGAGCTTGATTTTCTACAAAGCAAGAGAAAGGTGCACCGTTCCCGGCGGCACTGCAATGCCAGGTCGATGCGTGGAGTGAGCGGAGCAAGCTCCCTTTTCAGCTCCCTCTCCTAAAAATGGGTTTAATACGTTATCCCCATATAGGGGACATATCAGATATTAAACTGATAAGAACAGATACTACACTTGATCTTAGCCAAAAGGCCGAGAAGCGATGAGGCCCAAGCGTTTGACGTCCAAATCAAGCTCTTGGTACAACCGTCACTTGTCGCGGTGTCCTGTTTGTAAGCCAGCTTGTCAATTGCCGCCACTTAGCAACTCCGCCCATCTGTCTGCTGTGTACTTTTCCCTGCCGCTATACAAAGATGTTTGACCTTTCACCAACTCAAAAGGCTCAGCCATACGGCAAAGCCGGCCAAAAATAGCTTCAACTCATTGCTGTTCCACACCAAAACCTAGAAATAAAGCATACTAGAACAACATCTAGCACACATTTCTTCCACAAACAAGCAGCACAGTCGGACAGGAGAGCTCACACTTCATTTTGTCATGGAAAGGCCACGCCCGCTTCCCCAATTCCAATGGGAACACGGGGAATTGTCATGACTAAACACGCCACTCTGTAGCGTACGCCAGAGAGCTTCTGCAGAGCAACACTGCCGCTTTGTGGACAGACTGCAAAAGCTGACATGTAACTCCAAATCAACAAAGCCACTTCACAAAATGGAGAGCCTTCAAGAGGTTAGCGCATGGACATTCCTGACACATTGTGTTTTCTTCTACACGCACGCAACAGGGGAGAGCGCGAACGCAGTCCCCCACTACCAGAAATTATGCAGTCGAGATTCCCACATTTGGGGAATTCGCAGGGGTCAGCACAGCCGGAGTGCAATGGCTGAGCCTCGCCCTGGGTGAACCACCTTGTTGATCATGGTATCTCCCCTGCCAGGTAAGTATGAGCTGCAGTTGGAAGAGAGCGGGTGGTGGTCACCAGGCACAGCGCTCTGGCTGACGGTGCCTACAATGCATAATCCCACATTTCAGCGCCTTGAGCATCAGCTCCCCTTTGTCTGTTACATTTATGGCTGAAAAGACACAAACACTGCTGCAAATAGGCTGTGGCGTGCGGCAAACGCGCTTTGTTGGATCTACCCATCATGCACTGCTCTGCCAAAAACAAAGGAACACTGTGTGAAATGCCACTAGTCAAGCTGTCTCTTGGGAAAGAAAGCAAAGGCCCACGTGGGACACTTTTCAAAACATTTGACTAAATGAACTAAACACTGACATGAACTACTAACATGTATTGACTCAGCGAAAACCTTGGAGCTGATCTGGACTTTCCTGTGGTTTCCTCTTGTCCTTGTAACAGCAGTAGCTCCTCCCTTCCTTGTCAATAATTGTGCAGAAATATCTGAGGGCTTCTTTCTTCCTAAATCATAAGCAAGTCCTGTCCAGTCCAACTGTTTCTGCTCCTGTTTGACTTCTGAACTTGTCTCTGGCTGTGTGTCCACTTACTGCAGCCTCTGACATCAGACTGTAGAATCTTGATACATCAAAGGCATCAAAGGACAAACACACGCTCACACATACCGGTACTTATATCTTTGTGAGGACACTCTCTGGCATAATGCTTTCCCTCGCCCTAACCTCTCTCTCTCTTAGCATCTCAGACCTATGTCAGTAGCAGTGCCTCTGTCAAAGAATACAAAAAAAAAAAACACTAGACCTGTACACACATAAAGTCATGTATTCATGTAGTCATCTGTGAATGTGTGTTTGATGAGTGCAAAGTGAAAATGCTGCATGAACCTTGTTTTTGTAAAAGCTTCTCTTGTTTCCTTTGCTTCTTACAACTGTATATTTTTCAAGCATCATCTGTCATATTGAAGAAATAAGTTCATTCAGTAGCGTTATTTCTTTTTTTACTGTCATCATGTACACTTTTCTTGTCTCGAAGACGGCAGCATCCCCACCAAAGCCTAAAAATAAAGTATACCAGCGAAATGACAACATCTAGCACACATTTCTTCCGCAAAGAAAGAGCAAAGTCGGACAGGGGAGCTCCCACTTGTGGCGCTCTATAAAGATGTTTGACTTTTCACCAACTCAAAAGGCTCAGCCATAAGGCCGAACCAGCCAAAAATAACTTCAACTCATTGGTGTTCCTCTCCACGGAAGTCTTTAGTAAAAGGCGAAAGACTTGTGCGTTATGAAGAGAAACAAGAGTCAGAACAGGCCTGTCTCAGAGAGCAGCTGAGGACCCTAGTCGTCCCAGCTACCACCGTCGCGGTGCGCCTCCCTTGGCTTGCCGCGTGCTAAATCCCAGCCTCCCCTCCATTGCCCCCCCAGCATCTCCAGCCTGAAAAATCCAGGCCTGGCTTTTACATGGACACTACAAAGTCTGGGAAACGATCAGGCGTCTTCAGGGAGTCCGCGACCAGTCATCGTAGCTGAAGTGCACTGTGTTGTTGAGCGGGGTTCCCTGGGTGATATCAGTAAATCAACTGACTGGTTGTGCACAATTCACTTGATAAAAACTTAGCCGCATTTTCCTTCAGCCACTGTAAAAGTTTGACTCCTAACTAAACATGCGTGTCAGAGCTTGATTTTCTACAAAGCAAGAGAAAGGTGCACCGTTCCCGGCGGCACTGCAATGCCAGGTCGATGCGTGGAGTGAGCGGAGCAAGCTCCCTTTTCAGCTCCCTCTCCTAAAAATGGGTTTAATACGTTATCCCCATATAGGGGACATATCAGATATTAAACTGATAAGAACAGATACTACACTTGATCTTAGCCAAAAGGCCGAGAAGTGATGAGGCCCAAGCGTTTGACGTCCAAATCAAGCTCTTGGTACAACCGTCACTTGTCGCGGTGTCCCGTTTGTAAGCCAGCTTATCAATTGCCGCCACTTAGCAACTCCGCCCATCTGTCTGCTGTGTACTTTTCCCTGCCGCTATACAAAGATGTTTGACCTTTCACCAACTCAAAAGGCTCAGCCATACGGCAAACCGGCCAAAAATAGCTTCAACTCATTGCTGTTCCACACCAAAACCTAGAAATAAAGCATACTAGAACAACATCTAGCACACATTTCTTCCACAAACAAGCAGCACAGTCGGACAGGAGAGCTCACACTTCATTTTGTCATGGAAAGGCCACGCCCACTTCCCCAATTCCAATGGGAACACGGGGAATTGTCATGACTAAACACGCCACTCTGTAGCGTACGCCAGAGAGCTTCTGCAGAGCAACACTGCCGCTTTGTGGACAGACTGCAAAAGCTGACATGTAACTCCAAATCAACAAAGCCACTTCACAAAATGGAGAGCCTTCAAGAGGTTAGCGCATGGACATTCCTGACACATTGTGTTTTCTTCTACACGCACGCAACAGGGGAGAGCGCGAACGCAGTCCCCCACTACCAGAAATTATGCAGTCGAGATTCCCACATTTGGGGAATTCGCAGGGGTCAGCACAGCCGGAGTGCAATGGCTGAGCCTCGCCCTGGGTGAACCACCTTGTTGATCATGGTATCTCCCCTGCCAGGTAAGTATGAGCTGCAGTTGGAAGAGAGCGGGTGGTGGTCACCAGGCACAGCGCTCTGGCTGACGGTGCCTACAATGCATAATCCCACATTTCAGCGCCTTGAGCATCAGCTCCCCTTTGTCTGTTACATTTATGGCTGAAAAGACACAAACACTGCTGCAAATAGGCTGTGGCGTGCGGCAAACGCGCTTTGTTGGATCTACCCATCATGCACTGCTCTGCCAAAAACAAAGGAACACTGTGTGAAATGCCACTAGTCAAGCTGTCTCTTGGGAAAGAAAGCAAAGGCCCACGTGGGACACTTTTCAAAACATTTGACTAAATGAACTAAACACTGACATGAACTACTAACATGTATTGACTCAGCGAAAACCTTGGAGCTGATCTGGACTTTCCTGTGGTTTCCTCTTGTCCTTGTAACAGCAGTAGCTCCTCCCTTCCTTGTCAATAATTGTGCAGAAATATCTGAGGGCTTCTTTCTTCCTAAATCATAAGCAAGTCCTGTCCAGTCCAACTGTTTCTGCTCCTGTTTGACTTCTGAACTTGTCTCTGGCTGTGTGTCCACTTACTGCAGCCTCTGACATCAGACTGTAGAATCTTGATACATCAAAGGCATCAAAGGACAAACACACGCTCACACATACCGGTACTTATATCTTTGTGAGGACACTCTCTGGCATAATGCTTTCCCTCGCCCTAACCTCTCTCTCTCTTAGCATCTCAGACCTATGTCAGTAGCAGTGCCTCTGTCAAAGAATACAAAAAAAAAAAAACACTAGACCTGTACACACATAAAGTCATGTATTCATGTAGTCATCTGTGAATGTGTGTTTGATGAGTGCAAAGTGAAAATGCTGCATGAACCTTGTTTTTGTAAAAGCTTCTCTTGTTTCCTTTGCTTCTTACAACTGTATATTTTTCAAGCATCATCTGTCATATTGAAGAAATAAGTTCATTCAGTAGCGTTATTTCTTTTTTTACTGTCATCATGTACACTTTTCTTGTCTCGAAGACGGCAGCATCCCCACCAAAGCCTAAAAATAAAGTATACCAGCGAAATGACAACATCTAGCACACATTTCTTCCGCAAAGAAAGAGCAAAGTCGGACAGGGGAGCTCCCACTTGTGGCGCTCTATAAAGATGTTTGACTTTTCACCAACTCAAAAGGCTCAACCATAAGGCCGAGCCAGCCAAAAATAACTTCAACTCATTGGTGTTCCTCTCCACGGAAGTCTTTAGTAAAAGGCGAAAGACTTGTGCGTTATGAAGAGAAACAAGAGTCAGAACAGGCCTGTCTCAGAGAGCAGCTGAGGACCCTAGTCGTCCCAGCTACCACCGTCGCGGTGCGCCTCCCTTGGCTTGCCGCGTGCTAAATCCCAGCCTCCCCTCCATTGCCCCCCCAGCATCTCCAGCCTGAAAAATCCAGGCCTGGCTTTTACATGGACACTACAAAGTCTGGGAAACGATCAGGCGTCTTCAGGGAGTCCGCGACCAGTCATCGTAGCTGAAGTGCACTGTGTTGTTGAGCGGGGTTCCCTGGGTGATATCAGTAAATCAACTGACTGGTTGTGCACAATTCACTTGATAAAAACTTAGCCGCATTTTCCTTCAGCCACTGTAAAAGTTTGACTCCTAACTAAACATGCGTGTCAGAGCTTGATTTTCTACAAAGCAAGAGAAAGGTGCACCGTTCCCGGCGGCACTGCAATGCCAGGTCGATGCGTGGAGTGAGCGGAGCAAGCTCCCTTTTCAGCTCCCTCTCCTAAAAATGGGTTTAATACGTTATCCCCATATAGGGGACATATCAGATATTAAACTGATAAGAACAGATACTACACTTGATCTTAGCCAAAAGGCCGAGAAGCGATGAGGCCCAAGCGTTTGACGTCCAAATCAAGCTCTTGGTACAACCGTCACTTGTCGCGGTGTCCCGTTTGTAAGCCAGCTTATCAATTGCCGCCACTTAGCAACTCCGCCCATCTGTCTGCTGTGTACTTTTCCCTGCCGCTATACAAAGATGTTTGACCTTTCACCAACTCAAAAGGCTCAGCCATACGGCAAACCGGCCAAAAATAGCTTCAACTCATTGCTGTTCCACACCAAAACCTAGAAATAAAGCATACTAGAACAACATCTAGCACACATTTCTTCCACAAACAAGCAGCACAGTCGGACAGGAGAGCTCACACTTCATTTTGTCATGGAAAGGCCACGCCCACTTCCCCAATTCCAATGGGAACACGGGGAATTGTCATGACTAAACACGCCACTCTGTAGCGTACGCCAGAGAGCTTCTGCAGAGCAACACTGCCGCTTTGTGGACAGACTGCAAAAGCTGACATGTAACTCCAAATCAACAAAGCCACTTCACAAAATGGAGAGCCTTCAAGAGGTTAGCGCATGGACATTCCTGACACATTGTGTTTTCTTCTACACGCACGCAACAGGGGAGAGCGCGAACGCAGTCCCCCACTACCAGAAATTATGCAGTCGAGATTCCCACATTTGGGGAATTCGCAGGGGTCAGCACAGCCGGAGTGCAATGGCTGAGCCTCGCCCTGGGTGAACCACCTTGTTGATCATGGTATCTCCCCTGCCAGGTAAGTATGAGCTCTAGTTGGAAGAGAGCGGGTGGTGGTCACCAGGCACAGCGCTCTGGCTGACGGTGCCTACAATGCATAATCCCACATTTCAGCGCCTTGAGCATCAGCTCCCCTTTGTCTGTTACATTTATGGCTGAAAAGACACAAACACTGCTGCAAATAGGCTGTGGCGTGCGGCAAACGCGCTTTGTTGGATCTACCCATCATGCACTGCTCTGCCAAAAACAAAGGAACACTGTGTGAAATGCCACTAGTCAAGCTGTCTCTTGGGAAAGAAAGCAAAGGCCCACGTGGGACACTTTTCAAAACATTTGACTAAATGAACTAAACACTGACATGAACTACTAACATGTATTGACTCAGCGAAAACCTTGGAGCTGATCTGGACTTTCCTGTGGTTTCCTCTTGTCCTTGTAACAGCAGTAGCTCCTCCCTTCCTTGTCAATAATTGTGCAGAAATATCTGAGGGCTTCTTTCTTCCTAAATCATAAGCAAGTCCTGTCCAGTCCAACTGTTTCTGCTCCTGTTTGACTTCTGAACTTGTCTCTGGCTGTGTGTCCACTTACTGCAGCCTCTGACATCAGACTGTAGAATCTTGATACATCAAAGGCATCAAAGGACAAACACACGCTCACACATACCGGTACTTATATCTTTGTGAGGACACTCTCTGGCATAATGCTTTCCCTCGCCCTAACCTCTCTCTCTCTTAGCATCTCAGACCTATGTCAGTACCTGTGCCTCTGTCAAAGAATACAAAAAAAAAAAAAAACACTAGACCTGTACACACATAAAGTCATGTATTCATGTAGTCATCTGTGAATGTGTGTTTGATGAGTGCAAAGTGAAAATGCTGCATGAACCTTGTTTTTGTAAAAGCTTCTCTTGTTTCCTTTGCTTCTTACAACTGTATATTTTTCAAGCATCATCTGTCATATTGAAGAAATAAGTTCATTCAGTAGCGTTATTTCTTTTTTTACTGTCATCATGTACACTTTTCTTGTCTCAAAGACGGCAGCATCCCCACCAAAGCCTAAAAATAAAGTATACCAGCGAAATGACAACATCTAGCACACATTTCTTCCGCAAAGAAAGAGCAAAGTCGGACAGGGGAGCTCCCACTTGTGGCGCTCTATAAAGATGTTTGACTTTTCACCAACTCAAAAGGCTCAGCCATAAGGCCGAGCCAGCCAAAAATAACTTCAACTCATTGGTGTTCCACTCCACGGAAGTCTTTAGTAAAAGGCGAAAGACTTGTGCGTTATGAAGAGAAACAAGAGTCAGAACAGGCCTGTCTCAGAGAGCAGCTGAGGACCCTAGTCGTCCCAGCTACCACCGTCGCGGTGCGCCTCCCTTGGCTTGCCGCGTGCTAAATCCCAGCCTCCCCTCCATTGCCTCCCCCCCAGCATCTCCAGCCTGAAAAATCCAGGCCTGGCTTTTACATGGACACTACAAAGTCTGGGAAACGATCAGGCGTCTTCAGGGAGTCCGCGACCAGTCATCGTAGCTGAAGTGCACTGTGTTGTTGAGCGGGGTTCCCTGGGTGATATCAGTAAATCAACTGACTGGTTGTGCACAATTCACTTGATAAAAACTTAGCCGCATTTTCCTTCAGCCACTGTAAAAGTTTGACTCCTAACTAAACATGCGTGTCAGAGCTTGATTTTCTACAAAGCAAGAGAAAGGTGCACCGTTCCCGGCGGCACTGCAATGCCAGGTCGATGCGTGGAGTGAGCGGAGCAAGCTCCCTTTTCAGCTCCCTTTTCTAAAAATGGGTTTAATACGTTATCCCCATATAGGGGACATATCAGATATTAAACTGATAAGAACAGATACTACACTTGATCTTAGCCAAAAGGCCGAGAAGCGATGAGGCCCAAGGTTTTGACGTCCAAATCAAGCTCTTGGTACAACCGTCACTTGTCGCGGTGTCCCGTTTGTAAGCCAGCTTATCAATTGCCGCCACTTAGCAACTCCGCCCATCTGTCTGCCGTGTACTTTTCCCTGCCGCTATACAAAGATGTTTGACCTTTCACCAACTCAAAAGGCTCAGCCATACGGCAAAGCCGGCCAAAAATAGCTTCAACTCATTGCTGTTCCACACCAAAGCCTAGAAATAAAGCATACTAGAACAACATCTAGCACACATTTCTTCCACAAACAAGCAGCACAGTCGGACAGGAGAGCTCACACTTCATTTTGTCATGGAAAGGCCACGCCCACTTCCCCAATTCCAATGGGAACACGGGGAATTGTCATGACTAAACACGCCACTCTGTAGCGTACGCCAGAGAGCTTCTGCAGAGCAACACTGCCGCTTTGTGGACAGACTGCAAAAGCTGACATGTAACTCCAAATCAACAAAGCCACTTCACAAAATGGAGAGCCTTCAGCAGGTTAGCACATGGGCATTCCTGACACATTGTGTTTTCTTCTACACGCACGCAACAGGGGAGAGCGCGAACGCAGTCCCCCACTGCCAGAAATTATGCAGTCGAGATTCCCACATTTGGGGAATTCGCAGGGGTCAGCACAGCCGGAGTGCAATGGCTGAGCCTCGCCCTGGGTGAACCACCTTGTTGATCATGGTATCTCCCCTGCCAGGTAAGTATGAGCTGCAGTTGGAAGAGAGCGGGTGGTGGTCACCAGGCACAGCGCTCTGGCTGACGGTGCCTACAATGCATAATCCCACATTTCAGCGCCTTGAGCATCAGCTCCCCTTTGTCTGTTACATTTATGGCTGAAAAGACACAAACACTGCTGCAAATAGGCTGCGGCGTGCGGCAAACGCGCTTTGTTGGATCTACCCATCATGCACTGCTCTGCCAAAAACAAAGGAACACTGTGTGAAATGCCACTAGTCAAGCTGTCTCTTGGGAAAGAAAGCAAAGGCCCACGTGGGACACTTTTCAAAACATTTGACTAAATGAACTAAACACTGACATGAACTACTAACATGTATTGACTCAGCGAAAACCTTGGAGCTGATCTGGACTTTCCTGTGGTTTCCTCTTGTCCTTGTAACAGCAGTAGCTCCTCCCTTCCTTGTCAATAATTGTGCAGAAATATCTGAGGGCTTCTTTCTTCCTAAATCATAAGCAAGTCCTGTCCAGTCCAACTGTTTCTGCTCCTGTTTGACTTCTGAACTTGTCTCTGGCTGTGTGTCCACTTACTGCAGCCTCTGACATCAGACTGTAGAATCTTGATACATCAAAGGCATCAAAGGACAAACACACGCTCACACATACCGGTACTTATATCTTTGTGAGGACACTCTCTGGCATAATGCTTTCCCTCGCCCTAACCTCTCTCTCTCTTAGCATCTCAGACCTATGTCAGTAGCAGTGCCTCTGTCAAAGAATACAAAAAAAAAAAAAAACACTAGACCTGTACACACATAAAGTCATGTATTCATGTAGTCATCTGTGAATGTGTGTTTGATGAGTGCAAAGTGAAAATGCTGCATGAACCTTGTTTTTGTAAAAGCTTCTCTTGTTTCCTTTGCTTCTTACAACTGTATATTTTTCAAGCATCATCTGTCATATTGAAGAAATAAGTTCATTCAGTAGCGTTATTTTTTTTTTACTGTCATCATGTACACTTTTCTTGTCTCGAAGACGGCAGCATCCCCACCAAAGCCTAAAAATAAAGTATACCAGCGAAATGACAACATCTAGCACACATTTCTTCCACAAAGAAAGAGCAAAGTCGGACAGGGGAGCTCCCACTTGTGGCGCTCTATAAAGATGTTTGACTTTTCACCAACTCAAAAGGCTCAGCCATAAGGCCGAGCCAGCCAAAAATAACTTCAACTCATTGGTGTTCCTCTCCACGGAAGTCTTTAGTAAAAGGCGAAAGACTTGTGCGTTATGAAGAGAAACAAGAGTCAGAACAGGCCTGTCTCAGAGAGCAGCTGAGGACCCTAGTCGTCCCAGCTACCACCGTCGCGGTGCGCCTCCCTTGGCTTGCCGCGTGCTAAATCCCAGCCTCCCCTCCATTGCCTCCCCCCCAGCATCTCCAGCCTGAAAAATCCAGGCCTGGCTTTTACATGGACACTACAAAGTCTGGGAAACGATCAGGCGTCTTCAGGGAGTCCGCGACCAATCATCGTAGCTGAAGTGCACTGTGTTGTTGAGCGGGGTTCCCTGGGTGATATCAGTAAATCAACTGACTGGTTGTGCACAATTCACTTGATCAAAACTTAGCCGCATTTTCCTTCAGCCACTGTAAAAGTTTGACTCCTAACTAAACATGCGTGTCAGAGCTTGATTTTCTACAAAGCAAGAGAAAGGTTCACCGTTCCCGGCGGCACTGCAATGCCAGGTCGATGCGTGGAGTGAGCGGAGCAAGCTCCCTTTTCAGCTCCCTCTCCTAAAAATGGGTTTAATACGTTATCCCCATATAGGGGACATATCAGATATTAAACTGATAAGAACAGATACTACACTTGATCTTAGCCAAAAGGCCGAGAAGCGATGAGGCCCAAGCGTTTGACGTCCAAATCAAGCTCTTGGTACAACCGTCACTTGTCGCGGTGTCCCGTTTGTAAGCCAGCTTGTCAATTGCCGCCACTTAGCAACTCCGCCCATCTGTCTGCCGTGTACTTTTCCCTGCCGCTATACAAAGATGTTTGACCTTTCACCAACTCAAAAGGCTCAGCCATACGGCAAAGCCGGCCAAAAATAGCTTCAACTCATTGCTGTTCCACACCAAAACCTAGAAATAAAGCATACTAGAACAACATCTAGCACACATTTCTTCCACAAACAAGCAGCACAGTCGGACAGGAGAGCTCACACTTCATTTTGTCATGGAAAGGCCACGCCCGCTTCCCCAATTCCAATGGGAACACGGGGAATTGTCATGACTAAACACGCCACTCTGTAGCGTACGCCAGAGAGCTTCTGCAGAGCAACACTGCCGCTTTGTGGACAGACTGCAAAAGCTGACATGTAACTCCAAATCAACAAAGCCACTTCACAAAATGGAGAGCCTTCAGCAGGTTAGCACATGGGCATTCCTGACACATTGTGTTTTCTTCTACACGCACGCAACAGGGGAGAGCGCGAACGCAGTCCCCCACTGCCAGAAATTATGCAGTCGAGATTCCCACATTTGGGGAATTCGCAGGGGTCAGCACAGCCGGAGTGCAATGGCTGAGCCTCGCCCTGGGTGAACCACCTTGTTGATCATGGTATCTCCCCTGCCAGGTAAGTATGAGCTGCAGTTGGAAGAGAGCGGGTGGTGGTCACCAGGCACAGCGCTCTGGCTGACGGTGCCTACAATGCATAATCCCACATTTCAGCGCCTTGAGCATCAGCTCCCCTTTGTCTGTTACATTTATGGCTGAAAAGACACAAACACTGCTGCAAATAGGCTGCGGCGTGCGGCAAACGCGCTTTGTTGGATCTACCCATCATGCACTGCTCTGCCAAAAACAAAGGAACACTGTGTGAAATGCCACTAGTCAAGCTGTCTCTTGGGAAAGAAAGCAAAGGCCCACGTGGGACACTTTTCAAAACATTTGACTAAATGAACTAAACACTGACATGAACTACTAACATGTATTGACTCAGCGAAAACCTTGGAGCTGATCTGGACTTTCCTGTGGTTTCCTCTTGTCCTTGTAACAGCAGTAGCTCCTCCCTTCCTTGTCAATAATTGTGCAGAAATATCTGAGGGCTTCTTTCTTCCTAAATCATAAGCAAGTCCTGTCCAGTCCAACTGTTTCTGCTCCTGTTTGACTTCTGAACTTGTCTCTGGCTGTGTGTCCACTTACTGCAGCCTCTGACATCAGACTGTAGAATCTTGATACATCAAAGGCATCAAAGGACAAACACACGCTCACACATACCGGTACTTATATCTTTGTGAGGACACTCTCTGGCATAATGCTTTCCCTCGCCCTAACCTCTCTCTCTCTTAGCATCTCAGACCTATGTCAGTAGCAGTGCCTCTGTCAAAGAATACAAAAAAAAAAAAAAACACTAGACCTGTACACACATAAAGTCATGTATTCATGTAGTCATCTGTGAATGTGTGTTTGATGAGTGCAAAGTGAAAATGCTGCATGAACCTTGTTTTTGTAAAAGCTTCTCTTGTTTCCTTTGCTTCTTACAACTGTATATTTTTCAAGCATCATCTGTCATATTGAAGAAATAAGTTCATTCAGTAGCGTTATTTTTTTTTTACTGTCATCATGTACACTTTTCTTGTCTCGAAGACGGCAGCATCCCCACCAAAGCCTAAAAATAAAGTATACCAGCGAAATGACAACATCTAGCACACATTTCTTCCACAAAGAAAGAGCAAAGTCGGACAGGGGAGCTCCCACTTGTGGCGCTCTATAAAGATGTTTGACTTTTCACCAACTCAAAAGGCTCAGCCATAAGGCCGAGCCAGCCAAAAATAACTTCAACTCATTGGTGTTCCTCTCCACGGAAGTCTTTAGTAAAAGGCGAAAGACTTGTGCGTTATGAAGAGAAACAAGAGTCAGAACAGGCCTGTCTCAGAGAGCAGCTGAGGACCCTAGTCGTCCCAGCTACCACCGTCGCGGTGCGCCTCCCTTGGCTTGCCGCGTGCTAAATCCCAGCCTCCCCTCCATTGCCTCCCCCCCAGCATCTCCAGCCTGAAAAATCCAGGCCTGGCTTTTACATGGACACTACAAAGTCTGGGAAACGATCAGGCGTCTTCAGGGAGTCCGCGACCAATCATCGTAGCTGAAGTGCACTGTGTTGTTGAGCGGGGTTCCCTGGGTGATATCAGTAAATCAACTGACTGGTTGTGCACAATTCACTTGATCAAAACTTAGCCGCATTTTCCTTCAGCCACTGTAAAAGTTTGACTCCTAACTAAACATGCGTGTCAGAGCTTGATTTTCTACAAAGCAAGAGAAAGGTTCACCGTTCCCGGCGGCACTGCAATGCCAGGTCGATGCGTGGAGTGAGCGGAGCAAGCTCCCTTTTCAGCTCCCTTTTCTAAAAATGGGTTTAATACGTTATCCCCATATAGGGGACATATCAGATATTAAACTGATAAGAACAGATACTACACTTGATCTTAGCCAAAAGGCCGAGAAGCGATGAGGCCCAAGGTTTTGACGTCCAAATCAAGCTCTTGGTACAACCGTCACTTGTCGCGGTGTCCCGTTTGTAAGCCAGCTTATCAATTGCCGCCACTTAGCAACTCCGCCCATCTGTCTGCCGTGTACTTTTCCCTGCCGCTATACAAAGATGTTTGACCTTTCACCAACTCAAAAGGCTCAGCCATACGGCAAAGCCGGCCAAAAATAGCTTCAACTCATTGCTGTTCCACACCAAAGCCTAGAAATAAAGCATACTAGAACAACATCTAGCACACATTTCTTCCACAAACAAGCAGCACAGTCGGACAGGAGAGCTCACACTTCATTTTGTCATGGAAAGGCCACGCCCACTTCCCCAATTCCAATGGGAACACGGGGAATTGTCATGACTAAACACGCCACTCTGTAGCGTACGCCAGAGAGCTTCTGCAGAGCAACACTGCCGCTTTGTGGACAGACTGCAAAAGCTGACATGTAACTCCAAATCAACAAAGCCACTTCACAAAATGGAGAGCCTTCAGCAGGTTAGCACATGGGCATTCCTGACACATTGTGTTTTCTTCTACACGCACGCAACAGGGGAGAGCGCGAACGCAGTCCCCCACTGCCAGAAATTATGCAGTCGAGATTCCCACATTTGGGGAATTCGCAGGGGTCAGCACAGCCGGAGTGCAATGGCTGAGCCTCGCCCTGGGTGAACCACCTTGTTGATCATGGTATCTCCCCTGCCAGGTAAGTATGAGCTGCAGTTGGAAGAGAGCGGGTGGTGGTCACCAGGCACAGCGCTCTGGCTGACGGTGCCTACAATGCATAATCCCACATTTCAGCGCCTTGAGCATCAGCTCCCCTTTGTCTGTTACATTTATGGCTGAAAAGACACAAACACTGCTGCAAATAGGCTGTGGCGTGCGGCAAACGCGCTTTGTTGGATCTACCCATCATGCACTGCTCTGCCAAAAACAAAGGAACACTGTGTGAAATGCCACTAGTCAAGCTGTCTCTTGGGAAAGAAAGCAAAGGCCCACGTGGGACACTTTTCAAAACATTTGACTAAATGAACTAAACACTGACATGAACTACTAACATGTATTGACTCAGCGAAAACCTTGGAGCTGATCTGGACTTTCCTGTGGTTTCCTCTTGTCCTTGTAACAGCAGTAGCTCCTCCCTTCCTTGTCAATAATTGTGCAGAAATATCTGAGGGCTTCTTTCTTCCTAAATCATAAGCAAGTCCTGTCCAGTCCAACTGTTTCTGCTCCTGTTTGACTTCTGAACTTGTCTCTGGCTGTGTGTCCACTTACTGCAGCCTCTGACATCAGACTGTAGAATCTTGATACATCAAAGGCATCAAAGGACAAACACACGCTCACACATACCGGTACTTATATCTTTGTGAGGACACTCTCTGGCATAATGCTTTCCCTCGCCCTAACCTCTCTCTCTCTTAGCATCTCAGACCTATGTCAGTACCTGTGCCTCTGTCAAAGAATACAAAAAAAAAAAACACTAGACCTGTACACACATAAAGTCATGTATTCATGTAGTCATCTGTGAATGTGTGTTTGATGAGTGCAAAGTGAAAATGCTGCATGAACCTTGTTTTTGTAAAAGCTTCTCTTGTTTCCTTTGCTTCTTACAACTGTATATTTTTCAAGCATCATCTGTCATATTGAAGAAATAAGTTCATTCAGTAGCGTTATTTCTTTTTTTACTGTCATCATGTACACTTTTCTTGTCTCAAAGACGGCAGCATCCCCACCAAAGCCTAAAAATAAAGTATACCAGCGAAATGACAACATCTAGCACACATTTCTTCCGCAAAGAAAGAGCAAAGTCGGACAGGGGAGCTCCCACTTGTGGCGCTCTATAAAGATGTTTGACTTTTCACCAACTCAAAAGGCTCAGCCATAAGGCCGAGCCAGCCAAAAATAACTTCAACTCATTGGTGTTCCTCTCCACGGAAGTCTTTAGTAAAAGGCGAAAGACTTGTGCGTTATGAAGAGAAACAAGAGTCAGAACAGGCCTGTCTCAGAGAGCAGCTGAGGACCCTAGTCGTCCCAGCTACCACCGCCGCGGTGCGCCTCCCTTGGCTTGCCGCGTGCTAAATCCCAGCCTCCCCTCCATTGCCTCCCCCCCAGCATCTCCAGCCTGAAAAATCCAGGCCTGGCTTTTACATGGACACTACAAAGTCTGGGAAACGATCAGGCGTCTTCAGGGAGTCCGCGACCAATCATCGTAGCTGAAGTGCACTGTGTTGTTGAGCGGGGTTCCCTGGGTGATATCAGTAAATCAACTGACTGGTTGTGCACAATTCACTTGATCAAAACTTAGCCGCATTTTCCTTCAGCCACTGTAAAAGTTTGACTCCTAACTAAACATGCGTGTCAGAGCTTGATTTTCTACAAAGCAAGAGAAAGGTGCACCGTTCCCGGCGGCACTGCAATGCCAGGTCGATGCGTGGAGTGAGCGGCGCAAGCTCCCTTTTCAGCTCCCTCTCCTAAAAATGGGTTTAATACGTTATCCCCATATAGGGGACATATCAGATATTAAACTGATAAGAACAGATACTACACTTGATCTTAGCCAAAAGGCCGAGAAGCGATGAGGCCCAAGCGTTTGACGTCCAAATCAAGCTCTTGGTACAACCGTCACTTGTCGCGGTGTCCCGTTTGTAAGCCAGCTTATCAATTGCCGCCACTTAGCAACTCCGCCCATCTGTCTGCTGTGTACTTTTCCCTGCCGCTATACAAAGATGTTTAACCTTTCACCAACTCAAAAGGCTCAGCCATACGGCAAACCGGCCAAAAATAGCTTCAACTCATTGCTGTTCCACACCAAAGCCTAGAAATAAAGCATACTAGAACAACATCTAGCACACATTTCTTCCACAAACAAGCAGCACAGTCGGACAGGAGAGCTCACACTTCATTTTGTCATGGAAAGGCCACGCCCACTTCCCCAATTCCAATGGGAACACGGGGAATTGTCATGACTAAACACGCCACTCTGTAGCGTACGCCAGAGAGCTTCTGCAGAGCAACACTGCCGCTTTGTGGACAGACTGCAAAAGCTGACATGTAACTCCAAATCAACAAAGCCACTTCACAAAATGGAGAGCCTTCAACAGGTTAGCGCATGGGCATTCCTGACACATTGTGTTTTCTTCTACACGCACGCAACAGGGGAGAGCGCGAACGCAGTCCCCCACTGCCAGAAATTATGCAGTCGAGATTCCCACATTTGGGGAATTCGCAGGGGTCAGCACAGCCGGAGTGCAATGGCTGAGCCTCGCCCTGGGTGAACCACCTTGTTGATCATGGTATCTCCCCTGCCAGGTAAGTATGAGCTGCAGTTGGAAGAGAGCGGGTGGTGGTCACCAGGCACAGCGCTCTGGCTGACGGTGCCTACAATGCATAATCCCACATTTCAGCGCCTTGAGCATCAGCTCCCCTTTGTCTGTTACATTTATGGCTGAAAAGACACAAACACTGCTGCAAATAGGCTGCGGCGTGCGGCAAACGCGCTTTGTTGGATCTACCCATCATGCACTGCTCTGCCAAAAACAAAGGAACACTGTGTGAAATGCCACTAGTCAAGCTGTCTCTTGGGAAAGAAAGCAAAGGCCCACGTGGGACACTTTTCAAAACATTTGACTAAATGAACTAAACACTGACATGAACTACTAACATGTATTGACTCAGCGAAAACCTTGGAGCTGATCTGGACTTTCCTGTGGTTTCCTCTTGTCCTTGTAACAGCAGTAGCTCCTCCCTTCCTTGTCAATAATTGTGCAGAAATATCTGAGGGCTTCTTTCTTCCTAAATCATAAGCAAGTCCTGTCCAGTCCAACTGTTTCTGCTCCTGTTTGACTTCTGAACTTGTCTCTGGCTGTGTGTCCACTTACTGCAGCCTCTGACATCAGACTGTAGAATCTTGATACATCAAAGGCATCAAAGGACAAACACACGCTCACACATACCGGTACTTATATCTTTGTGAGGACACTCTCTGGCATAATGCTTTCCCTCGCCCTAACCTCTCTCTCTCTTAGCATCTCAGACCTATGTCAGTAGCAGTGCCTCTGTCAAAGAATACAAAAAAAAAAAAAACACTAGACCTGTACACACATAAAGTCATGTATTCATGTAGTCATCTGTGAATGTGTGTTTGATGAGTGCAAAGTGAAAATGCTGCATGAACCTTGTTTTTGTAAAAGCTTCTCTTGTTTCCTTTGCTTCTTACAACTGTATATTTTTCAAGCATCATCTGTCATATTGAAGAAATAAGTTCATTCAGTAGCGTTATTTTTTTTTTACTGTCATCATGTACACTTTTCTTGTCTCGAAGACGGCAGCATCCCCACCAAAGCCTAAAAATAAAGTATACCAGCGAAATGACAACATCTAGCACACATTTCTTCCGCAAAGAAAGAGCAAAGTCGGACAGGGGAGCTCCCACTTGTGGCGCTCTATAAAGATGTTTGACTTTTCACCAACTCAAAAGGCTCAGCCATAAGGCCGAGCCAGCCAAAAATAACTTCAACTCATTGGTGTTCCTCTCCACGGAAGTCTTTAGTAAAAGGCGAAAGACTTGTGCGTTATGAAGAGAAACAAGAGTCAGAACAGGCCTGTCTCAGAGAGCAGCTGAGGACCCTAGTCGTCCCAGCTACCACCGTCGCGGTGCGCCTCCCTTGGCTTGCCGCGTGCTAAATCCCAGCCTCCCCTCCATTGCCTCCCCCCCAGCATCTCCAGCCTGAAAAATCCAGGCCTGGCTTTTACATGGACACTACAAAGTCTGGGAAACGATCAGGCGTCTTCAGGGAGTCCGCGACCAATCATCGTAGCTGAAGTGCACTGTGTTGTTGAGCGGGGTTCCCTGGGTGATATCAGTAAATCAACTGACTGGTTGTGCACAATTCACTTGATCAAAACTTAGCCGCATTTTCCTTCAGCCACTGTAAAAGTTTGACTCCTAACTAAACATGCGTGTCAGAGCTTGATTTTCTACAAAGCAAGAGAAAGGTGCACCGTTCCCGGCGGCACTGCAATGCCAGGTCGATGCGTGGAGTGAGCGGAGCAAGCTCCCTTTTCAGCTCCCTCTCCTAAAAATGGGTTTAATACGTTATCCCCATATAGGGGACATATCAGATATTAAACTGATAAGAACAGATACTACACTTGATCTTAGCCAAAAGGCCGAGAAGCGATGAGGCCCAAGGTTTTGACGTCCAAATCAAGCTCTTGGTACAACCGTCACTTGTCGCGGTGTCCCGTTTGTAAGCCAGCTTATCAATTGCCGCCACTTAGCAACTCCGCCCATCTGTCTGCCGTGTACTTTTCCCTGCCGCTATACAAAGATGTTTGACCTTTCACCAACTCAAAAGGCTCAGCCATACGGCAAAGCCGGCCAAAAATAGCTTCAACTCATTGCTGTTCCACACCAAAGCCTAGAAATAAAGCATACTAGAACAACATCTAGCACACATTTCTTCCACAAACAAGCAGCACAGTCGGACAGGAGAGCTCACACTTCATTTTGTCATGGAAAGGCCACGCCCACTTCCCCAATTCCAATGGGAACACGGGGAATTGTCATGACTAAACACGCCACTCTGTAGCGTACGCCAGACAGCTTCTGCAGAGCAACACTGCCGCTTTGTGGACAGACTGCAAAAGCTGACATGTAACTCCAAATCAACAAAGCCACTTCACAAAATGGAGAGCCTTCAGCAGGTTAGCACATGAGCATTCCTGACACATTGTGTTTTCTTCTACACGCACGCAACAGGGGAGAGCGCGAACGCAGTCCCCCACTACCAGAAATTATGCAGTCGAGATTCCCACATTTGGGGAATTCGCAGGGGTCAGCACAGCCGGAGTGCAATGGCTGAGCCTCGCCCTGGGTGAACCACCTTGTTGATCATGGTATCTCCCCTGCCAGGTAAGTATGAGCTGCAGTTGGAAGAGAGCGGGTGGTGGTCACCAGGCACAGCGCTCTGGCTGACGGTGCCTACAATGCATAATCCCACATTTCAGCGCCTTGAGCATCAGCTCCCCTTTGTCTGTTACATTTATGGCTGAAAAGACACAAACACTGCTGCAAATAGGCTGCGGCGTGCGGCAAACGCGCTTTGTTGGATCTACCCATCATGCACTGCTCTGCCAAAAACAAAGGAACACTGTGTGAAATGCCACTAGTCAAGCTGTCTCTTGGGAAAGAAAGCAAAGGCCCACGTGGGACACTTTTCAAAACATTTGACTAAATGAACTAAACACTGACATGAACTACTAACATGTATTGACTCAGCGAAAACCTTGGAGCTGATCTGGACTTTCCTGTGGTTTCCTCTTGTCCTTGTAACAGCAGTAGCTCCTCCCTTCCTTGTCAATAATTGTGCAGAAATATCTGAGGGCTTCTTTCTTCCTAAATCATAAGCAAGTCCTGTCCAGTCCAACTGTTTCTGCTCCTGTTTGACTTCTGAACTTGTCTCTGGCTGTGTGTCCACTTACTGCAGCCTCTGACATCAGACTGTAGAATCTTGATACATCAAAGGCATCAAAGGACAAACACACGCTCACACATACCGGTACTTATATCTTTGTGAGGACACTCTCTGGCATAATGCTTTCCCTCGCCCTAACCTCTCTCTCTCTTAGCATCTCAGACCTATGTCAGTACCTGTGCCTCTGTCAAAGAATACAAAAAAAAAAAAACACTAGACCTGTACACACATAAAGTCATGTATTCATGTAGTCATCTGTGAATGTGTGTTTGATGAGTGCAAAGTGAAAATGCTGCATGAACCTTGTTTTTGTAAAAGCTTCTCTTGTTTCCTTTGCTTCTTACAACTGTATATTTTTCAAGCATCATCTGTCATATTGAAGAAATAAGTTCATTCAGTAGCGTTATTTCTTTTTTTACTGTCATCATGTACACTTTTCTTGTCTCAAAGACGGCAGCATCCCCACCAAAGCCTAAAAATAAAGTATACCAGCGAAATGACAACATCTAGCACACATTTCTTCCGCAAAGAAAGAGCAAAGTCGGACAGGGGAGCTCCCACTTGTGGCGCTCTATAAAGATGTTTGACTTTTCACCAACTCAAAAGGCTCAGCCATAAGGCCGAGCCAGCCAAAAATAACTTCAACTCATTGGTGTTCCTCTCCACGGAAGTCTTTAGTAAAAGGCGAAAGACTTGTGCGTTATGAAGAGAAACAAGAGTCAGAACAGGCCTGTCTCAGAGAGCAGCTGAGGACCCTAGTCGTCCCAGCTACCACCGTCGCGGTGCGCCTCCCTTGGCTTGCCGCGTGCTAAATCCCAGCCTCCCCTCCATTGCCTCCCCCCCAGCATCTCCAGCCTGAAAAATCCAGGCCTGGCTTTTACATGGACACTACAAAGTCTGGGAAACGATCAGGCGTCTTCAGGGAGTCCGCGACCAATCATCGTAGCTGAAGTGCACTGTGTTGTTGAGCGGGGTTCCCTGGGTGATATCAGTAAATCAACTGACTGGTTGTGCACAATTCACTTGATCAAAACTTAGCCGCATTTTCCTTCAGCCACTGTAAAAGTTTGACTCCTAACTAAACATGCGTGTCAGAGCTTGATTTTCTACAAAGCAAGAGAAAGGTGCACCGTTCCCGGCGGCACTGCAATGCCAGGTCGATGCGTGGAGTGCGTGGAGTGAGCGGAGCAAGCTCCCTTTTCAGCTCCCTCTTCTAAAAATGGGTTTAATACGTTATCCCCATATAGGGGACATATCAGATATTAAACTGATAAGAACAGATACTACACTTGATCTTAGCCAAAAGGCCGAGAAGCGATGAGGCCCAAGCGTTTGACGTCCAAATCAAGCTCTTGGTACAACCGTCACTTGTCGCGGTGTCCCGTTTGTAAGCCAGCTTATCAATTGCCGCCACTTAGCAACTCCGCCCATCTGTCTGCCGTGTACTTTTCCCTGCCGCTATACAAAGATGTTTGACCTTTCACCAACTCAAAAGGCTCAGCCATACGGCAAAGCCGGCCAAAAATAGCTTCAACTCATTGCTGTTCCACACCAAAGCCTAGAAATAAAGCATACTAGAACAACATCTAGCACACATTTCTTCCACAAACAAGCAGCACAGTCGGACAGGAGAGCTCACACTTCATTTTGTCATGGAAAGGCCACGCCCACTTCCCCAATTCCAATGGGAACACGGGGAATTGTCATGACTAAACACGCCACTCTGTAGCGTACGCCAGAGAGCTTCTGCAGAGCAACACTGCCGCTTTGTGGACAGACTGCAAAAGCTGACATGTAACTCCAAATCAACAAAGCCACTTCACAAAATGGAGAGCCTTCAGCAGGTTAGCACATGGGCATTCCTGACACATTGTGTTTTCTTCTACACGCACGCAACAGGGGAGAGCGCGAACGCAGTCCCCCACTACCAGAAATTATGCAGTCGAGATTCCCACATTTGGGGAATTCGCAGGGGTCAGCACAGCCGGAGTGCAATGACTGAGCCTCGCCCTGGGTGAACCACCTTGTTGATCATGGTATCTCCCCTGCCAGGTAAGTATGAGCTGCAGCTGGAAGAGAGCGGGTGGTGGTCACCAGGCACAGCGCTCTGGCTGACGGTGCCTACAATGCATAATCCCACATTTCAGCGCCTTGAGCATCAGCTCCCCTTTGTCTGTTACATTTATGGCTGAAAAGACACAAACACTGCTGCAAATAGGCTGCGGCGTGCGGCAAACGCGCTTTGTTGGATCTACCCATCATGCACTGCTCTGCCAAAAACAAAGGAACACTGTGTGAAATGCCACTAGTCAAGCTGTCTCTTGGGAAAGAAAGCAAAGGCCCACGTGGGACACTTTTCAAAACATTTGACTAAATGAACTAAACACTGACATGAACTACTAACATGTATTGACTCAGCGAAAACCTTGGAGCTGATCTGGACTTTCCTGTGGTTTCCTCTTGTCCTTGTAACAGCAGTAGCTCCTCCCTTCCTTGTCAATAATTGTGCAGAAATATCTGAGGGCTTCCTTCTTCCTAAATCATAAGCAAGTCCTGTCCAGTCCAACTGTTTCTGCTCCTGTTTGACTTCTAAACTTGTCTCTGGCTGTGTGTCCACTTACTGCAGCCTCTGACATCAGACTGTAGAATCTTGATACATCAAAGGCATCAAAGGACAAACACACGCTCACACATACCGGTACTTATATCTTTGTGAGGACACTCTCTGGCATAATGCTTTCCCTCGCCCTAACCTCTCTCTCTCTTAGCATCTCAGACCTATGTCAGTACCTGTGCCTCTGTCAAAGAATACAAAAAAAAAAAAAAACACTAGACCTGTACACACATAAAGTCATGTATTCATGTAGTCATCTGTGAATGTGTGTTTGATGAGTGCAAAGTGAAAATGCTGCATGAACCTTGTTTTTGTAAAAGCTTCTCTTGTTTCCTTTGCTTCTTACAACTGTATATTTTTCAAGCATCATCTGTCATATTGAAGAAATAAGTTCATTCAGTAGCGTTATTTCTTTTTTTACTGTCATCATGTACACTTTTCTTGTCTCGAAGACGGCAGCATCCCCACCAAAGCCTAAAAATAAAGTATACCAGCGAAATGACAACATCTAGCACACATTTCTTCCGCAAAGAAAGAGCAAAGTCGGACAGGGGAGCTCCCACTTGTGGCGCTCTATAAAGATGTTTGACTTTTCACCAACTCAAAAGGCTCAGCCATAAGGCCGAGCCAGCCAAAAATAACTTCAACTCATTGGTGTTCCTCTCCACGGAAGTCTTTAGTAAAAGGCGAAAGACTTGTGCGTTATGAAGAGAAACAAGAGTCAGAACAGGCCTGTCTCAGAGAGCAGCTGAGGACCCTAGTCGTCCCAGCTACCACCGTCGCGGTGCGCCTCCCTTGGCTTGCCGCGTGCTAAATCCCAGCCTCCCCTCCATTGCCTCCCCCCCAGCATCTCCAGCCTGAAAAATCCAGGCCTGGCTTTTACATGGACACTACAAAGTCTGGGAAACGATCAGGCGTCTTCAGGGAGTCCGCGACCAGTCATCGTAGCTGAAGTGCACTGTGTTGTTGAGCGGGGTTCCCTGGGTGATATCAGTAAATCAACTGACTGGTTGTGCACAATTCACTTGATCAAAACTTAGCCGCATTTTCCTTCAGCCACTGTAAAAGTTTGACTCCTAACTAAACATGCGTGTCAGAGCTTGATTTTCTACAAAGCAAGAGAAAGGTGCACCGTTCCCGGCGGCACTGCAATGCCAGGTCGATGCGTGGAGTGAGCGGAGCAAGCTCCCTTTTCAGCTCCCTCTTCTAAAAATGGGTTTAATACGTTATCCCCATATAGGGGACATATCAGATATTAAACTGATAAGAACAGATACTACACTTGATCTTAGCCAAAAGGCCGAGAAGCGATGAGGCCCAAGGTTTTGACGTCCAAATCAAGCTCTTGGTACAACCGTCACTTGTCGCGGTGTCCCGTTTGTAAGCCAGCTTATCAATTGCCGCCACTTAGCAACTCCGCCCATCTGTCTGCCGTGTACTTTTCCCTGCCGCTATACAAAGATGTTTGACCTTTCACCAACTCAAAAGGCTCAGCCATACGGCAAAGCCGGCCAAAAATAGCTTCAACTCATTGCTGTTCCACACCAAAGCCTAGAAATAAAGCATACTAGAACAACATCTAGCACACATTTCTTCCACAAACAAGCAGCACAGTCGGACAGGAGAGCTCACACTTCATTTTGTCATGGAAAGGCCACGCCCACTTCCCCAATTCCAATGGGAACACGGGGAATTGTCATGACTAAACACGCCACTCTGTAGCGTACGCCAGAGAGCTTCTGCAGAGCAACACTGCCGCTTTGTGGACAGACTGCAAAAGCTGACATGTAACTCCAAATCAACAAAGCCACTTCACAAAATGGAGAGCCTTCAGCAGGTTAGCACATGGGCATTCCTGACACATTGTGTTTTCTTCTACACGCACGCAACAGGGGAGAGCGCGAACGCAGTCCCCCACTACCAGAAATTATGCAGTCGAGATTCCCACATTTGGGGAATTCGCAGGGGTCAGCACAGCCGGAGTGCAATGGCTGAGCCTCGCCCTGGGTGAACCACCTTGTTGATCATGGTATCTCCCCTGCCAGGTAAGTATGAGCTGCAGCTGGAAGAGAGCGGGTGGTGGTCACCAGGCACAGCGCTCTGGCTGACGGTGCCTACAATGCATAATCCCACATTTCAGCGCCTTGAGCATCAGCTCCCCTTTGTCTGTTACATTTATGGCTGAAAAGACACAAACACTGCTGCAAATAGGCTGCGGCGTGCGGCAAACGCGCTTTGTTGGATCTACCCATCATGCACTGCTCTGCCAAAAACAAAGGAACACTGTGTGAAATGCCACTAGTCAAGCTGTCTCTTGGGAAAGAAAGCAAAGGCCCACGTGGGACACTTTTCAAAACATTTGACTAAATGAACTAAACACTGACATGAACTACTAACATGTATTGACTCAGCGAAAACCTTGGAGCTGATCTGGACTTTCCTGTGGTTTCCTCTTGTCCTTGTAACAGCAGTAGCTCCTCCCTTCCTTGTCAATAATTGTGCAGAAATATCTGAGGGCTTCTTTCTTCCTAAATCATAAGCAAGTCCTGTCCAGTCCAACTGTTTCTGCTCCTGTTTGACTTCTAAACTTGTCTCTGGCTGTGTGTCCACTTACTGCAGCCTCTGACATCAGACTGTAGAATCTTGATACATCAAAGGCATCAAAGGACAAACACACGCTCACACATACCGGTACTTATATCTTTGTGAGGACACTCTCTGGCATAATGCTTTCCCTCGCCCTAACCTCTCTCTCTCTTAGCATCTCAGACCTATGTCAGTACCTGTGCCTCTGTCAAAGAATACAAAAAAAAAAAAACACTAGACCTGTACACACATAAAGTCATGTATTCATGTAGTCATCTGTGAATGTGTGTTTGATGAGTGCAAAGTGAAAATGCTGCATGAACCTTGTTTTTGTAAAAGCTTCTCTTGTTTCCTTTGCTTCTTACAACTGTATATTTTTCAAGCATCATCTGTCATATTGAAGAAATAAGTTCATTCAGTAGCGTTATTTCTTTTTTTACTGTCATCATGTACACTTTTCTTGTCTCGAAGACGGCAGCATCCCCACCAAAGCCTAAAAATAAAGTATACCAGCGAAATGACAACATCTAGCACACATTTCTTCCGCAAAGAAAGAGCAAAGTCGGACAGGGGAGCTCCCACTTGTGGCGCTCTATAAAGATGTTTGACTTTTCACCAACTCAAAAGGCTCAGCCATAAGGCCGAGCCAGCCAAAAATAACTTCAACTCATTGGTGTTCCTCTCCACGGAAGTCTTTAGTAAAAGGCGAAAGACTTGTGCGTTATGAAGAGAAACAAGAGTCAGAACAGGCCTGTCTCAGAGAGCAGCTGAGGACCCTAGTCGTCCCAGCTACCACCGTCGCGGTGCGCCTCCCTTGGCTTGCCGCGTGCTAAATCCCAGCCTCCCCTCCATTGCCTCCCCCCCAGCATCTCCAGCCTGAAAAATCCAGGCCTGGCTTTTACATGGACACTACAAAGTCTGGGAAACGATCAGGCGTCTTCAGGGAGTCCGCGACCAATCATCGTAGCTGAAGTGCACTGTGTTGTTGAGCGGGGTTCCCTGGGTGATATCAGTAAATCAACTGACTGGTTGTGCACAATTCACTTGATCAAAACTTAGCCGCATTTTCCTTCAGCCACTGTAAAAGTTTGACTCCTAACTAAACATGCGTGTCAGAGCTTGATTTTCTACAAAGCAAGAGAAAGGTGCACCGTTCCCGGCGGCACTGCAATGCCAGGTCGATGCGTGGAGTGAGCGGAGTGAGCGGAGCAAGCTCCCTTTTCAGCTCCCTCTCCTAAAAATGGGTTTAATACGTTATCCCCATATAGGGGACATATCAGATATTAAACTGATAAGAACAGATACTACACTTGATCTTAGCCAAAAGGCCGAGAAGCGATGAGGCCCAAGCGTTTGACGTCCAAATCAAGCTCTTGGTACAACCGTCACTTGTCGCGGTGTCCCGTTTGTAAGCCAGCTTGTCAATTGCCGCCACTTAGCAACTCCGCCCATCTGTCTGCCGTGTACTTTTCCCTGCCGCTATACAAAGATGTTTGACCTTTCACCAACTCAAAAGGCTCAGCCATACGGCAAAGCCGGCCAAAAATAGCTTCAACTCATTGCTGTTCCACACCAAAACCTAGAAATAAAGCATACTAGAACAACATCTAGCACACATTTCTTCCACAAACAAGCGGCACAGTCGGACAGGAGAGCTCACACTTCATTTTGTCATGGAAAGGCCACGCCCGCTTCCCCAATTCCAATGGGAACACGGGGAATTGTCATGACTAAACACGCCACTCTGTAGCGTACGCCAGAGAGCTTCTGCAGAGCAACACTGCCGCTTTGTGGACAGACTGCAAAAGCTGACATGTAACTCCAAATCAACAAAGCCACTTCACAAAATGGAGAGCCTTCAGCAGGTTAGCACATGGGCATTCCTGACACATTGTGTTTTCTTCTACACGCACGCAACAGGGGAGAGCGCGAACGCAGTCCCCCACTACCAGAAATTATGCAGTCGAGATTCCCACATTTGGGGAATTCGCAGGGGTCAGCACAGCCGGAGTGCAATGGCTGAGCCTCGCCCTGGGTGAACCACCTTGTTGATCATGGTATCTCCCCTGCCAGGTAAGTATGAGCTGCAGCTGGAAGAGAGCGGGTGGTGGTCACCAGGCACAGCGCTCTGGCTGACGGTGCCTACAATGCATAATCCCACATTTCAGCGCCTTGAGCATCAGCTCCCCTTTGTCTGTTACATTTATGGCTGAAAAGACACAAACACTGCTGCAAATAGGCTGCGGCGTGCGGCAAACGCGCTTTGTTGGATCTACCCATCATGCACTGCTCTGCCAAAAACAAAGGAACACTGTGTGAAATGCCACTAGTCAAGCTGTCTCTTGGGAAAGAAAGCAAAGGCCCACGTGGGACACTTTTCAAAACATTTGACTAAATGAACTAAACACTGACATGAACTACTAACATGTATTGACTCAGCGAAAACCTTGGAGCTGATCTGGACTTTCCTGTGGTTTCCTCTTGTCCTTGTAACAGCACTAGCTCCTCCCTTCCTTGTCAATAATTGTGCAGAAATATCTGAGGGCTTCTTTCTTCCTAAATCATAAGCAAGTCCTGTCCAGTCCAACTGTTTCTGCTCCTGTTTGACTTCTAAACTTGTCTCTGGCTGTGTGTCCACTTACTGCAGCCTCTGACATCAGACTGTAGAATCTTGATACATCAAAGGCATCAAAGGACAAACACACGCTCACACATACCGGTACTTATATCTTTGTGAGGACACTCTCTGGCATAATGCTTTCCCTCGCCCTAACCTCTCTCTCTCTTAGCATCTCAGACCTATGTCAGTACCAGTGCCTCTGTCAAAGAATACAAAAAAAAAAAAAAAACACTAGACCTGTACACACATAAAGTCATGTATTCATGTAGTCATCTGTGAATGTGTGTTTGATGAGTGCAAAGTGAAAATGCTGCATGAACCTTGTTTTTGTAAAAGCTTCTCTTGTTTCCTTTGCTTCTTACAACTGTATATTTTTCAAGCATCATCTGTCATATTGAAGAAATAAGTTCATTCAGTAGCGTTATTTCTTTTTTTACTGTCATCATGTACACTTTTCTTGTCTCAAAGACGGCAGCATCCCCACCAAAGCCTAAAAATAAAGTATACCAGCGAAATGACAACATCTAGCACACATTTCTTCCGCAAAGAAAGAGCAAAGTCGGACAGGGGAGCTCCCACTTGTGGCGCTCTATAAAGATGTTTGACTTTTCACCAACTCAAAAGGCTCAGCCATAAGGCCGAGCCAGCCAAAAATAACTTCAACTCATTGGTGTTCCTCTCCACGGAAGTCTTTAGTAAAAGGCGAAAGACTTGTGCGTTATGAAGAGAAACAAGAGTCAGAACAGGCCTGTCTCAGAGAGCAGCTGAGGACCCTAGTCGTCCCAGCTACCACCGTCGCGGTGTGCCTCCCTTGGCTTGCCGCATGCTAAATCCCAGCCTCCCCTCCATTGCCCCCCCAGCATCTCCAGCCTGAAAAATCCAGGCCTGGCTTTTACATGGACACTACAAAGTCTGGGAAACGATCAGGCGTCTTCAGGGAGTCCGCGACCAATCATCGTAGCTGAAGTGCACTGTGTTGTTGAGCGGGGTTCCCTGGGTGATATCAGTAAATCAACTGACTGGTTGTGCACAATTCACTTGATAAAAACTTAGCCGCATTTTCCTTCAGCCACTGTAAAAGTTTGACTCCTAACTAAACATGCGTGTCAGAGCTTGATTTTCTACAAAGCAAGAGAAAGGTGCACCGTTCCCGGCGGCACTGCAATGCCAGGTCGATGCGTGGAGTGAGCGGAGCAAGCTCCCTTTTCAGCTCCCTCTCCTAAAAATGGGTTTAATACGTTATCCCCATATAGGGGACATATCAGATATTAAACTGATAAGAACAGATACTACACTTGATCTTAGCCAAAAGGCCGAGAAGCGATGAGGCCCAAGCGTTTGACATCCAAATCAAGCTCTTGGTACAACCGTCACTTGTCGCGGTGTCCCGTTTGTAAGCCAGCTTATCGATTGCCGCCACTTAGCAACTCCGCCCATCTGTCTGCCGTGTACTTTTCCCTGCCGCTATACAAAGATGTTTGACCTTTCACCAACTCAAAAGGCTCAGCCATACGGCAAAGCCGGCCAAAAATAGCTTCAACTCATTGCTGTTCCACACCAAAGCCTAGAAATAAAGCATACTAGAAGAACATCTAGCACACATTTCGTCCACAAACAAGCAGCAAAGTCGGACAGGAGAGCTCACACTTCATTTTGTCATGGAAAGGCCACGCCCACTTCCCCAATTCCAACGGGAACACGGGGAATTGTCATGACTAAACACGCCACTCTGTAGCGCACGCCAGAGAGCTTCTGCAGAGCAACACTGCCGCTTTGTGGACAGACTGCAAAAGCTGACATGTAACTCCAAATCAACAAAGCCACTTCACAAAACGGAGAGTCTTCAACAGGTTAGCGCATGGGCATTCCTGACACATTGTGTTTTCTTCTACACGCACGCAACAGGGGAGAGCGCGAACGCAGTCCCCCACTACCAGAAATTATGCAGTCGAGATTCCCACATTTGGGGAATTCGCAGGGGTCAGCACAGCCGGAGTGCAATGACTGAGCCTCGCCCTGGGTGAACCACCTTGTTGATCATGGTATCTCCCCTGCCAGGTAAGTATGAGCTGCAGCTGGAAGAGAGCGGGTGGTGGTCACCAGGCACCGCGCTCTGGCTGACGGTGCCTACAATGCATAATCCCACATTTCAGCGCCTTGAGCATCAGCTCCCCTTTGTCTGTTACATTTATGGCTGAAAAGACACAAACACTGCTGCAAATAGGCTGCGGCGTGCGGCAAACGCGCTTTGTTGGATCTACCCATCATGCACTGCTCTGCCAAAAACAAAGGAACACTGTGTGAAATGCCACTAGTCAAGCTGTCTCTTGGGAAAGAAAGCAAAGGCCCACGTGGGACACTTTTCAAAACATTTGACTAAATGAACTAAACACTGACATGAACTACTAACATGTATTGACTCAGCGAAAACCTTGGAGCTGATCTGGACTTTCCTGTGGTTTCCTCTTGTCCTTGTAACAGCAGTAGCTCCTCCCTTCCTTGTCAATAATTGTGCAGAAATATCTGAGGGCTTTTTTCTTCCTAAATCATAAGCAAGTCCTGTCCAGTCCAACTGTTTCTGCTCCTGTTTGACTTCTGAACTTGTCTCTGGCTGTGTGTCCACTTACTGCAGCCTCTGACATCAGACTGTAGAATCTTGATACATCAAAGGCATCAAAGGACAAACACACGCTCACACATACCGGTACTTATATCTTTGTGAGGACACTCTCTGGCATAATGCTTTCCCTCGCCCTAACCTCTCTCTCTCTTAGCATCTCAGACCTATGTCAGTACCAGTGCCTCTGTCAAAGAATACAAAAAAAAAAAAAAAACACTAGACCTGTACACACATAAAGTCATGTATTCATGTAGTCATCTGTGAATGTGTGTTTGATGAGTGCAAAGTGAAAATGCTGCATGAACCTTGTTTTTGTAAAAGCTTCTCTTGTTTCCTTTGCTTCTTACAACTGTATATTTTTCAAGCATCATCTGTCATATTGAAGAAATAAGTTCATTCAGTAGCGTTATTTCTTTTTTTACTGTCATCATGTACACTTTTCTTGTCTCAAAGACACCAGCATCCCCACCAAAGCCTAAAAATAAAGTATACAAGCAAAATGACAACATCTAGCACACATTTCTTCCGCAAAGAAAGAGCAAAGTCGGACAGGGGAGCTCCCACTTGTGGCGCTCTATAAAGATGTTTGACTTTTCACCAACTCAAAAGGCTCAGCCATAAGGCCGAGCCAGCCAAAAATAACTTCAACTCATTGGTGTTCCTCTCCACGGAAGTCTTTAGTAAAAGGCGAAAGACTTGTGCGTTATGAAGAGAAACAAGAGTCAGAACAGGCCTGTCTCAGAGAGCAGCTGAGGACCCTAGTCGTCCCAGCTACCACCGTCGCGGTGTGCCTCCCTTGGCTTGCCGCGTGCTAAATCCCAGCCTCCCCTCCATTGCCCCCCCAGCATCTCCAGCCTGAAAAATCCAGGCCTGGCTTTTACATGGAGACTACAAAGTCTGGGAAACGATCAGGCGTCTTCAGGGAGTCCGCGACCAATCATCGTAGCTGAAGTGCACTGTGTTGTTGAGCGGGGTTCCCTGGGTGATATCAGTAAATCAACTGACTGGTTGTGCACAATTCACTTGATAAAAACTTAGCCGCATTTTCCTTCAGCCACTGTAAAAGTTTGACTCCTAACTAAACATGCCTGTCAGAGCTTGATTTTCTACAAAGCAAGAGAAAGGTGCACCGTTCCCGGCGGCACTGCAATGCCAGGTCGATGCGTGGAGTGAGCGGAGCAAGCTCCCTTTTCAGCTCCCTCTCCTAAAAATGGGTTTAATACGTTATCCCCATATAGGGGACATATCAGATATTAAACTGATAAGAACAGATACTACACTTGATCTTAGCCAAAAGGCCGAGAAGCGATGAGGCCCAAGCGTTTGACATCCAAATCAAGCTCTTGGTACAACCGTCACTTGTCGCGGTGTCCCGTTTGTAAGCCAGCTTATCGATTGCCGCCACTTAGCAACTCCGCCCATCTGTCTGCCGTGTACTTTTCCCTGCCGCTATACAAAGATGTTTGACCTTTCACCAACTCAAAAGGCTCAGCCATACGGCAAAGCCGGCCAAAAATAGCTTCAACTCATTGCTGTTCCACACCAAAGCCTAGAAATAAAGCATACTAGAAGAACATCTAGCACACATTTCGTCCACAAACAAGCAGCAAAGTCGGACAGGAGAGCTCACACTTCATTTTGTCATGGAAAGGCCACGCCCACTTCCCCAATTCCAACGGGAACACGGGGAATTGTCATGACTAAACACGCCACTCTGTAGCGCACGCCAGAGAGCTTCTGCAGAGCAACACTGCCGCTTTGTGGACAGACTGCAAAAGCTGACATGTAACTCCAAATCAACAAAGCCACTTCACAAAACGGAGAGTCTTCAACAGGTTAGCGCATGGGCATTCCTGACACATTGTGTTTTCTTCTACACGCACGCAACAGGGGAGAGCGCGAACGCAGTCCCCCACTACCAGAAATTATGCAGTCGAGATTCCCACATTTGGGGAATTCGCAGGGGTCAGCACAGCCGGAGTGCAATGACTGAGCCTCGCCCTGGGTGAACCACCTTGTTGATCATGGTATCTCCCCTGCCAGGTAAGTATGAGCTGCAGCTGGAAGAGAGCGGGTGGTGGTCACCAGGCACCGCGCTCTGGCTGACGGTGCCTACAATGCATAATCCCACATTTCAGCGCCTTGAGCATCAGCTCCCCTTTGTCTGTTACATTTATGGCTGAAAAGACACAAACACTGCTGCAAATAGGCTGCGGCGTGCGGCAAACGCGCTTTGTTGGATCTACCCATCATGCACTGCTCTGCCAAAAACAAAGGAACACTGTGTGAAATGCCACTAGTCAAGCTGTCTCTTGGGAAAGAAAGCAAAGGCCCACGTGGGACACTTTTCAAAACATTTGACTAAATGAACTAAACACTGACATGAACTACTAACATGTATTGACTCAGCGAAAACCTTGGAGCTGATCTGGACTTTCCTGTGGTTTCCTCTTGTCCTTGTAACAGCACTAGCTCCTCCCTTCCTTGTCAATAATTGTGCAGAAATATCTGAGGGCTTCTTTCTTCCTAAATCATAAGCAAGTCCTGTCCAGTCCAACTGTTTCTGCTCCTGTTTGACTTCTGAACTTGTCTCTGGCTGTGTGTCCACTTACTGCAGCCTCTGACATCAGACTGTAGAATCTTGATACATCAAAGGCATCAAAGGACAAACACACGCTCACACATACCGGTACTTATATCTTTGTGAGGACACTCTCTGGCATAATGCTTTCCCTCGCCCTAACCTCTCTCTCTCTTAGCATCTCAGACCTATGTCAGTACCAGTGCCTCTGTCAAAGAATACAAAAAAAAAAAAAAAACACTAGACCTGTACACACATAAAGTCATGTATTCATGTAGTCATCTGTGAATGTGTGTTTGATGAGTGCAAAGTGAAAATGCTGCATGAACCTTGTTTTTGTAAAAGCTTCTCTTGTTTCCTTTGCTTCTTACAACTGTATATTTTTCAAGCATCATCTGTCATATTGAAGAAATAAGTTCATTCAGTAGCGTTATTTCTTTTTTTACTGTCATCATGTACACTTTTCTTGTCTCAAAGACACCAGCATCCCCACCAAAGCCTAAAAATAAAGTATACCAGCAAAATGACAACATCTAGCACACATTTCTTCCGCAAAGAAAGAGCAAAGTCGGACAGGGGAGCTCCCACTTGTGGCGCTCTATAAAGATGTTTGACTTTTCACCAACTCAAAAGGCTCAGCCATAAGGCCGAGCCAGCCAAAAATAACTTCAACTCATTGGTGTTCCTCTCCACGGAAGTCTTTAGTAAAAGGCGAAAGACTTGTGCGTTATGAAGAGAAACAAGAGTCAGAACAGGCCTGTCTCAGAGAGCAGCTGAGGACCCTAGTCGTCCCAGCTACCACCGTCGCGGTGTGCCTCCCTTGGCTTGCCGCGTGCTAAATCCCAGCCTCCCCTCCATTGCCCCCCCAGCATCTCCAGCCTGAAAAATCCAGGCCTGGCTTTTACATGGAGACTACAAAGTCTGGGAAACGATCAGGCGTCTTCAGGGAGTCCGCGACCAATCATCGTAGCTGAAGTGCACTGTGTTGTTGAGCGGGGTTCCCTGGGTGATATCAGTAAATCAACTGACTGGTTGTGCACAATTCACTTGATAAAAACTTAGCCGCATTTTCCTTCAGCCACTGTAAAAGTTTGACTCCTAACTAAACATGCGTGTCAGAACTTGATTTTCTACAAAGCAAGAGAAAGGTGCACCGTTCCCGGCAGCACTGCAATGCCAGGTCGATGCGTGGAGTGAGCGGAGCAAGCTCCCTTTTCAGCTCCCTCTCTTAAAAATGGGTTTAATACGTTATCCCCATATAGGGGACATATCAGATATTAAACTGATAAGAACAGATACTACACTTGATCTTAGCCAAAAGGCCGAGAAGCGATGAGGCCCAAGCCTTTTGACGTCCAAATCAAGCTCTTGGTACAACCGTCACTTGTCGCGGTGTCCCGTTTGTAAGCCAGCTTATCGATTGCCGCCACTTAGCAACTCCGCCCATCTGTCTGCCGTGTACTTTTCCCTGCCGCTATACAAAGATGTTTGACCTTTCACCAACTCAAAAGGCTCAGCCATACGGCAAAGCCGGCCAAAAATAGCTTCAACTCATTGCTGTTCCACACCAAAGCCTAGAAATAAAGCATACTAGAAGAACATCTAGCACACATTTCTTCCACAAACAAGCAGCACAGTCGGACAGGAGAGCTCACACTTCATTTTGTCATGGAAAGGCCACGCCCACTTCCCCAATTCCAACGGGAACACGGGGAATTGTCATGACTAAACACGCCACTCTGTAGCGCACGCCAGAGAGCTTCTGCAGAGCAACACTGCCGCTTTGTGGACAGACTGCAAAAGCTGACATGTAACTCCAAATCAACAAAGCCACTTCACAAAACGGAGAGTCTTCAACAGGTTAGCGCATGGGCATTCCTGACACATTGTGTTTTCTTCTACACGCACGCAACAGGGGAGAGCGCGAACGCAGTCCCCCACTACCAGAAATTATGCAGTCGAGATTCCCACATTTGGGGAATTCGCAGGGGTCAGCACAGCCGGAGTGCAATGACTGAGCCTCGCCCTGGGTGAACCACCTTGTTGATCATGGTATCTCCCCTGCCAGGTAAGTATGAGCTGCAGCTGGAAGAGAGCGGGTGGTGGTCACCAGGCACCGCGCTCTGGCTGACGGTGCCTACAATGCATAATCCCACATTTCAGCGCCTTGAGCATCAGCTCCCCTTTGTCTGTTACATTTATGGCTGAAAAGACACAAACACTGCTGCAAATAGGCTGCGGCGTGCGGCAAACGCGCTTTGTTGGATCTACCCATCATGCACTGCTCTGCCAAAAACAAAGGAACACTGTGTGAAATGCCACTAGTCAAGCTGTCTCTTGGGAAAGAAAGCAAAGGCCCACGTGGGACACTTTTCAAAACATTTGACTAAATGAACTAAACACTGACATGAACTACTAACATGTATTGACTCAGCGAAAACCTTGGAGCTGACCTGGACTTTCCTGTGGTTTCCTCTTGTCCTTGTAACAGCAGTAGCTCCTCCCTTCCTTGTCAATAATTGTGCAGAAATATCTGAGGGCTTCTTTCTTCCTAAATCATAAGCAAGTCCTGTCCAGTCCAACTGTTTCTGCTCCTGTTTGACTTCTGAACTTGTCTCTGGCTGTGTGTCCACTTACTGCAGCCTCTGACATCAGACTGTAGAATCTTGATACATCAAAGGCATCAAAGGACAAACACACGCTCACACATACCGGTACTTATATCTTTGTGAGGACACTCTCTGGCATAATGCTTTCCCTCGCCCTAACCTCTCTCTCTCTTAGCATCTCAGACCTATGTCAGTAGCAGTGCCTCTGTCAAAGAATACAAAAAAAAAAAAAAACACTAGACCTGTACACACATAAAGTCATGTATTCATGTAGTCATCTGTGAATGTGTGTTTGATGAGTGCAAAGTGAAAATGCTGCATGAACCTTGTTTTTGTAAAAGCTTCTCTTGTTTCCTTTGCTTCTTACAACTGTATATTTTTCAAGCATCATCTGTCATATTGAAGAAATAAGTTCATTCAGTAGCGTTATTTCTTTTTTTACTGTCATCATGTACACTTTTCTTGTCTCAAAGACGGCAGCATCCCCACCAAAGCCTAAAAATAAAGTATACCAGCGAAATGACAACATCTAGCACACATTTCTTCCGCAAAGAAAGAGCAAAGTCGGACAGGGGAGCTCCCACTTGTGGCGCTCTATAAAGATGTTTGACTTTTCACCAACTCAAAAGGCTCAGCCATAAGGCCGAGCCAGCCAAAAATAACTTCAACTCATTGGTGTTCCTCTCCACGGAAGTCTTTAGTAAAAGGCGAAAGACTTGTGCGTTATGAAGAGAAACAAGAGTCAGAACAGGCCTGTCTCAGAGAGCAGCTGAGGACCCTAGTCGTCCCAGCTACCACCGTCGCGGTGCGCCTCCCTTGGCTTGCCGCGTGCTAAATCCCAGCCTCCCCTCCATTGCCTCCCCCCCAGCATCTCCAGCCTGAAAAATCCAGGCCTGGCTTTTACATGGACACTACAAAGTCTGGGAAACGATCAGGCGTCTTCAGGGAGTCCGCGACCAATCATCGTAGCTGAAGTGCACTGTGTTGTTGAGCGGGGTTCCCTGGGTGATATCAGTAAATCAACTGACTGGTTGTGCACAATTCACTTGATCAAAACTTAGCCGCATTTTCCTTCAGCCACTGTAAAAGTTTGACTCCTAACTAAACATGCGTGTCAGAGCTTGATTTTCTACAAAGCAAGAGAAAGGTGCACCGTTCCCGGCGGCACTGCAATGCCAGGTCGATGCGTGGAGTGAGCGGAGTGAGCGGAGCAAGCTCCCTTTTCAGCTCCCTCTCCTAAAAATGGGTTTAATACGTTATCCCCATATAGGGGACATATCAGATATTAAACTGATAAGAACAGATACTACACTTGATCTTAGCCAAAAGGCCGAGAAGCGATGAGGCCCAAGCGTTTGACGTCCAAATCAAGCTCTTGGTACAACCGTCACTTGTCGCGGTGTCCCGTTTGTAAGCCAGCTTGTCAATTGCCGCCACTTAGCAACTCCGCCCATCTGTCTGCCGTGTACTTTTCCCTGCCGCTATACAAAGATGTTTGACCTTTCACCAACTCAAAAGGCTCAGCCATACGGCAAAGCCGGCCAAAAATAGCTTCAACTCATTGCTGTTCCACACCAAAACCTAGAAATAAAGCATACTAGAACAACATCTAGCACACATTTCTTCCACAAACAAGCGGCACAGTCGGACAGGAGAGCTCACACTTCATTTTGTCATGGAAAGGCCACGCCCGCTTCCCCAATTCCAATGGGAACACGGGGAATTGTCATGACTAAACACGCCACTCTGTAGCGTACGCCAGAGAGCTTCTGCAGAGCAACACTGCCGCTTTGTGGACAGACTGCAAAAGCTGACATGTAACTCCAAATCAACAAAGCCACTTCACAAAACGGAGAGTCTTCAACAGGTTAGCGCATGGGCATTCCTGACACATTGTGTTTTCTTCTACACGCACGCAACAGGGGAGAGCGCGAACGCAGTCCCCCACTACCAGAAATTATGCAGTCGAGATTCCCACATTTGGGGAATTCGCAGGGGTCAGCACAGCCGGAGTGCAATGGCTGAGCCTCGCCCTGGGTGAACCACCTTGTTGATCATGGTATCTCCCCTGCCAGGTAAGTATGAGCTGCAGCTGGAAGAGAGCGGGTGGTGGTCACCAGGCACAGCGCTCTGGCTGACGGTGCCTACAATGCATAATCCCACATTTCAGCGCCTTGAGCATCAGCTCCCCTTTGTCTGTTACATTTATGGCTGAAAAGACACAAACACTGCTGCAAATAGGCTGCGGCGTGCGGCAAACGCGCTTTGTTGGATCTACCCATCATGCACTGCTCTGCCAAAAACAAAGGAACACTGTGTGAAATGCCACTAGTCAAGCTGTCTCTTGGGAAAGAAAGCAAAGGCCCACGTGGGACACTTTTCAAAACATTTGACTAAATGAACTAAACACTGACATGAACTACTAACATGTATTGACTCAGCGAAAACCTTGGAGCTGATCTGGACTTTCCTGTGGTTTCCTCTTGTCCTTGTAACAGCACTAGCTCCTCCCTTCCTTGTCAATAATTGTGCAGAAATATCTGAGGGCTTCTTTCTTCCTAAATCATAAGCAAGTCCTGTCCAGTCCAACTGTTTCTGCTCCTGTTTGACTTCTAAACTTGTCTCTGGCTGTGTGTCCACTTACTGCAGCCTCTGACATCAGACTGTAGAATCTTGATACATCAAAGGCATCAAAGGACAAACACACGCTCACACATACCGGTACTTATATCTTTGTGAGGACACTCTCTGGCATAATGCTTTCCCTCGCCCTAACCTCTCTCTCTCTTAGCATCTCAGACCTATGTCAGTACCAGTGCCTCTGTCAAAGAATACAAAAAAAAAAAAAAAACACTAGACCTGTACACACATAAAGTCATGTATTCATGTAGTCATCTGTGAATGTGTGTTTGATGAGTGCAAAGTGAAAATGCTGCATGAACCTTGTTTTTGTAAAAGCTTCTCTTGTTTCCTTTGCTTCTTACAACTGTATATTTTTCAAGCATCATCTGTCATATTGAAGAAATAAGTTCATTCAGTAGCGTTATTTCTTTTTTTACTGTCATCATGTACACTTTTCTTGTCTCAAAGACACCAGCATCCCCACCAAAGCCTAAAAATAAAGTATACCAGCGAAATGACAACATCTAGCACACATTTCTTCCGCAAAGAAAGAGCAAAGTCGGACAGGGGAGCTCCCACTTGTGGCGCTCTATAAAGATGTTTGACTTTTCACCAACTCAAAAGGCTCAGCCATAAGGCCGAGCCAGCCAAAAATAACTTCAACTCATTGGTGTTCCTCTCCACGGAAGTCTTTAGTAAAAGGCGAAAGACTTGTGCGTTATGAAGAGAAACAAGAGTCAGAACAGGCCTGTCTCAGAGAGCAGCTGAGGACCCTAGTCGTCCCAGCTACCACCGTCGCGGTGTGCCTCCCTTGGCTTGCCGCATGCTAAATCCCAGCCTCCCCTCCATTGCCCCCCCAGCATCTCCAGCCTGAAAAATCCAGGCCTGGCTTTTACATGGAGACTACAAAGTCTGGGAAACGATCAGGCGTCTTCAGGGAGTCCGCGACCAATCATCGTAGCTGAAGTGCACTGTGTTGTTGAGCGGGGTTCCCTGGGTGATATCAGTAAATCAACTGACTGGTTGTGCACAATTCACTTGATAAAAACTTAGCCGCATTTTCCTTCAGCCACTGTAAAAGTTTGACTCCTAACTAAACATGCGTGTCAGAGCTTGATTTTCTACAAAGCAAGAGAAAGGTGCACCGTTCCCGGCGGCACTGCAATGCCAGGTCGATGCGTGGAGTGAGCGGAGCAAGCTCCCTTTTCAGCTCCCTCTCCTAAAAATGGGTTTAATACGTTATCCCCATATAGGGGACATATCAGATATTAAACTGATAAGAACAGATACTACACTTGATCTTAGCCAAAAGGCCGAGAAGCGATGAGGCCCAAGCGTTTGACATCCAAATCAAGCTCTTGGTACAACCGTCACTTGTCGCGGTGTCCCGTTTGTAAGCCAGCTTATCGATTGCCGCCACTTAGCAACTCCGCCCATCTGTCTGCCGTGTACTTTTCCCTGCCGCTATACAAAGATGTTTGACCTTTCACCAACTCAAAAGGCTCAGCCATACGGCAAAGCCGGCCAAAAATAGCTTCAACTCATTGCTGTTCCACACCAAAGCCTAGAAATAAAGCATACTAGAAGAACATCTAGCACACATTTCGTCCACAAACAAGCAGCAAAGTCGGACAGGAGAGCTCACACTTCATTTTGTCATGGAAAGGCCACGCCCACTTCCCCAATTCCAACGGGAACACGGGGAATTGTCATGACTAAACACGCCACTCTGTAGCGCACGCCAGAGAGCTTCTGCAGAGCAACACTGCCACTTTGTGGACAGACTGCAAAAGCTGACATGTAACTCCAAATCAACAAAGCCACTTCACAAAACGGAGAGTCTTCAACAGGTTAGCGCATGGGCATTCCTGACACATTGTGTTTTCTTCTACACGCACGCAACAGGGGAGAGCGCGAACGCAGTCCCCCACTACCAGAAATTATGCAGTCGAGATTCCCACATTTGGGGAATTCGCAGGGGTCAGCACAGCCGGAGTGCAATGACTGAGCCTCGCCCTGGGTGAACCACCTTGTTGATCATGGTATCTCCCCTGCCAGGTAAGTATGAGCTGCAGCTGGAAGAGAGCGGGTGGTGGTCACCAGGCACCGCGCTCTGGCTGACGGTGCCTACAATGCATAATCCCACATTTCAGCGCCTTGAGCATCAGCTCCCCTTTGTCTGTTACATTTATGGCTGAAAAGACACAAACACTGCTGCAAATAGGCTGCGGCGTGCGGCAAACGCGCTTTGTTGGATCTACCCATCATGCACTGCTCTGCCAAAAACAAAGGAACACTGTGTGAAATGCCACTAGTCAAGCTGTCTCTTGGGAAAGAAAGCAAAGGCCCACGTGGGACACTTTTCAAAACATTTGACTAAATGAACTAAACACTGACATGAACTACTAACATGTATTGACTCAGCGAAAACCTTGGAGCTGATCTGGACTTTCCTGTGGTTTCCTCTTGTCCTTGTAACAGCACTAGCTCCTCCCTTCCTTGTCAATAATTGTGCAGAAATATCTGAGGGCTTCTTTCTTCCTAAATCATAAGCAAGTCCTGTCCAGTCCAACTGTTTCTGCTCCTGTTTGACTTCTGAACTTGTCTCTGGCTGTGTGTCCACTTACTGCAGCCTCTGACATCAGACTGTAGAATCTTGATACATCAAAGGCATCAAAGGACAAACACACGCTCACACATACCGGTACTTATATCTTTGTGAGGACACTCTCTGGCATAATGCTTTCCCTCGCCCTAACCTCTCTCTCTCTTAGCATCTCAGACCTATGTCAGTACCAGTGCCTCTGTCAAAGAATACAAAAAAAAAAAAAAAAACACTAGACCTGTACACACATAAAGTCATGTATTCATGTAGTCATCTGTGAATGTGTGTTTGATGAGTGCAAAGTGAAAATGCTGCATGAACCTTGTTTTTGTAAAAGCTTCTCTTGTTTCCTTTGCTTCTTACAACTGTATATTTTTCAAGCATCATCTGTCATATTGAAGAAATAAGTTCATTCAGTAGCGTTATTTCTTTTTTTACTGTCATCATGTACACTTTTCTTGTCTCAAAGACACCAGCATCCCCACCAAAGCCTAAAAATAAAGTATACCAGCGAAATGACAACATCTAGCACACATTTCTTCCGCAAAGAAAGAGCAAAGTCGGACAGGGGAGCTCCCACTTGTGGCGCTCTATAAAGATGTTTGACTTTTCACCAACTCAAAAGGCTCAGCCATAAGGCCGAGCCAGCCAAAAATAACTTCAACTCATTGGTGTTCCTCTCCACGGAAGTCTTTAGTAAAAGGCGAAAGACTTGTGCGTTATGAAGAGAAACAAGAGTCAGAACAGGCCTGTCTCAGAGAGCAGCTGAGGACCCTAGTCGTCCCAGCTACCACCGTCGCGGTGTGCCTCCCTTGGCTTGCCGCGTGCTAAATCCCAGCCTCCCCTCCATTGCCCCCCCAGCATCTCCAGCCTGAAAAATCCAGGCCTGGCTTTTACATGGAGACTACAAAGTCTGGGAAACGATCAGGCGTCTTCAGGGAGTCCGCGACCAATCATCGTAGCTGAAGTGCACTGTGTTGTTGAGCGGGGTTCCCTGGGTGATATCAGTAAATCAACTGACTGGTTGTGCACAATTCACTTGATAAAAACTTAGCCGCATTTTCCTTCAGCCACTGTAAAAGTTTGACTCCTAACTAAACATGCGTGTCAGAGCTTGATTTTCTACAAAGCAAGAGAAAGGTGCACCGTTCCCGGCGGCACTGCAATGCCAGGTCGATGCGTGGAGTGAGCGGAGCAAGCTCCCTTTTCAGCTCCCTCTCCTAAAAATGGGTTTAATACGTTATCCCCATATAGGGGACATATCAGATATTAAACTGATAAGAACAGATACTACACTTGATCTTAGCCAAAAGGCCGAGAAGCGATGAGGCCCAAGCGTTTGACGTCCAAATCAAGCTCTTGGTACAACCGTCACTTGTCGCGGTGTCCCGTTTGTAAGCCAGCTTATCGATTGCCGCCACTTAGCAACTCCGCCCATCTGTCTGCCGTGTACTTTTCCCTGCCGCTATACAAAGATGTTTGACCTTTCACCAACTCAAAAGGCTCAGCCATACGGCAAAGCCGGCCAAAAATAGCTTCAACTCATTGCTGTTCCACACCAAAGCCTAGAAATAAAGCATACTAGAAGAACATCTAGCACACATTTCGTCCACAAACAAGCAGCAAAGTCGGACAGGAGAGCTCACACTTCATTTTGTCATGGAAAGGCCACGCCCACTTCCCCAATTCCAACGGGAACACGGGGAATTGTCATGACTAAACACGCCACTCTGTAGCGCACGCCAGAGAGCTTCTGCAGAGCAACACTGCCGCTTTGTGGACAGACTGCAAAAGCTGACATGTAACTCCAAATCAACAAAGCCACTTCACAAAACGGAGAGTCTTCAACAGGTTAGCGCATGGGCATTCCTGACACATTGTGTTTTCTTCTACACGCACGCAACAGGGGAGAGCGCGAACGCAGTCCCCCACTACCAGAAATTATGCAGTCGAGATTCCCACATTTGGGGAATTCGCAGGGGTCAGCACAGCCGGAGTGCAATGACTGAGCCTCGCCCTGGGTGAACCACCTTGTTGATCATGGTATCTCCCCTGCCAGGTAAGTATGAGCTGCAGCTGGAAGAGAGCGGGTGGTGGTCACCAGGCACCGCGCTCTGGCTGACGGTGCCTACAATGCATAATCCCACATTTCAGCGCCTTGAGCATCAGCTCCCCTTTGTCTGTTACATTTATGGCTGAAAAGACACAAACACTGCTGCAAATAGGCTGCGGCGTGCGGCAAACGCGCTTTGTTGGATCTACCCATCATGCACTGCTCTGCCAAAAACAAAGGAACACTGTGTGAAATGCCACTAGTCAAGCTGTCTCTTATCATTTTGTCATGGAAAGGCCACGCCCACTTCCCCAATTCCAACGGGAACACGGGGAATTGTCATGACTAAACACGCCACTCTGTAGCGCACGCCAGAGAGCTTCTGCAGAGCAACACTGCCGCTTTGTGGACAGACTGCAAAAGCTGACATGTAACTCCAAATCAACAAAGCCACTTCACAAAACGGAGAGTCTTCAACAGGTTAGCGCATGGGCATTCCTGACACATTGTGTTTTCTTCTACACGCACGCAACAGGGGAGAGCGCGAACGCAGTCCCCCACTACCAGAAATTATGCAGTCGAGATTCCCACATTTGGGGAATTCGCAGGGGTCAGCACAGCCGGAGTGCAATGACTGAGCCTCGCCCTGGGTGAACCACCTTGTTGATCATGGTATCTCCCCTGCCAGGTAAGTATGAGCTGCAGCTGGAAGAGAGCGGGTGGTGGTCACCAGGCACCGCGCTCTGGCTGACGGTGCCTACAATGCATAATCCCACATTTCAGCGCCTTGAGCATCAGCTCCCCTTTGTCTGTTACATTTATGGCTGAAAAGACACAAACACTGCTGCAAATAGGCTGCGGCGTGCGGCAAACGCGCTTTGTTGGATCTACCCATCATGCACTGCTCTGCCAAAAACAAAGGAACACTGTGTGAAATGCCACTAGTCAAGCTGTCTCTTGGGAAAGAAAGCAAAGGCCCACGTGGGACACTTTTCAAAACATTTGACTAAATGAACTAAACACTGACATGAACTACTAACATGTATTGACTCAGCGAAAACCTTGGAGCTGATCTGGACTTTCCTGTGGTTTCCTCTTGTCCTTGTAACAGCACTAGCTCCTCCCTTCCTTGTCAATAATTGTGCAGAAATATCTGAGGGCTTCTTTCTTCCTAAATCATAAGCAAGTCCTGTCCAGTCCAACTGTTTCTGCTCCTGTTTGACTTCTGAACTTGTCTCTGGCTGTGTGTCCACTTACTGCAGCCTCTGACATCAGACTGTAGAATCTTGATACATCAAAGGCATCAAAGGACAAACACACGCTCACACATACCGGTACTTATATCTTTGTGAGGACACTCTCTGGCATAATGCTTTCCCTCGCCCTAACCTCTCTCTCTCTTAGCATCTCAGACCTATGTCAGTACCAGTGCCTCTGTCAAAGAATACAAAAAAAAAAAAAAAAACACTAGACCTGTACACACATAAAGTCATGTATTCATGTAGTCATCTGTGAATGTGTGTTTGATGAGTGCAAAGTGAAAATGCTGCATGAACCTTGTTTTTGTAAAAGCTTCTCTTGTTTCCTTTGCTTCTTACAACTGTATATTTTTCAAGCATCATCTGTCATATTGAAGAAATAAGTTCATTCAGTAGCGTTATTTCTTTTTTTACTGTCATCATGTACACTTTTCTTGTCTCAAAGACACCAGCATCCCCACCAAAGCCTAAAAATAAAGTATACCAGCAAAATGACAACATCTAGCACACATTTCTTCCGCAAAGAAAGAGCAAAGTCGGACAGGGGAGCTCCCACTTGTGGCGCTCTATAAAGATGTTTGACTTTTCACCAACTCAAAAGGCTCAGCCATAAGGCCGAGCCAGCCAAAAATAACTTCAACTCATTGGTGTTCCTCTCCACGGAAGTCTTTAGTAAAAGGCGAAAGACTTGTGCGTTATGAAGAGAAACAAGAGTCAGAACAGGCCTGTCTCAGAGAGCAGCTGAGGACCCTAGTCGTCCCAGCTACCACCGTCGCGGTGTGCCTCCCTTGGCTTGCCGCGTGCTAAATCCCAGCCTCCCCTCCATTGCCCCCCCAGCATCTCCAGCCTGAAAAATCCAGGCCTGGCTTTTACATGGAGACTACAAAGTCTGGGAAACGATCAGGCGTCTTCAGGGAGTCCGCGACCAATCATCGTAGCTGAAGTGCACTGTGTTGTTGAGCGGGGTTCCCTGGGTGATATCAGTAAATCAACTGACTGGTTGTGCACAATTCACTTGATAAAAACTTAGCCGCATTTTCCTTCAGCCACTGTAAAAGTTTGACTCCTAACTAAACATGCGTGTCAGAACTTGATTTTCTACAAAGCAAGAGAAAGGTGCACCGTTCCCGGCAGCACTGCAATGCCAGGTCGATGCGTGGAGTGAGCGGAGCAAGCTCCCTTTTCAGCTCCCTCTCTTAAAAATGGGTTTAATACGTTATCCCCATATAGGGGACATATCAGATATTAAACTGATAAGAACAGATACTACACTTGATCTTAGCCAAAAGGCCGAGAAGCGATGAGGCCCAAGCCTTTTGACGTCCAAATCAAGCTCTTGGTACAACCGTCACTTGTCGCGGTGTCCCGTTTGTAAGCCAGCTTATCGATTGCCGCCACTTAGCAACTCCGCCCATCTGTCTGCCGTGTACTTTTCCCTGCCGCTATACAAAGATGTTTGACCTTTCACCAACTCAAAAGGCTCAGCCATACGGCAAAGCCGGCCAAAAATAGCTTCAACTCATTGCTGTTCCACACCAAAGCCTAGAAATAAAGCATACTAGAAGAACATCTAGCACACATTTCTTCCACAAACAAGCAGCACAGTCGGACAGGAGAGCTCACACTTCATTTTGTCATGGAAAGGCCACGCCCACTTCCCCAATTCCAACGAGAACACGGGGAATTGTCATGACTAAACACGCCACTCTGTAGCGCACGCCAGAGAGCTTCTGCAGAGCAACACTGCCGCTTTGTGGACAGACTGCAAAAGCTGACATGTAACTCCAAATCAACAAAGCCACTTCACAAAACGGAGAGTCTTCAACAGGTTAGCGCATGGGCATTCCTGACACATTGTGTTTTCTTCTACACGCACGCAACAGGGGAGAGCGCGAACGCAGTCCCCCGCTACCAGAAATTATGCAGTCGAGATTCCCACATTTGGGGAATTCGCAGGGGTCAGCACAGCCGGAGTGCAATGACTGAGCCTCGCCCTGGGTGAACCACCTTGTTGATCATGGTATCTCCCCTGCCAGGTAAGTATGAGCTGCAGCTGGAAGAGAGCGGGTGGTGGTCACCAGGCACCGCGCTCTGGCTGACGGTGCCTACAATGCATAATCCCACATTTCAGCGCCTTGAGCATCAGCTCCCCTTTGTCTGTTACATTTATGGCTGAAAAGACACAAACACTGCTGCAAATAGGCTGCGGCGTGCGGCAAACGCGCTTTGTTGGATCTACCCATCATGCACTGCTCTGCCAAAAACAAAGGAACACTGTGTGAAATGCCACTAGTCAAGCTGTCTCTTGGGAAAGAAAGCAAAGGCCCACGTGGGACACTTTTCAAAACATTTGACTAAATGAACTAAACACTGACATGAACTACTAACATGTATTGACTCAGCGAAAACCTTGGAGCTGACCTGGACTTTCCTGTGGTTTCCTCTTGTCCTTGTAACAGCAGTAGCTCCTCCCTTCCTTGTCAATAATTGTGCAGAAATATCTGAGGGCTTCTTTCTTCCTAAATCATAAGCAAGTCCTGTCCAGTCCAACTGTTTCTGCTCCTGTTTGACTTCTGAACTTGTCTCTGGCTGTGTGTCCACTTACTGCAGCCTCTGACATCAGACTGTAGAATCTTGATACATCAAAGGCATCAAAGGACAAACACACGCTCACACATACCGGTACTTATATCTTTGTGAGGACACTCTCTGGCATAATGCTTTCCCTCGCCCTAACCTCTCTCTCTCTTAGCATCTCAGACCTATGTCAGTAGCAGTGCCTCTGTCAAAGAATACAAAAAAAAAAAAAAAACACTAGACCTGTACACACATAAAGTCATGTATTCATGTAGTCATCTGTGAATGTGTGTTTGATGAGTGCAAAGTGAAAATGCTGCATGAACCTTGTTTTTGTAAAAGCTTCTCTTGTTTCCTTTGCTTCTTACAACTGTATATTTTTCAAGCATCATCTGTCATATTGAAGAAATAAGTTCATTCAGTAGCGTTATTTCTTTTTTTACTGTCATCATGTACACTTTTCTTGTCTCAAAGACGGCAGCATCCCCACCAAAGCCTAAAAATAAAGTATACCAGCGAAATGACAACATCTAGCACACATTTCTTCCGCAAAGAAAGAGCAAAGTCGGACAGGGGAGCTCCCACTTGTGGCGCTCTATAAAGATGTTTGACTTTTCACCAACTCAAAAGGCTCAGCCATAAGGCCGAGCCAGCCAAAAATAACTTCAACTCATTGGTGTTCCTCTCCACGGAAGTCTTTAGTAAAAGGCGAAAGACTTGTGCGTTATGAAGAGAAACAAGAGTCAGAACAGGCCTGTCTCAGAGAGCAGCTGAGGACCCTAGTCGTCCCAGCTACCACCGTCGCGGTGCGCCTCCCTTGGCTTGCCGCGTGCTAAATCCCAGCCTCCCCTCCATTGCCTCCCCCCCAGCATCTCCAGCCTGAAAAATCCAGGCCTGGCTTTTACATGGACACTACAAAGTCTGGGAAACGATCAGGCGTCTTCAGGGAGTCCGCGACCAATCATCGTAGCTGAAGTGCACTGTGTTGTTGAGCGGGGTTCCCTGGGTGATATCAGTAAATCAACTGACTGGTTGTGCACAATTCACTTGATCAAAACTTAGCCGCATTTTCCTTCAGCCACTGTAAAAGTTTGACTCCTAACTAAACATGCGTGTCAGAGCTTGATTTTCTACAAAGCAAGAGAAAGGTGCACCGTTCCCGGCGGCACTGCAATGCCAGGTCGATGCGTGGAGTGAGCGGAGCAAGCTCCCTTTTCAGCTCCCTCTCCTAAAAATGGGTTTAATACGTTATCCCCATATAGGGGACATATCAGATATTAAACTGATAAGAACAGATACTACACTTGATCTTAGCCAAAAGGCCGAGAAGCGATGAGGCCCAAGCGTTTGACATCCAAATCAAGCTCTTGGTACAACCGTCACTTGTCGCGGTGTCCCGTTTGTAAGCCAGCTTATCGATTGCCGCCACTTAGCAACTCCGCCCATCTGTCTGCCGTGTACTTTTCCCTGCCGCTATACAAAGATGTTTGACCTTTCACCAACTCAAAAGGCTCAGCCATACGGCAAAGCCGGCCAAAAATAGCTTCAACTCATTGCTGTTCCACACCAAAGCCTAGAAATAAAGCATACTAGAAGAACATCTAGCACACATTTCGTCCACAAACAAGCAGCAAAGTCGGACAGGAGAGCTCACACTTCATTTTGTCATGGAAAGGCCACGCCCACTTCCCCAATTCCAACGGGAACACGGGGAATTGTCATGACTAAACACGCCACTCTGTAGCGCACGCCAGAGAGCTTCTGCAGAGCAACACTGCCGCTTTGTGGACAGACTGCAAAAGCTGACATGTAACTCCAAATCAACAAAGCCACTTCACAAAACGGAGAGTCTTCAACAGGTTAGCGCATGGGCATTCCTGACACATTGTGTTTTCTTCTACACGCACGCAACAGGGGAGAGCGCGAACGCAGTCCCCCACTACCAGAAATTATGCAGTCGAGATTCCCACATTTGGGGAATTCGCAGGGGTCAGCACAGCCGGAGTGCAATGACTGAGCCTCGCCCTGGGTGAACCACCTTGTTGATCATGGTATCTCCCCTGCCAGGTAAGTATGAGCTGCAGCTGGAAGAGAGCGGGTGGTGGTCACCAGGCACCGCGCTCTGGCTGACGGTGCCTACAATGCATAATCCCACATTTCAGCGCCTTGAGCATCAGCTCCCCTTTGTCTGTTACATTTATGGCTGAAAAGACACAAACACTGCTGCAAATAGGCTGCGGCGTGCGGCAAACGCGCTTTGTTGGATCTACCCATCATGCACTGCTCTGCCAAAAACAAAGGAACACTGTGTGAAATGCCACTAGTCAAGCTGTCTCTTGGGAAAGAAAGCAAAGGCCCACGTGGGACACTTTTCAAAACATTTGACTAAATGAACTAAACACTGACATGAACTACTAACATGTATTGACTCAGCGAAAACCTTGGAGCTGATCTGGACTTTCCTGTGGTTTCCTCTTGTCCTTGTAACAGCACTAGCTCCTCCCTTCCTTGTCAATAATTGTGCAGAAATATCTGAGGGCTTCTTTCTTCCTAAATCATAAGCAAGTCCTGTCCAGTCCAACTGTTTCTGCTCCTGTTTGACTTCTGAACTTGTCTCTGGCTGTGTGTCCACTTACTGCAGCCTCTGACATCAGACTGTAGAATCTTGATACATCAAAGGCATCAAAGGACAAACACACGCTCACACATACCGGTACTTATATCTTTGTGAGGACACTCTCTGGCATAATGCTTTCCCTCGCCCTAACCTCTCTCTCTCTTAGCATCTCAGACCTATGTCAGTACCAGTGCCTCTGTCAAAGAATACAAAAAAAAAAAAAAAACACTAGACCTGTACACACATAAAGTCATGTATTCATGTAGTCATCTGTGAATGTGTGTTTGATGAGTGCAAAGTGAAAATGCTGCATGAACCTTGTTTTTGTAAAAGCTTCTCTTGTTTCCTTTGCTTCTTACAACTGTATATTTTTCAAGCATCATCTGTCATATTGAAGAAATAAGTTCATTCAGTAGCGTTATTTCTTTTTTTACTGTCATCATGTACACTTTTCTTGTCTCAAAGACGGCAGCATCCCCACCAAAGCCTAAAAATAAAGTATACCAGCGAAATGACAACATCTAGCACACATTTCTTCCGCAAAGAAAGAGCAAAGTCGGACAGGGGAGCTCCCACTTGTGGCGCTCTATAAAGATGTTTGACTTTTCACCAACTCAAAAGGCTCAGCCATAAGGCCGAGCCAGCCAAAAATAACTTCAACTCATTGGTGTTCCTCTCCACGGAAGTCTTTAGTAAAAGGCGAAAGACTTGTGCGTTATGAAGAGAAACAAGAGTCAGAACAGGCCTGTCTCAGAGAGCAGCTGAGGACCCTAGTCGTCCCAGCTACCACCGTCGCGGTGCGCCTCCCTTGGCTTGCCGCGTGCTAAATCCCAGCCTCCCCTCCACCCCCCACCACCTCCAGCCTGAAAAATCCAGGCCTGGCTTTTACATGGAGACTACAAAGTGTGGGAAACGATCAGGCGTCTTCAGGGAGTCCGCGACCAATCATCGTAGCTGAAGTGCACTGTGTTGTTGAGCGGGGTTCCCTGGGTGATATCAGTAAATCAACTGACTGGTTGTGCACAATTCACTTGATAAAAACTTAGCCGCATTTTCCTTCAGCCACTGTAAAAGTTTGACTCCTAACTAAACATGCGTGTCAGAGCTTGATTTTCTACAAAGCAAGAGAAAGGTGCACCGTTCCCGGCGGCACTGCAATGCCAGGTCGATGCGTGGAGTGAGCGGAGCAAGCTCCCTTTTCAGCTCCCTCTCCTAAAAATGGGTTTAATACGTTATCCCCATATAGGGGACATATCAGATATTAAACTGATAAGAACAGATACTACACTTGATCTTAGCCAAAAGGCCGAGAAGCGATGAGGCCCAAGCGTTTGACATCCAAATCAAGCTCTTGGTACAACCGTCACTTGTCGCGGTGTCCCGTTTGTAAGCCAGCTTATCGATTGCCGCCACTTAGCAACTCCGCCCATCTGTCTGCCGTGTACTTTTCCCTGCCGCTATACAAAGATGTTTGACCTTTCACCAACTCAAAAGGCTCAGCCATACGGCAAAGCCGGCCAAAAATAGCTTCAACTCATTGCTGTTCCACACCAAAGCCTAGAAATAAAGCATACTAGAAGAACATCTAGCACACATTTCGTCCACAAACAAGCAGCAAAGTCGGACAGGAGAGCTCACACTTCATTTTGTCATGGAAAGGCCACGCCCACTTCCCCAATTCCAACGGGAACACGGGGAATTGTCATGACTAAACACGCCACTCTGTAGCGCACGCCAGAGAGCTTCTGCAGAGCAACACTGCCGCTTTGTGGACAGACTGCAAAAGCTGACATGTAACTCCAAATCAACAAAGCCACTTCACAAAACGGAGAGTCTTCAACAGGTTAGCGCATGGGCATTCCTGACACATTGTGTTTTCTTCTACACGCACGCAACAGGGGAGAGCGCGAACGCAGTCCCCCACTACCAGAAATTATGCAGTCGAGATTCCCACATTTGGGGAATTCGCAGGGGTCAGCACAGCCGGAGTGCAATGACTGAGCCTCGCCCTGGGTGAACCACCTTGTTGATCATGGTATCTCCCCTGCCAGGTAAGTATGAGCTGCAGCTGGAAGAGAGCGGGTGGTGGTCACCAGGCACCGCGCTCTGGCTGACGGTGCCTACAATGCATAATCCCACATTTCAGCGCCTTGAGCATCAGCTCCCCTTTGTCTGTTACATTTATGGCTGAAAAGACACAAACACTGCTGCAAATAGGCTGCGGCGTGCGGCAAACGCGCTTTGTTGGATCTACCCATCATGCACTGCTCTGCCAAAAACAAAGGAACACTGTGTGAAATGCCACTAGTCAAGCTGTCTCTTGGGAAAGAAAGCAAAGGCCCACGTGGGACACTTTTCAAAACATTTGACTAAATGAACTAAACACTGACATGAACTACTAACATGTATTGACTCAGCGAAAACCTTGGAGCTGATCTGGACTTTCCTGTGGTTTCCTCTTGTCCTTGTAACAGCAGTAGCTCCTCCCTTCCTTGTCAATAATTGTGCAGAAATATCTGAGGGCTTTTTTCTTCCTAAATCATAAGCAAGTCCTGTCCAGTCCAACTGTTTCTGCTCCTGTTTGACTTCTGAACTTGTCTCTGGCTGTGTGTCCACTTACTGCAGCCTCTGACATCAGACTGTAGAATCTTGATACATCAAAGGCATCAAAGGACAAACACACGCTCACACATACCGGTACTTATATCTTTGTGAGGACACTCTCTGGCATAATGCTTTCCCTCGCCCTAACCTCTCTCTCTCTTAGCATCTCAGACCTATGTCAGTACCAGTGCCTCTGTCAAAGAATACAAAAAAAAAAAAAAAAACACTAGACCTGTACACACATAAAGTCATGTATTCATGTAGTCATCTGTGAATGTGTGTTTGATGAGTGCAAAGTGAAAATGCTGCATGAACCTTGTTTTTGTAAAAGCTTCTCTTGTTTCCTTTGCTTCTTACAACTGTATATTTTTCAAGCATCATCTGTCATATTGAAGAAATAAGTTCATTCAGTAGCGTTATTTCTTTTTTTACTGTCATCATGTACACTTTTCTTGTCTCAAAGACACCAGCATCCCCACCAAAGCCTAAAAATAAAGTATACAAGCAAAATGACAACATCTAGCACACATTTCTTCCGCAAAGAAAGAGCAAAGTCGGACAGGGGAGCTCCCACTTGTGGCGCTCTATAAAGATGTTTGACTTTTCACCAACTCAAAAGGCTCAGCCATAAGGCCGAGCCAGCCAAAAATAACTTCAACTCATTGGTGTTCCTCTCCACGGAAGTCTTTAGTAAAAGGCGAAAGACTTGTGCGTTATGAAGAGAAACAAGAGTCAGAACAGGCCTGTCTCAGAGAGCAGCTGAGGACCCTAGTCGTCCCAGCTACCACCGTCGCGGTGTGCCTCCCTTGGCTTGCCGCGTGCTAAATCCCAGCCTCCCCTCCATTGCCCCCCCAGCATCTCCAGCCTGAAAAATCCAGGCCTGGCTTTTACATGGAGACTACAAAGTCTGGGAAACGATCAGGCGTCTTCAGGGAGTCCGCGACCAATCATCGTAGCTGAAGTGCACTGTGTTGTTGAGCGGGGTTCCCTGGGTGATATCAGTAAATCAACTGACTGGTTGTGCACAATTCACTTGATAAAAACTTAGCCGCATTTTCCTTCAGCCACTGTAAAAGTTTGACTCCTAACTAAACATGCGTGTCAGAGCTTGATTTTCTACAAAGCAAGAGAAAGGTGCACCGTTCCCGGCGGCACTGCAATGCCAGGTCGATGCGTGGAGTGAGCGGAGCAAGCTCCCTTTTCAGCTCCCTCTCCTAAAAATGGGTTTAATACGTTATCCCCATATAGGGGACATATCAGATATTAAACTGATAAGAACAGATACTACACTTGATCTTAGCCAAAAGGCCGAGAAGCGATGAGGCCCAAGCGTTTGACATCCAAATCAAGCTCTTGGTACAACCGTCACTTGTCGCGGTGTCCCGTTTGTAAGCCAGCTTATCGATTGCCGCCACTTAGCAACTCCGCCCATCTGTCTGCCGTGTACTTTTCCCTGCCGCTATACAAAGATGTTTGACCTTTCACCAACTCAAAAGGCTCAGCCATACGGCAAAGCCGGCCAAAAATAGCTTCAACTCATTGCTGTTCCACACCAAAGCCTAGAAATAAAGCATACTAGAAGAACATCTAGCACACATTTCGTCCACAAACAAGCAGCAAAGTCGGACAGGAGAGCTCACACTTCATTTTGTCATGGAAAGGCCACGCCCACTTCCCCAATTCCAACGGGAACACGGGGAATTGTCATGACTAAACACGCCACTCTGTAGCGCACGCCAGAGAGCTTCTGCAGAGCAACACTGCCGCTTTGTGGACAGACTGCAAAAGCTGACATGTAACTCCAAATCAACAAAGCCACTTCACAAAACGGAGAGTCTTCAACAGGTTAGCGCATGGGCATTCCTGACACATTGTGTTTTCTTCTACACGCACGCAACAGGGGAGAGCGCGAACGCAGTCCCCCACTACCAGAAATTATGCAGTCGAGATTCCCACATTTGGGGAATTCGCAGGGGTCAGCACAGCCGGAGTGCAATGACTGAGCCTCGCCCTGGGTGAACCACCTTGTTGATCATGGTATCTCCCCTGCCAGGTAAGTATGAGCTGCAGCTGGAAGAGAGCGGGTGGTGGTCACCAGGCACCGCGCTCTGGCTGACGGTGCCTACAATGCATAATCCCACATTTCAGCGCCTTGAGCATCAGCTCCCCTTTGTCTGTTACATTTATGGCTGAAAAGACACAAACACTGCTGCAAATAGGCTGCGGCGTGCGGCAAACGCGCTTTGTTGGATCTACCCATCATGCACTGCTCTGCCAAAAACAAAGGAACACTGTGTGAAATGCCACTAGTCAAGCTGTCTCTTATCATTTTGTCATGGAAAGGCCACGCCCACTTCCCCAATTCCAACGGGAACACGGGGAATTGTCATGACTAAACACGCCACTCTGTAGCGCACGCCAGAGAGCTTCTGCAGAGCAACACTGCCGCTTTGTGGACAGACTGCAAAAGCTGACATGTAACTCCAAATCAACAAAGCCACTTCACAAAACGGAGAGTCTTCAACAGGTTAGCGCATGGGCATTCCTGACACATTGTGTTTTCTTCTACACGCACGCAACAGGGGAGAGCGCGAACGCAGTCCCCCACTACCAGAAATTATGCAGTCGAGATTCCCACATTTGGGGAATTCGCAGGGGTCAGCACAGCCGGAGTGCAATGACTGAGCCTCGCCCTGGGTGAACCACCTTGTTGATCATGGTATCTCCCCTGCCAGGTAAGTATGAGCTGCAGCTGGAAGAGAGCGGGTGGTGGTCACCAGGCACCGCGCTCTGGCTGACGGTGCCTACAATGCATAATCCCACATTTCAGCGCCTTGAGCATCAGCTCCCCTTTGTCTGTTACATTTATGGCTGAAAAGACACAAACACTGCTGCAAATAGGCTGCGGCGTGCGGCAAACGCGCTTTGTTGGATCTACCCATCATGCACTGCTCTGCCAAAAACAAAGGAACACTGTGTGAAATGCCACTAGTCAAGCTGTCTCTTGGGAAAGAAAGCAAAGGCCCACGTGGGACACTTTTCAAAACATTTGACTAAATGAACTAAACACTGACATGAACTACTAACATGTATTGACTCAGCGAAAACCTTGGAGCTGATCTGGACTTTCCTGTGGTTTCCTCTTGTCCTTGTAACAGCACTAGCTCCTCCCTTCCTTGTCAATAATTGTGCAGAAATATCTGAGGGCTTCTTTCTTCCTAAATCATAAGCAAGTCCTGTCCAGTCCAACTGTTTCTGCTCCTGTTTGACTTCTGAACTTGTCTCTGGCTGTGTGTCCACTTACTGCAGCCTCTGACATCAGACTGTAGAATCTTGATACATCAAAGGCATCAAAGGACAAACACACGCTCACACATACCGGTACTTATATCTTTGTGAGGACACTCTCTGGCATAATGCTTTCCCTCGCCCTAACCTCTCTCTCTCTTAGCATCTCAGACCTATGTCAGTACCAGTGCCTCTGTCAAAGAATACAAAAAAAAAAAAAAAACACTAGACCTGTACACACATAAAGTCATGTATTCATGTAGTCATCTGTGAATGTGTGTTTGATGAGTGCAAAGTGAAAATGCTGCATGAACCTTGTTTTTGTAAAAGCTTCTCTTGTTTCCTTTGCTTCTTACAACTGTATATTTTTCAAGCATCATCTGTCATATTGAAGAAATAAGTTCATTCAGTAGCGTTATTTCTTTTTTTACTGTCATCATGTACACTTTTCTTGTCTCAAAGACACCAGCATCCCCACCAAAGCCTAAAAATAAAGTATACCAGCAAAATGACAACATCTAGCACACATTTCTTCCGCAAAGAAAGAGCAAAGTCGGACAGGGGAGCTCCCACTTGTGGCGCTCTATAAAGATGTTTGACTTTTCACCAACTCAAAAGGCTCAGCCATAAGGCCGAGCCAGCCAAAAATAACTTCAACTCATTGGTGTTCCTCTCCACGGAAGTCTTTAGTAAAAGGCGAAAGACTTGTGCGTTATGAAGAGAAACAAGAGTCAGAACAGGCCTGTCTCAGAGAGCAGCTGAGGACCCTAGTCGTCCCAGCTACCACCGTCGCGGTGTGCCTCCCTTGGCTTGCCGCGTGCTAAATCCCAGCCTCCCCTCCATTGCCCCCCCAGCATCTCCAGCCTGAAAAATCCAGGCCTGGCTTTTACATGGAGACTACAAAGTCTGGGAAACGATCAGGCGTCTTCAGGGAGTCCGCGACCAATCATCGTAGCTGAAGTGCACTGTGTTGTTGAGCGGGGTTCCCTGGGTGATATCAGTAAATCAACTGACTGGTTGTGCACAATTCACTTGATAAAAACTTAGCCGCATTTTCCTTCAGCCACTGTAAAAGTTTGACTCCTAACTAAACATGCGTGTCAGAGCTTGATTTTCTACAAAGCAAGAGAAAGGTGCACCGTTCCCGGCGGCACTGCAATGCCAGGTCGATGCGTGGAGTGAGCGGAGCAAGCTCCCTTTTCAGCTCCCTCTCCTAAAAATGGGTTTAATACGTTATCCCCATATAGGGGACATATCAGATATTAAACTGATAAGAACAGATACTACACTTGATCTTAGCCAAAAGGCCGAGAAGCGATGAGGCCCAAGCGTTTGACGTCCAAATCAAGCTCTTGGTACAACCGTCACTTGTCGCGGTGTCCCGTTTGTAAGCCAGCTTATCGATTGCCGCCACTTAGCAACTCCGCCCATCTGTCTGCCGTGTACTTTTCCCTGCCGCTATACAAAGATGTTTGACCTTTCACCAACTCAAAAGGCTCAGCCATACGGCAAAGCCGGCCAAAAATAGCTTCAACTCATTGCTGTTCCACACCAAAGCCTAGAAATAAAGCATACTAGAAGAACATCTAGCACACATTTCTTCCACAAACAAGCAGCACAGTCGGACAGGAGAGCTCACACTTCATTTTGTCATGGAAAGGCCACACCCACTTCCCCAATTCCAACGGGAACACGGGGAATTGTCATGACTAAACACGCCACTCTGTAGCGCACGCCAGAGAGCTTCTGCAGAGCAACACTGCCGCTTTGTGGACAGACTGCAAAAGCTGACATGTAACTCCAAATCAACAAAGCCACTTCACAAAACGGAGAGTCTTCAACAGGTTAGCGCATGGGCATTCCTGACACATTGTGTTTTCTTCTACACGCACGCAACAGGGGAGAGCGCGAACGCAGTCCCCCACTACCAGAAATTATGCAGTCGAGATTCCCACATTTGGGGAATTCGCAGGGGTCAGCACAGCCGGAGTGCAATGACTGAGCCTCGCCCTGGGTGAACCACCTTGTTGATCATGGTATCTCCCCTGCCAGGTAAGTATGAGCTGCAGCTGGAAGAGAGCGGGTGGTGGTCACCAGGCACCGCGCTCTGGCTGACGGTGCCTACAATGCATAATCCCACATTTCAGCGCCTTGAGCATCAGCTCCCCTTTGTCTGTTACATTTATGGCTGAAAAGACACAAACACTGCTGCAAATAGGCTGCGGCGTGCGGCAAACGCGCTTTGTTGGATCTACCCATCATGCACTGCTCTGCCAAAAACAAAGGAACACTGTGTGAAATGCCACTAGTCAAGCTGTCTCTTATCATTTTGTCATGGAAAGGCCACGCCCACTTCCCCAATTCCAACGGGAACACGGGGAATTGTCATGACTAAACACGCCACTCTGTAGCGCACGCCAGAGAGCTTCTGCAGAGCAACACTGCCGCTTTGTGGACAGACTGCAAAAGCTGACATGTAACTCCAAATCAACAAAGCCACTTCACAAAACGGAGAGTCTTCAACAGGTTAGCGCATGGGCATTCCTGACACATTGTGTTTTCTTCTACACGCACGCAACAGGGGAGAGCGCGAACGCAGTCCCCCACTACCAGAAATTATGCAGTCGAGATTCCCACATTTGGAGAATTCGCAGGGGTCAGCACAGCCGGAGTGCAATGACTGAGCCTCGCCCTGGGTGAACCACCTTGTTGATCATGGTATCTCCCCTGCCAGGTAAGTATGAGCTGCAGCTGGAAGAGAGCGGGTGGTGGTCACCAGGCACCGCGCTCTGGCTGACGGTGCCTACAATGCATAATCCCACATTTCAGCGCCTTGAGCATCAGCTCCCCTTTGTCTGTTACATTTATGGCTGAAAAGACACAAACACTGCTGCAAATAGGCTGCGGCGTGCGGCAAACTCGCTTTGTTGGATCTACCCATCATGCACTGCTCTGCCAAAAACAAAGGAACACTGTGTGAAATGCCACTAGTCAAGCTGTCTCTTGGGAAAGAAAGCAAAGGCCCACGTGGGACACTTTTCAAAACATTTGACTAAATGAACTAAACACTGACATGAACTACTAACATGTATTGACTCAGCGAAAACCTTGGAGCTGACCTGGACTTTCCTGTGGTTTCCTCTTGTCCTTGTAACAGCAGTAGCTCCTCCCTTCCTTGTCAATAATTGTGCAGAAATATCTGAGGGCTTCTTTCTTCCTAAATCATAAGCAAGTCCTGTCCAGTCCAACTGTTTCTGCTCCTGTTTGACTTCTGAACTTGTCTCTGGCTGTGTGTCCACTTACTGCAGCCTCTGACATCAGACTGTAGAATCTTGATACATCAAAGGCATCAAAGGACAAACACACGCTCACACATACCGGTACTTATATCTTTGTGAGGACACTCTCTGGCATAATGCTTTCCCTCGCCCTAACCTCTCTCTCTCTTAGCATCTCAGACCTATGTCAGTAGCAGTGCCTCTGTCAAAGAATACAAAAAAAAAAAAAACACTAGACCTGTACACACATAAAGTCATGTATTCATGTAGTCATCTGTGAATGTGTGTTTGATGAGTGCAAAGTGAAAATGCTGCATGAACCTTGTTTTTGTAAAAGCTTCTCTTGTTTCCTTTGCTTCTTACAACTGTATATTTTCAAGCATCATCTGTCATATTAAAGAAATAAGTTCATTCAGTAGCGTTATTTCTTTTTTTACTGTCATCATGTACACTTTTCTTGTCTCAAAGACGGCAGCATCCCCACCAAAGCCTAAAAATAAAGTATACCAGCGAAATGACAACATCTAGCACACATTTCTTCCGCAAAGAAAGAGCAAAGTCGGACAGGGGAGCTCCCACTTGTGGCGCTCTATAAAGATGTTTGACTTTTCACCAACTCAAAAGGCTCAGCCATAAGGCCGAGCCAGCCAAAAATAACTTCAACTCATTGGTGTTCCTCTCCACGGAAGTCTTTAGTAAAAGGCGAAAGACTTGTGCGTTATGAAGAGAAACAAGAGTCAGAACAGGCCTGTCTCAGAGAGCAGCTGAGGACCCTAGTCGTCCCAGCTACCACCGTCGCGGTGTGCCTCCCTTGGCTTGCCGCGTGCTAAATCCCAGCCTCCCCTCCATTGCCCCCCCAGCATCTCCAGCCTGAAAAATCCAGGCCTGGCTTTTACATGGAGACTACAAAGTCTGGGAAACAATCAGGCGTCTTCAGGGAGTCCGCGACCAATCATCGTAGCTGAAGTGCACTGTGTTGTTGAGCGGGGTTCCCTGGGTGATATCAGTAAATCAACTGACTGGTTGTGCACAATTCACTTGATAAAAACTTAGCCGCATTTTCCTTCAGCCACTGTAAAAGTTTGACTCCTAACTAAACATGCGTGTCAGAGCTTGATTTTCTACAAAGCAAGAGAAAGGTGCACCGTTCCCGGCGGCACTGCAATGCCAGGTCGATGCGTGGAGTGAGCGGAGCAAGCTCCCTTTTCAGCTCCCTCTCCTAAAAATGGGTTTAATACGTTATCCCCATATAGGGGACATATCAGATATTAAACTGATAAGAACAGATACTACACTTGATCTTAGCCAAAAGGCCGAGAAGCGATGAGGCCCAAGCGTTTGACGTCCAAATCAAGCTCTTGGTACAACCGTCACTTGTCGCGGTGTCCCGTTTGTAAGCCAGCTTATCGATTGCCGCCACTTAGCAACTCCGCCCATCTGTCTGCCGTGTACTTTTCCCTGCCGCTATACAAAGATGTTTGACCTTTCACCAACTCAAAAGGCTCAGCCATACGGCAAAGCCGGCCAAAAATAGCTTCAACTCATTGCTGTTCCACACCAAAGCCTAGAAATAAAGCATACTAGAAGAACATCTAGCACACATTTCGTCCACAAACAAGCAGCAAAGTCGGACAGGAGAGCTCACACTTCATTTTGTCATGGAAAGGCCACGCCCACTTCCCCAATTCCAACGGGAACACGGGGAATTGTCATGACTAAACACGCCACTCTGTAGCGCACGCCAGAGAGCTTCTGCAGAGCAACACTGCCGCTTTGTGGACAGACTGCAAAAGCTGACATGTAACTCCAAATCAACAAAGCCACTTCACAAAACGGAGAGTCTTCAACAGGTTAGCGCATGGGCATTCCTGACACATTGTGTTTTCTTCTACACGCACGCAACAGGGGAGAGCGCGAACGCAGTCCCCCACTACCAGAAATTATGCAGTCGAGATTCCCACATTTGGGGAATTCGCAGGGGTCAGCACAGCCGGAGTGCAATGACTGAGCCTCGCCCTGGGTGAACCACCTTGTTGATCATGGTATCTCCCCTGCCAGGTAAGTATGAGCTGCAGCTGGAAGAGAGCGGGTGGTGGTCACCAGGCACCGCGCTCTGGCTGACGGTGCCTACAATGCATAATCCCACATTTCAGCGCCTTGAGCATCAGCTCCCCTTTGTCTGTTACATTTATGGCTGAAAAGACACAAACACTGCTGCAAATAGGCTGCGGCGTGCGGCAAACGCGCTTTGTTGGATCTACCCATCATGCACTGCTCTGCCAAAAACAAAGGAACACTGTGTGAAATGCCACTAGTCAAGCTGTCTCTTATCATTTTGTCATGGAAAGGCCACGCCCACTTCCCCAATTCCAACGGGAACACGGGGAATTGTCATGACTAAACACGCCACTCTGTAGCGCACGCCAGAGAGCTTCTGCAGAGCAACACTGCCGCTTTGTGGACAGACTGCAAAAGCTGACATGTAACTCCAAATCAACAAAGCCACTTCACAAAACGGAGAGTCTTCAACAGGTTAGCGCATGGGCATTCCTGACACATTGTGTTTTCTTCTACACGCACGCAACAGGGGAGAGCGCGAACGCAGTCCCCCACTACCAGAAATTATGCAGTCGAGATTCCCACATTTGGGGAATTCGCAGGGGTCAGCACAGCCGGAGTGCAATGACTGAGCCTCGCCCTGGGTGAACCACCTTGTTGATCATGGTATCTCCCCTGCCAGGTAAGTATGAGCTGCAACTGGAAGAGAGCGGGTGGTGGTCACCAGGCACCGCGCTCTGGCTGACGGTGCCTACAATGCATAATCCCACATTTCAGCGCCTTGAGCATCAGCTCCCCTTTGTCTGTTACATTTATGGCTGAAAAGACACAAACACTGCTGCAAATAGGCTGCGGCGTGCGGCAAACGCGCTTTGTTGGATCTACCCATCATGCACTGCTCTGCCAAAAACAAAGGAACACTGTGTGAAATGCCACTAGTCAAGCTGTCTCTTATCATTTTGTCATGGAAAGGCCACGCCCACTTCCCCAATTCCAACGGGAACACGGGGAATTGTCATGACTAAACACGCCACTCTGTAGCGCACGCCAGAGAGCTTCTGCAGAGCAACACTGCCGCTTTGTGGACAGACTGCAAAAGCTGACATGTAACTCCAAATCAACAAAGCCACTTCACAAAACGGAGAGTCTTCAACAGGTTAGCGCATGGGCATTCCTGACACATTGTGTTTTCTTCTACACGCACGCAACAGGGGAGAGCGCGAACGCAGTCCCCCACTACCAGAAATTATGCAGTCGAGATTCCCACATTTGGGGAATTCGCAGGGGTCAGCACAGCCGGAGTGCAATGACTGAGCCTCGCCCTGGGTGAACCACCTTGTTGATCATGGTATCTCCCCTGCCAGGTAAGTATGAGCTGCAGCTGGAAGAGAGCGGGTGGTGGTCACCAGGCACCGCGCTCTGGCTGACGGTGCCTACAATGCATAATCCCACATTTCAGCGCCTTGAGCATCAGCTCCCCTTTGTCTGTTACATTTATGGCTGAAAAGACACAAACACTGCTGCAAATAGGCTGCGGCGTGCGGCAAACGCGCTTTGTTGGATCTACCCATCATGCACTGCTCTGCCAAAAACAAAGGAACACTGTGTGAAATGCCACTAGTCAAGCTGTCTCTTGGGAAAGAAAGCAAAGGCCCACGTGGGACACTTTTCAAAACATTTGACTAAATGAACTAAACACTGACATGAACTACTAACATGTATTGACTCAGCGAAAACCTTGGAGCTGATCTGGACTTTCCTGTGGTTTCCTCTTGTCCTTGTAACAGCACTAGCTCCTCCCTTCCTTGTCAATAATTGTGCAGAAATATCTGAGGGCTTCTTTCTTCCTAAATCATAAGCAAGTCCTGTCCAGTCCAACTGTTTCTGCTCCTGTTTGACTTCTGAACTTGTCTCTGGCTGTGTGTCCACTTACTGCAGCCTCTGACATCAGACTGTAGAATCTTGATACATCAAAGGCATCAAAGGACAAACACACGCTCACACATACCGGTACTTATATCTTTGTGAGGACACTCTCTGGCATAATGCTTTCCCTCGCCCTAACCTCTCTCTCTCTTAGCATCTCAGACCTATGTCAGTACCAGTGCCTCTGTCAAAGAATACAAAAAAAAAAAAAAACACTAGACCTGTACACACATAAAGTCATGTATTCATGTAGTCATCTGTGAATGTGTGTTTGATGAGTGCAAAGTGAAAATGCTGCATGAACCTTGTTTTTGTAAAAGCTTCTCTTGTTTCCTTTGCTTCTTACAACTGTATATTTTTCAAGCATCATCTGTCATATTGAAGAAATAAGTTCATTCAGTAGCGTTATTTCTTTTTTTACTGTCATCATGTACACTTTTCTTGTCTCAAAGACACCAGCATCCCCACCAAAGCCTAAAAATAAAGTATACCAGCAAAATGACAACATCTAGCACACATTTCTTCCGCAAAGAAAGAGCAAAGTCGGACAGGGGAGCTCCCACTTGTGGCGCTCTATAAAGATGTTTGACTTTTCACCAACTCAAAAGGCTCAGCCATAAGGCCGAGCCAGCCAAAAATAACTTCAACTCATTGGTGTTCCTCTCCACGGAAGTCTTTAGTAAAAGGCGAAAGACTTGTGCGTTATGAAGAGAAACAAGAGTCAGAACAGGCCTGTCTCAGAGAGCAGCTGAGGACCCTAGTCGTCCCAGCTACCACCGTCGCGGTGTGCCTCCCTTGGCTTGCCGCGTGCTAAATCCCAGCCTCCCCTCCATTGCCCCCCCAGCATCTCCAGCCTGAAAAATCCAGGCCTGGCTTTTACATGGAGACTACAAAGTCTGGGAAACGATCAGGCGTCTTCAGGGAGTCCGCGACCAATCATCGTAGCTGAAGTGCACTGTGTTGTTGAGCGGGGTTCCCTGGGTGATATCAGTAAATCAACTGACTGGTTGTGCACAATTCACTTGATAAAAACTTAGCCGCATTTTCCTTCAGCCACTGTAAAAGTTTGACTCCTAACTAAACATGCGTGTCAGAACTTGATTTTCTACAAAGCAAGAGAAAGGTGCACCGTTCCCGGCAGCACTGCAATGCCAGGTCGATGCGTGGAGTGAGCGGAGCAAGCTCCCTTTTCAGCTCCCTCTCCTAAAAATGGGTTTAATACGTTATCCCCATATAGGGGACATATCAGATATTAAACTGATAAGAACAGATACTACACTTGATCTTAGCCAAAAGGCCGAGAAGCGATGAGGCCCAAGCGTTTGACGTCCAAATCAAGCTCTTGGTACAACCGTCACTTGTCGCGGTGTCCCGTTTGTAAGCCAGCTTATCGATTGCCGCCACTTAGCAACTCCGCCCATCTGTCTGCTGTGTACTTTTCCCTGCCGCTATACAAAGATGTTTGACCTTTCACCAACTCAAAAGGCTCAGCCATACGGCAAAGCCGGCCAAAAGTAGCTTCAACTCATTGCTGTTCCACACCAAAGCCTAGAAATAAAGCATACTAGAAGAACATCTAGCACACATTTCTTCCACAAACAAGCAGCACAGTCGGACAGGAGAGCTCACACTTCATTTTGTCATGGAAAGGCCACGCCCACTTCCCCAATTCCAACGGGAACACGGGGAATTGTCATGACTAAACACGCCACTCTGTAGCGCACGCCAGAGAGCTTCTGCAGAGCAACACTGCCGCTTTGTGGACAGACTGCAAAAGCTGACATGTAACTCCAAATCAACAAAGCCACTTCACAAAACGGAGAGTCTTCAACAGGTTAGCGCATGGGCATTCCTGACACATTGTGTTTTCTTCTACACGCACGCAACAGGGGAGAGCGCGAACGCAGTCCCCCACTACCAGAAATTATGCAGTCGAGATTCCCACATTTGGGGAATTCGCAGGGGTCAGCACAGCCGGAGTGCAATGACTGAGCCTCGCCCTGGGTGAACCACCTTGTTGATCATGGTATCTCCCCTGCCAGGTAAGTATGAGCTGCAGCTGGAAGAGAGCGGGTGGTGGTCACCAGGCACCGCGCTCTGGCTGACGGTGCCTACAATGCATAATCCCACATTTCAGCGCCTTGAGCATCAGCTCCCCTTTGTCTGTTACATTTATGGCTGAAAAGACACAAACACTGCTGCAAATAGGCTGCGGCGTGCGGCAAACGCGCTTTGTTGGATCTACCCATCATGCACTGCTCTGCCAAAAACAAAGGAACACTGTGTGAAATGCCACTAGTCAAGCTGTCTCTTGGGAAAGAAAGCAAAGGCCCACGTGGGACACTTTTCAAAACATTTGACTAAATGAACTAAACACTGACATGAACTACTAACATGTATTGACTCAGTGAAAACCTTGGAGCTGATCTGGACTTTCCTGTGGTTTCCTCTTGTCCTTGTAACAGCAGTAGCTCCTCCCTTCCTTGTCAATAATTGTGCAGAAATATCTGAGGGCTTCTTTCTTCCTAAATCATAAGCAAGTCCTGTCCAGTCCAACTGTTTCTGCTCCTGTTTGACTTCTGAACTTGTCTCTGGCTGTGTGTCCACTTACTGCAGCCTCTGACATCAGACTGTAGAATCTTGATACATCAAAGGCATCAAAGGACAAACACACGCTCACACATACCGGTACTTATATCTTTGTGAGGACACTCTCTGGCATAATGCTTTCCCTCGCCCTAACCTCTCTCTCTCTTAGCATCTCAGACCTATGTCAGTACCAGTGCCTCTGTCAAAGAATACAAAAAAAAAAAAAACACTAGACCTGTACACACATAAAGTCATGTATTCATGTAGTCATCTGTGAATGTGTGTTTGATGAGTGCAAAGTGAAAATGCTGCATGAACCTTGTTTTTGTAAAAGCTTCTCTTGTTTCCTTTGCTTCTTACAACTGTATATTTTTCAAGCATCATCTGTCATATTGAAGAAATAAGTTCATTCAGTAGCGTTATTTCTTTTTTTACTGTCATCATGTACACTTTTCTTGTCTCAAAGACACCAGCATCCCCACCAAAGCCTAAAAATAAAGTATACCAGCGAAATGACAACATCTAGCACACATTTCTTCCGCAAAGAAAGAGCAAAGTCGGACAGGGGAGCTCCCACTTGTGGCGCTCTATAAAGATGTTTGACTTTTCACCAACTCAAAAGGCTCAGCCATAAGGCCGAGCCAGCCAAAAATAACTTCAACTCATTGGTGTTCCTCTCCACGGAAGTCTTTAGTAAAAGGCGAAAGACTTGTGCGTTATGAAGAGAAACAAGAGTCAGAACAGGCCTGTCTCAGAGAGCAGCTGAGGACCCTAGTCGTCCCAGCTACCACCGTCGCGGTGCGCCTCCCTTGGCTTGCCGCGTGCTAAATCCCAGCCTCCCCTCCATTGCCCCCCCAGCATCTCCAGCCTGAAAAATCCAGGCCTGGCTTTTACATGGAGACTACAAAGTCTGGGAAACGATCAGGCATCTTCAGGGAGTCCGCGACCAATCATCGTAGCTGAAGTGCACTGTGTTGTTGAGCGGGGTTCCCTGGGTGATATCAGTAAATCAACTGACTGGTTGTGCACAATTCACTTGATAAAAACTTAGCCGCATTTTCCTTCAGCCACTGTAAAAGTTTGACTCCTAACTAAACATGCGTGTCAGAGCTTGATTTTCTACAAAGCAAGAGAAAGGTGCACCGTTCCCGGCGGCACTGCAATGCCAGGTCGATGCGTGGAGTGAGCGGAGCAAGCTCCCTTTTCAGCTCCCTCTCCTAAAAATGGGTTTAATACGTTATCCCCATATAGGGGACATATCAGATATTAAACTGATAAGAACAGATACTACACTTGATCTTAGCCAAAAGGCCGAGAAGCGATGAGGCCCAAGCGTTTGACGTCCAAATCAAGCTCTTGGTACAACCGTCACTTGTCGCGGTGTCCCGTTTGTAAGCCAGCTTATCGATTGCCGCCACTTAGCAACTCCGCCCATCTGTCTGCCGTGTACTTTTCCCTGCCGCTATACAAAGATGTTTGACCTTTCACCAACTCAAAAGGCTCAGCCATACGGCAAAGCCGGCCAAAAATAGCTTCAACTCATTGCTGTTCCACACCAAAGCCTAGAAATAAAGCATACTAGAAGAACATCTAGCACACATTTCGTCCACAAACAAGCAGCAAAGTCGGACAGGAGAGCTCACACTTCATTTTGTCATGGAAAGGCCACGCCCACTTCCCCAATTCCAACGGGAACACGGGGAATTGTCATGACTAAACACGCCACTCTGTAGCGCACGCCAGAGAGCTTCTGCAGAGCAACACTGCCGCTTTGTGGACAGACTGCAAAAGCTGACATGTAACTCCAAATCAACAAAGCCACTTCACAAAACGGAGAGTCTTCAACAGGTTAGCGCATGGGCATTCCTGACACATTGTGTTTTCTTCTACACGCACGCAACAGGGGAGAGCACGAACGCAGTCCCCCACTACCAGAAATTATGCAGTCGAGATTCCCACATTTGGGGAATTCGCAGGGGTCAGCACAGCCGGAGTGCAATGACTGAGCCTCGCCCTGGGTGAACCACCTTGTTGATCATGGTATCTCCCCTGCCAGGTAAGTATGAGCTGCAGCTGGAAGAGAGCGGGTGGTGGTCACCAGGCACCGCGCTCTGGCTGACGGTGCCTACAATGCATAATCCCACATTTCAGCGCCTTGAGCATCAGCTCCCCTTTGTCTGTTACATTTATGGCTGAAAAGACACAAACACTGCTGCAAATAGGCTGCGGCGTGCGGCAAACGCGCTTTGTTGGATCTACCCATCATGCACTGCTCTGCCAAAAACAAAGGAACACTGTGTGAAATGCCACTAGTCAAGCTGTCTCTTATCATTTTGTCATGGAAAGGCCACGCCCACTTCCCCAATTCCAACGGGAACACGGGGAATTGTCATGACTAAACACGCCACTCTGTAGCGCACGCCAGAGAGCTTCTGCAGAGCAACACTGCCGCTTTGTGGACAGACTGCAAAAGCTGACATGTAACTCCAAATCAACAAAGCCACTTCACAAAACGGAGAGTCTTCAACAGGTTAGCGCATGGGCATTCCTGACACATTGTGTTTTCTTCTACACGCACGCAACAGGGGAGAGCGCGAACGCAGTCCCCCACTACCAGAAATTATGCAGTCGAGATTCCCACATTTGGGGAATTCGCAGGGGTCAGCACAGCCGGAGTGCAATGACTGAGCCTCGCCCTGGGTGAACCACCTTGTTGATCATGGTATCTCCCCTGCCAGGTAAGTATGAGCTGCAACTGGAAGAGAGCGGGTGGTGGTCACCAGGCACCGCGCTCTGGCTGACGGTGCCTACAATGCATAATCCCACATTTCAGCGCCTTGAGCATCAGCTCCCCTTTGTCTGTTACATTTATGGCTGAAAAGACACAAACACTGCTGCAAATAGGCTGCGGCGTGCGGCAAACGCGCTTTGTTGGATCTACCCATCATGCACTGCTCTGCCAAAAACAAAGGAACACTGTGTGAAATGCCACTAGTCAAGCTGTCTCTTATCATTTTGTCATGGAAAGGCCACGCCCACTTCCCCAATTCCAACGGGAACACGGGGAATTGTCATGACTAAACACGCCACTCTGTAGCGCACGCCAGAGAGCTTCTGCAGAGCAACACTGCCGCTTTGTGGACAGACTGCAAAAGCTGACATGTAACTCCAAATCAACAAAGCCACTTCACAAAACGGAGAGTCTTCAACAGGTTAGCGCATGGGCATTCCTGACACATTGTGTTTTCTTCTACACGCACGCAACAGGGGAGAGCGCGAACGCAGTCCCCCACTACCAGAAATTATGCAGTCGAGATTCCCACATTTGGGGAATTCGCAGGGGTCAGCACAGCCGGAGTGCAATGACTGAGCCTCGCCCTGGGTGAACCACCTTGTTGATCATGGTATCTCCCCTGCCAGGTAAGTATGAGCTGCAGCTGGAAGAGAGCGGGTGGTGGTCACCAGGCACCGCGCTCTGGCTGACGGTGCCTACAATGCATAATCCCACATTTCAGCGCCTTGAGCATCAGCTCCCCTTTGTCTGTTACATTTATGGCTGAAAAGACACAAACACTGCTGCAAATAGGCTGCGGCGTGCGGCAAACGCGCTTTGTTGGATCTACCCATCATGCACTGCTCTGCCAAAAACAAAGGAACACTGTGTGAAATGCCACTAGTCAAGCTGTCTCTTGGGAAAGAAAGCAAAGGCCCACGTGGGACACTTTTCAAAACATTTGACTAAATGAACTAAACACTGACATGAACTACTAACATGTATTGACTCAGCGAAAACCTTGGAGCTGACCTGGACTTTCCTGTGGTTTCCTCTTGTCCTTGTAACAGCAGTAGCTCCTCCCTTCCTTGTCAATAATTGTGCAGAAATATCTGAGGGCTTCTTTCTTCCTAAATCATAAGCAAGTCCTGTCCAGTCCAACTGTTTCTGCTCCTGTTTGACTTCTGAACTTGTCTCTGGCTGTGTGTCCACTTACTGCAGCCTCTGACATCAGACTGTAGAATCTTGATACATCAAAGGCATCAAAGGACAAACACACGCTCACACATACCGGTACTTATATCTTTGTGAGGACACTCTCTGGCATAATGCTTTCCCTCGCCCTAACCTCTCTCTCTCTTAGCATCTCAGACCTATGTCAGTACCAGTGCCTCTGTCAAAGAATACAAAAAAAAAACAAAAAACACTAGACCTGTACACACATAAAGTCATGTATTCATGTAGTCATCTGTGAATGTGTGTTTGATGAGTGCAAAGTGAAAATGCTGCATGAACCTTGTTTTTGTAAAAGCTTCTCTTGTTTCCTTTGCTTCTTACAACTGTATATTTTTCAAGCATCATCTGTCATATTGAAGAAATAAGTTCATTCAGTAGCGTTATTTCTTTTTTTACTGTCATCATGTACACTTTTCTTGTCTCAAAGACACCAGCATCCCCACCAAAGCCTAAAAATAAAGTATACCAGCGAAATGACAACATCTAGCACACATTTCTTCCGCAAAGAAAGAGCAAAGTCGGACAGGGGAGCTCCCACTTGTGGCGCTCTATAAAGATGTTTGACTTTTCACCAACTCAAAAGGCTCAGCCATAAGGCCGAGCCAGCCAAAAATAACTTCAACTCATTGGTGTTCCTCTCCACGGAAGTCTTTAGTAAAAGGCGAAAGACTTGTGCGTTATGAAGAGAAACAAGAGTCAGAACAGGCCTGTCTCAGAGAGCAGCTGAGGACCCTAGTCGTCCCAGCTACCACCGTCGCGGTGTGCCTCCCTTGGCTTGCCGCGTGCTAAATCCCAGCCTCCCCTCCATTGCCCCCCCAGCATCTCCAGCCTGAAAAATCCAGGCCTGGCTTTTACATGGAGACTACAAAGTCTGGGAAACGATCAGGCGTCTTCAGGGAGTCCGCGACCAATCATCGTAGCTGAAGTGCACTGTGTTGTTGAGCGGGGTTCCCTGGGTGATATCAGTAAATCAACTGACTGGTTGTGCACAATTCACTTGATAAAAACTTAGCCGCATTTTCCTTCAGCCACTGTAAAAGTTTGACTCCTAACTAAACATGCGTGTCAGAGCTTGATTTTCTACAAAGCAAGAGAAAGGTGCACCGTTCCCGGCGGCACTGCAATGCCAGGTCGATGCGTGGAGTGAGCGGAGCAAGCTCCCTTTTCAGCTCCCTCTCCTAAAAATGGGTTTAATACGTTATCCCCATATAGGGGACATATCAGATATTAAACTGATAAGAACAGATACTACACTTGATCTTAGCCAAAAGGCCGAGAAGCGATGAGGCCCAAGCGTTTGACGTCCAAATCAAGCTCTTGGTACAACCGTCACTTGTCGCGGTGTCCCGTTTGTAAGCCAGCTTATCGATTGCCGCCACTTAGCAACTCCGCCCATCTGTCTGCCGTGTACTTTTCCCTGCCGCTATACAAAGATGTTTGACCTTTCACCAACTCAAAAGGCTCAGCCATACGGCAAAGCCGGCCAAAAATAGCTTCAACTCATTGCTGTTCCACACCAAAGCCTAGAAATAAAGCATACTAGAAGAACATCTAGCACACATTTCGTCCACAAACAAGCAGCAAAGTCGGACAGGAGAGCTCACACTTCATTTTGTCATGGAAAGGCCACGCCCACTTCCCCAATTCCAACGGGAACACGGGGAATTGTCATGACTAAACACGCCACTCTGTAGCGCACGCCAGAGAGCTTCTGCAGAGCAACACTGCCGCTTTGTGGACAGACTGCAAAAGCTGACATGTAACTCCAAATCAACAAAGCCACTTCACAAAACGGAGAGTCTTCAACAGGTTAGCGCATGGGCATTCCTGACACATTGTGTTTTCTTCTACACGCACGCAACAGGGGAGAGCGCGAACGCAGTCCCCCACTACCAGAAATTATGCAGTCGAGATTCCCACATTTGGGGAATTCGCAGGGGTCAGCACAGCCGGAGTGCAATGACTGAGCCTCGCCCTGGGTGAACCACCTTGTTGATCATGGTATCTCCCCTGCCAGGTAAGTATGAGCTGCAGCTGGAAGAGAGCGGGTGGTGGTCACCAGGCACCGCGCTCTGGCTGACGGTGCCTACAATGCATAATCCCACATTTCAGCGCCTTGAGCATCAGCTCCCCTTTGTCTGTTACATTTATGGCTGAAAAGACACAAACACTGCTGCAAATAGGCTGCGGCGTGCGGCAAACGCGCTTTGTTGGATCTACCCATCATGCACTGCTCTGCCAAAAACAAAGGAACACTGTGTGAAATGCCACTAGTCAAGCTGTCTCTTATCATTTTGTCATGGAAAGGCCACGCCCACTTCCCCAATTCCAACGGGAACACGGGGAATTGTCATGACTAAACACGCCACTCTGTAGCGCACGCCAGAGAGCTTCTGCAGAGCAACACTGCCGCTTTGTGGACAGACTGCAAAAGCTGACATGTAACTCCAAATCAACAAAGCCACTTCACAAAACGGAGAGTCTTCAACAGGTTAGCGCATGGGCATTCCTGACACATTGTGTTTTCTTCTACACGCACGCAACAGGGGAGAGCGCGAACGCAGTCCCCCACTACCAGAAATTATGCAGTCGAGATTCCCACATTTGGGGAATTCGCAGGGGTCAGCACAGCCGGAGTGCAATGACTGAGCCTCGCCCTGGGTGAACCACCTTGTTGATCATGGTATCTCCCCTGCCAGGTAAGTATGAGCTGCAGCTGGAAGAGAGCGGGTGGTGGTCACCAGGCACCGCGCTCTGGCTGACGGTGCCTACAATGCATAATCCCACATTTCAGCGCCTTGAGCATCAGCTCCCCTTTGTCTGTTACATTTATGGCTGAAAAGACACAAACACTGCTGCAAATAGGCTGCGGCGTGCGGCAAACGCGCTTTGTTGGATCTACCCATCATGCACTGCTCTGCCAAAAACAAAGGAACACTGTGTGAAATGCCACTAGTCAAGCTGTCTCTTGGGAAAGAAAGCAAAGGCCCACGTGGGACACTTTTCAAAACATTTGACTAAATGAACTAAACACTGACATGAACTACTAACATGTATTGACTCAGCGAAAACCTTGGAGCTGATCTGGACTTTCCTGTGGTTTCCTCTTGTCCTTGTAACAGCACTAGCTCCTCCCTTCCTTGTCAATAATTGTGCAGAAATATCTGAGGGCTTCTTTCTTCCTAAATCATAAGCAAGTCCTGTCCAGTCCAACTGTTTCTGCTCCTGTTTGACTTCTGAACTTGTCTCTGGCTGTGTGTCCACTTACTGCAGCCTCTGACATCAGACTGTAGAATCTTGATACATCAAAGGCATCAAAGGACAAACACACGCTCACACATACCGGTACTTATATCTTTGTGAGGACACTCTCTGGCATAATGCTTTCCCTCGCCCTAACCTCTCTCTCTCTTAGCATCTCAGACCTATGTCAGTACCAGTGCCTCTGTCAAAGAATACAAAAAAAAAAAAAAAAACACTAGACCTGTACACACATAAAGTCATGTATTCATGTAGTCATCTGTGAATGTGTGTTTGATGAGTGCAAAGTGAAAATGCTGCATGAACCTTGTTTTTGTAAAAGCTTCTCTTGTTTCCTTTGCTTCTTACAACTGTATATTTTTCAAGCATCATCTGTCATATTGAAGAAATAAGTTCATTCAGTAGCGTTATTTCTTTTTTTACTGTCATCATGTACACTTTTCTTGTCTCAAAGACACCAGCATCCCCACCAAAGCCTAAAAATAAAGTATACCAGCAAAATGACAACATCTAGCACACATTTCTTCCGCAAAGAAAGAGCAAAGTCGGACAGGGGAGCTCCCACTTGTGGCGCTCTATAAAGATGTTTGACTTTTCACCAACTCAAAAGGCTCAGCCATAAGGCCGAGCCAGCCAAAAATAACTTCAACTCATTGGTGTTCCTCTCCACGGAAGTCTTTAGTAAAAGGCGAAAGACTTGTGCGTTATGAAGAGAAACAAGAGTCAGAACAGGCCTGTCTCAGAGAGCAGCTGAGGACCCTAGTCGTCCCAGCTACCACCGTCGCGGTGTGCCTCCCTTGGCTTGCCGCGTGCTAAATCCCAGCCTCCCCTCCATTGCCCCCCCAGCATCTCCAGCCTGAAAAATCCAGGCCTGGCTTTTACATGGAGACTACAAAGTCTGGGAAACGATCAGGCGTCTTCAGGGAGTCCGCGACCAATCATCGTAGCTGAAGTGCACTGTGTTGTTGAGCGGGGTTCCCTGGGTGATATCAGTAAATCAACTGACTGGTTGTGCACAATTCACTTGATAAAAACTTAGCCGCATTTTCCTTCAGCCACTGTAAAAGTTTGACTCCTAACTAAACATGCGTGTCAGAACTTGATTTTCTACAAAGCAAGAGAAAGGTGCACCGTTCCCGGCAGCACTGCAATGCCAGGTCGATGCGTGGAGTGAGCGGAGCAAGCTCCCTTTTCAGCTCCCTCTCTTAAAAATGGGTTTAATACGTTATCCCCATATAGGGGACATATCAGATATTAAACTGATAAGAACAGATACTACACTTGATCTTAGCCAAAAGGCCGAGAAGCGATGAGGCCCAAGCCTTTTGACGTCCAAATCAAGCTCTTGGTACAACCGTCACTTGTCGCGGTGTCCCGTTTGTAAGCCAGCTTATCGATTGCCGCCACTTAGCAACTCCGCCCATCTGTCTGCCGTGTACTTTTCCCTGCCGCTATACAAAGATGTTTGACCTTTCACCAACTCAAAAGGCTCAGCCATACGGCAAAGCCGGCCAAAAATAGCTTCAACTCATTGCTGTTCCACACCAAAGCCTAGAAATAAAGCATACTAGAAGAACATCTAGCACACATTTCTTCCACAAACAAGCAGCACAGTCGGACAGGAGAGCTCACACTTCATTTTGTCATGGAAAGGCCACGCCCACTTCCCCAATTCCAACGAGAACACGGGGAATTGTCATGACTAAACACGCCACTCTGTAGCGCACGCCAGAGAGCTTCTGCAGAGCAACACTGCCGCTTTGTGGACAGACTGCAAAAGCTGACATGTAACTCCAAATCAACAAAGCCACTTCACAAAACGGAGAGTCTTCAACAGGTTAGCGCATGGGCATTCCTGACACATTGTGTTTTCTTCTACACGCACGCAACAGGGGAGAGCGCGAACGCAGTCCCCCACTACCAGAAATTATGCAGTCGAGATTCCCACATTTGGGGAATTCGCAGGGGTCAGCACAGCCGGAGTGCAATGACTGAGCCTCGCCCTGGGTGAACCACCTTGTTGATCATGGTATCTCCCCTGCCAGGTAAGTATGAGCTGCAGCTGGAAGAGAGCGGGTGGTGGTCACCAGGCACCGCGCTCTGGCTGACGGTGCCTACAATGCATAATCCCACATTTCAGCGCCTTGAGCATCAGCTCCCCTTTGTCTGTTACATTTATGGCTGAAAAGACACAAACACTGCTGCAAATAGGCTGCGGCGTGCGGCAAACGCGCTTTGTTGGATCTACCCATCATGCACTGCTCTGCCAAAAACAAAGGAACACTGTGTGAAATGCCACTAGTCAAGCTGTCTCTTGGGAAAGAAAGCAAAGGCCCACGTGGGACACTTTTCAAAACATTTGACTAAATGAACTAAACACTGACATGAACTACTAACATGTATTGACTCAGCGAAAACCTTGGAGCTGACCTGGACTTTCCTGTGGTTTCCTCTTGTCCTTGTAACAGCAGTAGCTCCTCCCTTCCTTGTCAATAATTGTGCAGAAATATCTGAGGGCTTCTTTCTTCCTAAATCATAAGCAAGTCCTGTCCAGTCCAACTGTTTCTGCTCCTGTTTGACTTCTGAACTTGTCTCTGGCTGTGTGTCCACTTACTGCAGCCTCTGACATCAGACTGTAGAATCTTGATACATCAAAGGCATCAAAGGACAAACACACGCTCACACATACCGGTACTTATATCTTTGTGAGGACACTCTCTGGCATAATGCTTTCCCTCGCCCTAACCTCTCTCTCTCTTAGCATCTCAGACCTATGTCAGTAGCAGTGCCTCTGTCAAAGAATACAAAAAAAAAAAAAAAACACTAGACCTGTACACACATAAAGTCATGTATTCATGTAGTCATCTGTGAATGTGTGTTTGATGAGTGCAAAGTGAAAATGCTGCATGAACCTTGTTTTTGTAAAAGCTTCTCTTGTTTCCTTTGCTTCTTACAACTGTATATTTTTCAAGCATCATCTGTCATATTGAAGAAATAAGTTCATTCAGTAGCGTTATTTCTTTTTTTACTGTCATCATGTACACTTTTCTTGTCTCAAAGACGGCAGCATCCCCACCAAAGCCTAAAAATAAAGTATACCAGCGAAATGACAACATCTAGCACACATTTCTTCCGCAAAGAAAGAGCAAAGTCGGACAGGGGAGCTCCCACTTGTGGCGCTCTATAAAGATGTTTGACTTTTCACCAACTCAAAAGGCTCAGCCATAAGGCCGAGCCAGCCAAAAATAACTTCAACTCATTGGTGTTCCTCTCCACGGAAGTCTTTAGTAAAAGGCGAAAGACTTGTGCGTTATGAAGAGAAACAAGAGTCAGAACAGGCCTGTCTCAGAGAGCAGCTGAGGACCCTAGTCGTCCCAGCTACCACCGTCGCGGTGCGCCTCCCTTGGCTTGCCGCGTGCTAAATCCCAGCCTCCCCTCCATTGCCTCCCCCCCAGCATCTCCAGCCTGAAAAATCCAGGCCTGGCTTTTACATGGACACTACAAAGTCTGGGAAACGATCAGGCGTCTTCAGGGAGTCCGCGACCAATCATCGTAGCTGAAGTGCACTGTGTTGTTGAGCGGGGTTCCCTGGGTGATATCAGTAAATCAACTGACTGGTTGTGCACAATTCACTTGATCAAAACTTAGCCGCATTTTCCTTCAGCCACTGTAAAAGTTTGACTCCTAACTAAACATGCGTGTCAGAGCTTGATTTTCTACAAAGCAAGAGAAAGGTGCACCGTTCCCGGCGGCACTGCAATGCCAGGTCGATGCGTGGATGCTTTTCAGCTCCCTCTCCTAAAAATGGGTTTAATACGTTATCCCCATATAGGGGACATATCAGATATTAAACTGATAAGAACAGATACTACACTTGATCTTAGCCAAAAGGCCGAGAAGCGATGAGGCCCAAGCGTTTGACGTCCAAATCAAGCTCTTGGTACAACCGTCACTTGTCGCGGTGTCCCGTTTGTAAGCCAGCTTATCGATTGCCGCCACTTAGCAACTCCGCCCATCTGTCTGCCGTGTACTTTTCCCTGCCGCTATACAAAGATGTTTGACCTTTCACCAACTCAAAAGGCTCAGCCATACGGCAAAGCCGGCCAAAAATAGCTTCAACTCATTGCTGTTCCACACCAAAGCCTAGAAATAAAGCATACTAGAAGAACATCTAGCACACATTTCGTCCACAAACAAGCAGCAAAGTCGGACAGGAGAGCTCACACTTCATTTTGTCATGGAAAGGCCACGCCCACTTCCCCAATTCCAACGGGAACACGGGGAATTGTCATGACTAAACACGCCACTCTGTAGCGCACGCCAGAGAGCTTCTGCAGAGCAACACTGCCGCTTTGTGGACAGACTGCAAAAGCTGACATGTAACTCCAAATCAACAAAGCCACTTCACAAAACGGAGAGTCTTCAACAGGTTAGCGCATGGGCATTCCTGACACATTGTGTTTTCTTCTACACGCACGCAACAGGGGAGAGCGCGAACGCAGTCCCCCACTACCAGAAATTATGCAGTCGAGATTCCCACATTTGGGGAATTCGCAGGGGTCAGCACAGCCGGAGTGCAATGACTGAGCCTCGCCCTGGGTGAACCACCTTGTTGATCATGGTATCTCCCCTGCCAGGTAAGTATGAGCTGCAGCTGGAAGAGAGCGGGTGGTGGTCACCAGGCACCGCGCTCTGGCTGACGGTGCCTACAATGCATAATCCCACATTTCAGCGCCTTGAGCATCAGCTCCCCTTTGTCTGTTACATTTATGGCTGAAAAGACACAAACACTGCTGCAAATAGGCTGCGGCGTGCGGCAAACGCGCTTTGTTGGATCTACCCATCATGCACTGCTCTGCCAAAAACAAAGGAACACTGTGTGAAATGCCACTAGTCAAGCTGTCTCTTGGGAAAGAAAGCAAAGGCCCACGTGGGACACTTTTCAAAACATTTGACTAAATGAACTAAACACTGACATGAACTACTAACATGTATTGACTCAGCGAAAACCTTGGAGCTGATCTGGACTTTCCTGTGGTTTCCTCTTGTCCTTGTAACAGCAGTAGCTCCTCCCTTCCTTGTCAATAATTGTGCAGAAATATCTGAGGGCTTCTTTCTTCCTAAATCATAAGCAAGTCCTGTCCAGTCCAACTGTTTCTGCTCCTGTTTGACTTCTAAACTTGTCTCTGGCTGTGTGTCCACTTACTGCAGCCTCTGACATCAGACTGTAGAATCTTGATACATCAAAGGCATCAAAGGACAAACACACGCTCACACATACCGGTACTTATATCTTTGTGAGGACACTCTCTGGCATAATGCTTTCCCTCGCCCTAACCTCTCTCTCTCTTAGCATCTCAGACCTATGTCAGTACCAGTGCCTCTGTCAAAGAATACAAAAAAAAAAAAAAAAACACTAGACCTGTACACACATAAAGTCATGTATTCATGTAGTCATCTGTGAATGTGTGTTTGATGAGTGCAAAGTGAAAATGCTGCATGAACCTTGTTTTTGTAAAAGCTTCTCTTGTTTCCTTTGCTTCTTACAACTGTATATTTTTCAAGCATCATCTGTCATATTGAAGAAATAAGTTCATTCAGTAGCGTTATTTCTTTTTTTACTGTCATCATGTACACTTTTCTTGTCTCAAAGACGGCAGCATCCCCACCAAAGCCTAAAAATAAAGTATACCAGCGAAATGACAACATCTAGCACACATTTCTTCCGCAAAGAAAGAGCAAAGTCGGACAGGGGAGCTCCCACTTGTGGCGCTCTATAAAGATGTTTGACTTTTCACCAACTCAAAAGGCTCAGCCATAAGGCCGAGCCAGCCAAAAATAACTTCAACTCATTGGTGTTCCTCTCCACGGAAGTCTTTAGTAAAAGGCGAAAGACTTGTGCGTTATGAAGAGAAACAAGAGTCAGAACAGGCCTGTCTCAGAGAGCAGCTGAGGACCCTAGTCGTCCCAGCTACCACCGTCGCGGTGTGCCTCCCTTGGCTTGCCGCATGCTAAATCCCAGCCTCCCCTCCATTGCCCCCCCAGCATCTCCAGCCTGAAAAATCCAGGCCTGGCTTTTACATGGAGACTACAAAGTCTGGGAAACGATCAGGCGTCTTCAGGGAGTCCGCGACCAATCATCGTAGCTGAAGTGCACTGTGTTGTTGAGCGGGGTTCCCTGGGTGATATCAGTAAATCAACTGACTGGTTGTGCACAATTCACTTGATAAAAACTTAGCCGCATTTTCCTTCAGCCACTGTAAAAGTTTGACTCCTAACTAAACATGCGTGTCAGAGCTTGATTTTCTACAAAGCAAGAGAAAGGTGCACCGTTCCCGGCGGCACTGCAATGCCAGGTCGATGCGTGGAGTGAGCGGAGCAAGCTCCCTTTTCAGCTCCCTCTCCTAAAAATGGGTTTAATACGTTATCCCCATATAGGGGACATATCAGATATTAAACTGATAAGAACAGATACTACACTTGATCTTAGCCAAAAGGCCGAGAAGCGATGAGGCCCAAGCGTTTGACATCCAAATCAAGCTCTTGGTACAACCGTCACTTGTCGCGGTGTCCCGTTTGTAAGCCAGCTTATCGATTGCCGCCACTTAGCAACTCCGCCCATCTGTCTGCCGTGTACTTTTCCCTGCCGCTATACAAAGATGTTTGACCTTTCACCAACTCAAAAGGCTCAGCCATACGGCAAAGCCGGCCAAAAATAGCTTCAACTCATTGCTGTTCCACACCAAAGCCTAGAAATAAAGCATACTAGAAGAACATCTAGCACACATTTCGTCCACAAACAAGCAGCAAAGTCGGACAGGAGAGCTCACACTTCATTTTGTCATGGAAAGGCCACGCCCACTTCCCCAATTCCAACGGGAACACGGGGAATTGTCATGACTAAACACGCCACTCTGTAGCGCACGCCAGAGAGCTTCTGCAGAGCAACACTGCCGCTTTGTGGACAGACTGCAAAAGCTGACATGTAACTCCAAATCAACAAAGCCACTTCACAAAACGGAGAGTCTTCAACAGGTTAGCGCATGGGCATTCCTGACACATTGTGTTTTCTTCTACACGCACGCAACAGGGGAGAGCGCGAACGCAGTCCCCCACTACCAGAAATTATGCAGTCGAGATTCCCACATTTGGGGAATTCGCAGGGGTCAGCACAGCCGGAGTGCAATGACTGAGCCTCGCCCTGGGTGAACCACCTTGTTGATCATGGTATCTCCCCTGCCAGGTAAGTATGAGCTGCAGCTGGAAGAGAGCGGGTGGTGGTCACCAGGCACCGCGCTCTGGCTGACGGTGCCTACAATGCATAATCCCACATTTCAGCGCCTTGAGCATCAGCTCCCCTTTGTCTGTTACATTTATGGCTGAAAAGACACAAACACTGCTGCAAATAGGCTGCGGCGTGCGGCAAACGCGCTTTGTTGGATCTACCCATCATGCACTGCTCTGCCAAAAACAAAGGAACACTGTGTGAAATGCCACTAGTCAAGCTGTCTCTTGGGAAAGAAAGCAAAGGCCCACGTGGGACACTTTTCAAAACATTTGACTAAATGAACTAAACACTGACATGAACTACTAACATGTATTGACTCAGCGAAAACCTTGGAGCTGATCTGGACTTTCCTGTGGTTTCCTCTTGTCCTTGTAACAGCACTAGCTCCTCCCTTCCTTGTCAATAATTGTGCAGAAATATCTGAGGGCTTCTTTCTTCCTAAATCATAAGCAAGTCCTGTCCAGTCCAACTGTTTCTGCTCCTGTTTGACTTCTGAACTTGTCTCTGGCTGTGTGTCCACTTACTGCAGCCTCTGACATCAGACTGTAGAATCTTGATACATCAAAGGCATCAAAGGACAAACACACGCTCACACATACCGGTACTTATATCTTTGTGAGGACACTCTCTGGCATAATGCTTTCCCTCGCCCTAACCTCTCTCTCTCTTAGCATCTCAGACCTATGTCAGTACCAGTGCCTCTGTCAAAGAATACAAAAAAAAAAAAAAAACACTAGACCTGTACACACATAAAGTCATGTATTCATGTAGTCATCTGTGAATGTGTGTTTGATGAGTGCAAAGTGAAAATGCTGCATGAACCTTGTTTTTGTAAAAGCTTCTCTTGTTTCCTTTGCTTCTTACAACTGTATATTTTTCAAGCATCATCTGTCATATTGAAGAAATAAGTTCATTCAGTAGCGTTATTTCTTTTTTTACTGTCATCATGTACACTTTTCTTGTCTCAAAGACGGCAGCATCCCCACCAAAGCCTAAAAATAAAGTATACCAGCGAAATGACAACATCTAGCACACATTTCTTCCGCAAAGAAAGAGCAAAGTCGGACAGGGGAGCTCCCACTTGTGGCGCTCTATAAAGATGTTTGACTTTTCACCAACTCAAAAGGCTCAGCCATAAGGCCGAGCCAGCCAAAAATAACTTCAACTCATTGGTGTTCCTCTCCACGGAAGTCTTTAGTAAAAGGCGAAAGACTTGTGCGTTATGAAGAGAAACAAGAGTCAGAACAGGCCTGTCTCAGAGAGCAGCTGAGGACCCTAGTCGTCCCAGCTACCACCGTCGCGGTGCGCCTCCCTTGGCTTGCCGCGTGCTAAATCCCAGCCTCCCCTCCACCCCCCACCACCTCCAGCCTGAAAAATCCAGGCCTGGCTTTTACATGGAGACTACAAAGTGTGGGAAACGATCAGGCGTCTTCAGGGAGTCCGCGACCAATCATCGTAGCTGAAGTGCACTGTGTTGTTGAGCGGGGTTCCCTGGGTGATATCAGTAAATCAACTGACTGGTTGTGCACAATTCACTTGATAAAAACTTAGCCGCATTTTCCTTCAGCCACTGTAAAAGTTTGACTCCTAACTAAACATGCGTGTCAGAGCTTGATTTTCTACAAAGCAAGAGAAAGGTGCACCGTTCCCGGCGGCACTGCAATGCCAGGTCGATGCGTGGAGTGAGCGGAGCAAGCTCCCTTTTCAGCTCCCTCTCCTAAAAATGGGTTTAATACGTTATCCCCATATAGGGGACATATCAGATATTAAACTGATAAGAACAGATACTACACTTGATCTTAGCCAAAAGGCCGAGAAGCGATGAGGCCCAAGCGTTTGACATCCAAATCAAGCTCTTGGTACAACCGTCACTTGTCGCGGTGTCCCGTTTGTAAGCCAGCTTATCGATTGCCGCCACTTAGCAACTCCGCCCATCTGTCTGCCGTGTACTTTTCCCTGCCGCTATACAAAGATGTTTGACCTTTCACCAACTCAAAAGGCTCAGCCATACGGCAAAGCCGGCCAAAAATAGCTTCAACTCATTGCTGTTCCACACCAAAGCCTAGAAATAAAGCATACTAGAAGAACATCTAGCACACATTTCGTCCACAAACAAGCAGCAAAGTCGGACAGGAGAGCTCACACTTCATTTTGTCATGGAAAGGCCACGCCCACTTCCCCAATTCCAACGGGAACACGGGGAATTGTCATGACTAAACACGCCACTCTGTAGCGCACGCCAGAGAGCTTCTGCAGAGCAACACTGCCGCTTTGTGGACAGACTGCAAAAGCTGACATGTAACTCCAAATCAACAAAGCCACTTCACAAAACGGAGAGTCTTCAACAGGTTAGCGCATGGGCATTCCTGACACATTGTGTTTTCTTCTACACGCACGCAACAGGGGAGAGCGCGAACGCAGTCCCCCACTACCAGAAATTATGCAGTCGAGATTCCCACATTTGGGGAATTCGCAGGGGTCAGCACAGCCGGAGTGCAATGACTGAGCCTCGCCCTGGGTGAACCACCTTGTTGATCATGGTATCTCCCCTGCCAGGTAAGTATGAGCTGCAGCTGGAAGAGAGCGGGTGGTGGTCACCAGGCACCGCGCTCTGGCTGACGGTGCCTACAATGCATAATCCCACATTTCAGCGCCTTGAGCATCAGCTCCCCTTTGTCTGTTACATTTATGGCTGAAAAGACACAAACACTGCTGCAAATAGGCTGCGGCGTGCGGCAAACGCGCTTTGTTGGATCTACCCATCATGCACTGCTCTGCCAAAAACAAAGGAACACTGTGTGAAATGCCACTAGTCAAGCTGTCTCTTGGGAAAGAAAGCAAAGGCCCACGTGGGACACTTTTCAAAACATTTGACTAAATGAACTAAACACTGACATGAACTACTAACATGTATTGACTCAGCGAAAACCTTGGAGCTGATCTGGACTTTCCTGTGGTTTCCTCTTGTCCTTGTAACAGCAGTAGCTCCTCCCTTCCTTGTCAATAATTGTGCAGAAATATCTGAGGGCTTTTTTCTTCCTAAATCATAAGCAAGTCCTGTCCAGTCCAACTGTTTCTGCTCCTGTTTGACTTCTGAACTTGTCTCTGGCTGTGTGTCCACTTACTGCAGCCTCTGACATCAGACTGTAGAATCTTGATACATCAAAGGCATCAAAGGACAAACACACGCTCACACATACCGGTACTTATATCTTTGTGAGGACACTCTCTGGCATAATGCTTTCCCTCGCCCTAACCTCTCTCTCTCTTAGCATCTCAGACCTATGTCAGTACCAGTGCCTCTGTCAAAGAATACAAAAAAAAAAAAAAAAACACTAGACCTGTACACACATAAAGTCATGTATTCATGTAGTCATCTGTGAATGTGTGTTTGATGAGTGCAAAGTGAAAATGCTGCATGAACCTTGTTTTTGTAAAAGCTTCTCTTGTTTCCTTTGCTTCTTACAACTGTATATTTTTCAAGCATCATCTGTCATATTGAAGAAATAAGTTCATTCAGTAGCGTTATTTCTTTTTTTACTGTCATCATGTACACTTTTCTTGTCTCAAAGACACCAGCATCCCCACCAAAGCCTAAAAATAAAGTATACAAGCAAAATGACAACATCTAGCACACATTTCTTCCGCAAAGAAAGAGCAAAGTCGGACAGGGGAGCTCCCACTTGTGGCGCTCTATAAAGATGTTTGACTTTTCACCAACTCAAAAGGCTCAGCCATAAGGCCGAGCCAGCCAAAAATAACTTCAACTCATTGGTGTTCCTCTCCACGGAAGTCTTTAGTAAAAGGCGAAAGACTTGTGCGTTATGAAGAGAAACAAGAGTCAGAACAGGCCTGTCTCAGAGAGCAGCTGAGGACCCTAGTCGTCCCAGCTACCACCGTCGCGGTGTGCCTCCCTTGGCTTGCCGCGTGCTAAATCCCAGCCTCCCCTCCATTGCCCCCCCAGCATCTCCAGCCTGAAAAATCCAGGCCTGGCTTTTACATGGAGACTACAAAGTCTGGGAAACGATCAGGCGTCTTCAGGGAGTCCGCGACCAATCATCGTAGCTGAAGTGCACTGTGTTGTTGAGCGGGGTTCCCTGGGTGATATCAGTAAATCAACTGACTGGTTGTGCACAATTCACTTGATAAAAACTTAGCCGCATTTTCCTTCAGCCACTGTAAAAGTTTGACTCCTAACTAAACATGCGTGTCAGAGCTTGATTTTCTACAAAGCAAGAGAAAGGTGCACCGTTCCCGGCGGCACTGCAATGCCAGGTCGATGCGTGGAGTGAGCGGAGCAAGCTCCCTTTTCAGCTCCCTCTCCTAAAAATGGGTTTAATACGTTATCCCCATATAGGGGACATATCAGATATTAAACTGATAAGAACAGATACTACACTTGATCTTAGCCAAAAGGCCGAGAAGCGATGAGGCCCAAGCGTTTGACATCCAAATCAAGCTCTTGGTACAACCGTCACTTGTCGCGGTGTCCCGTTTGTAAGCCAGCTTATCGATTGCCGCCACTTAGCAACTCCGCCCATCTGTCTGCCGTGTACTTTTCCCTGCCGCTATACAAAGATGTTTGACCTTTCACCAACTCAAAAGGCTCAGCCATACGGCAAAGCCGGCCAAAAATAGCTTCAACTCATTGCTGTTCCACACCAAAGCCTAGAAATAAAGCATACTAGAAGAACATCTAGCACACATTTCGTCCACAAACAAGCAGCAAAGTCGGACAGGAGAGCTCACACTTCATTTTGTCATGGAAAGGCCACGCCCACTTCCCCAATTCCAACGGGAACACGGGGAATTGTCATGACTAAACACGCCACTCTGTAGCGCACGCCAGAGAGCTTCTGCAGAGCAACACTGCCGCTTTGTGGACAGACTGCAAAAGCTGACATGTAACTCCAAATCAACAAAGCCACTTCACAAAACGGAGAGTCTTCAACAGGTTAGCGCATGGGCATTCCTGACACATTGTGTTTTCTTCTACACGCACGCAACAGGGGAGAGCGCGAACGCAGTCCCCCACTACCAGAAATTATGCAGTCGAGATTCCCACATTTGGGGAATTCGCAGGGGTCAGCACAGCCGGAGTGCAATGACTGAGCCTCGCCCTGGGTGAACCACCTTGTTGATCATGGTATCTCCCCTGCCAGGTAAGTATGAGCTGCAGCTGGAAGAGAGCGGGTGGTGGTCACCAGGCACCGCGCTCTGGCTGACGGTGCCTACAATGCATAATCCCACATTTCAGCGCCTTGAGCATCAGCTCCCCTTTGTCTGTTACATTTATGGCTGAAAAGACACAAACACTGCTGCAAATAGGCTGCGGCGTGCGGCAAACGCGCTTTGTTGGATCTACCCATCATGCACTGCTCTGCCAAAAACAAAGGAACACTGTGTGAAATGCCACTAGTCAAGCTGTCTCTTATCATTTTGTCATGGAAAGGCCACGCCCACTTCCCCAATTCCAACGGGAACACGGGGAATTGTCATGACTAAACACGCCACTCTGTAGCGCACGCCAGAGAGCTTCTGCAGAGCAACACTGCCGCTTTGTGGACAGACTGCAAAAGCTGACATGTAACTCCAAATCAACAAAGCCACTTCACAAAACGGAGAGTCTTCAACAGGTTAGCGCATGGGCATTCCTGACACATTGTGTTTTCTTCTACACGCACGCAACAGGGGAGAGCGCGAACGCAGTCCCCCACTACCAGAAATTATGCAGTCGAGATTCCCACATTTGGGGAATTCGCAGGGGTCAGCACAGCCGGAGTGCAATGACTGAGCCTCGCCCTGGGTGAACCACCTTGTTGATCATGGTATCTCCCCTGCCAGGTAAGTATGAGCTGCAGCTGGAAGAGAGCGGGTGGTGGTCACCAGGCACCGCGCTCTGGCTGACGGTGCCTACAATGCATAATCCCACATTTCAGCGCCTTGAGCATCAGCTCCCCTTTGTCTGTTACATTTATGGCTGAAAAGACACAAACACTGCTGCAAATAGGCTGCGGCGTGCGGCAAACGCGCTTTGTTGGATCTACCCATCATGCACTGCTCTGCCAAAAACAAAGGAACACTGTGTGAAATGCCACTAGTCAAGCTGTCTCTTGGGAAAGAAAGCAAAGGCCCACGTGGGACACTTTTCAAAACATTTGACTAAATGAACTAAACACTGACATGAACTACTAACATGTATTGACTCAGCGAAAACCTTGGAGCTGATCTGGACTTTCCTGTGGTTTCCTCTTGTCCTTGTAACAGCACTAGCTCCTCCCTTCCTTGTCAATAATTGTGCAGAAATATCTGAGGGCTTCTTTCTTCCTAAATCATAAGCAAGTCCTGTCCAGTCCAACTGTTTCTGCTCCTGTTTGACTTCTGAACTTGTCTCTGGCTGTGTGTCCACTTACTGCAGCCTCTGACATCAGACTGTAGAATCTTGATACATCAAAGGCATCAAAGGACAAACACACGCTCACACATACCGGTACTTATATCTTTGTGAGGACACTCTCTGGCATAATGCTTTCCCTCGCCCTAACCTCTCTCTCTCTTAGCATCTCAGACCTATGTCAGTACCAGTGCCTCTGTCAAAGAATACAAAAAAAAAAAAAAAACACTAGACCTGTACACACATAAAGTCATGTATTCATGTAGTCATCTGTGAATGTGTGTTTGATGAGTGCAAAGTGAAAATGCTGCATGAACCTTGTTTTTGTAAAAGCTTCTCTTGTTTCCTTTGCTTCTTACAACTGTATATTTTTCAAGCATCATCTGTCATATTGAAGAAATAAGTTCATTCAGTAGCGTTATTTCTTTTTTTACTGTCATCATGTACACTTTTCTTGTCTCAAAGACACCAGCATCCCCACCAAAGCCTAAAAATAAAGTATACCAGCAAAATGACAACATCTAGCACACATTTCTTCCGCAAAGAAAGAGCAAAGTCGGACAGGGGAGCTCCCACTTGTGGCGCTCTATAAAGATGTTTGACTTTTCACCAACTCAAAAGGCTCAGCCATAAGGCCGAGCCAGCCAAAAATAACTTCAACTCATTGGTGTTCCTCTCCACGGAAGTCTTTAGTAAAAGGCGAAAGACTTGTGCGTTATGAAGAGAAACAAGAGTCAGAACAGGCCTGTCTCAGAGAGCAGCTGAGGACCCTAGTCGTCCCAGCTACCACCGTCGCGGTGTGCCTCCCTTGGCTTGCCGCGTGCTAAATCCCAGCCTCCCCTCCATTGCCCCCCCAGCATCTCCAGCCTGAAAAATCCAGGCCTGGCTTTTACATGGAGACTACAAAGTCTGGGAAACGATCAGGCGTCTTCAGGGAGTCCGCGACCAATCATCGTAGCTGAAGTGCACTGTGTTGTTGAGCGGGGTTCCCTGGGTGATATCAGTAAATCAACTGACTGGTTGTGCACAATTCACTTGATAAAAACTTAGCCGCATTTTCCTTCAGCCACTGTAAAAGTTTGACTCCTAACTAAACATGCGTGTCAGAGCTTGATTTTCTACAAAGCAAGAGAAAGGTGCACCGTTCCCGGCGGCACTGCAATGCCAGGTCGATGCGTGGAGTGAGCGGAGCAAGCTCCCTTTTCAGCTCCCTCTCCTAAAAATGGGTTTAATACGTTATCCCCATATAGGGGACATATCAGATATTAAACTGATAAGAACAGATACTACACTTGATCTTAGCCAAAAGGCCGAGAAGCGATGAGGCCCAAGCGTTTGACGTCCAAATCAAGCTCTTGGTACAACCGTCACTTGTCGCGGTGTCCCGTTTGTAAGCCAGCTTATCGATTGCCGCCACTTAGCAACTCCGCCCATCTGTCTGCCGTGTACTTTTCCCTGCCGCTATACAAAGATGTTTGACCTTTCACCAACTCAAAAGGCTCAGCCATACGGCAAAGCCGGCCAAAAATAGCTTCAACTCATTGCTGTTCCACACCAAAGCCTAGAAATAAAGCATACTAGAAGAACATCTAGCACACATTTCTTCCACAAACAAGCAGCACAGTCGGACAGGAGAGCTCACACTTCATTTTGTCATGGAAAGGCCACACCCACTTCCCCAATTCCAACGGGAACACGGGGAATTGTCATGACTAAACACGCCACTCTGTAGCGCACGCCAGAGAGCTTCTGCAGAGCAACACTGCCGCTTTGTGGACAGACTGCAAAAGCTGACATGTAACTCCAAATCAACAAAGCCACTTCACAAAACGGAGAGTCTTCAACAGGTTAGCGCATGGGCATTCCTGACACATTGTGTTTTCTTCTACACGCACGCAACAGGGGAGAGCGCGAACGCAGTCCCCCACTACCAGAAATTATGCAGTCGAGATTCCCACATTTGGGGAATTCGCAGGGGTCAGCACAGCCGGAGTGCAATGACTGAGCCTCGCCCTGGGTGAACCACCTTGTTGATCATGGTATCTCCCCTGCCAGGTAAGTATGAGCTGCAGCTGGAAGAGAGCGGGTGGTGGTCACCAGGCACCGCGCTCTGGCTGACGGTGCCTACAATGCATAATCCCACATTTCAGCGCCTTGAGCATCAGCTCCCCTTTGTCTGTTACATTTATGGCTGAAAAGACACAAACACTGCTGCAAATAGGCTGCGGCGTGCGGCAAACGCGCTTTGTTGGATCTACCCATCATGCACTGCTCTGCCAAAAACAAAGGAACACTGTGTGAAATGCCACTAGTCAAGCTGTCTCTTATCATTTTGTCATGGAAAGGCCACGCCCACTTCCCCAATTCCAACGGGAACACGGGGAATTGTCATGACTAAACACGCCACTCTGTAGCGCACGCCAGAGAGCTTCTGCAGAGCAACACTGCCGCTTTGTGGACAGACTGCAAAAGCTGACATGTAACTCCAAATCAACAAAGCCACTTCACAAAACGGAGAGTCTTCAACAGGTTAGCGCATGGGCATTCCTGACACATTGTGTTTTCTTCTACACGCACGCAACAGGGGAGAGCGCGAACGCAGTCCCCCACTACCAGAAATTATGCAGTCGAGATTCCCACATTTGGAGAATTCGCAGGGGTCAGCACAGCCGGAGTGCAATGACTGAGCCTCGCCCTGGGTGAACCACCTTGTTGATCATGGTATCTCCCCTGCCAGGTAAGTATGAGCTGCAGCTGGAAGAGAGCGGGTGGTGGTCACCAGGCACCGCGCTCTGGCTGACGGTGCCTACAATGCATAATCCCACATTTCAGCGCCTTGAGCATCAGCTCCCCTTTGTCTGTTACATTTATGGCTGAAAAGACACAAACACTGCTGCAAATAGGCTGCGGCGTGCGGCAAACTCGCTTTGTTGGATCTACCCATCATGCACTGCTCTGCCAAAAACAAAGGAACACTGTGTGAAATGCCACTAGTCAAGCTGTCTCTTGGGAAAGAAAGCAAAGGCCCACGTGGGACACTTTTCAAAACATTTGACTAAATGAACTAAACACTGACATGAACTACTAACATGTATTGACTCAGCGAAAACCTTGGAGCTGACCTGGACTTTCCTGTGGTTTCCTCTTGTCCTTGTAACAGCAGTAGCTCCTCCCTTCCTTGTCAATAATTGTGCAGAAATATCTGAGGGCTTCTTTCTTCCTAAATCATAAGCAAGTCCTGTCCAGTCCAACTGTTTCTGCTCCTGTTTGACTTCTGAACTTGTCTCTGGCTGTGTGTCCACTTACTGCAGCCTCTGACATCAGACTGTAGAATCTTGATACATCAAAGGCATCAAAGGACAAACACACGCTCACACATACCGGTACTTATATCTTTGTGAGGACACTCTCTGGCATAATGCTTTCCCTCGCCCTAACCTCTCTCTCTCTTAGCATCTCAGACCTATGTCAGTAGCAGTGCCTCTGTCAAAGAATACAAAAAAAAAAAAACACTAGACCTGTACACACATAAAGTCATGTATTCATGTAGTCATCTGTGAATGTGTGTTTGATGAGTGCAAAGTGAAAATGCTGCATGAACCTTGTTTTTGTAAAAGCTTCTCTTGTTTCCTTTGCTTCTTACAACTGTATATTTTCAAGCATCATCTGTCATATTAAAGAAATAAGTTCATTCAGTAGCGTTATTTCTTTTTTTACTGTCATCATGTACACTTTTCTTGTCTCAAAGACGGCAGCATCCCCACCAAAGCCTAAAAATAAAGTATACCAGCGAAATGACAACATCTAGCACACATTTCTTCCGCAAAGAAAGAGCAAAGTCGGACAGGGGAGCTCCCACTTGTGGCGCTCTATAAAGATGTTTGACTTTTCACCAACTCAAAAGGCTCAGCCATAAGGCCGAGCCAGCCAAAAATAACTTCAACTCATTGGTGTTCCTCTCCACGGAAGTCTTTAGTAAAAGGCGAAAGACTTGTGCGTTATGAAGAGAAACAAGAGTCAGAACAGGCCTGTCTCAGAGAGCAGCTGAGGACCCTAGTCGTCCCAGCTACCACCGTCGCGGTGTGCCTCCCTTGGCTTGCCGCGTGCTAAATCCCAGCCTCCCCTCCATTGCCCCCCCAGCATCTCCAGCCTGAAAAATCCAGGCCTGGCTTTTACATGGAGACTACAAAGTCTGGGAAACAATCAGGCGTCTTCAGGGAGTCCGCGACCAATCATCGTAGCTGAAGTGCACTGTGTTGTTGAGCGGGGTTCCCTGGGTGATATCAGTAAATCAACTGACTGGTTGTGCACAATTCACTTGATAAAAACTTAGCCGCATTTTCCTTCAGCCACTGTAAAAGTTTGACTCCTAACTAAACATGCGTGTCAGAGCTTGATTTTCTACAAAGCAAGAGAAAGGTGCACCGTTCCCGGCGGCACTGCAATGCCAGGTCGATGCGTGGAGTGAGCGGAGCAAGCTCCCTTTTCAGCTCCCTCTCCTAAAAATGGGTTTAATACGTTATCCCCATATAGGGGACATATCAGATATTAAACTGATAAGAACAGATACTACACTTGATCTTAGCCAAAAGGCCGAGAAGCGATGAGGCCCAAGCGTTTGACGTCCAAATCAAGCTCTTGGTACAACCGTCACTTGTCGCGGTGTCCCGTTTGTAAGCCAGCTTATCGATTGCCGCCACTTAGCAACTCCGCCCATCTGTCTGCCGTGTACTTTTCCCTGCCGCTATACAAAGATGTTTGACCTTTCACCAACTCAAAAGGCTCAGCCATACGGCAAAGCCGGCCAAAAATAGCTTCAACTCATTGCTGTTCCACACCAAAGCCTAGAAATAAAGCATACTAGAAGAACATCTAGCACACATTTCGTCCACAAACAAGCAGCAAAGTCGGACAGGAGAGCTCACACTTCATTTTGTCATGGAAAGGCCACGCCCACTTCCCCAATTCCAACGGGAACACGGGGAATTGTCATGACTAAACACGCCACTCTGTAGCGCACGCCAGAGAGCTTCTGCAGAGCAACACTGCCGCTTTGTGGACAGACTGCAAAAGCTGACATGTAACTCCAAATCAACAAAGCCACTTCACAAAACGGAGAGTCTTCAACAGGTTAGCGCATGGGCATTCCTGACACATTGTGTTTTCTTCTACACGCACGCAACAGGGGAGAGCGCGAACGCAGTCCCCCACTACCAGAAATTATGCAGTCGAGATTCCCACATTTGGGGAATTCGCAGGGGTCAGCACAGCCGGAGTGCAATGACTGAGCCTCGCCCTGGGTGAACCACCTTGTTGATCATGGTATCTCCCCTGCCAGGTAAGTATGAGCTGCAGCTGGAAGAGAGCGGGTGGTGGTCACCAGGCACCGCGCTCTGGCTGACGGTGCCTACAATGCATAATCCCACATTTCAGCGCCTTGAGCATCAGCTCCCCTTTGTCTGTTACATTTATGGCTGAAAAGACACAAACACTGCTGCAAATAGGCTGCGGCGTGCGGCAAACGCGCTTTGTTGGATCTACCCATCATGCACTGCTCTGCCAAAAACAAAGGAACACTGTGTGAAATGCCACTAGTCAAGCTGTCTCTTATCATTTTGTCATGGAAAGGCCACGCCCACTTCCCCAATTCCAACGGGAACACGGGGAATTGTCATGACTAAACACGCCACTCTGTAGCGCACGCCAGAGAGCTTCTGCAGAGCAACACTGCCGCTTTGTGGACAGACTGCAAAAGCTGACATGTAACTCCAAATCAACAAAGCCACTTCACAAAACGGAGAGTCTTCAACAGGTTAGCGCATGGGCATTCCTGACACATTGTGTTTTCTTCTACACGCACGCAACAGGGGAGAGCGCGAACGCAGTCCCCCACTACCAGAAATTATGCAGTCGAGATTCCCACATTTGGGGAATTCGCAGGGGTCAGCACAGCCGGAGTGCAATGACTGAGCCTCGCCCTGGGTGAACCACCTTGTTGATCATGGTATCTCCCCTGCCAGGTAAGTATGAGCTGCAACTGGAAGAGAGCGGGTGGTGGTCACCAGGCACCGCGCTCTGGCTGACGGTGCCTACAATGCATAATCCCACATTTCAGCGCCTTGAGCATCAGCTCCCCTTTGTCTGTTACATTTATGGCTGAAAAGACACAAACACTGCTGCAAATAGGCTGCGGCGTGCGGCAAACGCGCTTTGTTGGATCTACCCATCATGCACTGCTCTGCCAAAAACAAAGGAACACTGTGTGAAATGCCACTAGTCAAGCTGTCTCTTATCATTTTGTCATGGAAAGGCCACGCCCACTTCCCCAATTCCAACGGGAACACGGGGAATTGTCATGACTAAACACGCCACTCTGTAGCGCACGCCAGAGAGCTTCTGCAGAGCAACACTGCCGCTTTGTGGACAGACTGCAAAAGCTGACATGTAACTCCAAATCAACAAAGCCACTTCACAAAACGGAGAGTCTTCAACAGGTTAGCGCATGGGCATTCCTGACACATTGTGTTTTCTTCTACACGCACGCAACAGGGGAGAGCGCGAACGCAGTCCCCCACTACCAGAAATTATGCAGTCGAGATTCCCACATTTGGGGAATTCGCAGGGGTCAGCACAGCCGGAGTGCAATGACTGAGCCTCGCCCTGGGTGAACCACCTTGTTGATCATGGTATCTCCCCTGCCAGGTAAGTATGAGCTGCAGCTGGAAGAGAGCGGGTGGTGGTCACCAGGCACCGCGCTCTGGCTGACGGTGCCTACAATGCATAATCCCACATTTCAGCGCCTTGAGCATCAGCTCCCCTTTGTCTGTTACATTTATGGCTGAAAAGACACAAACACTGCTGCAAATAGGCTGCGGCGTGCGGCAAACGCGCTTTGTTGGATCTACCCATCATGCACTGCTCTGCCAAAAACAAAGGAACACTGTGTGAAATGCCACTAGTCAAGCTGTCTCTTGGGAAAGAAAGCAAAGGCCCACGTGGGACACTTTTCAAAACATTTGACTAAATGAACTAAACACTGACATGAACTACTAACATGTATTGACTCAGCGAAAACCTTGGAGCTGATCTGGACTTTCCTGTGGTTTCCTCTTGTCCTTGTAACAGCACTAGCTCCTCCCTTCCTTGTCAATAATTGTGCAGAAATATCTGAGGGCTTCTTTCTTCCTAAATCATAAGCAAGTCCTGTCCAGTCCAACTGTTTCTGCTCCTGTTTGACTTCTGAACTTGTCTCTGGCTGTGTGTCCACTTACTGCAGCCTCTGACATCAGACTGTAGAATCTTGATACATCAAAGGCATCAAAGGACAAACACACGCTCACACATACCGGTACTTATATCTTTGTGAGGACACTCTCTGGCATAATGCTTTCCCTCGCCCTAACCTCTCTCTCTCTTAGCATCTCAGACCTATGTCAGTACCAGTGCCTCTGTCAAAGAATACAAAAAAAAAAAAAAACACTAGACCTGTACACACATAAAGTCATGTATTCATGTAGTCATCTGTGAATGTGTGTTTGATGAGTGCAAAGTGAAAATGCTGCATGAACCTTGTTTTTGTAAAAGCTTCTCTTGTTTCCTTTGCTTCTTACAACTGTATATTTTTCAAGCATCATCTGTCATATTGAAGAAATAAGTTCATTCAGTAGCGTTATTTCTTTTTTTACTGTCATCATGTACACTTTTCTTGTCTCAAAGACACCAGCATCCCCACCAAAGCCTAAAAATAAAGTATACCAGCAAAATGACAACATCTAGCACACATTTCTTCCGCAAAGAAAGAGCAAAGTCGGACAGGGGAGCTCCCACTTGTGGCGCTCTATAAAGATGTTTGACTTTTCACCAACTCAAAAGGCTCAGCCATAAGGCCGAGCCAGCCAAAAATAACTTCAACTCATTGGTGTTCCTCTCCACGGAAGTCTTTAGTAAAAGGCGAAAGACTTGTGCGTTATGAAGAGAAACAAGAGTCAGAACAGGCCTGTCTCAGAGAGCAGCTGAGGACCCTAGTCGTCCCAGCTACCACCGTCGCGGTGTGCCTCCCTTGGCTTGCCGCGTGCTAAATCCCAGCCTCCCCTCCATTGCCCCCCCAGCATCTCCAGCCTGAAAAATCCAGGCCTGGCTTTTACATGGAGACTACAAAGTCTGGGAAACGATCAGGCGTCTTCAGGGAGTCCGCGACCAATCATCGTAGCTGAAGTGCACTGTGTTGTTGAGCGGGGTTCCCTGGGTGATATCAGTAAATCAACTGACTGGTTGTGCACAATTCACTTGATAAAAACTTAGCCGCATTTTCCTTCAGCCACTGTAAAAGTTTGACTCCTAACTAAACATGCGTGTCAGAACTTGATTTTCTACAAAGCAAGAGAAAGGTGCACCGTTCCCGGCAGCACTGCAATGCCAGGTCGATGCGTGGAGTGAGCGGAGCAAGCTCCCTTTTCAGCTCCCTCTCCTAAAAATGGGTTTAATACGTTATCCCCATATAGGGGACATATCAGATATTAAACTGATAAGAACAGATACTACACTTGATCTTAGCCAAAAGGCCGAGAAGCGATGAGGCCCAAGCGTTTGACGTCCAAATCAAGCTCTTGGTACAACCGTCACTTGTCGCGGTGTCCCGTTTGTAAGCCAGCTTATCGATTGCCGCCACTTAGCAACTCCGCCCATCTGTCTGCTGTGTACTTTTCCCTGCCGCTATACAAAGATGTTTGACCTTTCACCAACTCAAAAGGCTCAGCCATACGGCAAAGCCGGCCAAAAATAGCTTCAACTCATTGCTGTTCCACACCAAAGCCTAGAAATAAAGCATACTAGAAGAACATCTAGCACACATTTCTTCCACAAACAAGCAGCACAGTCGGACAGGAGAGCTCACACTTCATTTTGTCATGGAAAGGCCACGCCCACTTCCCCAATTCCAACGGGAACACGGGGAATTGTCATGACTAAACACGCCACTCTGTAGCGCACGCCAGAGAGCTTCTGCAGAGCAACACTGCCGCTTTGTGGACAGACTGCAAAAGCTGACATGTAACTCCAAATCAACAAAGCCACTTCACAAAACGGAGAGTCTTCAACAGGTTAGCGCATGGGCATTCCTGACACATTGTGTTTTCTTCTACACGCACGCAACAGGGGAGAGCGCGAACGCAGTCCCCCACTACCAGAAATTATGCAGTCGAGATTCCCACATTTGGGGAATTCGCAGGGGTCAGCACAGCCGGAGTGCAATGACTGAGCCTCGCCCTGGGTGAACCACCTTGTTGATCATGGTATCTCCCCTGCCAGGTAAGTATGAGCTGCAGCTGGAAGAGAGCGGGTGGTGGTCACCAGGCACCGCGCTCTGGCTGACGGTGCCTACAATGCATAATCCCACATTTCAGCGCCTTGAGCATCAGCTCCCCTTTGTCTGTTACATTTATGGCTGAAAAGACACAAACACTGCTGCAAATAGGCTGCGGCGTGCGGCAAACGCGCTTTGTTGGATCTACCCATCATGCACTGCTCTGCCAAAAACAAAGGAACACTGTGTGAAATGCCACTAGTCAAGCTGTCTCTTGGGAAAGAAAGCAAAGGCCCACGTGGGACACTTTTCAAAACATTTGACTAAATGAACTAAACACTGACATGAACTACTAACATGTATTGACTCAGTGAAAACCTTGGAGCTGATCTGGACTTTCCTGTGGTTTCCTCTTGTCCTTGTAACAGCAGTAGCTCCTCCCTTCCTTGTCAATAATTGTGCAGAAATATCTGAGGGCTTCTTTCTTCCTAAATCATAAGCAAGTCCTGTCCAGTCCAACTGTTTCTGCTCCTGTTTGACTTCTGAACTTGTCTCTGGCTGTGTGTCCACTTACTGCAGCCTCTGACATCAGACTGTAGAATCTTGATACATCAAAGGCATCAAAGGACAAACACACGCTCACACATACCGGTACTTATATCTTTGTGAGGACACTCTCTGGCATAATGCTTTCCCTCGCCCTAACCTCTCTCTCTCTTAGCATCTCAGACCTATGTCAGTACCAGTGCCTCTGTCAAAGAATACAAAAAAAAAAAAAACACTAGACCTGTACACACATAAAGTCATGTATTCATGTAGTCATCTGTGAATGTGTGTTTGATGAGTGCAAAGTGAAAATGCTGCATGAACCTTGTTTTTGTAAAAGCTTCTCTTGTTTCCTTTGCTTCTTACAACTGTATATTTTTCAAGCATCATCTGTCATATTGAAGAAATAAGTTCATTCAGTAGCGTTATTTCTTTTTTTACTGTCATCATGTACACTTTTCTTGTCTCAAAGACACCAGCATCCCCACCAAAGCCTAAAAATAAAGTATACCAGCGAAATGACAACATCTAGCACACATTTCTTCCGCAAAGAAAGAGCAAAGTCGGACAGGGGAGCTCCCACTTGTGGCGCTCTATAAAGATGTTTGACTTTTCACCAACTCAAAAGGCTCAGCCATAAGGCCGAGCCAGCCAAAAATAACTTCAACTCATTGGTGTTCCTCTCCACGGAAGTCTTTAGTAAAAGGCGAAAGACTTGTGCGTTATGAAGAGAAACAAGAGTCAGAACAGGCCTGTCTCAGAGAGCAGCTGAGGACCCTAGTCGTCCCAGCTACCACCGTCGCGGTGCGCCTCCCTTGGCTTGCCGCGTGCTAAATCCCAGCCTCCCCTCCATTGCCCCCCCAGCATCTCCAGCCTGAAAAATCCAGGCCTGGCTTTTACATGGAGACTACAAAGTCTGGGAAACGATCAGGCATCTTCAGGGAGTCCGCGACCAATCATCGTAGCTGAAGTGCACTGTGTTGTTGAGCGGGGTTCCCTGGGTGATATCAGTAAATCAACTGACTGGTTGTGCACAATTCACTTGATAAAAACTTAGCCGCATTTTCCTTCAGCCACTGTAAAAGTTTGACTCCTAACTAAACATGCGTGTCAGAGCTTGATTTTCTACAAAGCAAGAGAAAGGTGCACCGTTCCCGGCGGCACTGCAATGCCAGGTCGATGCGTGGAGTGAGCGGAGCAAGCTCCCTTTTCAGCTCCCTCTCCTAAAAATGGGTTTAATACGTTATCCCCATATAGGGGACATATCAGATATTAAACTGATAAGAACAGATACTACACTTGATCTTAGCCAAAAGGCCGAGAAGCGATGAGGCCCAAGCGTTTGACGTCCAAATCAAGCTCTTGGTACAACCGTCACTTGTCGCGGTGTCCCGTTTGTAAGCCAGCTTATCGATTGCCGCCACTTAGCAACTCCGCCCATCTGTCTGCCGTGTACTTTTCCCTGCCGCTATACAAAGATGTTTGACCTTTCACCAACTCAAAAGGCTCAGCCATACGGCAAAGCCGGCCAAAAATAGCTTCAACTCATTGCTGTTCCACACCAAAGCCTAGAAATAAAGCATACTAGAAGAACATCTAGCACACATTTCGTCCACAAACAAGCAGCAAAGTCGGACAGGAGAGCTCACACTTCATTTTGTCATGGAAAGGCCACGCCCACTTCCCCAATTCCAACGGGAACACGGGGAATTGTCATGACTAAACACGCCACTCTGTAGCGCACGCCAGAGAGCTTCTGCAGAGCAACACTGCCGCTTTGTGGACAGACTGCAAAAGCTGACATGTAACTCCAAATCAACAAAGCCACTTCACAAAACGGAGAGTCTTCAACAGGTTAGCGCATGGGCATTCCTGACACATTGTGTTTTCTTCTACACGCACGCAACAGGGGAGAGCACGAACGCAGTCCCCCACTACCAGAAATTATGCAGTCGAGATTCCCACATTTGGGGAATTCGCAGGGGTCAGCACAGCCGGAGTGCAATGACTGAGCCTCGCCCTGGGTGAACCACCTTGTTGATCATGGTATCTCCCCTGCCAGGTAAGTATGAGCTGCAGCTGGAAGAGAGCGGGTGGTGGTCACCAGGCACCGCGCTCTGGCTGACGGTGCCTACAATGCATAATCCCACATTTCAGCGCCTTGAGCATCAGCTCCCCTTTGTCTGTTACATTTATGGCTGAAAAGACACAAACACTGCTGCAAATAGGCTGCGGCGTGCGGCAAACGCGCTTTGTTGGATCTACCCATCATGCACTGCTCTGCCAAAAACAAAGGAACACTGTGTGAAATGCCACTAGTCAAGCTGTCTCTTATCATTTTGTCATGGAAAGGCCACGCCCACTTCCCCAATTCCAACGGGAACACGGGGAATTGTCATGACTAAACACGCCACTCTGTAGCGCACGCCAGAGAGCTTCTGCAGAGCAACACTGCCGCTTTGTGGACAGACTGCAAAAGCTGACATGTAACTCCAAATCAACAAAGCCACTTCACAAAACGGAGAGTCTTCAACAGGTTAGCGCATGGGCATTCCTGACACATTGTGTTTTCTTCTACACGCACGCAACAGGGGAGAGCGCGAACGCAGTCCCCCACTACCAGAAATTATGCAGTCGAGATTCCCACATTTGGGGAATTCGCAGGGGTCAGCACAGCCGGAGTGCAATGACTGAGCCTCGCCCTGGGTGAACCACCTTGTTGATCATGGTATCTCCCCTGCCAGGTAAGTATGAGCTGCAACTGGAAGAGAGCGGGTGGTGGTCACCAGGCACCGCGCTCTGGCTGACGGTGCCTACAATGCATAATCCCACATTTCAGCGCCTTGAGCATCAGCTCCCCTTTGTCTGTTACATTTATGGCTGAAAAGACACAAACACTGCTGCAAATAGGCTGCGGCGTGCGGCAAACGCGCTTTGTTGGATCTACCCATCATGCACTGCTCTGCCAAAAACAAAGGAACACTGTGTGAAATGCCACTAGTCAAGCTGTCTCTTATCATTTTGTCATGGAAAGGCCACGCCCACTTCCCCAATTCCAACGGGAACACGGGGAATTGTCATGACTAAACACGCCACTCTGTAGCGCACGCCAGAGAGCTTCTGCAGAGCAACACTGCCGCTTTGTGGACAGACTGCAAAAGCTGACATGTAACTCCAAATCAACAAAGCCACTTCACAAAACGGAGAGTCTTCAACAGGTTAGCGCATGGGCATTCCTGACACATTGTGTTTTCTTCTACACGCACGCAACAGGGGAGAGCGCGAACGCAGTCCCCCACTACCAGAAATTATGCAGTCGAGATTCCCACATTTGGGGAATTCGCAGGGGTCAGCACAGCCGGAGTGCAATGACTGAGCCTCGCCCTGGGTGAACCACCTTGTTGATCATGGTATCTCCCCTGCCAGGTAAGTATGAGCTGCAGCTGGAAGAGAGCGGGTGGTGGTCACCAGGCACCGCGCTCTGGCTGACGGTGCCTACAATGCATAATCCCACATTTCAGCGCCTTGAGCATCAGCTCCCCTTTGTCTGTTACATTTATGGCTGAAAAGACACAAACACTGCTGCAAATAGGCTGCGGCGTGCGGCAAACGCGCTTTGTTGGATCTACCCATCATGCACTGCTCTGCCAAAAACAAAGGAACACTGTGTGAAATGCCACTAGTCAAGCTGTCTCTTGGGAAAGAAAGCAAAGGCCCACGTGGGACACTTTTCAAAACATTTGACTAAATGAACTAAACACTGACATGAACTACTAACATGTATTGACTCAGCGAAAACCTTGGAGCTGACCTGGACTTTCCTGTGGTTTCCTCTTGTCCTTGTAACAGCAGTAGCTCCTCCCTTCCTTGTCAATAATTGTGCAGAAATATCTGAGGGCTTCTTTCTTCCTAAATCATAAGCAAGTCCTGTCCAGTCCAACTGTTTCTGCTCCTGTTTGACTTCTGAACTTGTCTCTGGCTGTGTGTCCACTTACTGCAGCCTCTGACATCAGACTGTAGAATCTTGATACATCAAAGGCATCAAAGGACAAACACACGCTCACACATACCGGTACTTATATCTTTGTGAGGACACTCTCTGGCATAATGCTTTCCCTCGCCCTAACCTCTCTCTCTCTTAGCATCTCAGACCTATGTCAGTACCAGTGCCTCTGTCAAAGAATACAAAAAAAAACAAAAAACACTAGACCTGTACACACATAAAGTCATGTATTCATGTAGTCATCTGTGAATGTGTGTTTGATGAGTGCAAAGTGAAAATGCTGCATGAACCTTGTTTTTGTAAAAGCTTCTCTTGTTTCCTTTGCTTCTTACAACTGTATATTTTTCAAGCATCATCTGTCATATTGAAGAAATAAGTTCATTCAGTAGCGTTATTTCTTTTTTTACTGTCATCATGTACACTTTTCTTGTCTCAAAGACGGCAGCATCCCCACCAAAGCCTAAAAATAAAGTATACCAGCGAAATGACAACATCTAGCACACATTTCTTCCGCAAAGAAAGAGCAAAGTCGGACAGGGGAGCTCCCACTTGTGGCGCTCTATAAAGATGTTTGACTTTTCACCAACTCAAAAGGCTCAGCCATAAGGCCGAGCCAGCCAAAAATAACTTCAACTCATTGGTGTTCCTCTCCACGGAAGTCTTTAGTAAAAGGCGAAAGACTTGTGCGTTATGAAGAGAAACAAGAGTCAGAACAGGCCTGTCTCAGAGAGCAGCTGAGGACCCTAGTCGTCCCAGCTACCACCGTCGCGGTGCGCCTCCCTTGGCTTGCCGCGTGCTAAATCCCAGCCTCCCCTCCATTGCCCCCCCAGCATCTCCAGCCTGAAAAATCCAGGCCTGGCTTTTACATGGAGACTACAAAGTCTGGGAAACGATCAGGCGTCTTCAGGGAGTCCGCGACCAATCATCGTAGCTGAAGTGCACTGTGTTGTTGAGCGGGGTTCCCTGGGTGATATCAGTAAATCAACTGACTGGTTGTGCACAATTCACTTGATAAAAACTTAGCCGCATTTTCCTTCAGCCACTGTAAAAGTTTGACTCCTAACTAAACATGCGTGTCAGAGCTTGATTTTCTACAAAGCAAGAGAAAGGTGCACCGTTCCCGGCGGCACTGCAATGCCAGGTCGATGCGTGGAGTGAGCGGAGCAAGCTCCCTTTTCAGCTCCCTCTCCTAAAAATGGGTTTAATACGTTATCCCCATATAGGGGACATATCAGATATTAAACTGATAAGAACAGATACTACACTTGATCTTAGCCAAAAGGCCGAGAAGCGATGAGGCCCAAGCGTTTGACGTCCAAATCAAGCTCTTGGTACAACCGTCACTTGTCGCGGTGTCCCGTTTGTAAGCCAGCTTATCGATTGCCGCCACTTAGCAACTCCGCCCATCTGTCTGCCGTGTACTTTTCCCTGCCGCTATACAAAGATGTTTGACCTTTCACCAACTCAAAAGGCTCAGCCATACGGCAAAGCCGGCCAAAAATAGCTTCAACTCATTGCTGTTCCACACCAAAGCCTAGAAATAAAGCATACTAGAAGAACATCTAGCACACATTTCGTCCACAAACAAGCAGCAAAGTCGGACAGGAGAGCTCACACTTCATTTTGTCATGGAAAGGCCACGCCCACTTCCCCAATTCCAACGGGAACACGGGGAATTGTCATGACTAAACACGCCACTCTGTAGCGCACGCCAGAGAGCTTCTGCAGAGCAACACTGCCGCTTTGTGGACAGACTGCAAAAGCTGACATGTAACTCCAAATCAACAAAGCCACTTCACAAAACGGAGAGTCTTCAACAGGTTAGCGCATGGGCATTCCTGACACATTGTGTTTTCTTCTACACGCACGCAACAGGGGAGAGCGCGAACGCAGTCCCCCACTACCAGAAATTATGCAGTCGAGATTCCCACATTTGGGGAATTCGCAGGGGTCAGCACAGCCGGAGTGCAATGACTGAGCCTCGCCCTGGGTGAACCACCTTGTTGATCATGGTATCTCCCCTGCCAGGTAAGTATGAGCTGCAGCTGGAAGAGAGCGGGTGGTGGTCACCAGGCACCGCGCTCTGGCTGACGGTGCCTACAATGCATAATCCCACATTTCAGCGCCTTGAGCATCAGCTCCCCTTTGTCTGTTACATTTATGGCTGAAAAGACACAAACACTGCTGCAAATAGGCTGCGGCGTGCGGCAAACGCGCTTTGTTGGATCTACCCATCATGCACTGCTCTGCCAAAAACAAAGGAACACTGTGTGAAATGCCACTAGTCAAGCTGTCTCTTGGGAAAGAAAGCAAAGGCCCACGTGGGACACTTTTCAAAACATTTGACTAAATGAACTAAACACTGACATGAACTACTAACATGTATTGACTCAGCGAAAACCTTGGAGCTGATCTGGACTTTCCTGTGGTTTCCTCTTGTCCTTGTAACAGCAGTAGCTCCTCCCTTCCTTGTCAATAATTGTGCAGAAATATCTGAGGGCTTCTTTCTTCCTAAATCATAAGCAAGTCCTGTCCAGTCCAACTGTTTCTGCTCCTGTTTGACTTCTGAACTTGTCTCTGGCTGTGTGTCCACTTACTGCAGCCTCTGACATCAGACTGTAGAATCTTGATACATCAAAGGCATCAAAGGACAAACACACGCTCACACATACCGGTACTTATATCTTTGTGAGGACACTCTCTGGCATAATGCTTTCCCTCGCCCTAACCTCTCTCTCTCTTAGCATCTCAGACCTATGTCAGTACCAGTGCCTCTGTCAAAGAATACAAAAAAAAAAAAAAAAACACTAGACCTGTACACACATAAAGTCATGTATTCATGTAGTCATCTGTGAATGTGTGTTTGATGAGTGCAAAGTGAAAATGCTGCATGAACCTTGTTTTTGTAAAAGCTTCTCTTGTTTCCTTTGCTTCTTACAACTGTATATTTTTCAAGCATCATCTGTCATATTGAAGAAATAAGTTCATTCAGTAGCGTTATTTCTTTTTTTACTGTCATCATGTACACTTTTCTTGTCTCAAAGACGGCAGCATCCCCACCAAAGCCTAAAAATAAAGTATACCAGCGAAATGACAACATCTAACACACATTTCTTCCCCAAAGAAAGAGCAAAGTCGGACAGGGGAGCTCCCACTTGTGGCGCTCTATAAAGATGTTTGACTTTTCACCAACTCAAAAGGCTCAGCCATAAGGCCGAGCCAGCCAAAAATAACTTCAACTCATTGGTGTTCCTCTCCACGGAAGTCTTTAGTAAAAGGCGAAAGACTTGTGCGTTATGAAGAGAAACAAGAGTCAGAACAGGCCTGTCTCAGAGAGCAGCTGAGGACCCTAGTCGTCCCAGCTACCACCGTCGCGGTGTGCCTCCCTTGGCTTGCCGCGTGCTAAATCCCAGCCTCCCCTCCATTGCCCCCCCAGCATCTCCAGCCTGAAAAATCCAGGCCTGGCTTTTACATGGAGACTACAAAGTCTGGGAAACGATCAGGCGTCTTCAGGGAGTCCGCGACCAATCATCGTAGCTGAAGTGCACTGTGTTGTTGAGCGGGGTTCCCTGGGTGATATCAGTAAATCAACTGACTGGTTGTGCACAATTCACTTGATAAAAACTTAGCCGCATTTTCCTTCAGCCACTGTAAAAGTTTGACTCCTAACTAAACATGCGTGTCAGAGCTTGATTTTCTACAAAGCAAGAGAAAGGTGCACCGTTCCCGGCGGCACTGCAATGCCAGGTCGATGCGTGGAGTGAGCGGAGCAAGCTCCCTTTTCAGCTCCCTCTCCTAAAAATGGGTTTAATACGTTATCCCCATATAGGGGACATATCAGATATTAAACTGATAAGAACAGATACTACACTTGATCTTAGCCAAAAGGCCGAGAAGCGATGAGGCCCAAGCGTTTGACGTCCAAATCAAGCTCTTGGTACAACCGTCACTTGTCGCGGTGTCCCGTTTGTAAGCCAGCTTATCGATTGCCGCCACTTAGCAACTCCGCCCATCTGTCTGCCGTGTACTTTTCCCTGCCGCTATACAAAGATGTTTGACCTTTCACCAACTCAAAAGGCTCAGCCATACGGCAAAGCCGGCCAAAAATAGCTTCAACTCATTGCTGTTCCACACCAAAGCCTAGAAATAAAGCATACTAGAAGAACATCTAGCACACATTTCTTCCACAAACAAGCAGCACAGTCGGACAGGAGAGCTCACACTTCATTTTGTCATGGAAAGGCCACGCCCACTTCCCCAATTCCAACGGGAACACGGGGAATTGTCATGACTAAACACGCCACTCTGTAGCGCACGCCAGAGAGCTTCTGCAGAGCAACACTGCCGCTTTGTGGACAGACTGCAAAAGCTGACATGTAACTCCAAATCAACAAAGCCACTTCACAAAACGGAGAGTCTTCAACAGGTTAGCGCATGGGCATTCCTGACACATTGTGTTTTCTTCTACACGCACGCAACAGGGGAGAGCGCGAACGCAGTCCCCCACTACCAGAAATTATGCAGTCGAGATTCCCACATTTGGGGAATTCGCAGGGGTCAGCACAGCCGGAGTGCAATGACTGAGCCTCGCCCTGGGTGAACCACCTTGTTGATCATGGTATCTCCCCTGCCAGGTAAGTATGAGCTGCAGCTGGAAGAGAGCGGGTGGTGGTCACCAGGCACCGCGCTCTGGCTGACGGTGCCTACAATGCATAATCCCACATTTCAGCGCCTTGAGCATCAGCTCCCCTTTGTCTGTTACATTTATGGCTGAAAAGACACAAACACTGCTGCAAATAGGCTGCGGCGTGCGGCAAACGCGCTTTGTTGGATCTACCCATCATGCACTGCTCTGCCAAAAACAAAGGAACACTGTGTGAAATGCCACTAGTCAAGCTGTCTCTTGGGAAAGAAAGCAAAGGCCCACGTGGGACACTTTTCAAAACATTTGACTAAATGAACTAAACACTGACATGAACTACTAACATGTATTGACTCAGCGAAAACCTTGGAGCTGACCTGGACTTTCCTGTGGTTTCCTCTTGTCCTTGTAACAGCAGTAGCTCCTCCCTTCCTTGTCAATAATTGTGCAGAAATATCTGAGGGCTTCTTTCTTCCTAAATCATAAGCAAGTCCTGTCCAGTCCAACTGTTTCTGCTCCTGTTTGACTTCTGAACTTGTCTCTGGCTGTGTGTCCACTTACTGCAGCCTCTGACATCAGACTGTAGAATCTTGATACATCAAAGGCATCAAAGGACAAACACACGCTCACACATACCGGTACTTATATCTTTGTGAGGACACTCTCTGGCATAATGCTTTCCCTCGCCCTAACCTCTCTCTCTCTTAGCATCTCAGACCTATGTCAGTACCAGTGCCTCTGTCAAAGAATACAAAAAAAAAAAAAAAACACTAGACCTGTACACACATAAAGTCATGTATTCATGTAGTCATCTGTGAATGTGTGTTTGATGAGTGCAAAGTGAAAATGCTGCATGAACCTTGTTTTTGTAAAAGCTTCTCTTGTTTCCTTTGCTTCTTACAACTGTATATTTTTCAAGCATCATCTGTCATATTGAAGAAATAAGTTCATTCAGTAGCGTTATTTCTTTTTTTACTGTCATCATGTACACTTTTCTTGTCTCAAAGACGGCAGCATCCCCACCAAAGCCTAAAAATAAAGTATACCAGCGAAATGACAACATCTAGCACACATTTCTTCCGCAAAGAAAGAGCAAAGTCGGACAGGGGAGCTCCCACTTGTGGCGCTCTATAAAGATGTTTGACTTTTCACCAACTCAAAAGGCTCAGCCATAAGGCCGAGCCAGCCAAAAATAACTTCAACTCATTGGTGTTCCTCTCCACGGAAGTCTTTAGTAAAAGGCGAAAGACTTGTGCGTTATGAAGAGAAACAAGAGTCAGAACAGGCCTGTCTCAGAGAGCAGCTGAGGACCCTAGTCGTCCCAGCTACCACCGTCGCGGTGCGCCTCCCTTGGCTTGCCGCGTGCTAAATCCCAGCCTCCCCTCCATTGCCCCCCCAGCATCTCCAGCCTGAAAAATCCAGGCCTGGCTTTTACATGGAGACTACAAAGTCTGGGAAACGATCAGGCGTCTTCAGGGAGTCCGCGACCAATCATCGCAGCTGAAGTGCACTGTGTTGTTGAGCGGGGTTCCCTGGGTGATATCAGTAAATCAACTGACTGGTTGTGCACAATTCACTTGATAAAAACTTAGCCGCATTTTCCTTCAGCCACTGTAAAAGTTTGACTCCTAACTAAACATGCGTGTCAGAGCTTGATTTTCTACAAAGCAAGAGAAAGGTGCACCGTTCCCGGCGGCACTGCAATGCCAGGTCGATGCGTGGAGTGAGCGGAGCAAGCTCCCTTTTCAGCTCCCTCTCCTAAAAATGGGTTTAATACGTTATCCCCATATAGGGGACATATCAGATATTAAACTGATAAGAACAGATACTACACTTGATCTTAGCCAAAAGGCCGAGAAGCGATGAGGCCCAAGCGTTTGACGTCCAAATCAAGCTCTTGGTACAACCGTCACTTGTCGCGGTGTCCCGTTTGTAAGCCAGCTTATCGATTGCCGCCACTTAGCAACTCCGCCCATCTGTCTGCCGTGTACTTTTCCCTGCCGCTATACAAAGATGTTTGACCTTTCACCAACTCAAAAGGCTCAGCCATATGGCAAAGCCGGCCAAAAATAGCTTCAACTCATTGCTGTTCCACACCAAAGCCTAGAAATAAAGCATACTAGAAGAACATCTAGCACACATTTCGTCCACAAACAAGCAGCAAAGTCGGACAGGAGAGCTCACACTTCATTTTGTCATGGAAAGGCCACGCCCACTTCCCCAATTCCAACGGGAACACGGGGAATTGTCATGACTAAACACGCCACTCTGTAGCGCACGCCAGAGAGCTTCTGCAGAGCAACACTGCCGCTTTGTGGACAGACTGCAAAAGCTGACATGTAACTCCAAATCAACAAAGCCACTTCACAAAACGGAGAGTCTTCAACAGGTTAGCGCATGGGCATTCCTGACACATTGTGTTTTCTTCTACACGCACGCAACAGGGGAGAGCGCGAACGCAGTCCCCCACTACCAGAAATTATGCAGTCGAGATTCCCACATTTGGGGAATTCGCAGGGGTCAGCACAGCCGGAGTGCAATGACTGAGCCTCGCCCTGGGTGAACCACCTTGTTGATCATGGTATCTCCCCTGCCAGGTAAGTATGAGCTGCAGCTGGAAGAGAGCGGGTGGTGGTCACCAGGCACCGCGCTCTGGCTGACGGTGCCTACAATGCATAATCCCACATTTCAGCGCCTTGAGCATCAGCTCCCCTTTGTCTGTTACATTTATGGCTGAAAAGACACAAACACTGCTGCAAATAGGCTGCGGCGTGCGGCAAACGCGCTTTGTTGGATCTACCCATCATGCACTGCTCTGCCAAAAACAAAGGAACACTGTGTGAAATGCCACTAGTCAAGCTGTCTCTTGGGAAAGAAAGCAAAGGCCCACGTGGGACACTTTTCAAAACATTTGACTAAATGAACTAAACACTGACATGAACTACTAACATGTATTGACTCAGCGAAAACCTTGGAGCTGATCTGGACTTTCCTGTGGTTTCCTCTTGTCCTTGTAACAGCAGTAGCTCCTCCCTTCCTTGCCAATAATTGTGCAGAAATATCTGAGGGCTTCTTTCTTCCTAAATCATAAGCAAGTCCTGTCCAGTCCAACTGTTTCTGCTCCTGTTTGACTTCTGAACTTGTCTCTGGCTGTGTGTCCACTTACTGCAGCCTCTGACATCAGACTGTAGAATCTTGATACATCAAAGGCATCAAAGGACAAACACACGCTCACACATACCGGTACTTATATCTTTGTGAGGACACTCTCTGGCATAATGCTTTCCCTCGCCCTAACCTCTCTCTCTCTTAGCATCTCAGACCTATGTCAGTAGCAGTGCCTCTGTCAAAGAATACAAAAAAAAAAAAAAAACACTAGACCTGTACACACATAAAGTCATGTATTCATGTAGTCATCTGTGAATGTGTGTTTGATGAGTGCAAAGTGAAAATGCTGCATGAACCTTGTTTTTGTAAAAGCTTCTCTTGTTTCCTTTGCTTCTTACAACTGTATATTTTTCAAGCATCATCTGTCATATTGAAGAAATAAGTTCATTCAGTAGCGTTATTTCTTTTTTTACTGTCATCATGTACACTTTTCTTGTCTCAAAGACGGCAGCATCCCCACCAAAGCCTAAAAATAAAGTATACCAGCGAAATGACAACATCTAGCACACATTTCTTCCGCAAAGAAAGAGCAAAGTCGGACAGGGGAGCTCCCACTTGTGGCGCTCTATAAAGATGTTTGACTTTTCACCAACTCAAAAGGCTCAGCCATAAGGCCGAGCCAGCCAAAAATAACTTCAACTCATTGGTGTTCCTCTCCACGGAAGTCTTTAGTAAAAGGCGAAAGACTTGTGCGTTATGAAGAGAAACAAGAGTCAGAACAGGCCTGTCTCAGAGAGCAGCTGAGGACCCTAGTCGTCCCAGCTACCACCGTCGCGGTGCGCCTCCCTTGGCTTGCCGCGTGCTAAATCCCAGCCTCCCCTCCACCCCCCACCACCTCCAGCCTGAAAAATCCAGGCCTGGCTTTTACATGGAGACTACAAAGTCTGGGAAACGATCAGGCGTCTTCAGGGAGTCCGCGACCAATCATCGTAGCTGAAGTGCACTGTGTTGTTGAGCGGGGTTCCCTGGGTGATATCAGTAAATCAACTGACTGGTTGTGCACAATTCACTTGATAAAAACTTAGCCGCATTTTCCTTCAGCCACTGTAAAAGTTTGACTCCTAACTAAACATGCGTGTCAGAGCTTGATTTTCTACAAAGCAAGAGAAAGGTGCACCGTTCCCGGCGGCACTGCAATGCCAGGTCGATGCGTGGAGTGAGCGGAGCAAGCTCCCTTTTCAGCTCCCTCTCCTAAAAATGGGTTTAATACGTTATCCCCATATAGGGGACATATCAGATATTAAACTGATAAGAACAGATACTACACTTGATCTTAGCCAAAAGGCCGAGAAGCGATGAGGCCCAAGCGTTTGACGTCCAAATCAAGCTCTTGGTACAACCGTCACTTGTCGCGGTGTCCCGTTTGTAAGCCAGCTTATCGATTGCCGCCACTTAGCAACTCCGCCCATCTGTCTGCCGTGTACTTTTCCCTGCCGCTATACAAAGATGTTTGACCTTTCACCAACTCAAAAGGCTCAGCCATACGGCAAAGCCGGCCAAAAATAGCTTCAACTCATTGCTGTTCCACACCAAAGCCTAGAAATAAAGCATACTAGAAGAACATCTAGCACACATTTCGTCCACAAACAAGCAGCAAAGTCGGACAGGAGAGCTCACACTTCATTTTGTCATGGAAAGGCCACGCCCACTTCCCCAATTCCAACGGGAACACGGGGAATTGTCATGACTAAACACGCCACTCTGTAGCGCACGCCAGAGAGCTTCTGCAGAGCAACACTGCCGCTTTGTGGACAGACTGCAAAAGCTGACATGTAACTCCAAATCAACAAAGCCACTTCACAAAACGGAGAGTCTTCAACAGGTTAGCGCATGGGCATTCCTGACACATTGTGTTTTCTTCTACACGCACGCAACAGGGGAGAGTGCGAACGCAGTCCCCCACTACCAGAAATTATGCAGTCGAGATTCCCACATTTGGGGAATTCGCAGGGGTCAGCACAGCCGGAGTGCAATGACTGAGCCTCGCCCTGGGTGAACCACCTTGTTGATCATGGTATCTCCCCTGCCAGGTAAGTATGAGCTGCAGCTGGAAGAGAGCGGGTGGTGGTCACCAGGCACCGCGCTCTGGCTGACGGTGCCTACAATGCATAATCCCACATTTCAGCGCCTTGAGCATCAGCTCCCCTTTGTCTGTTACATTTATGGCTGAAAAGACACAAACACTGCTGCAAATAGGCTGCGGCGTGCGGCAAACGCGCTTTGTTGGATCTACCCATCATGCACTGCTCTGCCAAAAACAAAGGAACACTGTGTGAAATGCCACTAGTCAAGCTGTCTCTTATCATTTTGTCATGGAAAGGCCACGCCCACTTCCCCAATTCCAACGGGAACACGGGGAATTGTCATGACTAAACACGCCACTCTGTAGCGTACGCCAGAGAGCTTCTGCAGAGCAACACTGCCGCTTTGTGGAAAGACTGCAAAAGCTGACATGTAACTCCAAATCAACAAAGCCACTTCACAAAACGGAGAGTCTTCAACAGGTTAGCGCATGGGCATTCCTGACACATTGTGTTTTCTTCTACACGCACGCAACAGGGGAGAGCGCGAACGCAGTCCCCCACTACCAGAAATTATGCAGTCGAGATTCCCACATTTGGAGAATTCGCAGGGGTCAGCACAGCCGGAGTGCAATGACTGAGCCTCGCTCTGGGTGAACCACCTTGTTGATCATGGTATCTCCCCTGCCAGGTAAGTATGAGCTGCAACTGGAAGAGAGCGGGTGGTGGTCACCAGGCACCGCGCTCTGGCTGACGGTGCCTACAATGCATAATCCCACATTTCAGCGCCTTGAGCATCAGCTCCCCTTTGTCTGTTACATTTATGGCTGAAAAGACACAAACACTGCTGCAAATAGGCTGCGGCGTGCGGCAAACGCGCTTTGTTGGATCTACCCATCATGCACTGCTCTGCCAAAAACAAAGGAACACTGTGTGAAATGCCACTAGTCAAGCTGTCTCTTGGGAAAGAAAGCAAAGGCCCACGTGGGACACTTTTCAAAACATTTGACTAAATGAACTAAACACTGACATGAACTACTAACATGTATTGACTCAGCGAAAACCTTGGAGCTGATCTGGACTTTCCTGTGGTTTCCTCTTGTCCTTGTAACAGCAGTAGCTCCTCCCTTCCTTGTCAATAATTGTGCAGAAATATCTGAGGGCTTCTTTCTTCCTAAATCATAAGCAAGTCCTGTCCAGTCCAACTGTTTCTGCTCCTGTTTGACTTCTGAACTTGTCTCTGGCTGTGTGTCCACTTACTGCAGCCTCTGACATCAGACTGTAGAATCTTGATACATCAAAGGCATCAAAGGACAAACACACGCTCACACATACCGGTACTTATATCTTTGTGAGGACACTCTCTGGCATAATGCTTTCCCTCGCCCTAACCTCTCTCTCTCTTAGCATCTCAGACCTATGTCAGTACCAGTGCCTCTGTCAAAGAATACAAAAAAAAAAAAAAAAACACTAGACCTGTACACACATAAAGTCATGTATTCATGTAGTCATCTGTGAATGTGTGTTTGATGAGTGCAAAGTGAAAATGCTGCATGAACCTTGTTTTTGTAAAAGCTTCTCTTGTTTCCTTTGCTTCTTACAACTGTATATTTTTCAAGCATCATCTGTCATATTGAAGAAATAAGTTCATTCAGTAGCGTTATTTCTTTTTTTACTGTCATCATGTACACTTTTCTTGTCTCAAAGACACCAGCATCCCCACCAAAGCCTAAAAATAAAGTATACCAGCGAAATGACAACATCTAGCACACATTTCTTCCGCAAAGAAAGAGCAAAGTCGGACAGGGGAGCTCCCACTTGTGGCGCTCTATAAAGATGTTTGACTTTTCACCAACTCAAAAGGCTCAGCCATAAGGCCGAGCCAGCCAAAAATAACTTCAACTCATTGGTGTTCCTCTCCACGGAAGTCTTTAGTAAAAGGCGAAAGACTTGTGCGTTATGAAGAGAAACAAGAGTCAGAACAGGCCTGTCTCAGAGAGCAGCTGAGGACCCTAGTCGTCCCAGCTACCACCGTCGCGGTGCGCCTCCCTTGGCTTGCCGCGTGCTAAATCCCAGCCTCCCCTCCACCCCCCACCACCTCCAGCCTGAAAAATCCAGGCCTGGCTTTTACATGGAGACTACAAAGTCTGGGAAACGATCAGGCGTCTTCAGGGAGTCCGCGACCAATCATCGTAGCTGAAGTGCACTGTGTTGTTGAGCGGGGTTCCCTGGGTGATATCAGTAAATCAACTGACTGGTTGTGCACAATTCACTTGATAAAAACTTAGCCGCATTTTCCTTCAGCCACTGTAAAAGTTTGACTCCTAACTAAACATGCGTGTCAGAGCTTGATTTTCTACAAAGCAAGAGAAAGGTGCACCGTTCCCGGCGGCACTGCAATGCCAGGTCGATGCGTGGAGTGAGCGGAGCAAGCTCCCTTTTCAGCTCCCTCTCCTAAAAATGGGTTTAATACGTTATCCCCATATAGGGGACATATCAGATATTAAACTGATAAGAACAGATACTACACTTGATCTTAGCCAAAAGGCCGAGAAGCGATGAGGCCCAAGCGTTTGACGTCCAAATCAAGCTCTTGGTACAACCGTCACTTGTCGCGGTGTCCCGTTTGTAAGCCAGCTTATCGATTGCCGCCACTTAGCAACTCCGCCCATCTGTCTGCCGTGTACTTTTCCCTGCCGCTATACAAAGATGTTTGACCTTTCACCAACTCAAAAGGCTCAGCCATACGGCAAAGCCGGCCAAAAATAGCTTCAACTCATTGCTGTTCCACACCAAAGCCTAGAAATAAAGCATACTAGAAGAACATCTAGCACACATTTCTTCCACAAACAAGCAGCACAGTCGGACAGGAGAGCTCACACTTCATTTTGTCATGGAAAGGCCACGCCCACTTCCCCAATTCCAACGGGAACACGGGGAATTGTCATGACTAAACACGCCACTCTGTAGCGCACGCCAGAGAGCTTCTGCAGAGCAACACTGCCGCTTTGTGGACAGACTGCAAAAGCTGACATGTAACTCCAAATCAACAAAGCCACTTCACAAAACGGAGAGCCTTCAGCAGGTTAGCACATGGGCATTCCTGACACATTGTGTTTTCTTCTACACGCACGCAACAGGGGAGAGCGCGAACGCAGTCCCCCACTACCAGAAATTATGCAGTCGAGATTCCCACATTTGGGGAATTCGCAGGGGTCAGCACAGCCGGAGTGCAATGACTGAGCCTCGCCCTGGGTGAACCACCTTGTTGATCATGGTATCTCCCCTGCCAGGTAAGTATGAGCTGCAGCTGGAAGAGAGCGGGTGGTGGTCACCAGGCACCGCGCTCTGGCTGACGGTGCCTACAATGCATAATCCCACATTTCAGCGCCTTGAGCATCAGCTCCCCTTTGTCTGTTACATTTATGGCTGAAAAGACACAAACACTGCTGCAAATAGGCTGCGGCGTGCGGCAAACGCGCTTTGTTGGATCTACCCATCATGCACTGCTCTGCCAAAAACAAAGGAACACTGTGTGAAATGCCACTAGTCAAGCTGTCTCTTGGGAAAGAAAGCAAAGGCCCACGTGGGACACTTTTCAAAACATTTGACTAAATGAACTAAACACTGACATGAACTACTAACATGTATTGACTCAGCGAAAACCTTGGAGCTGATCTGGACTTTCCTGTGGTTTCCTCTTGTCCTTGTAACAGCACTAGCTCCTCCCTTCCTTGTCAATAATTGTGCAGAAATATCTGAGGGCTTCTTTCTTCCTAAATCATAAGCAAGTCCTGTCCAGTCCAACTGTTTCTGCTCCTGTTTGACTTCTGAACTTGTCTCTGGCTGTGTGTCCACTTACTGCAGCCTCTGACATCAGACTGTAGAATCTTGATACATCAAAGGCATCAAAGGACAAACACACGCTCACACATACCGGTACTTATATCTTTGTGAGGACACTCTCTGGCATAATGCTTTCCCTCGCCCTAACCTCTCTCTCTCTTAGCATCTCAGACCTATGTCAGTACCAGTGCCTCTGTCAAAGAATACAAAAAAAAAAAAAAAAAACACTAGACCTGTACACACATAAAGTCATGTATTCATGTAGTCATCTGTGAATGTGTGTTTGATGAGTGCAAAGTGAAAATGCTGCATGAACCTTGTTTTTGTAAAAGCTTCTCTTGTTTCCTTTGCTTCTTACAACTGTATATTTTTCAAGCATCATCTGTCATATTGAAGAAATAAGTTCATTCAGTAGCGTTATTTCTGTTTTATTGTCATCATGTACAGTGGACTGGTAACCTCGCTCACAGCTGCTTCTTAGTTACACAGTTTACATTTCCTGATTTGAGAGGAATACACTGTGGAGGGTGTGTGGAGGAAAAACAAAGCAGTAGCTCTGTCAGAGAGGATCAATAAATGAGGTCAACTGATTGTTTGTATAATAACCATCTGTGGTTATACACCTGAGAGCAGAAAGATAAATGAATGACATCTACTTTGCACCTATGTTGCTGGGACAAAAGATGATGAAAGAATGATGAAGAATTATACCATGATCAGAATTATTTTCCTTCTGGTGAAGAACAGATTGAATATGGAGGCTCCATTGGACATAATAGCTGTTTATCAAAGAGCTGCTGGTGTCAATATTATGTGTTGATTTTTCTAAACATTGGTTTAATAAGAATCTCTGTGCAATGTGAAACCAATTTTGTGGGAAGGCTGAGTTACCTTGAAGCATTTCACCACCTGACAGCAGCAAAGCTGGAGCCTTTTTTTCACATGTCTGATGATTTAACAAACTGATATTGAAGGGTCACTTCACTGCTACAGACGGCTCCTCTATGGCTCTGATTTGTCTGCTAAATAAAGCTGTTTGACAGTTGATTTAAACACCATGTACAGTTCAGCAGCTCTGAGGAGAAGAAGTGAATCAGTGTCTCAGTGTCCTGGTAAATGGGAGCTTCACCTTTTTGTCTCTGTGTCTTCTGTGAGCCAGTGGAGGAGTTTCTGTGGATGAAGATACTGAATGTTAGTTGGAACCTCTGCACAGATTATAGTACAATGTGACTCACAGAGAACTACATCAGATCAATGAAGCAGATGCATCATAAAACAATAAAACTGTCAATTGTATCAATGTCAGTGTTTCAGTATATAGAGTTTTTCTTGTCAGTGAGGTTGTGAATAATTTTCAGTGTTGAAAAGTTAAAACGCTTTCAACAGTAGTTTTCAACATCAGTTCTAAAATCAGCAGACTAACACAGAGGCCACAGAGTTTTCTCTGAAAATAAAGTTGCTGTGAGCATCTTCTGTATTTTCAGAGAAGCTCACCAGGGAGTCCAGAACTGTACCAAGACATCTGAAGTTTTCCTCAGCTTCAGCATGTTGGCTATCAAGTGAAACTGGCTCTGTGTTCACATCTTGTTTTGTACTGATAAATAATTATTTATTGATTTCCAGCTGGCTAATGAAACAGCATGTTTGAAAGTTGACAGTACAGTGATATTCATTTTGTCTTTTCAGATCTCACCAATCACTGTACACATTTGTTTTTATTGTGACATTTATTCCTAATTGCAGCTTTGAACTGATGATCCATCACCTCAGAGGATGTTTTTTTTTCTGATTTGTTGTTGTTGTTCCAGATGGTTGAACACTGACACCAACAGTCCCTACAAAGATCCCATTATTCTGTGTTGACTGGCTGTGGATCATCTTTCTTCCTCCTTTAACTCTTCTATGAACAGACACTGCAGCTGGTGTCTCTGTTCACAGCAGAGTGAACTCCTGTAAAGGAGAATAAGTGAAGTGGACAGAGAAGATGGAGACTCACTTCTCTCTCTGCCAGGATATTTAGGATTGTTTCCATTAATGATGAGATCCACTTCTCTCTGTGGAGTAAAGGCCCAGTGACAGAGACCAACACACTTTAAACTGGATCTGAACCAGAAAGTGATGCTCTGCTCTACAGTCGCTTGGCTCTCAGTCAGAGGCAACGTGTTATTAAAACCAGGTCTTTAGGGAAGTTTTCACAGGTTTTACATGCCAGCTGAGAGCTGCAGTGCTGCAACACAGAGCTGAAGAACAACAACAGCACAAACAGTCAGAAATCAAACGCTCTCAGCAGAGTCACAGGTAATCAGCTGGGGGTCTGGTGTGATGGAAACCACTGGGATGGAGTCACCAGAAATAGATGAGGAGCTCTTTATTCAGGACAGAGACCAACACATTTACAGTGTGAACCATGTGTGAATGCATTACACCATCACACTGAAGCTCCACTCTAGCAGGTGAAAAGTAGCAGCTGACCTGCAGCATGTGGACAGAAGGAGGAATATATCTGTCTACACCCTGCAACAGTAGAGTCAGTGGAGACGAGGCTGCAGTGCAGGAGAACTGGACTTGGGATCTGGGAAAAAAAGGATAGGATGGAAATAAGAAATGATAGAGAGATGACTGTACAACTGTGATTTCATCAATTTGAAGTAACACTGAAAAAATGGAACCATATGAGAAAAATAAAGAGTGTAAACAGTGATAATTGTTTTGTACTGTAGAGAGAACAGCAGTCGTCTCTGCCTCTTTCCATGGTGCTGACTGAGAGCTTGTTAATGCTTCACTTCACAGTCCACATTGTTTGGAGTTGAGGAAAATCTACAGCAACAGGATTAAAAATAAAGTCGCAACTCTCATAAACATTCAAATGATTATTTTTTAAAACTAATTGTCTTCATCCTGTGTTGCAAATAATAATATGTGTGAACTTCATTATAGAGGCCAATGGGCTCATTATTGGCTAATTGCAGCAGGTTACTGCCATCAGCCTGGAGGCCACTTTATGCTACTTCCAACAGGATTTCAGCAGATATATTAACATGAATGTTGTACACACTCCATCTATCTGTTAGTAGTTGTGTACAGTTCAGCTGCTGCTGTCCTTGGTGCTGAATTCACCAACCCAGCTGAATGGTCCTGAGTGAACAGTGAACACATGAATATCTCTTTGACCAAAAGCAGCTTCAGTTCCTGCAGACAGTCCCTATGAGGAGTAGTAGTTAGTTGAGTGGAGAAGCACTTTTATTTGTGGAGCATCTATCAAATCAGTCCAGAGTGAGTCCTCAGGGTCTAAAAGATCTCACAGCTTCTTCTCTCAGTCAACACAGCCTCAGATTCACCAACATCAGCTTGACACACTGACATCCAAAGGTTTGCTGGAGGACAGAAACACTGTGGGCTGGAAATGAATTATGAAACAAGGCTCTTAGTGAAGTTCTTTGTTCTTTCTATCCTGTGACAGTGGAAATAAAAAGTTGTGTTGAGTAAATGTCCATCATTTACACTTTACTGTGTTGGACAGTAAATAATAATAATAATGTTTCTTCTGTAGATGTTCTCACTGCAGCTGGAGGGAAGAATAAAAAGTAAAGAAACAGCTTCAGTGGCTCTGACAGAACTAAGTGGAATAAATCTGCTGTCACGCTTGTTTGCACACAGATAACTGGCTTTATCCAATGAGACCAACTAGACTGTCTTCACTTTGACCTCTGACATATACTGGAACACCACTGTATATATGGGACTAATCAGCTCCTGTAGATACACTAGAAGGATTTTAGACTGAAAAGACATATATATTTTTATAATACCATCGTATATCAAAACTGGAAAATATGCACTAATGTTATTCACACAAATAATATATATAAACTTTTAAACTACACATGGTCAGTGTCAGTGAACATCACACAGCTTTAATATGTGATAAAAGAACTTTTTTTTCCTCTGGACATTAGACAGTGTCCACAGTGACTGTCCACCTGAGTATGAATGTTTAACGGTGCAGAGACAGAATAACACAGAGACAAACTGCTGGCTAAGATCCCATCAGAGACCAGCAAACACTTTGTGTTGCGTCCTCCTCCCATTCCCCTCCTCTTCACTGGCTTCACTTCGCTCCATGTGACAAATCATGGTTGTGGAGCTGAATGAAATGAGTTGGACTTGTCCAGATTAGTCCTGCTGTCAGTCCTGAACCATGAAACGCTGCTTCAGTAGCAACATACTGAGCACACACACACACACAGAGGACTCACACACAGACACAGTCTCTTCCTCTCTGGATAACAGTTCCGGTAGGGGTCGCTAATGTCCGTGTGAAAGCAGCAGAAGAAGCAGCGACAGAGTCTCCAGCTCTTGTGTTCATCAGCAGCGTTCACACTGGGATTTCTTCCTCCGCTCGGCTTCATCTGCAGCGCTTTCTCTTCTGGAAATGAACCGCTGGACACGGAGCTTCGTCGGGAAGAGCGTGGAGCTTTTGCAGCTGATTAAAGGACACCATGCTTTACTTCTGGATACACACCGTGTGGATCCCCGCCGTCGCTTTCCTTTTTGAATTTCAAGGCAAGGGATCGTTTCATTCTTTTCATTTCATGTCCTGGCGTTTTCCACTAGGAAACACCGGAGCTGAGAGGGAAATTCCAGCTACCGTGGATATTTATTGTGCGTGTGTCCGTCTGATGCTGACTCGAGTTGTGAAGGTATGTGAAGTGACGTCCCTTCCTGAAAACACCTGACATGACAGAGAGGTCTGCGCTCCTCACGGCGAAGCCTCTGACTTTCTGCTGCTTCCTGTTACAGCAGAGCTCTGTTTGCTCTAAATGAAGTTAGTGATGAGTGGAGCTGAGCCGAGCTGACAGCAGTCTTCATGTACAGTAGCAGTGTGTGACACAGAGAGCAGAGCAGCCTCAGAGGCTGATGGTACAGCTGACAGCTTCAGTACAGTCTCCTCTCAGCACAGTAGTAGAGTAGTGCAGAAACATGTGGAGCCTGTTGGACTGTCTCCACTGCTGGACTTATTTCTGAGAGCTGGTCTCTCTGATCAAATGTGTGTGTGGGACATTTGTATTAGGCCACATGCAAGTTAGCTTGTGTGTATTGTTAAATAGCTGTAAATACCAAACCTAACCACAGAGTGGACTCTGGATACAAACCCCAGTCTCCCACCTCCACTGCTGTTAATAAACTTCATTACCTCATTCATTCAGAAAATCTGTTTCCTCTGAACATCATCCAGCCACATTATGTTTCACACATAATGGATTTACCACAGTTTAGTGTATTTAGTGTATGTGGTTGTAGTGAGCGAGGGAGTGAGAGAATGAATACAGGAAGACAGATGGATCAACACGGTGAACAAAACATACAGGTGTACAATGACAGTGTTGTGGTAAAGCTGAGTTACAATCCAATATCATAATACAGAGAGGGAATATATACTTCATTAAAATGAGCAGTGAAAGAGCACAGACGAGTCACATCAATTCACTGAACTCCTCCTGTCACAGTCACAGAATAATGATCACATTACTATAGAAACTTCTGGATAAATGATGGAACAGTTCATCATTTTTCTCTGACCAACAAGAAAATGTGTTTTTCTTTGAATCATGAAAATCTTTAAAACGAGTGTTGTGGGGAAAAAAAAGGCAAAAATGACAGAAGAAATTTTCTCCTCTCTCTTCAATAAGTTTCAAGAGTCATCATGAAGAAATAAAGTACATCATTGTGTGGTGAATGGTGAACTGGAAACACAGAGCCTGTAAATGACAGAGTCAAACTGGCTCTTGTGGTGTAATTGTGCTCATAATAATAAAATTCTACAGCTGCTGCAGTGACAACTTTTCCTTCATCCTTCTTTTCCCATCACACACACACACACACCATCATGGAGAATATAGGACTTGCAGCAAATCAGGATCTGTATTGATCATTCTTCATTGTTTTACCTGATGCTGCTCTGACATAACAAACTATAACTACTTGCAGAACAAAGTGTGTGTGTGCATCTTAAAATAAGGGTTAGTAGAAACATAATGTCTCACACAAGCTGCTCCACATAGACCTAGCATAGCATTTGGAGCAGGCACACAATTAAATTCCTCAAAGGCCAAATGTATTTTCTGATTGTGTCATTCTTCAGAATGGCTGTGGGCTCTGTTACATCTAAACAAGATGTGTGTGTGTGTGTGTGTGTGTCCCACTTTACTTCAACACACCATCAAATATTTCATTAGTGCTTCAGGACTGTGCAGTTTGTTAGAGTTAAATTTAGGATCCATTTTTCAAGAGAACTTCTCAGAACCTTTTCAGTCTATGAACTTTTAAACATATCAGCTCTCTCACACTGACTGAGGCAGAATTCTGAACAGCTACAAGATTTGGAGCTTAGTGACCATCATCAAAAGACAAGGAAACAGAAGAAAGAAAACATTTCAAAGAATGAATGCACCATTTCCTCATATGAAATAGTTTCACTGCTTAATAATTAAGATCCTTCAACAACTAGGACTTAATACAGTCCTGTAGATGAGCTGCATGGAGCAGAAAACAAGAATCAGAGCTGAGAGTCTAAAGTGGCAGAGTTAAACTTCCAAACTTATTCTGTCCTCACAGTCATCAACAGTTTTCCTCCTACACTCAAAACACAGCAAATGAACACTCATCCAAATGCATCACATGCCACCTCAAACACATCAACATATTTTAGATTCCAGTTTCAGGACTAAGGTTTTCAAGGCAGGAAGGAAATCACTGATTGTTTTACTGTCCCCTAACCAAAGAGGGTGAACATGAACACAGACTGAAACGCTTCATGCAACAGCTGATCCAGCTTTAAGTCCTACGACTCATTCTGGAGATTTACTACAGGACATAATTGTATTGCACTGGAAATTAACTAAAAATCAAGGCTCAAAGCCAAAAGGAGATTTGAACCTAGTGTTCAGTATAAGACACAAGTGGACTCAGTGATAGGTAAATGTAAGAAGGCTGAAACTTTAAAGCACAATAATAAGTAGATGATTGTAGAAGTGGAAACAGTGTGTGCTGGTTAGTTTGCATTGGACTGGGAGATTATTTCTCCTGAGTCTTAAACTGTGCTTCTTTGTTTTTGGGCCAAATCTTGAGAGATGATGAAAGTGATTCACACATTGGAAATAAGAAGATTTTACCAACACGTCAAACTGTTTCCTGTTTACAGCACTTAAAGTGAAGTCCTCCATCAAGTATCATGATACATCACAGACCTGACCTACAGTACATTGACGTATTTTCATAAAATAACACACAGCACTCTCCACTTTGTGCTGTGACATCCAACTCCATCATTTCCATTAGAATTTCTTTAGAAAGGATCTTGTTGCAGACAGTACAGACTTCCTAGAAATCCTTTCCTTTAACACAAACTACAGTGCATCACACCAAAACAAAGTTAAGAAGTTGAGCAACCATGAGAATATCTCACAGTCATGATCAGCATAAAAAAAAAACAATATTGTCCATGAATGATAAGCACACAATCAAACCACCGGGCTTATGGGTATGATTACTTGCCGTCACAGTTTCATAAACATATTATTTGGACAAAAACATTTCAAAACATTAACTTCTAAACTAAACACTGACATGAACTACTAACATGTACTGACTTACTGAAAACCTTGGAGGTGATCTGGACTTTCCTGTGGTTTCCTCTTGTCCTTGTAACAGCAGTAGCTCCTCCCTTCCTCGTCAATAATTGTGCAGAAATATCTGAGTGCTTCTTTCTTCCTAAATCATGAGCAAGTCCTGTCCAGTCCAACTGTTTCTGCTCCTGTTTGACTTCTGAACTTGTCTCTGGCTGTGTGTCCACTTACTGCAGCCTGTGACATCAGACTGTAGAATGTTGATACATCAAAGGCATCAAAGGACAAACTCTCTCTCTCTCTCTCTCTCTCTCTCTCTCATACACACACACACACACACACACACACACACACACACTCACACACATACTTGTACTTATTTATTTGTGAGGACACTTGCTGACATAATGCATTCCCTAGCTCTTACCCTAACTCTAACCAAAACCCAATTCTAACCCTGAAGCCAAGTCTTAACCCTCAAACAGCAACATGAACACAGATGGAAACACTGCAGAGCTGCTTTGGATGGTTTAACAGGTAGAGATCATCAGATAATGGAATGACCTGATACCTTCATCTGTTTCCATAAACACATGGAGGAAATCTCCCAAACACAAACTTAACCACAATGTGATTCACAGTTAACAAACACACTTGCATGTAAACTCTCACACCAGCATAAAAATAAGTCATTGTTTTAGGATCTGAAGAAGAAGATCCAGGATGAAGGAGATCAGGAGACAGGAGCCCCACAACAGAAGAGAGAGAAATAAAAGAAATACAATGAAAACACAAACTTATAAACAGATGAAGAATCCCCTTAAAGTCATTGTAGTAAACAAAGAAAGTTTTGTTTCTGGACCCAGACTGAGAAAATACCAGTAACTGATTATAATGATGAAAAAAATGCTTCCTCCTTCCATCCAGCCTGGTTATACAGCTTCTACTCCCAGAACATGATGGTATAGTGTCAGCTTTAACTTTCACCATCAGCTTCCTACTTGATTCAGGTGACAGGTGTAACTGTTATCTCAGTGTGATGCAGAGAAGAGACCAACATACAGCAGGACTCTGTGGATTTAAGGTCTAACAGCACAAGAGAAGTTGAACGAGATCTAAAAGAAACATGAGTCAAAATGATTCTCTGTGCAGCAGCTGATCTGTTGCAGAAACAACAACTAAAACTGTCTGTGGCAATGGAGAGATAGTGAATATCACTCCTCACTTTCAATAAAGAGGTGAAGACAGAAAATAATGTCTACTGCAAAGTCACAGGAAAACCAGAGTGTGAGGAAAGAGCACATTACTGTATTGATGAAAAAACAAAGATCTGATGGACAAAAACTCTTCTCAAAGTTGGAATGTAGGTGGTGCAAAGCACAGAGAGCAGAGAGAGATGAAGAACCCTCTGAAACCAGTCCTGAAGTCCTTGAAGGAGGACTTATTATGGACTTACAGGAGACAGAAAGACACTTTACACTTTACCGCAGCTATCGGCATCGGTCTTTTTTTTTTTTTTAATCCGACGGCCGATGAGAGATCAATTTTAAAACGAGGTTATTTTGGCTCTGTCTGCAGTCACGACTCTGTCTCCAGCATTGTCCCGCCCACAGCACCATCTGATTGGTTACAAGCAGAGTTGATTGGCACGGGGAACAGCCATTCAGCAGTGAAACCTGTGCCAGCACAGTGCTCACACACGGCGGAGAGGAGAAGTTCTGGCGAGTGGAGAAGCTCCGGAGAGCAGATGTGTCACAACTACTACTAACGTTACTGTGAGGCCTAATAACGTTTATATAAACAGAGCAGCAGCTCTGCTCGCTCGCAGTCCCTCCAGACGTGTCTGTTAATCACTGGAAAAAGGCTGCTGATAATATCGATATGGAAATGATGATAGTAGAATGATAGTAGAAGTATGTGTATGTGAGTGAGAGAGAGAGTAAAAACCTAACAAACTCAATTCAGTCCAGTTCTATTGCAGGGAAGCACGTAGAAGTGAAGGCTGATTAGCTTTTAGCATAACGTTAGCTCACCGATCCGCTTTCTCCTCCTCTGGCTCCAGACGCTCAGCAGACTGTAGCAATGGGCAGGATGTGTGTTATGGTAGAGAACAGTGTGTGTTTGTGTGGAAGCTACATGAGAAACTCTACAACTCAGGACTACTAATGTTTATTGTGGCTGCACCATAAAGCCTATATGAACTGCATGGTGTTCAGGGCTCAATAGTCTCTCCTATTGCTACTGTAGGCCTACTATGTTTTCAGCTATAGTAACATTAATCATTAGTAGCCTAATGTAGCAGCTTAGTTTTGAATGACAGGGTCCACATGTTGTTAAAATATAACATTTACAAAATAAAATCAACTACAGGCTTCACACATGCTGTAATGAATTAAGCATGATGAGTTGAACATATGTAAACATGTGGCCCCACTTTTAACTCTCTCTCTTTTTTCAAACCCTCATTGCAGATGAATAGATTTCAGTGAAGTCTGCAATTTGTGAGAGCAAGAGAAGCCGTCTCACTGGAGAGCACGCTGAACAACTCTGCTTTTTGCACCACAATCTGAAATTTTAATTTAAATTTATTTACTTTATAAAACTTCAGGAACCTATTTATTTATTTAAATTTTCAGTTAGCTTTATAAGAGATGCTACCGACCCTGGGAACGCCCTGAACTTTTTGTTAGAATTTTAAAACTAAGATGTCTGTTGTCTAAGATTAAAAAAAAAAAAAAAACCTTTAACAGCTGCGAGCAATCTGACAGATGACATCCGATCCTCTGAAGTGACTGAGTGCTTGTGGTCTCCCAAACATGAACGGATTCACATCAGGCACATCACAGTTACGGCGAGTCTTGACAAGTAACTCCATTGATGCCAGCATTTCAGGTGTGACATCATACCCATGCTTGTTGAAGAGGTGTTCCCCTAATTTCAGTATGGTCTTCTCTTTGCGGACGACATTTATTATGTCATCTTTATTCATGCCAGGCACCAGTTTCCAAAATTGAGCATTCACACTGTCTGGGTATGGCTGAGCATATGCACAAAGGGCCTGGATTCTAGTTCTTCCTGGCTTTAAAGCTTTGACTTTCTTCTGTAGTTGACATCTCTGCATGTCCCTCCATAGTGATTTCTTCTTGAGGTAAGCCTCACAGTTCACACAGTGCATGTAATCACTGGCTTTTACAGGGTTCTTGGATTGTTGACAGGGTATTACCAGTCCTTTTCCATCTTTAATCACCTGATTATTGTGGGAACGGTTTCCTCTATTTCTCAATAAACCGAACTGTATTCTTCGCTCCTTAGATCCCTTAGGAAATATAATTGCTCTTGCCACTTCTGGTGTATCTTTGTGTTTTGATTCCAAATGGCGTGCCATTTTGCTGAATGGCTTAGAGTAAAGCATAGCGTCATGACCATCCCATCCGAACTATGAGGTGAAGACAATTCTCCAGCATGATTTCCAGACAGGGAACTAGAACATGTTAAACGTCTTCTCTTGTGAGTGGACACTTAATGCCTGGGAGTTATCCAGAGATGTTTTCTGTACCTTTTTCTTCTTACCCCCTGTACTGTTTGCCATCTGCTGAACTGTCACTTTCTTTTTCCTCCACAGATTGAGGAACATACTCATCTTCGCTGATATCAGAACTTGACAGAGAGTCTTCTGTCGTGCATCCTTCCATTTGCGTGTTCGGCTGGAAAAAAGCTATATAGTTTAGTATAACCAGTAGCAGCACTAAAGCTTGTAGTATTAGCTGGAATTGGGATTGAAAATACCAGCCTTGTGGTTGTGTGCACTTCCATTCATTTCCAATTAAAGTTTTTAAACAGCTTAATACTGCAGTATGAGGTAGACAAAGGCTGAATAAAAGTATGTGTCAATAAAGCCCTTAACATTTTCACATTCTGGTAACATACAGAAATGGAATAAGTTTAAGTAATACAACTAAAATCCTCTATGCTCTCTAAAATGTTAATCTTCTCCTCTGCAAATTAGTGCGGTCCCTTTTGCACTCCACATGCAGCAGGAGGACACAGACAGAAACTCAGGGTTTGCTGAAGAAAACCTAGCATGGCAGGTTACTTTCACAGAGAAAATGCAGGAAAAATTGTGATGTTTTACATTTACACGGTCTGATGGAGTGGGGTCAAGGATAAAGGTACTGTCACTGGGGTACTGGTCTACTTCCTGAAAAACAAGCATCTAAAAGTATTTTTTTCTAACTGTGACAGTATCTGAAGAGCACTCGAAATGATAAACAATACAGATCTACAAAGATTGGGATTGTGGAGTTGCATGCAACAGTATCACACTTGTTCCCTTGACTCTATTGCCCCTCTGAAAAATTGGGTCATAAATCAGAGGAAGCCCCAGTATTTCAACTGTTAATGTTCATTGCTGGTGTTCACTTCCTGTTTTACTTTGAAATTACTTGCCAAGTGTGTGGGTGTTTTACTCTCTGCCCTTATGTCTTTTTCCCTCTTCTGTGATTGTCTGCCCCGCCCTGATGTGTTTCTCTTGTTACACAGTTCCCTTGTGTATTTAAGTCTCTGTGTTTCCTTCATTCCTCTGAGTTTCCTCATGCTTCTGCTTAAAAGTTCCTGTTCCTGTTTTGGTTTTTGCTCCTGTTCTGCTTCCAGGGTGTATCTTTTTGACTAGTGGTGTTCCTGCCAGTCATCATGGTCTGCTCATCTACTTGCAAACCTGCTGTTCTGTTATTAAAATATCTTCACTTTACCGTCCTGGAGTCAGCATCTGGGTCTAAACTAACTGAGCCATTACAGATATGTAACTGTGATCCCAGGCAGATTCTGATTCTGATCACAAAAAAGAATTGTTGAAACTCAAATATGCAGTCCAATCTGCTCCAACCTTCACACGTTTGTTGAGAGTCCTGGCCTGAAGACACCTATAGGCCAGTATCCAGTTATAGTCATAGCACCATTTACTGGCAACATGAATTGTCATGTTTTATACTTTGATGTACTCGTCCTCGCAGGTCGACCAGATCCATTTAAACACTAGGACAGAAAAGCACCATGATTATTCTAAATTGTGAAGCTTGTCTGAAGTCACAATAACAGGGGGCCCAGTCCCATTATGGTCTATCTGCACACATATCTGTCTTCATTCAAGATACAAATATGGAACTGGTTGAAACTAAGTGTTGTTTATCACATGGCTTCTGTCTCAGACAGTCATACAAATTCAGAGCCATGTAATATGACCTGTTATTATTACTGTTACTAGGACTTGAAAACTAATGGGTGGCACAAAAGGTGTCAAGGAATTAGTGTGATAAGTACTTAAACCAGCTTAGTGAGGTTCCTTTGATGCCAATTAACAGTTCCAGTCTCTGTAATAGGATGTGATGATCAGTGGTGTCAAATGCAACATTAGGATACGACAAGTACAGAGACAAGTTCTTTGTCTGATGTACTTAAAAGGTCATTTGTAACCTCAGAGTTATTTTTGATCAAGACTTGTCCTTTAACTTCCTCATCAAAGAAACTTCAAGGACTGCTGCCTTTTTTACCTCCTTAATATGAAAACAATCAGAAACATCCTGTCTCAGAATGATGCAGAAAAACTGCTCCATGCTTTTGTTACTTCTAGGCTGGACTATTGCTATTCTATTATTATCTAAAGACTCTCCAGCTGATTCTAAATGTTGCAGTGTGAGCACTGACAGGAACAAGGAAAAGTGTGTCAGTGTGGTGTGTTCAGAGTTGTAGTTACTGACAGTGACCACTGGAGGGCAGTGATCATGGTAGTTTCTCTGTGAACAGTCCAGTTCCATCCACATTAATGTGAAGCCTGAACGTCTGTGTTGAAGACATCACTGTTGAAATGGAGAATTTAGTTCCATTGGAGCTCAGCTGATTCAACTGATTAATAATCAATAATAATGAAAACATCAAACAGCAGCAGAGTTTGTGTGTGTTCACACTGGGAGTCATGAGGAGGTTACATGTCTTAATAACACTTCAGCATGTGAACTTCAGTCTGACTGAGACTCAGTTCAACCAGTCACACTGCATATTTGGATAATGAAGAGATAACACACACACACACACACACACACACACACACCTCTGGGCAAAGCCTTGGAGTTTACTTTCACTTTGACCAAACTTTGTGGCACAGATGATTTTCTCCATCTGAAGGTAAATGTCAACAGTTTTAACTCGCTTTACTCGTCAACACAACGTTGTTATCTGGGATTTCTGATGTTTGACTTATTGTGGGGTTTCTTTTCAGGTTTGTTTTTTTGTGTGTCAGTAAAAGTGCGCACACACACACGCATAAGAAGCTGAGGAAAAAGAAGCCTGAACTGAAGAACTAAGAGCCTTTCCTACACTGACAGGAGAGAGCTACAGAGGGATGAAGTTCATGGGAATAATTGAGTAAGTGGAGCTCTTCATTGGTTTGATTTGTCTTCATTTAAAGGGCCATCGTTTTCTCTAGTTTGTGGAAAATGTTGACAGTGACATCAGTAGTTCTTCTGGTTATTTTGGCTGGAGAAACTGGTTTATTATGTGTGTTTTACAGTTGAATGGAGTTTGTTTAAATCAGGAGGAGGTTTGAAAAAGTCGTCTCAAACTGAAACATCAGCTTGGAAACTTTAGACAAGTAAAGATGGCTGTCTGTTAGGGGTGTGCATCTCTCCAATATAAGGCGATCCGATACGTATCTCGATACAGGGGTATGAAACGATTCAGAAATGATACATTTTAAAATGGAACGATTCAGTTCGATTTGGTAGGATTTCACTACGATACGATAGGATTCGATACACTTCAATTCGATGGGGTATGACACAATCTCAGTTTCTTGGTCATCTTCTTCATTTTTACATTATGATTTGTTTAAAAACTAGAGAACAAGTATATTGTAACTTTTGACATGTGAATTCAGAAACATGTCATGTTTATTAGTGTAGCATATTGCACTGTAAGAACTTTACAAAGCCCTTCTGACAATGAAAAACAAACAATATTCAAGTTCATTAGGGTTCATTCAGGCTCCAGTATTTTTATCATGTCCCGAAAGCCCTCGTTCTCCACAACAGAGTATGGTCTCAAGTCTTTAACAATAAACCGGGTTATTGAAGCCGTTATTACCTTGGCTCTAGCTGAGTTGTGGCTGAGTTTCGGCTGGAAAAACTCTTGTATGCCTGTGTCCTGTCGTGTCTTTGTGCTAGCTGTGCTAGCCTCCTCATCGCCTGTTTCTCCATGTCGCCTCACCAAGTGAGTGTTGAGATTTGTCGTACTACCGGTGTACCTCACTGCGGTTTTACACTCTTTGCATATCGCAACGGTTTTATCCAGTGCTCCATTCCTCATATAAAATCCAAATTTCTTCCAGACCTTTGACTTTAAACTTGACGGTGCGTTGTAGATGGTGTCGGTGTCGGACATGTTTTTCCCTCGTATACACAGCGACAGAGTAATCACGCTCTTTGGCGCTCTGGAAAGCGCAATCTGACGTCTCGCGAGAGTTTTATGGGAAGTAGCGAAAGAAAGTCAGAGAGGGAGATGCAGTCAGGGAACAACGTTAAACCGATTTAAAACTTTGTAATCGGGCCATCGGCCGGTTCACCCTACGTTTAGACCAATTCAGGGCTCCGTGTACCGATGCACTCACATCTTTTAAATCAAAACCGATTTTCCGAATCAAATTGATTATTGTTACACCCCTACTGTCTGTTGATGAGTGTGTTTGTGTGTGTGTCTGTGTGAGCAGGAACAGAAACTGTGACGAGTCTACAAGGCAGATCAGTGAAAATGTTAGTCAGGATGAACTTTACAGACAATATTGAACCATGGTGAAATTACAGGATTACAGGAAATGGTCTGTAACAGACATGGACTCATGGGCCTCCTTCTCAGAGCAGGAGGAGCAGCTGATATTTCTACAGAAGAAATGATGGAGAGGATGATTTCAGTTGATGTGCAGATGAATGATTTGTGTTTTCTCTCCAGATGAAGGTAGAAAGTGTGTGTGAGCTGATGTGGATGTGAATTCAGCATCATGAATCAGTGTGAGGACAGAGAGGAGGGAGCCCCTCCCCCTAAAAGCAGTCTGTGTGGGGACCATGAGATCCAGACCAAAGCTCAGAGGTGAGATGAGGATCTCTAACTGTCCATGACTCTTCTCCATGTCAGAGCTCAGCACTCACATCACTGCACCATCATTATTCACACTCAAAGCTCTGTGTGTGTTGTGTTGAAGGCCAGAGCAGCAGCACACACCAGACTCTGCTGGACCTGGACCTGAACATGGACCTGAGCCCAGCTGTGTGTCCATGAAGAGTGACAGGTCAAGGCGTGACCCCATTAATTTCAAAGGACAACCTCCCTCTGCTGCAAAGATGTGAGCTGCAACTAACTACATGTTTTCTTCTTTACTATGAGAAAACTGTATGAATAATAGGCATGTTGTCTCTGTCTCCATGTCCCTGATAGTCTTAATCTCTGTGCCCGCCAGGATCCATCAGAGACCAGACTTCCCTGTACCTGAGCCAAGCTGTGTGTCCATGAAGAGTGACAGGTCAAGGCGTGACCCCATTAATTTCAAAGGACAGCCTCCCTCTGCTGCAAAGAAGTGAGCTGCAGCTGAGTTTAAAATGTATCAGACAGCTGTCCTGTATAACTGGTCTTCTATGAAAGATGAAGTGATTGTGTTTTGTCTCCAGGCTTCATGAATGACACAGTATATGAACATGATCAGGCTGAAACACAGGCTTTAGTGGCAAAGTTGATGTTTCTCTTTTCAAGAAAAGCACTTCTTATGTTCTTATATGTGTCATTCAGATCAGAACTAAAACTCCCTGTAACTCAGCACCTATCCAGTTCCAGTGTTTGTGTTAGTGTCCTGTAGCAGAGGTGAGACTTCTGTCAAACCCAGTGTGAGTCCTTAAAACTCATCATTTAAAAGGTGGACTTGATGACTCTAGGTCATGAGGTACAGAAGTGATTGCTTGTTTCCTCTCATTGAGAATGTCACAGCACAGTAGTGTTTGCTTTAATCAGGACAGTCACCACAGAACATAAAAGCAGCTGTTGTTTGTGTACAAAGCATAAAACGCTCACAGATGCTGCAAACATAATGTGAGCTAATTCTTCATGATTCCTCCACAGAGTGGACCAGGAGAGCTCAGAGGTTCCCAGTGCTCAGTCTGCCCAGCAGCATCAAACACACCTGGACTCCATATTTATGGTCTGTACATGGACAACAACTACTTTGACATCTGTTGTGTTGACAATAATCTCCATGCTGCACTTTTTAGAGCAGTGGATTGTCAGTGTGTCCAACATGGTTTTACTTTGATTGTGTCATTCATATAGTTTTCTGTTCCAGCTGCTGGAGGAGAACATTGTCACTTTTGTGAAGAAGGAGCTGAAGAAGATCCAGAAGGTTGTGAGTCCAGATTACCCAGAATGCTCAGAGAGTCAGAGGGAGGATGAGGAGGTGTTGGACGGTGAGGATGAAGAGCAGAGGAGGAGCAGCAGAGAGGCTTTTGTGAAGATCACAGTGGACTTCCTGAGGAGAATGAAGCAGGAGGAGCTGGCTGACTGTCTGCACATCAGTAAGAGGATTTCTCTAAAGATTCAACATGATGGACAAATGGGACATTTACTAATGTCTCAAGACATGGAGTTCATGTGTGTTCTTTAGAGGGATGAACATGCCATGTTTTCTTTATGAATCAGTCATTGATGTTGTTTCTTGTTTGTTCATTCAGGACATGATGCTGCAGTTTGTCAACGTAAACTTAAATCTACTCTGAAGAAGAAGTTCCAGTGTGTGTTTGAGGGGATCTCTAAAGCAGGAAACCCAACCCTTCTGAATCAGATCTACACAGAGCTCTACATCACAGAGGGAGGGACTGGAGAGGTCAATGATGAACATGAGGTCAGACAGATTGAAACAGCATCCAGGAAACCAGCCAGACCAGAAACAATCATCGGACAAGAAGACATCTTTAAAGCCTCACCTGGAAGAGATGGACCAATCAGAACAGTGATGACAAAGGGAGTGGCTGGCATTGGGAAAACAGTCTTAACACAGAAGTTGACTCTGGACTGGGCTGAAGACAAAGCCAACCAGGACATACACTTCACATTTCCATTCACATTCAGAGAGCTGAATGTGCTGAAAGAGAAAAAGTTCAGCTTGGTGGAACTTGTTCATCACTTCTTTACTGAAATCAAAGAAGCAGGACTCTGCAGGTTTGAAGAGGTCCAGGTTCTGTTCATCTTTGACGGTCTGGATGAGTGTCGACTTCCTCTGGACTTCCACAACACTGAGATCCTGACTGATGTTACAGAGTCCACCTCAGTGGATGTGCTGCTGACAAACCTCATCAGGGGGAAACTGCTTGCCTCTGCTCGCCTCTGGATAACCACACGACCTGCAGCAGCCAATCAGATCCCTCCTGAGTGTGTTGACATGGTGACAGAGGTCAGAGGGTTCACTGACCCACAGAAGGAGGAGTACTTCAGGAAGAGGTTCAGAGAGGAGGAGCAGGCCAGAAGGATCATCTCCCACATCAAGACTTCACGAAGCCTCCACATCATGTGCCACATCCCGGTCTTCTGCTGGATCACTGCTACAGTTCTGGAGGATGTGTTGGAAACCAGAGAGGGAGGAGAGCTGCCCAAGACCCTGACTGAGATGTACATCCACTTCCTGGTGGTTCAGTCCAAACTGAAGAATGTTAAGTATGATGGAGGAGCTGAGACAGATCCACACTGGAGTCCAGAGACCAGGAAGATGATTGAGTCTCTGGGAAAACTGGCTTTTGAGCAGCTGCAGAAAGGAAACCTGATCTTCTATGAATCAGACCTGACAGAGTGTGGCATCCATATCAGAGCAGCCTCAGTGTACTCAGGAGTGTTCACACAGGTCTTTAAAGAGGAGAGAGGACTGTACCAGGACAAGGTGTTCTGCTTCGTCCATCTGAGTCTTCAGGAGTTTCTGGCTGCTCTTCATGTCCATCTGACCTTCATCAAGTCTGGAGTCAATCTGCTGTCAAAAAAGAAATCATCTTCCCAAAGACTGAAAATAATAACAGGTAAATTTGCAGCCTTCTATCAGAGGGCTGTGGACAAGGCCTTACAGAGTCCAAATGGACACCTGGACTTGTTCCTCCGCTTCCTCCTGGGTCTTTCACTGCAGACCAATCAGACTCTCTTACGAGGTCTGCTGACACAGACAGGAAGTGGCTCACAGACCAATCAGCAAACAGTCCAGTACATCAAGAAGAAGTTTGAAGAGACTTCCTCTGCAGAGCAAAGCATCAACCTGTTCCACTGTCTGAATGAACTGAATGATCGTTCTCTAGTGGAGCAGATCCAACAGTCCCTGAGTTCAGGACGTCTCTCCACAGGTGAACTGTCTCCTGCTCAATGGTCAGCTCTGGTCTTCATCTTACTGTCATCAGAAAAAGATCTGGACGTGTTTGACCTGGAGAAATACTCTGCTTCAGAGGAGGCTCTTCTGAAGCTGCTGCCAGTTGTCAAAGCCTCTAACAAAGCTCTGTAAGTGTATAGATAGTTGGATTTGTTCATCATTATATAAAGACTCTGCTATTTTATTCAGCAGGAGGGAAAATAAATTCCTCTCTTCTTTAATTTCTTATCTAATCTAATTTCTATCTAATCTAATCTCTGAGCTTCATCACACTGAATCTGAATTAAAATAATGGATCCTACATTAAAGAGCCAAGTCTCAGCTTTAATTTGAGCAGGTTGACATCAGTATAGAAAGAACTGTGTGGGAGATTCAGCCCTTTTAGTGGTTCAAAAGTAACTGGACAAATACACATGAAACAAACTCATCAGATTTAATATTTATTGTAAAATCCTTTGCAGTCATTGACTGTAGTATCCATTATTATATTTTAAAGTTAAAGTGCTGAGATCCCAAATAACATATCATGTCTAACTGTCCAAATACTTACGGCATTGACTGTACATGTACTGTTTATTACTGATTGTGTCATATTTAACTGTCATGTCTCCAACTTGTTGAGTATAAAACAGAAAGGATTTGAATCAGAGCCAATGAAAGATGATCATCAATGTAGAAACTCCTCAGTGGTTAGCAGGTGGATAAAGAGCTGATATTTCTGCTTCACTCAACAAATCTGTGTTTGATGTTTGGCCCAGTTTTCAAATGCAGGTCTGTTAGTTTGCTGTGAGCTGCAGAGCAAACTGAGAGTTTTGTTCCTTTGATTGTCCTTTCAACACAAATGTTATTTGACTTTTTCTTCATTGTTTCCTCTTCAGACTGAGCAGCTGTAACCTCTCAGAGAGAAGCTGTGAAGCTCTGTCCTCAGTTCTCAGCTCCCAGTCCTCTAGTCTGAGACACCTGGACCTGAGCTACAACAAGCTGCAGGATTCAGGGGTAAAGCTTCTGTCTGCTGGACTGAAGAGTCCACACTGTAGACTGGAGACTCTGAGGTCAGTTCACTGTCTGTTACTGTTGTAGATCTTTTATCTTTAATCCACAACTCAATTTGGTTTATCTTCATCCAGAACTTGAATCCATTCATCATGAATGAATGAGATTTGAAATAGTTGTTGTTCCATATTGTGACTTTTTCTTCTCTCAGACTAAGAATTATTCCTTCAGTTTCACTTCATTTCAGTCAGTTGTCATGAATAATGTCTGTTGACTTCAATGAAACCTTCAGAACTCACACACTCGTATTTGTCACAGTCAGCAGACTAATGTTTTCTAAATGAATGAACTTACTGTACTACTACCACAGTCAGATGCATATGTTAAATCAATAGTAGGCAGTTTGACAGCTGATTACTCTGAAAGTACACCGTGGCAGGACTTCATATGACTTGTGGTAGTAGTACAGTAAGTACTGCATCTAAAAATATCAAAGTCATTGACTACTTATGGACAGAAAAAAAATTAACCCTTGCTCAAAGTTCAACACAGATGTATATGTTAAATCAATAGTAGGCAGTTTGACAGCTGATTACTCTGAAAGTACACAGTGGCAAGACTTCATATGACTTATCGTAGCTGTACAGTAAGTACTGCATCTAAAAATATTAAAGTCATTGACTATATATATATATATATATATATATATATAATATGGCATGCCGTTTAGGAAATTATTACACATATATATGGAATGAAACTTTGAATATATGGAATGAAAGTTTCACGTCACTACCGCCATGTTGTGTTTAAACACAATAAACACACTGTATGTAGGCCTATGGGTCAAAATACAGGTGACCGAATCCAGTGCCGTGCTCCCGGTACTTTGTGTTATTGTGTGACTTTGATGGTTAAAATATTAGTTCGGACAAAAGTCTCGCAACAATCTTAAAGATACCAGAGTCGCACAATAACCTAGAGCGGCAACGTTAAAATTGCTGTTTTTGTTAATGGAGTCTGGTGGCTTTGAAGAGAGTAAGATTATGGCTACTGCTGGAAGGGATATTACTCTTTAAATTGAAATGCATTCTGTTCTGTTATTACCTCCCGGCCTTTCCGGCTGGACGGGCGCAGACTGTAGGTAGGAGCTGTGGGGGGTACTTGTGAAGTTGAAGGGACGGGAACAGCCTAACCGGGGACATTCCCTGCACTCGGTCTTCCACGATGAAAAAGAGAATTAATTTTTTCATCGGGAGAACGGTACTGGATTCGGTTACCTTTATTTTGACCCGTACATACAGTCGCCAGTGTGTTTATTATCTCATCGCTGCTTAAAAATGTCGACACTAAATTTTTAGCTGATTTGCTCATGATTTGTCACCTTCATCCGTAGCCTGTAATCACAGGGAAAACACAACATAGCGGTAGTGACGTGAAACTTTCATTCTATATAGGGGTGGGCGATATGGCAAAAATATCACATCACGATTTTTTAATGGTAAAATCACCATCACGATTTTATCACAGTTCATTTTTACAGTGAAGTTAATTTAGAACCAAACTATTTTCTTTGTAAAAACTTAGTTATAAAGGCAAAAAAGTCACCTCTTTCCACCGTTTGCTACTTCTCTCATATGTCCTGCTTTTATCAAAGGCTTGTGTTATAGTTGGTCGTTTCTGTGTAATGTCTTTAGCCGTTACCACTGGCTGATGTGTGGTTGGTCTCGCTGCTTGGCTCTCAGCTAATTGTTTCGGATGCTGCCTCTTCAAGTGGTTAAAGAGGTTCGTTGTGTTTGCGCTTTGTCGTTTGGAGAAAACCCAAACCAGTTCCATACGCAGTGTTGAGGAGTAACGGAATACATGTAACGGCGTTACGTATTCAGAATACAAATTCTGAGTAACTGTATTCCATTACAGTTACAGTTTAAATAGATAGTATTCAGAATACAGTTACATTGTTGAAATCAATGGATTACGTGACGATATTTCTCTGTTTCACGAGTTGATATTTATTCTCTAAATAAACGAAGGCAACCCGATACATTTCCCAGAAGCCCCAGCTCCACGAAAACAAACGGAAATAAACCATAGACTGTATAAGACATGGACGTAACACCCGTGACGTCACCCATTGGTTTCGGGGAGTCGTTTTTGTGACCAAACCATGGGCATTTGAGCTGCGCCATCTTGGATTTTAGTGGGACTGTACTTTCCATATTTTTGGCGAAGAGGCGGTTACTCTACGGGTCAGCCGGGGTCAGCCGGCCGAGAATCCGGCCACTTAGCTCGGACCAACCGAGCTAGCCTAAAGCTAATCAGCTAATCAGCTAGGCTAACAAGCTAAGCGGCAGCTACACGCAGCTACATCCAGTCCCCGAGTCCGACCCGACTAGCTTGACCCCGTGTAACCGCGACACAGAACATACAACAGAGATCATAATGTTGCTGCTGTTTTTTAAACATGACTGTTTCAGATAGAGAGGTTTTAGATGGAGCTGCAGGGTTTGGTGGAGTTGAGGGGGGGGATTTATTTCTAGCCTGTTATTTAACTGTGAAACAATCATTATTATTTCATATTAATAAAATATATTAAAAAGTTAAACATTATTATTATTATTGTTATTGTTGCCATTGTTATTAATGATATATAATGAGTGAACGATAAAAAATAATGATGATGATAATATATTAAAATGTTTAATATTTAATATTTACCGGCTTTCGCCGCTGCATCCATCCACTATCCATTTACAGTTACAGCAGCACACAAAAAACAGCAGCCGCTGACTGACGGAGCTGCTCTGTCCATGCAATGTCGGACTTTTTAAACAGAAAAATGAGACGAAATAAAGTTGTAGCCTCGTATTGCCGCAATAAACGGACTCTGAGAGCACGGAACACACCGCAACAGCGTTCCTAACATTATCCGCTCCGGTCCTCTATCTGTATCAGCAGCGACAATAAATCGGCAATTAAGTCATAAGCCAGCGGTAAAATATGCCGGTACTAATTAGTGCAAACAGCCAGGTAAAATAGTGAGAAATTTACTTACCGAAAAAACTGCAACACAGACTCCTTCGACGGTCGGTTAGTACAGTCCACACTACAACAAGCCATACTGTCACAAAAACCTATCCGAACATTGGTAAACAAACACGGACACTGCAACTCCTGTCAACCGCTGGAGGCAGCCGTAGGCCTCTGGATGTAGCCGCCTAGCCCAGCCGATGCTTTAGCAACGAGCTAACTGTCAGTGCCTGTCTACGGACTGTCACTCAACGTAAACACGCCCCAATTTATTAAGCCTAAATAACACTAAAACGGTTGTGGTACAAAAAAATTCACCCCCCTCACAGTGTTCACGGAGGTGGAAACTATCAATAGAGACCAAAAACAAAAAATGTACCAGGCTGTAAATATGTTTTTTTAGGCTGTAAAGTTGGCTATTTTAACATGGGGGTCAATGGAGAATTGCTCACTTCTGGAGCCAGCCCCCAGCGGCAGCCAAGGAACTGCAGCTTTTTGAACGCGGAAGTGATCCTCACTGCTGAAACCTACAACTCCCCCCTTGAAATAAACGAGCTATTTGCCTGATCATTCGGTCAGAATGGAGTCGGACGAGGAGCAGCAGGAGTGAGAGCTTGAGCCGCAGCCGGTAAAACAGAGCCGGGACAGGAATGTGTTACTGCGGTCAAGCCAGCTGCTAAAGATCATCTTTAGCAGCTGTCACTGTTCACTGAGCTCAACTGGAGAAAAATATCCTGGAGTCAGAGAAAAATCCTGGACAGTAAAAATGTTTTTCTAATGGAGACGGCCTCATGATAACTTAGTGGAGTCAGATCAGAGTTCTCACTTATTCCAAATGGTTTTCCTTATGGCTCCAAATAAAAGTCAAAGACTTGAGCAGGGTTTATTTAAAGGGCGACAGGAGCAGAGACATGATGGGGACATGTTGGACAGGACAGTTTTTCAGCTTCCAGAGGTTGATGTTGTGGTCCATCAGTCAGTGAAGGTGAGGCTGTAGAGTGTGTGAGGGACATGAATTCTTCTGGAGCTTCTGGAGAGGAGAAAGGACTCTATGTTGTAATGACTACAAAAAGAAGGCAGCTGAGACCAGTCACAGTGTTTGGGATTTAGAGCAGGTACACACTGGATATAGATGTGAAAAAGCTGCTGTTTCCTAACAAATCCCACTTTATTTAACAATCATCTGACTGTTGAATCTCTGAGAAATGAAACATGGAGTGAATGAAGAGATCTTTGGATGACAGAGTTTAGGAAAGTTTTCAAAGCTCTGTTATGAATGAAAAACACTTTGTGCTCAGTCTCTGTTGAGTTGAATGAATGTTTTCGTTGTGGATCCAGGAAATAGACACTACACATGAGAGACATGATAGAATGTGTTGAACTGCTCCTTCCTCCACCAGCCTATGATACCAAACTGCAGTGAGGACAAGCTCAGCGGGAGTCTGTTCTCTGAGCAACTAATTCCAGTAAGAGCAGTTTCCAATGAGCAGATCTCACACACTGACAAACTACAGTCTCCATGACTGGAGCGTCTGGGGTCAAAGGTCAGAACCACCCTCAGGACTTATTACAGAAGACAGTGCAACAGTGATTCATCAGTGTACAGATACATGTCAGTAAATGTTTACCACACTCCATGAAGATCAAACTGCAGCAAAAGCTCAGATCTTCTGCTACAGCTGCTCATTTCTACCTGTCAACAGGTGCAGAGCTCTTCAACAAACAGGTTTTACACCTGGTTAAAGTCATAGAGGTGATGATGATGAACGACACCATCAGATCTGATGTTTGTAAAAAGGCTGGAAGCTGTTTCCAAACAGAGCTGTGAAGCTGAGAGTTGAAGGACGACACCAACAACTCCTTTAATCTGCATCTGACTGTTGTTTTCAGATCCAGCTGTGAACATGTGGACTTCTCATTTTAACTGCACAAACCTACTGAGCTACTAAATATATTGATCCTCTAATGACAGACCTGACTGATATGAATCTGTGTTGACATGAACAGGTGTGTGAATGTTGTGGTGACATGTGGATGATGTGTGTAGAAGGCTGACATGATGATGATCCACAGCAACAGAAGGACACAGTCACTCTGCTCATGTTAGAGAGAAGCTCATTGATTAGCACATATCTGATTGGATTATCAATGATTTTCATCTTCATCTGTTATCTGTTTATTCAGGTTGAGTCACTGCAGTTTGTCAGAGATCAGCTGTGCTTCTCTGGCCTCAGCTCTGAAGTCCAACCCCTCCCATCTGAGACACCTGGACTTGACAGGAAACAACCTGCAGGATTCAGGAGTGAAGGATCTGTGTGGTTTTCTGCAGAGTCCAGACTGTGGACTGGAGACTCTGAGGTCAGACTCCATTGTTTACTTGTGTGCTGAGATGAATATGATGTGAAAGTTGTGCTGACAGTAAAGTGCAGACATCACACTGATATTATACTGATCCACACTGAGGATCTTCATGGTAAAGTCTGTTTTCTTCTTCTGTGGTTTAGTCCACTGACTGTGGCAGAGCAGTGTTGAGCTACAGATTTCAAAGCTTCATTTAACAAGAAAAAAGCTTCACTCTTTAAATCACATCCAAGTTTTTTCCACACTCACATCAACAAATATATATTCAGTATTTTCTTCTTCCAACACGACTAGAAAGTGATGAGACTAAAGTCAAAGTGACTCAGATATTCAGAGCAAACTCAGCATGTTTGTTAAATGTCGTCACCGTTACATGAAGTGAAAATCTTTTCCATTTTGTCTCAATCATTTGTTGCCTTTCCTCCAAACTTCAGCCTGACATGTTTGTTCTCTGTCAAAACTTTAGGATCTTTAGTAGAATCTGAAACAAATGTCAACAACATTAGTTTGTATAGATGGAGCCACTGGTGGAGCTGGAAGAGTTTAAGAGCTGAAGTCACTATGTCTTTATTGAAGCAGCAGCATGTTGTCATTAATATTAATGAGAGCTGTGTTTGACTTTTAGTATCTGACTGTTTTTAAGCTGCATCCTGTTGGTTCAGGTGTTTGGAGTTTCCATTTTCCAAACTTGTACATTCTCAACCTTCTTCAGCTCTGAACAGATGATGAAACACTCAACGCTTTCAAGCAGGAACTTTGTCTCCTAAACTCACATCTTTTATTCTTTATTCAGGTTGAGTTTCTGCAGGTTGTCAGAGATCAGCTGTGCTTCTCTGGCCTCAGCTCTGAAGTCCAACCCCTCCCATCTGAGACACCTGGACCTGAGTTACAACGACCTGCAGGATTCAGGAGTGAATCATCTGTGTGGTTTTCTGCAGAGTCCAGACTGTGGACTGGAGACTCTGAGGTCAGACTCCATTGTTTACTTGTGTGCTGAGATGAATATGATGTGAAAGTTGTGCTGACAGTAAAGTGCAGACATCACACTGATATACTGATCCACACTGAGGATCTTCATGGTAAAGTCTGTTTTCTTCTTCTGTGGTTTAGTCCACTGACTGTGGCAGAGCAATGTTGAGCTACAGATTTCAAAGCTTCATTTAACAAGAAAAAAGCTTCACTCTTTAAATCACATCCAAGTTTTTTCCACACTCACATCAACAAATATATATTCAGTATTTTCTTCTTCCAACACGACAAGAAAGTGATGAGACTAAAGTCAAAGTGACTCACATATTCAGAGCAAACTCAGCATGTTTGTTAAATGTCGTCACCGTTACATGAAGTGAAAATCTTTTCCATTTTGTCTCAATCATTTGTTGACTTTCCTCCAAACTTCAGCCTGACATGTTTGTTCTCTGTCAAAACTTTAAGATCTTTAGTAGAAAGTTTAAGAGCTGAAGTCACTATGTCTTTATTGAAGCAGCAGCATGTTGTCATTAATATTAATGAGAGCTGTGTTTGACTTTTAGTATCTGACTGTTTTTAAGCTGCATCCTGTTGGTTCAGGTGTTTGGAGTTTCCATTTTCCAAACTTGTACATTCTCAACCTTCTTCAGCTCTGAACAGATGATGAAACACTCAACGCTTTCAAGCAGGAACTTTGTCTCCTAAACTCACATCTTTTATTCTTTATTCAGTTTGAGTTCCTGCAGTTTGTCAGAGATCAGCTGTGCATCTCTGGCCTCAGCTCTGAAGTCCAACCCCTCCCATCTGAGACACCTGGACCTGAGTGTCAACAAGCTGCAGGATTCAGGAGTGAAGCATCTGTGTGGTTTTCTGCAGAGTCCAGACTGTGGACTGGAGACTCTGAGGTCAGACTCCATTGTTTACTTGTGTGCTGAGATGAATATGATGTGAAAGTTGTGCTTTATTCAGTATTTATTAGGTCAAATCTCCTTCAGAATTTCTAACATTCAAAGTGTGAAATGGTTGAAAGGAAGTTGTGAAAGTGCTGACTCAGATTTTCAAAGTGATTTTTAAAGCTTTGAAAATGATTTGGATTCTGACTCTTACAGTCCACATTGACAGTGTCAGCAGTTTGACTGAGTTGAGCTTGTGTTATTCACAAAGTCTCATTGAGATCAGGATGTTTGACAAGAACTGATCTGTACAACACGTGTGAGCAGGTCTGAAGGTACAAGTGTTCATAGCTGCTCCCAATGGCCTCACTCACAGGCACAGTGAAAAGCCTGCTGTCACAGAGAGGACACGTCACCATGGTTTAAATACGGAGAGGACATTTTCACACCGTGTCTCCTGAAGACATTCATAGAGCTACACTCAGATGCTGAGCTGAACAGGGACACAAATATTTGTGGAAGCAATGAAAACAGAGCAGAGAGAGAAGTTCAAACCCTGGCTCCTTTCTCAGCTCCACACAGCCGACCAATCACTGAGCCCACTGGGTGTCAACGTCCCACTGTGTCTTTGTCACAGGGACACAAACTGTGGGACACAGACCCCCCCTAAGCTGACAGCCACCAGGAAGGTGGGGCCAGGAATCCCAGAATGCAATGCTGGAACAGCAGATTCAAATGTGTGAGCAGAGAGTGTTGGATGAAGCTGAACTTGCTTTGGACCAAAGACACATGACTGGAATGTGATGAAATGTCTCATTCAACACACTGCACATGTGCTGAATGTCTGCAGCTTCTCAAACTCTCAACACAAACTTCAGTCACACTCAAAACATCAAAGGCTCAAACTATTATTTCACACAATATGAAAGATTTCATTTGAAACCTTAGTGAACACTTTGAAAACTTTCTTCCAAACTGTTAAACCTGAGTGTGAATGTGGGACTTTTTGAAGGAGATTTGAGCTCAGAGATTTGATGCTGATCCACACTGAGCATCTTGTTCAGCTTCATATTTCAAACTCATTGAATGAAGATTCAAAATCCAACACTTGCTAATTGACTCTTTACTTTGGAACAATTTCATCTTCACCTTCAGTTGACTTTTATATTTCTTCACATACAAAGCAAATATTCCACATTAAGACAGAAAGAAATGTTTCTTCACTCTTTGCTTTATGATCTGTGATGTTTATAGTGACTGAAGTTAATGAGAGCTGTGTTTGACTTTTAGTATCTGACTGTTTTTAAGCTGCATCCTGTTGGTTCAGGTGTTTGGAGTTTCCATTTTCCAAACTTGTACATTCTCAACCTTCTTCAGCTCTGAACAGATGATGAAACACTCAACGCTTTCAAGCAGGAACTTTGTCTCCTAAACTCACATCTTTTATTCTTTATTCAGTTTGAGTTCCTGCAGTTTGTCAGAGATCAGCTGTGCATCTCTGGCCTCAGCTCTGAAGTCCAACCCCTCCCATCTGAGAGACCTGGACCTGAGTGGAAACAACCTGCAGGATTCAGGAGTGAAGGATCTGTGTGGTTTTCTGCAGAGTCCAGACTGTGGACTGGAGACTCTGAGGTCAGACTCCATTGTTTACTTGTGTGCTGAGATGAATATGATGTGAAAGTTGTGCTTTATTCAGTATTTATTAGGTCAAATCTCCTTCAGAATTTCTAACATTCAAAGTGTGAAATGGTTGAAAGGAAGTTGTGAAAGTGCTGACTCTGATTTTCAAAGTGATTTTTAAAGCTTTGAAAATGATTTGGATTCTGACTCTTACAGTCCACATTGACAGTGTCAGCAGTTTGACTGAGTTGAGCTTGTGTTATTCACAAAGTGTCATTGAGATCAGGATGTTTGACAAGAACTGATCTGTACAACACGTGTGAGCAGGTCTGAAGGTACAAGTGTTCATAGCTGCTCCCAATGGCCTCACTCACAGGCACAGTGAAAAGCCTGCTGTCACAGAGAGGACACGTGACCATGGTTTAAATACGGAGAGGACATTTTCACACAGTGTCTCCTGAAGACATTCATAGAGCTACACTCAGCTGCTGAGCTGAACAGGGACACAAATATTTGTGGAACCAATGAAAACAGAGCAGAGAGAGAAGTTCAAACCCTGGCTCCTTTCTCAGCTCCACACAGCCGGCCAATCACTGAGCCCACTGGGTGTCAACGTCCCACTGTGTCTTTGTCACAGGGACACAAACTGTGGGACACAGACCCCCCCTAAGCTGACAGCCACCAGGAAGGTGGGGCCAGGAATCCCAGAATGCAATGCTGGAACAGCAGATTCAAATGTGTGAGCAGAGAGTGTTGGATGAAGCTGAACTTGCTTTGGACCAAAGACACATGACTGGAATGTGATGAAATGTCTCATTCAACACACTGCACATGTGCTGAATGTCTGCAGCTTCTCAAACTCTCAACACAAACTTCAGTCACACTCAAAACATCAAAGGCTCAAACTATTATTTCACACAATATGAAAGATTTCATTTGAAACCTTAGTGAACACTTTGAAAACTTTCTTCCAAACTGTTAAACCTGAGTGTGAATGTGGGACTTTTTGAAGGAGATTTGAGCTCAGAGATTTGATGCTGATCCACACTGAGCATCTTGTTCAGCTTCATATTTCAAACTCATTGAATGAAGATTCAAAATCCAACACTTGCTAATTGACTCTTTACTTTGGAACAATTTCATCTTCACCTTCAGTTGACTTTTATATTTCTTCACATACAAAGCAAATATTCCACATTAAGACAGAAAGAAATGTTTCTTCACTCTTTGCTTTATGATCTGTGATGTTTATAGTGACTGAAGTTAATGAGAGCTGTGTTTGACTTTTAGTGTCTGACTGTTTTTAAGCTGCATCCTGTTGGTTCAGGTGTTTGGAGTTTCCATTTTCCAAACTTGTACATTCTCAACCTTCTTCAGCTCTGAACAGATGATGAAACACTCAACGCTTTCAAGCAGGAACTTTGTCTCCTAAACTCACATCTTTTATTCTTTATTCAGGTTGATCAACTGCAGTTTGTCAGAGATCAGCTGTGCTTCTCTGGCCTCAGCTCTGAAGTCCAACCCCTCCCATCTGAGACACCTGGACCTGAGTGAAAACTACCTGCAGGATTCAGGAGTGAAGCATCTGTGTGGTTTTCTGCAGAGTCCAGACTGTGGACTGGAGACTCTGAGGTCAGACTCCATTGTTTACTTGTGTGCTGAGATGAATATGATGTGAATGTTGTGCTGACAGTAAAGTGCAGACATCACACTGATATTATACTGATCCACACTGAGGATCTTCATGGTAAAGTCTGTTTTCTACTTCTGTGGTTTAGTCCACTGACTGTGGCAGAGCAATGTTGAGCTACAGATTTCAAAGCTTCATTTAACAAGAAAAAAGCTTCACTCTTTAAATCACATCCAAGTCTTTTCCACACTCACATCAACAAATATATATTCAGTATTTTCTTCTTCCAACACGACTAGAAAGTGATGAGACTAAAGTCAAAGTGACTCAGATATTCAGAACAAACTCAGCATGTTTGTTAAATGTCGTCACCGTTACATGAAGTGAAAATCTTTTCCATTTTGTCTCAATCATTTGTTGCCTTTCCTCCAAACTTCAGCCTGACATGTTTGTTCTCTGTCAAAACTTTAGGATCTTTAGTAGAATCTGAAACAAATGTCAACAACATGAGTTTGTATAGATGGAGCCACTGGTGGAGCTGGAAGACTTTAAGAGCTGAAGTCACTATGTCTTTATTGAAGCAGCAGCATGTTGTCATTAATATTAATGAGAGCTGTGTTTGACTTTTAGTATCTGACTGTTTTTAAGCTGCATCCTGTTGGTTCAGGTGTTTGGAGTTTCCATTTTCCAAACTTGTACATTCTCAACCTTCTTCAGCTCTGAACAGATGATGAAACACTCAACGCTTTCAAGCAGGAACTTTGTCTCCTAAACTCACATCTTTTATTCTTTATTCAGGTTGAGTTTCTGCAGGTTGTCAAAGATCAGCTGTGCTTCTCTGGCCTCAGCTCTGAAGTCCAACCCCTCCCATCTGAGACACCTGGACTTGACAGGAAACAACCTGCAGGATTCAGGAGTGAAGGATCTGTGTGGTTTTCTGCAGAGTCCAGACTGTGGACTGGAGACTCTGAGGTCAGACTCCATTGTTTACTTGTGTGCTGAGATGAATATGATGTGAAAGTTGTGCTTTATTCAGTATTTATTAGGTCAAATCTCCTTCAGAATTTCTAACATTCAAAGTGTGAAATGGTTGAAAGGAAGTTGTGAAAGTGCTGACTCTGATTTTCAAAGTGATTTTTAAAGCTTTGAAAATGATTTGGATTCTGACTCTTACAGTCCACATTGACAGTGTCAGCAGTTTGACTGAGTTGAGCTTGTGTTATTCACAAAGTGTCATTGAGATCAGGATGTTTGACAAGAACTGATCTGTACAACACGTGTGAGCAGGTCTGAAGGTACAAGTGTTCATAGCTGCTCCCAATGGCCTCACTCACAGGCACAGTGAAAAGCCTGCTGTCACAGAGAGGACACGTGACCATGGTTTAAATACGGAGAGGACATTTTCACACAGTGTCTCCTGAAGACATTCATAGAGCTACACTCAGCTGCTGAGCTGAACAGGGACACAAATATTTGTGGAACCAATGAAAACAGAGCAGAGAGAGAAGTTCAAACCCTGGCTCCTTTCTCAGCTCCACACAGCCGGCCAATCACTGAGCCCACTGGGTGTCAACGTCCCACTGTGTCTTTGTCACAGGGACACAAACTGTGGGACACAGACCCCCCCTAAGCTGACAGCCACCAGGAAGGTGGGGCCAGGAATCCCAGAATGCAATGCTGGAACAGCAGATTCAAATGTGTGAGCAGAGAGTGTTGGATGAAGCTGAACTTGCTTTGGACCAAAGACACATGACTGGAATGTGATGAAATGTCTCATTCAACACACTGCACATGTGCTGAATGTCTGCAGCTTCTCAAACTCTCAACACAAACTTCAGTCACACTCAAAACATCAAAGGCTCAAACTATTATTTCACACAATATGAAAGATTTCATTTGAAACCTTAGTGAACACTTTGAAAACTTTCTTCCAAACTGTTAAACCTGAGTGTGAATGTGGGACTTTTTGAAGGAGATTTGAGCTCAGAGATTTGATGCTGATCCACACTGAGCATCTTGTTCAGCTTCATATTTCAAACTCATTGAATGAAGATTCAAAATCCAACACTTGCTAATTGACTCTTTACTTTGGAACAATTTCATCTTCACCTTCAGTTGACTTTTATATTTCTTCACATACAAAGCAAATATTCCACATTAAGACAGAAAGAAATGTTTCTTCACTCTTTGCTTTATGATCTGTGATGTTTATAGTGACTGAAGTTAATGAGAGCTGTGTTTGACTTTTAGTGTCTGACTGTTTTTAAGCTGCATCCTGTTGGTTCAGGTGTTTGGAGTTTCCATTTTCCAAACTTGTACATTCTCAACCTTCTTCAGCTCTGAACAGATGATGAAACACTCAACGCTTTCAAGCAGGAACTTTGTCTCCTAAACTCACATCTTTTATTCTTTATTCAGGTTGATCAACTGCAGTTTGTCAGAGATCAGCTGTGCTTCTCTGGCCTCAGCTCTGAAGTCCAACCCCTCCCATCTGAGACACCTGGACCTGAGTGAAAACTACCTGCAGGATTCAGGAGTGAAGCATCTGTGTGGTTTTCTGCAGAGTCCAGACTGTGGACTGGAGACTCTGAGGTCAGACTCCATTGTTTACTTGTGTGCTGAGATGAATATGATGTGAATGTTGTGCTGACAGTAAAGTGCAGACATCACACTGATATTATACTGATCCACACTGAGGATCTTCATGGTAAAGTCTGTTTTCTACTTCTGTGGTTTAGTCCACTGACTGTGGCAGAGCAATGTTGAGCTACAGATTTCAAAGCTTCATTTAACAAGAAAAAAGCTTCACTCTTTAAATCACATCCAAGTCTTTTCCACACTCACATCAACAAATATATATTCAGTATTTTCTTCTTCCAACACGACTAGAAAGTGATGAGACTAAAGTCAAAGTGACTCAGATATTCAGAACAAACTCAGCATGTTTGTTAAATGTCGTCACCGTTACATGAAGTGAAAATCTTTTCCATTTTGTCTCAATCATTTGTTGCCTTTCCTCCAAACTTCAGCCTGACATGTTTGTTCTCTGTCAAAACTTTAGGATCTTTAGTAGAATCTGAAACAAATGTCAACAACATGAGTTTGTATAGATGGAGCCACTGGTGGAGCTGGAAGACTTTAAGAGCTGAAGTCACTATGTCTTTATTGAAGCAGCAGCATGTTGTCATTAATATTAATGAGAGCTGTGTTTGACTTTTAGTATCTGACTGTTTTTAAGCTGCATCCTGTTGGTTCAGGTGTTTGGAGTTTCCATTTTCCAAACTTGTACATTCTCAACCTTCTTCAGCTCTGAACAGATGATGAAACACTCAACGCTTTCAAGCAGGAACTTTGTCTCCTAAACTCACATCTTTTATTCTTTATTCAGGTTGAGTTTCTGCAGGTTGTCAAAGATCAGCTGTGCTTCTCTGGCCTCAGCTCTGAAGTCCAACCCCTCCCATCTGAGACACCTGGACTTGACAGGAAACAACCTGCAGGATTCAGGAGTGAAGGATCTGTGTGGTTTTCTGCAGAGTCCAGACTGTGGACTGGAGACTCTGAGGTCAGACTCCATTGTTTACTTGTGTGCTGAGATGAATATGATGTGAAAGTTGTGCTGACAGTAAAGTGCAGACATCACACTGATATTATACTGATCCACACTGAGGATCTTCATGGTAAAGTCTGTTTTCTTCTTCTGTGGTTTAGTCCACTGACTGTGGCAGAGCAGTGTTGAGCTACAGATTTCAAAGCTTCATTTAACAAGAAAAAAGCTTCACTCTTTAAATCACATCCAAGTTTTTTCTACACTCACATCAACAAATATATATTCAGTATTTTCTTCTTCCAACACGACTAGAAAGTGATGAGACTAAAGTCAAAGTGACTCAGATATTCAGAGCAAACTCAGCATGTTTGTTAAATGTCGTCACCGTTACATGAAGTGAAAATCTTTTCCATTTTGTCTCAATCATTTGTTTCCTTTCCTCCAAACTTCAGCCTGACATGTTTGTTCTCTGTCAAAACTTTAGGATCTTTAGTAGAATCTGAAACAAATGTCAACAACATTAGTTTGTATAGATGGAGCCACTGGTGGAGCTGGAAGAGTTTAAGAGCTGAAGTCACTATGTCTTTATTGAAGCAGCAGCATGTTGTCATTAATATTAATGAGAGCTGTGTTTGACTTTTAGTATCTGACTGTTTTTAAGCTGCATCCTGTTGGTTCAGGTGTTTGGAGTTTCCATTTTCCAAACTTGTACATTCTCAACCTTCTTCAGCTCTGAACAGATGATGAAACACTCAACGCTTTCAAGCAGGAACTTTGTCTCCTAAACTCACATCTTTTATTCTTTATTCAGGTTGATCAACTGCAGTTTGTCAAAGATCAGCTGTGCTTCTCTGGCCTCAGCTCTGAAGTCCAACCCCTCCCATCTGAGAGACCTGGACCTGAGGGACAACAACCTGCAGGATTCAGGAGTAAAGGATCTGTCTGATCTTGTGCAGAGTCCAGACTGTGGACTGGAGACTCTGAGGTCAGTAGAGGGTTGGAGTCAGTCCATGCTGCTTTCAGCTGTATTGTACTAAACACAGTTCGCATCAAAGCAAAGATCCAGTGTCTCCTGTAAACCTCCAACCTTCTCAGTGGCTGCTTTCCTCATTGAAGCTGTGAGAGGAGAACAGGGACAGGCCTCAGGATGGGACAGAAAGACAGAGACGCAGAGGACAGCCAATCACAGCAGCCACAAGCTAATTGTGATCTGTTGTTGTTGTTGTTGTTGTGTTCATGTCAACAGGAAATAAAGCTGGATCACAGCTGACAGCCTCACAGGATGTGTAGAGACAGTTGTCCTCATTGGTCCAACTGTCCTACCATCACATCTAATCTGAGACTGTTTGTTGTCTCATTTCAACAGTAAAGAATTGATGAGTTTGATCTTTGTCACAGCTCTGAGATCAGTCTGACTGCAGCCTGCAAATCACTGGCTCTGATTTCAGAGAAGCATCATGACATTTTGTCAGCATGTGGTCTGATACAGAGCAGAACCTCTGCTGAAGTCCAGTGATCACATCTGTATATCTGTCCATCTGTCAGATACTTTCAGTGACAGCCTCCATGTTTATTTGTCAGCTGATATTTCAGAAGCAGATCAGATGTTCATCAACACACAGAGACTCTTTCTTTAAATGGAACATGAGTTGACATGTAACAGCAGTGAATCCATCACTAAACTGTTTGTGCAGTAATGAAGCTTCATGACTCAGCAGTTTATTTCCACTGTGGACTTGAGTGAAATGTTCAGAGTAAACAGACTTGATGCTAAAAGTCTCTGCAGGTGTGTGAGCTTCCAGCTCAGTGTCTTCACTCCAATACGTTAACATGAGAGCTGAGAGGAAGCTGCTACACTACACAGCTGCTCCACTTCTGCTCTGAACAGGACTGAAGTCCCTGCTGCTCTTTATACTGGATGTGCTGCATCAGTGACTGACAGCTGATGAAGTGAGTCTCTGTAAACACTGATTTATCACCTCTGTTGTCTGTCTTCTTCTCTCAACAGATGGAGGCTGTGATCTTTCTAAAGGAGAGAGTGAAGAGGACGGTGTGTGTGTTGAGAGAGGACGAGCTGTGTCCTGATGATCCAGAGAGGTTGAAGCAGCAGCAGCTTGTGTATAGAGATTACATTAAAAAATGTAATCACTGCTGTAACACATCAATATTTACAATATTCTACTGTTAATTTGAGGGGTTTGTATGTCTTTTTTTAAACTTAAAATCTCACAAATGTAATGGATATGTAATCTGAAAATGTTAAATGTTTACTGTTTCAGAAGGACACAAAATGCAGAACTCAATCCTCAAAGACCAGGAAATAAAGTATTTCTTGAGTTTGAAATCCTGATTCTAGTCTCCCTGTTCTGGTTGGTTTTGTTAGTATTTCCTATTTTATTTTGAAGCCCTGTTCCCTGTGTATCTGTTCCTGTTTTTGGTTTCCTGGACTCCGACTCTACACCAGTGATCTTGAGTTAAGTAAAGGGACATTATCACTGTCCATCTGCCTGGTGTGTCTGTGTTTGTGTCCTTCCCTCATGTTGTTGGCTTCAGCCGTTACAACAGTAATAAGAAACTTTCTTTTTGTCCCTTCAGCACAAGCAATGTGTCTCAAGCTCTTACGACAAACAAAAAAGAAGCTTCATTTCAAATAGTTTGAAATGACTAAGTCCATTGAAAACTAACTACTGAAGCTGAACTGTATAAATCTGTGTCTAATTTTTGTGTATTCACCTGTGAACCTCAGTGACTCACTGACCCAAAACACCTGAGGATACAGGGAAGGAAAAAGAGTTTAGAGTTAAACTGGATAGAAGTGAGCAGGTGACTCACAGAGTGAACACACAAACTTAGATGACGTCTACATATAGCGGCACTTTATGGTCTTCACTGACATTTCCCTTGTATGGTCATGTGTCTTGTGATCTGCTCGTGAACTGACTGAAACGTTCCAGACTCATGGCTTTTATTGTAGAAAAGATTTTTGTCAACACTGTAAAACTTTTAGAGTTTTAACAAATTCACTGCATGTGTCTTTTGTATAAGATGTAGTGAGTCAGTGTTTATGGCAGCAGGACTGTGGATGTGGGTTGGACTCAAAATGAACTAGACTCCTCACATTCAAAGTAATAAACATGTCAGCTATTGCAACAGTGAGACTCACTGATGTGTTTTAATAGTCTCTGGACAACAACTGAGCTCAATGACACAGAGGAATAAGTCATATCAGGCTTTGGCTTCACAGGTAATGTGTGTTAGTGAGATCAGTTCATTGTTGGTTTTGGTCTTTTCATGGGAAAAGCACATCATCATCATCAGCCTTATCCTTTACAGCAAAGCACAGCAGTGGATTTTGCTGAGTAATAAAATGTTGATGTGTAATGATCAGCTGGGCTGTGATGACCAAATAGTTTCATATATTCTGTTTGCATCATTTCACAGTGGTGTTTTAAGGCTGGTTTGACTCTTTATTCCTTATTGAACAACAGGATATTTGATCAAAGCGTTTCCTTGGTGACCTTCTGGAATGTGTGACATGAGTTCTGTTCTGGAATGTTCAGTCTGTGACTCAACACTCTGAACTCTTCTTCAGACCTCACCCACTCTTCGCCTTGAACTCAGTGTGTTCAGTTGTGCAGAGAGGATTACCCGTGTTTTAGTTCTCAGGTCTATCATCAAACTCTTACTGGAGTTAAACAAACTAACAGAAACTAATGAATAACATTGTCTTCTTTTGTTCAAAGGTGCTGTTTGAAACATCCATCTGTAATGGAGCTCTGCTGATCTGCTGGCAGATACAGAGCTACAAGACTCAGATAAGAACTTCTATTCTCCCAAGCCCACACTGATACAAAACACCAGCTAAATTATTTGAAGAATTATCTTGACAGGTTCAAAGATGACATATCTCCTTCATGTTTTTTTTAGGTGGCAGTGGTGATGCAGCTGCTAAACCTTCAGCAGAAGAACCAGATCCCAGCTCAGGTCACTGCTGAAGACATGATCAAGCTCATTTTGGAGGAGAGCAAATGTTGGCTAAGAGAGCGCTGAGTTACTGAGACTCAAACAGACAGTCCACCACTACACCTTTAACTCTGCTCATGTCACACCAATCTGTCTGTAGGGAAATAAAGTGCAGGAGTAAAGATGAAGCTTCTGTTGTGTTTCTGTTTGACCACTTTGGGAGTTTGAACTGGAGGATTTTGATGAGGAGGTTTCCAAACCTCTTCTGATGCTGGTGAGACTAGAATCCCAACAACACTTCAAATAGTTTGGAGTGAATTGTTACATGAGGCTGATTTTAATGTCTAAACATGTAAAAACTGCTCTTCTAATGTCTTGTTTCAGGTGTGGACAGTGAACGTCATCAATAAAATGAGGGATGCTGAGGTTGAAGCCTGAATGCTCCTCACGTCCCCAGAGGCCTTAGCTCCTAATTTTCAGTGAGTCACATTTGACACACGTTCTTTATTAACAGTTGATCTACAGTGGTTTTAATATCTCTGATATATTCTGAAATGTTGTTGTAAATTTTATTGACTGTAACCCACAGACAGGCAGCAGGAGGCACCCAGCACCAAAATGGTCTGTCCACAAGAGGTGGTGATGGAGGTGGATCCCAGGGTCCTGCAGGAATTCTGGGTGCTTCCTCCTCACCCCCTTTTAAAAAGACCTTCCCAGGCCCTCAGCAAACTTTCTTTATCCTTTAAATAAACTTAATTGAGTAACCACCTACCTGTTTGTGTGGTCTCCTTTGTTTTGTTGTGAATTTGGAGCCAGTTCATGACAATCTCATAATGTTTTCTCTGAGGGGTTTGGTTTCCTCAGTTAAACCCAGCACAGAGGCTCTGATGGTGACTTTGGTTGAGAGAAACTGGTCTTACTCTGACTGAGGGACCAATTGTTAAAATAAAAACCGTCACAGAGTCACAGAGTCACAGAGGATGAGAGCCTGTGTTGAAACTTTCAAACAGCACAGTATCAGGTGTTTTACCTGTCACAGGTGAAGCAGCTGCTGTGACATCACTAACAAATGCTTGACAAAGAGGATATTTGTGTTTCCCAACTTTAAGGCTTCAACAACACACTCACACAACCTAACATGTCTTGAAATGCAGTTCCCAACATTTCTGAATTTTCAGTAACAGTGTCATTATTCTGTGAAGTTCCACATTAATATCTGTTCTTGAAGAACTTGTATTTGGAGGTTTTAGTGAGGGAAATGTCTCATTGTGGACTGAGGGGAATAATCATTTCTACCAGCAGTGAGCAGACAAACACTCATCAAGTCCTTCATCCCTACAGCTCTGAAGAATCCATCAGTACCATGACTCACGACTGTTACTCACCTAAAAATGACATTTTCACTGTGCGTCTCTGAGCTCAATATTCAGCTGCTGAATATTGTGGTGTCAGTTTTTGTGCAATGTAAGAATCCATCTATGCTTCACCCCTCCTCACCCTTCTGTGCTTCACCCATCTGTGTGTACTTCAGTGAGGTAAATTCCATTGGTGGTTGCCCTTGCAGCACTTGTTGCTGCCTTGTGTGCCTCTGCCTGCTATTGCTGCATCACAAGGGATAATCACTCATGCTTTGCATGCATGTGTTGGAGGTTTAGAGGCACTGGAAAGTTTTTTTAAAAACCCAATGGAAAGAAGCCCAGATTCCATTAAAAAACAAAGTGTGGTTAGAGTGTGGTTGTTAGGAGGGTGTTGTGGTACACGTGAGAAAAAACTCCATTAGACATCAGGCCTGCAAAATACCAGGAAAAAAAAGATAGATGCACACCAATCAAATGGAGGGAATTAGAAAGGGATATGTCCAGTTACGTACAGACCTTTCCTTGAACCTGGTCAACAATCTGCCACTGGTCATGTGTAAAGGCCACGTACTGTACTTTTTTGATGTAAGATGGGAAGGGCTAAATTTTAGACGTGAGTAGAATCATGCAAAAAATAACTAATGAAAGGGAAAAAGGGATGTGGTCAGACATGTCCCTTGGTCTGTAACACACCTACAATTTACAATATAAAAAGTGATGCACAGATGGTAAAAGTCATCAGTCATTTTCTGCAGGGCGGCTCAAGCTTTTGAATTCTGTATTGAAGAATAAAGCTCTATGGATTCAACTTCTCTGGTCTCCAGCGCTTAAGATGTGCCTCTTTGAAAAGAAGAGTTGAACATTTGAATGAAGAGTAAAAGAGTAAGGTGTGGGGACTCGGCCAGACTTGGACTCAGCTTCAACTGGCCCTTAGCTGGGTCTACAGCCTGGCCTGAAAAATCCACATCAAAAGGAAACAGCAAAGGACAACAAAGGACTGAGCTTTATCCACCTGCCCACATCAAACATTATCATTAACAGGAGTCTTAACACTGGAAGCAATAGCAGAAAATGTTTGGTTTGCACTGGCAGTAACATCACACACCTCTTATACAGATTGGAAATGATCAGTAAACCATGAGATCAGGCTGAGATCTCAAAGTACAAACTATAAACACAAACCATAATGTCTGGTAGACAAGTAGAGCAACCAAAAGAAGTGATCTGGACTTTCCTGTAGTTTCCTCTTGTCCTTGTAACAGCAGTAGCTCCTCCCTTCCTTGTCAATAAGTGTGCAGAAATATCTGAGTGGTTCTTTCTTCCTAAATCATGAGCAAGTCCTGTCCAGTCCAACTGTTTCTGCTCCTGTTTGACTTCTGAACTTGTCTCTGGCTGTGTGTCCACTTACTGCAGCCTGTGACATCAGACTGTAGAATGTTGATACATCAAAGGCATCAAAGGACAAACACACACACACACACACACCCATATGCAGATAGATAGATCGATAGATAGATAGACAGATAAACATAGACAGATAGATAGACACCATCAACATGAGCAGAGGTGGAAACATCAAAGGCATCAAAGGACAAACACACTCACACACACATGCTGGTACTTATGTTGACCTTCTCTTAAACGCTAATGGTCCAAGATCTCAGGAGATTGCTGAAAAGCAATGAATTGCCGACATGCTACCATACATACGCCATCGTAAAGCCCCGCCCACAGGTGAGAGCACAAACTGCATCAGCCAATCATCATTCCACTCACTTTCCTCTGACCCTTCTCTGAAATTCCCAGTGGGTGAACTTTGAATTTCCTGAATTATTTTACTGATTGTGAGAATGATTTCAGCACCAAACAATACAAAGTCACATTAGTTCATCAAAATTCTCACTCTTTGTACTAAATTCTGTCCCTTTTTTACATTACCAATTCATTAAACGTACAAAATTACATAGCTAAATCTCATGTAACAACCCAGAATCATACACAAAAGAAAATAGTGGACCAAAACTGTCCAGCAATGTTGTCAGGAACAATAGCTCAACAGGTTGCAAGAGTGAGTGGAACGTCAAAGACTGTGAGTTCAATCCCAGGGGATGTGTTGCTTTCTTTATTACCACGCGCTCCAAATTATGATACATACAAATACTATTTTTTTTTCTTTATGTACTATGTGAACACTTGATTTATTTTTTCTCTGTCTACAACCAAGAATATGACTTTTAATGAATGAATACTCTGTATGCAGGTTGCATACTCATCCTCTTAAGATTTAATGGAAAACTATATATTTATAGTAAAATTGGTAAGAATAATACATTTCTTACTTGCTAAGAAAAGCTTGTTTTGTTTCCACACATATCACTCTCACAATATAATAAAATACAAACTTTAAACATGATTCAATGTTTTATACTAACATGAATGAACTCTCTTTACCTAAATTCTCTGCCTTACAACAACATTGCTGACATCTTGGATGACATCCCTGAATTAAACAGAATCAGATGCATATCACTTCTTTTACAGCTCTCAGTCCATCCATACAAAGCAACCATCTGGATTACTTTCATTTCCATTTGTATAACTTTGCCCATCCCTGACAAACAGCTCAACTACACACTGAAAAGACCTGACTGATCACACCTGGCTGAACTGTCCCTATCACTGAGCTACCTCAGTTCACATTTATATCACCTCTTGATCAAATGACAATACACCCACACACAAGACACTGTCTGCACAGCTAGTAATTTATTTTTTTCATACATTCATAACCACAGAAAATGAGCTCTTACACACACAAAAACCAACCATGTTTCAGTAACTGAGAATATGAGCACAAACTGCCCTGTGAAGCAGAAAGGGCAATAGCTCAACAGGTTGCACGAATGAGTAGAAAGTCAAAGACTGTGAGTTCAAAGCCAAGGTGATGCCATATGTTCTTTATGACCATGCACTCCATGTTATCATACATTATTACTATTTATTCTAGTTATCACTAGTTATTCCAAACATAATAATTTTATGCTTTATGTACTACAGTCAAGCCTGAAATTATTCATAACCCTGGCAAATTTTGACTTAAAGTAACTTTTAAATGTAACTCAAAGCTGAGAAATATTTTTTTCCACAATGATGCCTCTTGTACATCGTCTTATTATCTTCTGGCAGCCTGTGTCACTTCCAATCAAGAAAACACTTGCTGGTTGAATAAAAGTAACTTTAAGTCAAAATTCGCCAGGTGTATGAATAATTTCAGGCTTGACTTTATATGGACACTTGGTATATTTTTTCTCTGTCTACAACCAAGCATATGACTTTTATTGATGCATACTCTGTAATACAGGTTGCCATTCTCATCCACTTAATATTAATGGGAAACAACATATTTCTTTCATAAACCACATATGGTGAAACTCACTCATACTCTCACATACCAAAGACTGCCTGACTTAACTTTAACCTACCTTAACAATGCAGCCCTGAGAAAAAAAAATGTCACATTGTACATTGATGCTTTGTGCATAAAAATATGTGATTAAAAGAGTGTCTGCTCTGTCCACAAACATGTGGACGCACTCCTAACACAACTCAGCCAACCTATTGTCTATGCAGTTTGAATACTTGCCAGATAAAATACACACCTCTACATGTAAATTCACTCACACAAACACTTCACCTTTACACAAGATAACCACCTACCTGTAACTTTCACTTGTTCAAATACATTCTCAACAGACCCTGACCTGACCCATTTCCTCTCACATTCTCTACTCTGACCAAACTCTGCATTTTCACACACTAAAAACAAACACCATGAAGGGGAGGAGCCACTCCATGTTTAAAATCAAATCGTGTTTGTCCTTTGATGCCTTTGATGTATCAACATTCTACAGTCTGATTTCACAGGCTGCAGTAAGTGGACACACAGCCAGAGACAAGTTCAGAAGTCAAACAGGAGCAGAAACAGTTGGACTGGACAGGACTTGCTCATGATTTAGGAAGAAAGAAGCACTCAGATATTTCTGCACAATTATTGACAAGGAAGGGAGGAGCTACTGCTGTTACAAGGACAAGAGGAAACCACAGGAAAGTCCAGATCAGCTCCAAGGTTTTCAGTAAGTCAATACATGTTAGTAGTTCATGTCAGTGTTTAGTTTAGAAGTTAATTTTTTGAAATGTTTTTTCCAAATGATGTTTGTGAAATTGGAACGAAAAGTAATCATACCCATAAGCCTTGTGGTTTGATTGTGTGCTTATCATTCATGGACGTTTTTTTTAATGCTGATCATGACTGTGAGATATTCTCATGGTTGCTCAACTTCTTAACTTTGTTTTAGTGTGATGCTCTGTAGTTTGTGTTAAAGGAAAGGATTTCTAGGAAGTCTGTACTGTCTGCAACAAGATCCTTTCTAAAGAAATTCTAATGGAAATGATGGAGCATAAAATCCACAGTCCCTGTCCTGTGGAAAAGTTGACTTCCAGAGTTGAAAAGAAGCAAACATGAGGCTTCAACAGTCTGAGTAGATCAAGTTTCTATCTTCCAGGTATTTTTAGTCCAAAATTCCCCTCTTTGTGTTTCTACACCTAATGTTTCCTTACAAAGCTGTGGTGGAGAGATGGAAACACAGAGAGGAAATTCTGCACTAAAAGACAAACATTTGAAGATACACACTTGATTCTGTTTAACAATGCTGATGAATTTTAGAATTACTATTTGCACAGAAATAGGACTGTGGATTTTGTGGCCTATCATTTCCACAGAAATTGTTTAAAGAAGGGATCTCCTGGCAGCCAGTATGGACAGCAGGAAGAATTAGATCAAACACCAGTGCTTTGAATGTGGAAATGGGAATGTGAGTATATCTTTAAGTGATTTGGGTTTTTATGCCTTTATTATGGACAGTAGAGAGATGACAGGAAATCAGGTGGAGGCAGAGGCATCAATGTTTCCAGTGGAAAGTGAATTAGGGATGTTGTGGTAGATGTTCAGAAGCTTAAGGTTGTTACAGAGGTTCCCTGAAAAGTAGCATATTATGGGCTTTTTCCATTAGCACATAAGCTGTGATGGCATGGCTGTGCCAAATTGCACTGTGTTGGTCCTGCTTGGTAGCAGAGCTGACCATTGCCAACCTATGACATTCTCCTCCCTTTAGCTGTGTCTGCAGTCGCTACACTCCTGTGTGTCTATGCTGTAGACTAGAGAGAAAGCTCTATTCTTAATTCTCTCTGTTTTCAGCTCTCAAGACTTTTGCAGCTTCTACCTGAACCTCTGTGATCTGGGGTTTACTTTCACTCCTCTGTTCCAGTTTGGACTTTCAGATATCAGCCTTATTTCACTGTTTACTGATCATTTTCAGCCACATCACAGCTGTTATGTTACTACTAATGCAAAGCAACATTTTGCTGTTTCTTTTAAACTAGGAAAAGGTTGTAAGAAACTGAAATGTGTTTCTCAGTGAGTTAGCATCACTTTATTAGTGGTTCAGATGAATAAATCAGTTTGCTGTGCAGTAAAGTGGAAGAAACACTTGCAGCGTTCCAGCACAGCTTTAGTGATAGTGGCTGTTCACAACATGGCTTAATGTGAGTACACCTCCACAATGGAAAACGCGATTTGTTAGAATGAGAAGTTGATTTTAGATGTCACATTTCCAGGCCACTCACCTTCCCAGTTTAGTACTGGGAACCACAAACATCAGCCTCATGGTGGCACTGGAGGAAAAGCCAGTGGATCACCAAAGTCATTGGGAGTCATCACCCGAGGATCATAGAAGTCTCAAAAAAATTTCATGTCATTTCAGTAGTTGTGAACCTTCCACTGTTGGTTATTACAGAGGTTCAATGGCCCATGAAAAATCTATAATGTAGAGAGGAAATGGAAGACAAAATGGACTTATCTGTATAATATTCCCCAAAAGTGATTTCACCCTCCCTCCATGTATCGCTGTTTTTGAATATATGTATCCTGTATTAAATAGCAGCGTATGAACCTCAGATAGTAACTGACAGTTGTTTCTACTCTCTATTCAGTTCAATTCAATTTTATTTATATAGCTCCTTCCACAATCAAAATTGTCTCAAAGCGCTTTACAGAGACCCAGAGCCTGACCCCAGAGTAAGCACTTAAGGCGACAGTGGCAAGGAAAAACTCCCTTTTAATAGGAAGAAACCTTGAGCAGAACCTGGCTCAGATGGGGGACCCTCCTGCCGATGGCCGGGCTGGGTGAAAGCAGGAAAAGGAGGAAGATAGGACAGCTAGGAATGGAGGAGAGGAGGAGAAGGACATGCAGCATAATACAGACAATGGACAATGTTAGAGGGTCAGCATTTAGATTACAGTTAGTGAACAGTTAGTGGATACTGTGTGCTCAGCAGATTACAGTTATGATAGGAAACAGAGCACAGAGGCAAAAAGCTGTCATGACTGCTAATTATTTACATTACAGTCTGCAGAGAATATTAATCCAATATTTATCTGTAGCAGAATGGAACATTAAACATAGTAATGTGTTAGAAATGGATCATTGTAAACAATAAACAGCAGCAGGTGGGTGGAGCCAGGACCACAGACAGAGAACATGCAGCTCCGGAGCCAGAGGTACCTGCAGAAAGGTACAGAGAAAGAGAGACCAGAGAGAAACAAACACAGGACTACGGGACAGAGAGGACACAGAGTTAATGACATGTAATAAAGGCTAATAAGTTTGAGAGTGGGTCTGAGGAGAGAAAGAGAAAGAAGAAGAAGTGTGCAGTAGATCATGGGATGTCCCCCAGCAGCCTAGGCCTATAGCAGCATAACTAAGGGATGATTCAGTTGCCTGAGCCAGCCCTACTAAGGGCTATATCCTTAACTGTAACAGTGTCTATAGAGACAGACAGCTTTTTGCCTCTGTGCTCTGTTTCCTATCATAACTGTAATCTGCTGAGCATACATTATCCAATAACTGTTCACTAACTGTAATGTAAATGCTGACCCACTAATATTGTCCATTGTCTGTATTATGCTGCATGTCCTTCTCCCCCTCTCCTCCATTCCTAGCTGTCCTATCTTCCTCCTTTTCCTGCTCTCACCCAGCCCGGCCATCAGCAGGAGGGTGCCCCATCTGAGCCAGGTTCTGCTCAAGGTTTCTTCCTGTTAAAAGGGAGTTTTTCCTTGCCACTGTCGCCTTAAGTGCTTGCTCTGGGGTCAGGCTCTGGGTCTCTGTGAAGCGCTTTGAGACAATTTTGATTGTGGAAGGCGCTATATAAATAAAATTGAATTGAATTGAATTGAATTGAACAGAACTCAAGAGTGTACAAAAAGAGCTGAAAAAGAAACTAAGGGAGAATAGAAACAACTATAGGAGAAAGCTGGAGGAAAAACTGGAAAATAATAAAGCCAGAGCAGTCTGGAGTAAATGAGGGAAATAACTGGCTGACGACGCAATTATATATCTACTGCAAAGGGCCTACTCCTCCCTGGACAGACCTAACACCACTGTTCGGATTATGTTCTTTGACTTTTCGTCCGCCTTCAATACCATCCAACCACGACTGTTGAAGGAAAAGTTGGAGAGCATGAATGTGGACCCTTCCCACATCACGTGGATCACCAACTAGCTGACGGGCAGACCTCAGTTTGTGAGGTTGCAGAGCTGTGTGTCCGTCTGACCGTCTGATCAGTAACATCGGGGCCCCCCAGGGCACTGTGCTTTCTCCCTTCCTCTTCACCACCTACACTGCGTATTTTAAGTACTGTTCCGAGGTGTGTCATCTGCAAAAATATTCTGATGACACGGATATAGTGGGCTGTGTGGAAAGGGGATGGGAAGAGGAGTACAGAGGACTGGTGGATGACTTTGTTAGGTGGTGTGGGGAGAACCATCTACAGCTCAATGTGGATAAGACAAAGGAGATGGTGGTTGAGTTCAGCTGTAAAAAGGCTAAGCCACTGCCAATTTCCATCGCAGGATCAGATGTGGAGATTGTAACATCGTACAAATACCTCGGTGTTAATTTAGACTACAAACTGGAGTGGTCCACAAACACCGAGGTGCTCTATAAAAAAGGCCTGAGTCGACTTTATTTCCTTAGAAGGCTCAGGTCCTTCAATGTCTGCAATAAAATGCTCCACATGTTCTACCAGTCGGTTGTGGCCAGTACCATCTTCTTTGCGGTGGTGTGTTGGGGAGCAGGAATCAGAACAAAGGACACAAACAGACTAAATAAACTCATAAAAAAGGCTGAGTCAGTTGTTTGCTCCAGCCTGGCTCCATTAGAAGTGGTGATGAGAGACAGAATGCTTGGAAAGATCAGAGCAATTTTGGACAATGTGTCTCACCCCCTTTAACACATCTTGGACAGTCTGAGGAGCTCCCACAGTAACAGACTGCTGCAGCCCAGATGTTCTAAGGAGTGCTACAGCAAGTCCTTTCTACCTGAGGCCATCAGACTGTATAATACACATGTAGCCTCCAGAACTGTGCTCTGAATTTCACGTGAATTTCACTTAATCTATTTATAACTATTTTGTATTTGTTGTGAATGTGTGCTGCTGGAACAAACTAATTTCCCTCTGGGATTAATAAAGTCTATCTATCTATCTATCTATCTATCTATCTATCTATCTATCTATCTATCATGTTACCAATTTAACATTCTGTGCTTGCCTAGCCAAATGGCTAGTATAACTGTCAGTGGCGTTTGCTCTAAAAAAAGAGAGCTAAGCTCCTTCACTGGCTGTTATCATTATCATCAATGGAAAAGAGTAGCATAACAAAAAATAATCAGTCCACCACCCCTCTCCACATCCAGACACCGACTGAATTAGAGCCAGATGACAGGAAGAGCTGTCGCTCTCTCTCACTTGTCGGTCTCTGCTGCTAAGGTGGGTCAAAGTGGTCTGACAGACAATTAACAGGGATGTTCACAGGGAACATTTCAGTTAAAGTGCACCATATAAAGAGTCAGTTAATGATCCAGTGTTCTCTAAGGGTCAGGCAGAAGGAGAAGCCAATAAAGAAAAGGGTCAACAGCCAAGATGTTTCAGTCAGAGAGATCAAGGAGATCCAGAGACAGAAGAGCTGCAGAAAATGGATGTACAGGGAGACGCAGACCAAACTGATCCAGACAGAGAAGGACACCAAACAGATCAAGAGAGGGAAAATGACCAAGTAGCTGCACCCACTAGTGGGTTTAATTTAGGTGATAAAGACACAGGACCCAGGCAGGTGAAACTGCGCAGTTACCCTCAAGATCATTTTGGCACACAGAGCAGGGCATTTCACCATAGCTGGTTTGAAAAGCACAGCTGGTTAGAATATTCAGGTAACCAGAATGCAGCTTTCTGCTTCCCATGCAGAGTGTTTGGCAAAAACATCAGACATGATAATTTGGTCAGTAGTGGCTGCAAGAATTGGAAGAAAGCTCTGGCTATCTTCGACAAGCATGAGAAAGCACAAACACACAAAGAGTGTTGTCGCATAGAAAAGCTATCAGGCTACTAACAGACAAGGAAACATTGCACAGCTGATAACATCTGCAAATGCAAGTGAGATAGCAGAGAGAAGGGAGTATCTCAGGTGAATTATTGCAGTCACTTCTATGTTACATTCAAAAAAATCATTTTGCCAAAACCGTAGACTTTAAGTATTTTAATTACATGTAAGTTTTCCATGTAATTTTATTACATAAGTTCAATGTGAAGGTCCTATTTACTTCAATGTGTTTCTGTCATACCAAGACAATGTGAATAAATTAAATAACTTATCCAGATCTGATTAAAGTTAATGCAAACTTATGCATAAACTTTATGTGTTTATTCAGTTATCATATATACAGTTAAGGGGAACTTTCACATAAACTCTATAAATTTATTAAAGTATCATATATACAATAGTAATGCATTTCTAATTGGCTATTCTGTCTTCTGTCATAAATCACAAAGCAAAACACAGCATAGTTGTGACAACTTTATTGCCAGAAACAAGTTCAAAATTACAGCAACGTTTAAATGTGTCTGCACTGTAGAGATGCCACTGTTCACCTATGTGCCATGTGAATTTAAACATTCTAAAAAGGCGTCACAGCTGGCACATATACCAGATGCCCCACTCAATTCATGCGTGCACGCCTACCTCAACACATGGCCCACACAAACACAAATAAGTAAAAGAAGATCAATAAACAGAAATGATGAATGCCATTCAGTCTTACACTGAATCATATTGTGATATATCACTGTCCATGCTGGCAATCATTTTTAAACTTTGAAAACTACCATGGCTTTTGGCCTGTAAGCCAACCCCTTTCCATCATGTAAGAAGCAGTGCACCGGCGCAATATAGCACAGTATAACATTAACAATGCTACAAAAATGTTTAAAATACAGCACCTTTGAACATTTAGGAACATTAATTACATTTGACATTTTGCAATTAGAAAAGTGAAAAGGTTTTCCAGTAGATTATACCAATATGGAATACAGGAACAGGGCTAAGTTATGTATTGTACCCAAAACAATATTACATAAAAGATGAAAGGCTCTACAACGTTACTACAACAGATAAGAATGAAAGTACAAGATTTGAACCGTATCAAATATTTTGCCTCGCTCACGAGTGTAAATGGAAAGAGCAAATCAGAAACCATCACTAACTCACATCATAAAATGGCCCGAGTGTATTTCACATAAAGGGTTCAACCAAAAAATACATCCAGTCACAAATACAAATATCACCATTTGGAAGTTCACTGCAGTTATCCTCAACTAATTTGAAAAATGTAAAACCAAATAAGAAAACACAAACATTAGAATTATTTTTTTTTTTTAGAAATTATTCAAGGTAAAAAAAGTGAACTTAAGTCATAATTCCAAGGACAGTCTTTTTTAGCCCCAAGCAAGCCCTGCTATTTGGCAGAAATGCTTAAAGTTTAGTGTTCAGTGATGATGTAATGAGGATGTATGATACAATCATCTGGATTACACTGGAAATGATGCAGGTTCCTCCAACAAATGCTCCATCCCTTCCAACAGCACATTATAAGAAAGATCTGCAAGTTCAAATAAAGTCAAAGTGGCAATAGAAGATCCAAATGGCAACGTCCAACAAGCCAAACTGTGGCAGGCTCAAATGTCCATCACGTTAACTTATGAGCTCATTGAAGCATCTTTATTTTAAGTGTTTGGACCTTTGGGGACAGTCTGTGACCATACAAGTTCATCAACACTTTCTGGAAGAACTCGAATGTGAACTTGTGTTCCTGGGGTAGCTCAAGTTGAGAGTGTAGATTAATCCGAAAAGCATGACACATCCAAAGGAAATACTTCCCAGGTTGCATAGCAGTTCCACACCCTCAATCACCACTCCAACATCCTCTGGCTTTTCCTCATCATCAGCACCATCTTTTCGGATCACATAAAGCCCCATGGTGGTCTGCGTGATCTCTCTCTCAGCTTCTTCACTGTTGACGTTCTAATGGTGAAAACCAATTTGACAATTTTGAAATAAACTAATAAAACATTAGAAGTTCAAGACTGAAAGGTCACAGTAAAATAAAATTACTGACCAAGTACTCCTTGATGAGAGTATTCCTGTCCATTGAGATAGACAAACAGACTTCGAATTACACAGTCCCTCTTGACTACAATGTCTTCACTCTACAAAAGAATTTATATTAAATCAATCAATTTTTCAAGACTCCTTCGACACCTTTTAAGAGGAAAGGTGTAAAGTTGATGATGAAGAGTGAGAAAGAAGAGTGGAAAAGAGTAGTAGAAAGATGAAAGACAAAAGAGGGGGATGATTAAGGTCAGATGAAGGAAAGGTTAAGTATAGAAGTTGAAGACACTAAAAAATGGGAAAGGGGTCCTACATCACTCATGCATGAAGGAAAGAAAGAATGGAGGCAAAGGAAGGAAAAATTAAGGAAATCAGACAGAGGGTTGATGGAGGAAAACAAAAGACAAATGAGGAAAAAAATTAAACAGTAGAAGGTTGATGGGAAAATGAGATTTTTCATGGGAAAAAAACATATTTGGCTAAATAATGCACAGTTTAATGCACTTGCCTTAGCTGTTGGAGCCATGAGGAGTTTGATCTTCCTTCCAGCAGCTCCTCCTCTACTGCTGAAGACCTTCATCAAATTAGCTGTGTATTTGTCAAGTTCTGCCAAGAACTGGGGTATGCTGTATATTTGAAGATCTGTTCAGCCATACCTTCAAGGATATCCATTCTTAGCTTTGGGGGAGGAGTAAGAAGAGTCCCATTTGCTCTGAATTCTGCATTTGCTCTTTGGAGTTGAATTTCAGCAAAATATGAAAAATAAGGAACAATGAAGAGTGGAGGCCAAAAAAAAGTTCTTGACTCTGGAGCTGGATCCAAAATGCTGGTGTCTGCGCTGCCAAACGAGTGGTCAGAAGAAAAACTGTCCCTGTCCAAGGATGGAGAGCTGAGGGGGTTCACAGAGCTGTGGGATGTAGTGGGAGAAGTCACTGGGGTGCTGCTGCTGCAAGGTGGTAGAGTCCCTTGAATGCTGGAGCTAGTTTCTTCACATGGAAAAAATACCACTTTCAGAGTATCCCTGTCTCTTATCTCACTGGTTGAAGTGAGATTGACATATTCATTTCCAAAGTCTGCATCTTTACACTGAAGCCTGAATTGCTGTTCAAGTCCAAAAACAGTCTTTATCTCAAGAACAAGCTGATCCACTGATGTTGGCATCCCTGACATAAGGGTAAGCTTTCTGGCGTCATCTCCGCCAAAGACGACTCTCAGATGGATGGGACTTGATATCTTGACATAAAATTTAAAAAAAAAAAAAAAATGGATTAATTCAACAATTTTTCAGATGGTTGACAACTGATCATGCAATTATTTGTCACACTCCTACTTCATAAGATTACTGAGAAAGAAAAGTGTCATTATAGACCTACGTTAAACTATAATGTGCCTTTTCAAAGTAACCATCCGTCTCACACCTACAGTGTAGTCACAGAGTGGGTAAGCATCGGTCAGGTTTTCAAGATCAACAAGCACAACCTCTCTATTAGGAGATGTAGTGAGCTCATAAGCTCTGAAATGCTCATGATACCATGCACACAGTATCCTTACAACAAAGCTCAGACTGTTTTCAACAATGCAGATTTGAAGAATTTCTGCAAACTCAGGCAGGCCACCAGTTGAACCATACGGAATTAGCATGCCAATTCTGTAGGATATTCCTTTGATGGTTGCACTTTTGGTTAGAAGTACATCATTCAGCTTGGGGTATTTCTCCCTGAAGCTTGCCACTACATCCTTGTTCAGTACATCCAGAGGAAGTGTGCAAACATTTCCAACCTCCAAAGCAGATTTAAGATGTAATGCGCTAATATGATATGCAGTCATTTGCTGATGTTTGGTTGCTAAGGTGAGTGGTATATTCTTGAAACAATTTGTATGACGAGCAACTTGCTTAAAGAAGCTATGCTTTGCCTCAAACCTCATAGTCCACTGCTCAACTAAAGGTCCGAAACATTCGATCATTTGAGGGTAATGTTCAAGAAAGTGATGCTTTGGTAAGAGTCGTGCAGGAAAAAGCTCCAAGAATCTGTCTCTGTATTCTAGGATTTTACAGTCCAGGTAGGCAATGGTCTCTTTATTATGAAGAGGGGCAACAGCGAGTTCGACAATTTCTTTTAAGTCAAGCAACACAAGCCAAGCAGGCTCTGCCTCTGGTACCAAGTCACCTATTATAAATGGGAGCAACCTCAACAAATTCCAATTTTCGTGAGCATTACCTCCTATGGTCTTTGTAGAGGCATATGTGTGTGGTATAATATGAGGTTTATTTATTTCTCCCCACAAAGTTCAGGATTAACTTGTTCAGAGTGTCAAGAGATGGAGATGATTTTTGGAAATTAATTCACGAATGCAGAGGGCAATCTCAACTGGAACAACACCCTCAAATAAGTCATGAACAATGTCAGGAGGGTAGCCCCGAGTGACATGAAAATAAGTTAAATTTTTAGTAAAAAAACACTCTCTCTTTACTCCACAACAGATTGCTGAATTCTCTCTTGCAGACTTAACATGTGTCTCATGTAGATCTTTTATCCGGAAGTTAAAATGTCCTGACTGAACAGACTTATCTTGAATATCTGATCTCTCACCTGTACAAAACCTGCAGAAGTAGACACCAGAGAAGCTTTCAGTGAAGTCTGCTATCCCGTGGGCTCCTAAATTATCTGCAATGACTGAGAACTCTCCAAGGCCTGAAATAAAAACACCATGTTTCTCTAAAATGACCAAGTCTTGTAAAAGGGGCTCTAAAACTTTTTCATACCCATATACCTTTACATCAATACTCTTGCATAATAGAGATGAATGAGATCCAGGTGGTAAATTATTCAAAATCCAGTACACACCACAAAGTTTATGAGTTTTTTTGAATGTGCCTAAGGGGTTGCAAACCTCAAAGTCATCAACATATAGTGATACTGATAACTTCAAATCCTTCCCAGACAAAAAACTATTTTCTTTAAAGTAAATCCCATCCCTTATTGATTTATACTGTACTACACCCAATGTATTTTCCTGTGTCCTGTGTGTATGGATTACACTTTCTAAAATGTCACTCTTAACAGATGCTGAAGAGAGTGCAAAAGAGGAACATACTGAAATGTCTTATTGGTCTTAGGGTCAAGAATGTACTCAACTGGGTTCATCACATTGAAATGTTCTTTATAATAATGTTTTCTTTTGTGAGCTGTAGCCAGTGGGCCATCTTCTGCAAAAGTTTTGGCCAAAGGAGAGGACTTGCACACTACTTCAGCAAGCTCTTTGACAACTGACTCATCAACTTGAACACGATGGTTTTTAAGGATGTTAGACAAGCTATTAAATGTGATTGGAACAGATACAGAGCTTAATAGATAATATAATTCCTGCAGTAATTCATGAATAGCTGTAGCTGGTACAAACAAAATATGTTCTAACTTCAATATAACTGAGGCAATATTCTGCTCAATAACTTTGGAAAGATCTTCGATACTGGAAGTATGTGCACTTATATCAGCTTCAGATTCTACATCTGTGTCTGCAGCACAAAAAACATTATCAGTAACAAAAGTGTCTGACTCCTGTGATCTAGCAACAACAGTGACAACCTCAGCTTTAAAATCGTTTAAAGTATGGTTTGCTGTTCTTATGGGTATGAAATGTACTATAGATGTTAGTTTTAAAAGCACAACCTTTGAACATGCAGGTTACAGTTTCATGTGTCCGTAAATGTTCATTTACATGACTGAAGTAATCTCATTCATTTGCAAGTTCATGACATAACTACATGCAACTGACATGCAAATACAGATAACTCAGACGGCTTTGAAGATGTGTGGGTTTTGTGAGTGCGGTATATATGGCTCAAAAGACTGTTCCATAGTCTAAATGTGCATGGACAATCAGAATATGGGCAGGGATGCCTGAACCTATTTCCATGATGGCCATGTTTTAGCTTGCAATGTTTAAGCAAATCATATCTACTTACTACTGACTTTCCACACACCTTACATTCCCATTCACCCATTCACATATTGAAAAGAAAAAAGAAAAACAGTATTAACAGATATAATGTTTCTGAAGAAAACTTTGGCTTAGTTAATAAGGCATTAACAATGCCAACATATGCACTCACCTAATTTGAGAGGCTGCCCATACAAAATGCGAGTTCTTTATTTTGTGTTGATTTGACCCTGTGATGATGTAAGTAATTGGAAAAATATTAAATTTTTAGCTTCCAATCAGGATGAGAAATAGACAGCTGCAGAGAGGTGTCCATTTGTTGTGCACAGTATCTTTCTCCAGAAGCTGTTTTTTTTGCAGCTTTAACATCTTACCATTCCTGTGAAAACAGTATTAAACACTGTTCTGAGGTATGCTCAGTAAATAATCAGATTTTTTACCATTTGGACTAGAAGCACAAGTTTGATGTTTTTTTTTTCAAATGTAATGATCTGAATTTTTAACACCCCCCCCCCCCCCCTCCTCCTCCAATCACTCAGAATCACTGAAAATAATGCTACTGGCACTGAATAAAAGAAGGCCCGCAGATAACTATGTGTGGGAGTTATTAGCTGGACAACACAATAGCACCACAGGATGAAACCATATGTAGTTAAAATTAAACAATTACTGACAACAAAACAACAGAAAATTAATATATTAATATTGCGCCCCCGCGTAGTGGAAACGGGAATACCCGGCCTCGTCTCAGCAGTGACGACACCCGCGGTATTTTAGCAAATAATGCAGCCTGACCGGGAGTAGCCCAGTCAGTCTTTTACATTTTGGTGAAATGCATTCTGCTTGAATAACCTGGGTCGGAACGGTGCTGCTAGCTCGTGCTATAAGCTAACTTCACCAGCCTCTCAAAATTATAAATGTCAAAACAATCTTTGTGAAAATCCAAAAATTTAAACATCAACACATTTTCCAAAAATCATTTTACTACCCTTAACGCAGTATAATGCAAATAATTAAACTTACCTTAAAACTTTAACACAACATCTGTCCCCGTTAATGAGCCAGAACCAAAGCAAAATCCGCAATGCCAAGTCTGCCCGTGCAGGAACTGGGCGAACCCGTAGGTAACGGTTGATGGCAACGTAACAGGCTGGCACACGCCCACTACAGGCGTGTGTGGTGGGCGTGTGCCAGCCTGTTACATGATCAGGTAAAATAAACTTTACTCGATGCATTTACATTCTGTTTGCAATAAGCATATTTACATAATGTTTATTTATTTTGGGCAAATAAAGTTGTAATTTAACACATTTCAGTTACATTTTACTTGAAAATATTGCTTCATGTTTATGAGGGCCAAGAATCTTTTTTTTGAGTGTAGGAAGACAGGGACTCCCTTTTCATGGCAATGATGAAAGTGAAGAAAGCACAAATGCTTGTAACTTTCTTTCATGCATGGAGCTTTTAAAGGAGTTTGATCCTTATCTTAAAAAACATAATGCTCCATCAAATGCAACCTATATCTCACCAGCATCTCAGAATGAAATGATTGACTGTTGTGCTCAGGAAGTTCTAAATGTGATTGTGTCTGAGATGACAGAGTCCAAAATCTATGCCATTATGGCAGACGAGGCAAGGGATGGACGGTCAGAGCAGTTGGCTGTTTGTGTTAGGGATGTGTCAGAGGGGACAGTGAAGGAACATTTCCTAGCACTAGCAGAGATAAAGTCATTTGATACCCAGTCCATTGCAAAAGAGCTGCAGCATCAGGTCCAGAATAATGGACTGGCAGAGCTAAAGTGTGTAGCACAAACATATGATGGAGCAGCTGTGATGAATGGGTCCACTGGAGGTGTACAGTACAGGCATATTGCTGTGTGAAACTGTTATTGTTGCTTTCTGTTATTCTTTGTTGTCCTGTTGTTGTCTGAGAAGGCTGTTTCAGTGACAGTATTCTTATATTTGTTGTATTCTTATGCATGTACGTATTTACTAATCTTGGACTGTAGTGTTTTGTTTTAATACTCAGTGTTTATTGTTCCTGCTCAGGGACTACAGATGAAAATTAGCTGGTAGCTAACTCTGGCATGGCTGAGAGCTATGCACTGTCCCTGTTAAATAAACAAATAAAATAAAATAAAAATAAATAAATTTTAGAAAGCTCCATCCTGAAGCTATATACGTGCATTGTTATGCTCATGAGTTAAACCTATTCTTGTGCAATACTTGTAGCTTGTTGGAGTGTGTATATTCGTTTTTCAGCACCTCCCTAGTCCATCATCATAAGTTCATAGAAGCTCAGTCCAGGCTTGGATTGTCAGCAGTTGAGCTTGTGCGACTTTCAAGCATTACCTGCCATTTTGGAGTGTCTCTCTGCCATTGGATCCCCCACAGCTGTTGGTCTCAGAGAAAAGCTCTACAAATTTTCAACAGTCTATGCACTACTGATGTTTCAGTCACTTCTGTCTGTAACTGCAGGACTCCACAATCTCCTGCAGAAAGAAACATTAGACCTGGCAGAAGCTTTTATCTGCAAGCAAGCTATATGTGACACACTGAAGGGCAAACGCACAGACGAATTTGCCACAGAGCTATATGAGAGAACTAATGCACTGTGCCACAAACACAGTATCCCAGAACCAGATACCAAGAAAAGGCATAAACAGAGAAAAATGGAGAGTTTTTGTGATGTTCAGGCACTGACCTGACCAGCTCAGACACCTTGAAAAGAGAGCTGCTTTTCCCTTGTGTGGATAGAATGGTTGGTGAACTTGAGCAAATTTTTTCAAGTGTAGATGCAGGGCTTCTAAAAGGGATCCAGGCATGCAGCCCTAAATCTGAGAACTTTTTGAGTTAATCACATTTGGATGAACTTGCAAAGCACTACAGCATTGACCTGAAAACAGAGGAGTGGCTAGAAGCTTTCTTGTCCGCAAAACAAAGGCTGGTTGTCCACCACCCCAAGATATGCTAACTGTGTACAGCCTTCTAGACACAGACATGTTTCCCTAGCTGAAGGCATCAATTCAAGTTGCCCTAACAGTACCTGTGAGCAGCTGTTGCTGTGAAAGGTCCTTTAGTGCACTGTGTTGACTGCATTCCTGGCTGCATAAAACAATGGGGCAGAAAAGGCTTCACAGTCTTGCAGTGACGGCAGTGGAAAAATGCATACTACAGCAACTGAGTCAGGACAGAATCATAGACAGGTTTGCCACACTTAAAAATAGAAGACATACTTTGATTCTTCCACCTAACAAGTAATTTTTCTTACTTTTGATTTCTTTAATTATTGCAACTGTATTGTCCTCAATTTCCCGCAAGGGAACATTAAAAGGATTTCTGATTTTGATTTCAATAAATAATACTGAATAAATTACTATTATATTTGCAGTTTTTCCTGGCAGTTATAAATGGCTTCTCCTCATAGGTGGCCAAGGCCCCTCTGTTTCCAAATCCTAGTGACGTCCCTGGCTCCGATGCAGCTGCGCCTCTCTGTCTGCAGCCACTCCTCTATCTCCAGCATTGTCCCGCCCACAGCACCATCTGATTGGTTACAAGCAGAGCTGATTGGCACGGGTAACAGCCAATGTGCAGTGAAAGGTGTGCATGCACAGTGCTCACACACATGGCAGAGAGGAGAACAAGTGTGGAGAAGCTCTGGAGCGCAGGTTCTCCCAAAATTGTAATAAACGCCCCAGTCCTCTACAACTCACAACTACTAGTAACGTTACTGTGAGTCCAATAACGTTATATAAACAGAGAAGCAACTCTGCTCGCTCGCAGTCCCTCCAGCCGTGTCTGTTAATCACTGGAAACGAGGTTGATGATAATATGGAAATAGTGATAGTGTGTGTGTGAGTGAGAAAGAGAGTAAAAACCAAATGAACTCACTTCAGTCCAGTTCTATTGCAGGGAAGCACATTGAGGTGAAGGCTGATTAGCTTTTAGCATAACACTAACCCACCGGTTCACTTTCTCCTCCTCAGGCTCCAGACACTCAGTAGACTGTAGCAATGGGCAGAATGTGTGTTATGGTAGAGAACAGTGTGTGTTTGTGTGGAAGCGACATGAGAAACTCTACAACTCACGACTACTAATGTTACTGTGAGGCCCAATACGTTAGCGGCAGCTGTCCCTATGATAAACACTGATTATAAAGGGAAGATGCTGTAGGCTGTTTAGTGTTTTTAACGGTTTAATCACTTGAAACAAGGTTGCTGATAATATTTATAGGGAATAGTCAGTGATAGAAGTAAGAAATTTGTGTGTGTGTGTGTGTGTGTATATAGGCCACATGGGAAGCAGCAGAAACGGACAGCAAAGCACAGTCTGAGAGAAAACTGTAGGGCAATAATGTCTAAGTACCCAGTTATTTTACTTTACCTTTTCCTGTGTTGATTGATCCCAAGCAGCAGAACAAGACATATTGTTAGATGAAGTGTGTCCTGAAGCTGTTTCTTTGATAGTTTCTGTGATGTTTGTTGTAGAGAGGAGCAGGATGTTGCTGTTCAAGACTTAAGACATAATGTAACTGCATCATAAAGCCTACATGAACTGCATGGTGTTCAGGGATGAACAGTCTCTCCTATTGCTATTGTACTGTTTTCAGCTATAGTAACATTAATCATTAGTAATGTAGCAGCCTAGTTTTGAATAACATGTTATCACATGTTATGACATGCTATCATATGTTGTTAAAATATAACATTTACATAATAAAATCAACTACAGGCTTCACACATGCTGTAATAAATGAAGCATGAGTTGAGCATACGTCAGCATGTGGCCCCACTTTTAACTCTCTCTCTTTTCTCAAACCCTTATTGCAGATGGATAGACTGAAGTCTTCAGTGAAGTCGCTGCAATTTATGAGAGCAAGAGAAGCTGTCTCACTGGAGAGCACGCTGAACAACTCTGCTTTTAGCACCACAGTCTGCAAATTTTATTTAACTTTGTTTTATTTACTTCATCCTTGCACTTTTTGTTCCAGTTTTAAAACAAAGATGTCTGTTGTCTAAGATAAAAAAAAAAAACTTTAACGTGTTACAAATCAGCTTTATTAAAAGCTGTTTAATAAACATATGCTTAAAGGCATTTAAACCAAGTTAAGTGTTGGAGTTTGTATTATTAAAAATTTTGACGCCAATATTTTCACTTTTTCTGCAAATGAATATCAGTTCCAAATATCGGTTATCAGCCTCCTTGACTACTAATAATCGGTGTCGGTATTGGCCCTGAAAAAAAAAATTTAAAAAATTAAATTATTAAAATTATTAAAAAATTATCTAGGGACAGTGCAAATCAACTTAGTTATTGACACAGGCCTGTCTTACCCTGTGGATCAATGATGATCTCTTCAAAATTCCTGCCTTTAAATTCAGACGGCTTTCCTTGTTCCAGGGCCATAAGAACCTTACTTAGCCAGCTGTAACGTTCCTTCTGGCAGCCTCTAATACTGGTGATGTACTCTGATGTCATGGCCAAGGAAGTCAGCAAGGTCATCCATTTCATTGTCCTTTAAGTTGAGGACCTTGGACATGGTGGCCATGCGCTTTCTTAATTTTGTGGAGGACAATGCTTCTGGATTGTCTCCCCCACAACTGTGAGCAATCTGACAGATGACATTCGATCCTCTGAAGTGACTGAGTGCTTGTGGTCTCCCAAACATGAACGGATTCACATTAGGCACATCACAGTTATGGTGAGTCTTGACAAGTAACTCCATTGATGCCAGCATTTCAGGTGTTACATCATACCCATGTTTGTTGAAGAGGTGTTCCCCTAATTTCAGTATGGTCTTCTCTTTGCGGACGACATTTATTATGTCATCTTTATTCATGCCAGGCACCAGTTTCCAAAATTGAGCATTCACACTGTCTGGGCATGGCTGAGCATATGCACAAAGGGCCTGGATTCTAGTTTTTCCTGGCTTTAAAGCTTTGACTTTCTTCTATAGTTGACATCTCTGCATGTCTCTCCATAGTGATTTCCTCTTGAGGTAAGCTTCACAGTTAACACAGTTCCTTTTCCATCTTTAATCACCTGATTATTGTAAGAACGGTTCCCAGTATTTCTCAATAAACCGAACTGTATTCTTCACTCCTTAGATCCCTTAGGAAATATAATTGCTGTTACCACTTCTGGTTTATCTTTGTGTTTTGATTCCAAATGGCGTGCCATTTTGCTGAATGGCTTAGAGCAAAGCATAGCGTCATGACCATCACATCCGAACTATGAGGTGAAGACAACTCTCCAGCATGATTTCCAGACGGTGAACTAAGACATCACTAAAACGTCTTCTCTTATGTGACTGGACACTTAATGCCTGAGAGTTATCCAGAGATGTTTTCTGTACCTTTTTCTTCTTACCCCTGTACTGTTTGCCATCTGCTGAACTATCACTTTCTGTTTCCTCCACAGATTGAGAAACATACTCATCTTCGCTGATATCAGAACTTGTCAGAGGGTCTTCTGTCATGCATCCTTCCATGTGCGTGTTCGGCTGGAAAAAGTTTTCATTCTTAAGTATTTTCTCAAAAGTATTTTATGATCAGAATTGTCAAGTAAAAGCAATAGATGGAAACTAAACACTTTTAGAAGACATTTTTCATGCTTGCCTCTAGTGAAACATTCACCGTGTGCATACTTTGCACACCTTTAATTGCCATGCACTCGACCGTATAGTTGCAGTAGCAGTAGTATAACCAGTAGCAGCACTAAAGCTTGTAGTATTAGCTGGAATTGGGATTGAAAATGCCAGCCTTGTGGTTGTGTGCACTTCCATTCATTTCCAATTAATTTTTTTAAACAGCTTAATACTGCAAAAAGTATGAGGTAGACAAAGGCTGAATAAAAGTATGTGCCAATAAAGCCCTTAACATTTTCACATTCTGGTAACATACAGAAATGGAATAAATTTAATACAACTAAAATCCTCTATGCTCTCTAAAATGTTAATCTTCTCCTCTGCAAATTAGTGCGGTCCCATTTGCACTCCACGTGCAGCAGGAGGACACAGAGAGAAACTCAGGGTTTGCTGAAGAAAACCTAGCATGGCAGGTTACTTTCACAGAGAAAATTATCATATTAAAGTCAGCTCAGTTTCTGGAACAGACTCTCTCATCTCAAGTTTTCATATACTGAGGATTTTCTATGAACCCCCTTTCTGAAACAGTGCAGGTCAGCACCACATCGGAGGTAGTTCCAGCAGTGTAGCTGCAAATGACAAAATTCCAACTAATGCAATTACTGTAATGGTATTGTTCAATGCAAGTTACACATTTGTCAAGATGGCAAAAAATGTTGCTGTTATTTTGCATTCACTGTGCTCTCTGTGGAGGAAAAATTGTGATAGTTGTGATAGATGCCATGACACTTGTTATGTTAACATCTGAAGTACACTGTCAGATGGAGTGGGGTCAAGGATAAAGGTACTGTCACTGTCACTGGGGTACTGGTCTACTTCCTGAAAAAGAAGCATCAAAATGTATTTTTTTCTAACAGTGACAGTATCTGAAGAGCACTCGAAATGAAAAAGAATACAGATCTGCAAAGATTGGGTTTGTGGAGTTGCATGCAACAGTATCACACTTAATCCCTTGACTCTGTTGCCCCTCTGAAAAAGAGGGTCATAAATCAGAGGAAGCTCCAGGATTTCAATTGTTCATTGCTGGTGTTCAAGTAAAACATCAGTGTGTGCATTCTTGCACATGCAGTCATTTTAAGCACACATGTCCCTTTTACCTGTGAAATAGAATTTTGTGGAAGTGTGAAATGTCACTTCACAAGAGGAACTGGGTTTTAATTTCTTTTTTCCTTAAATTTCCAAATGAAGCTCATTTTGAACACTGAGTAATTAACAGTGGGACTTTGTGTGTCCTCTTTGCTTCTTAAAGACAGAAAGATATCTGACATCATCGGTATCTAGTTCAGAAGCAGCTTTGGATTTTAATTTGTCTTAATGTTGTGAAGTGGTTGAGCCCGTGAAGGATTTAACACTATTTGGTCATAACTGTCAGGAAGCTTTGTTACAGTCAACAATATTTTAATGTGAGAACACACATCTGTTCAGTTAATGTTGTACTTAAGGCAACACTTCAGTGTCTACTTCACCTGTTAACCTTTGTGTTCACAGCCATGTTAACAATAAATATGCTGCTAATTTTAAACATTTATTTATTGGTCGCTCTTTAAATAGTTTGATAGTAACATGAATTTCCCTGTTTTATAAAAGCAAATACTTTTCTCACTGAAGCAATAATTGTGTGTTTATTCATTAATTATCTGTGTTTGTTGAAGGTAGAAACACATGGCACTAAAGGAAGAATTTCATTGTTAGCCTCATATGAATATTATAATTAGGTGAAGAAGAAGATCCAAAACAGCAGAACTCTTGTCTAAACTTGTAAACCTTAGTAAACAACGGTAGTTGCAAGTTGAGCAAATTCAAAAATCTCTTCCATTATGTTGCCTTGATAATTTGAGTTTTCTCAACATTTTAGTTTTTACAGTGTACCAAATCCCCTGCCTTGACCTGCTCAGCTTCCCTACTATCACCCCTACCCTCAACACTCAGATTCTGGTTTCTCCTCACCCTACCTCTGCTTCACAAAGACTCTGCGGCTCATGTCCCTTGAGTGACTCTTTGTTTGGAGTCTTTGTTCCTTGGTTTGTTTGCATTCATCATTTCCTGTTTTACTTTGAAATGACTTACCGAGTGTGTTGGTGTTTTACTTTCTGTCCCTATGTCTTTTTCCTGCTTCTGTGATTGTCTGTCCCACCCTGACGTGTTTCACTTGTTACAGAGTTCCCTTGTGTACTTAAGTCTCTGTGTTTCCTTCATTCCTCTGAGTTTCCTCATGCTTATACTTAGTTTCTGTTCATGTTTTACTGGCAACAGGAATTGTCATGTTTCATACTTTGATGTACTCGTCCTCGCAGGTTGATCAGATCCATTTAACACTAGGACAGAAAAGCACCTTGATTATTCTACATTGTGAAGCTTGTCTGAAGTCACAGTGACAGGGAGGCCCAGCCCCATTATGGCCTATCTGCACACACATCTGTCTTCATTCAAGATACAAATATGAAACTGGTGGAAACAATAAGTGATATTTATCCACATTAATGTGAAGCCTGAATGTTTGTGTTGAAGACATCACTGTTGAAATGAAGAATTTTGTTCCATTGGAGTTCAGATTATTCAACTGATCAATAATCAATAATAATGAAAACATCAAACAGCAGCAGAGTGTCTGTGTGTTCACACTGGGAGTCATGAGGAGGTTTCATGTCTTAATAACACTTCAGCATGTGAACTTCAGTCTGACTGAGACTCAGTCCAACCAGTCACACTGCATATTTGGATAATGAAGAGACGATACACACACACACACCTCTCTGGGCAAGGCCTTGGAGTTTACTTTCACTTTGACCAAACTTTGTGGCGCAGATGATTTTCTCCATCTGAAGGTAAATGTCAGCAGTTTTAATGTTTTACTAGCCAACACTCCCTGTTGTTACCTGGGATTTCTGACGTTTGACTTATTGTATTTTTTTTTCAGATTTTTTTTTTTTGTGTGTCAGTTAAAGCGCGCGCACACACACACACACACAAGAAGCTGAGTAAAAAGAAGCTTGAACTGAAGAACTAAGAGCCTTTCCTACACTGACAGGGAGAGCTGCAGAGGGATGAAGTTCATGGGAAAAACTGAGTAAGTGGAGCTCTTGATTGGTTTGATTTGTCTTCATTAAAGGGACATGGTTTTGTCTAGTTTGTGGAAAATGTTGACAGTGACGTCTCTAGTTCTTCTGGTTTTTACCAGTATTACCAGTGTTTTACAGTTGGATGGAGTTTGTTTAAATCAGGAGGAGGTTTGAAACAGTCGTCTCAAACTGAAATATCAGCTTGGAAACGAAAGCTTTAGACGAGTAGACATCTGTTCATGACATTCATGTTTGTTTATTTATTTATTTATTTAACTTTTATTTAACCAGGTAAGTCAGCTGAGAACCAGTTCTTATTTCCAACAATGACCTGGCCAAGAGGCAGAAGCATGAGGCATGTTAGACAGTAATTCAGTAAACACGATAAACAATAAACAATAATGGCGATACTGAACACTCAAGTAAACAATTACAGAGTCCACTGTCACAAATACACAATACAAACAACAAGAAGATCCCACAAGCAAATTAGAAGCAGGTGCACTGATCGGAAATTATAGATTGTAATGAGTTATTGAAGGTAGATAAAGGGATGAACGTACAGAGCTTTTGTGTTTTTTGTAACTCAGTCCAGTCGCTAGGGGCAACAAAATGGAATGAAGAACAACCGAAGGTGTCGTGTGTGTGTGTGTGTGTGTGTGTATGTGTGAGTGAGCAGGAAAAGAAACTGTGACAAGTCTAAAAAGCAGGTGAAAATCACTGAAAAAGTCCTGATGAACGTTACAGACGATATTGAACCATAGTGAAAATACAGCATATGGTCTGTAACAGACATGGACTCATGGGCCTCCTTCTCAGAGCAGGAGGAGCAGCTGATATTTCTACAGAAGAAATGATGGAGATGATGATTCATGTAAAACATCTGAAGTTAAGGTTTTAGTCTCTTGGAGATACAGAATGTTCACTGAATAAAAGCTTTGTTACACTTTTTGATCCAAGCAGATAAAAACACTGACCAACTTCAAGTTGACCAACTAAATCACCACAGTAACTGCAACTGTAACTACATTTTCTCTGTCTGAAGGTAAATGTCAGCAGTTATAATGTTTTATACGTCAGCACGACCTGCTGTTACCTGAGTTTTCTGATGTTCGTGTTTTTGTGGGGTTGTCGTGGAGTTGTTGTCAAACCTTAAGTTACTGTGCCAAACCCAAATCCTGCTTCGTGGAAAATGTTGACAGTGACTTCACTAGTTCTTCTGGTTATTTTAGCTGGAGAAACTGGTTTATTACCAGTGTTTTACAGTTGGATGGAGTTTGTTTTAAACAGTCGTCGTCTCAAACTGAAATATCAGCTTGGAAACTTTAGACGGGTAAAGATGGCCGTCTGTTCATGACATTCATGTGTGTGTGTGTGTGTGTGTGTGTGTGTGTGTGTGTGTGTGTGTGTGTGTGTGTGTGTGTGTGTGTGTGTGTGTGGTCTCTTCATTATCCAAATATGCAGTGTGACTGGTTGGACTGAGTCTCAGTCAGACTGAAGTTCACATGCTGAAGTGTTATTAAGACATGAAACCTGCTCATGACTCCCAGTGTGAACACACACACACTCTGCTGCTGTTTAATGTTTTCATTATTATTGATTATTGATCAGCTGAAACAGCTGAGCTCCAGTGGAACTAAATTCTCCATCCAACAGGAACTAGGTTCTTTATGTAAAATTGTACTTAAACGTGATCAATGATTAAATGAAAGAGATTTCCTTTAAAAAGAAGTTTTCAGATTATTGTAAAGGCTTTATTGAAAGTGTCAGTCTTTTATTTTGAAAAGCATGTACAAGTTGTTTGGAATCTAAAATTGTTGTAGTGAAAAGTAACTCAGTACTTTTATTGCAGTGCTGCACTGAAACTCCAGTGTTTCCATTTTCTGCTTCTTTATATTTTTACATCACAACTTTTCAGAGGGAAATATTTCACTGTTTTACTACATTTATTTCACAGCTACAGTTACTTTTCAGATTAAGATTTGAAATAAAAACCAAATGAGTCTGTTCTGCATGATCAGCACTTTGACTTTTGCCAGTTGAAGTATATTTTACTGATTACACTCGTGTACTTTTACTCAAGTGAAACTAGAAAGCAGGATTTTTAGATTGTGTCAGATAAAACCAGTGGATCTCAGTCTGTCTGTGTGTCAGTGAATGGAAATGCTTGTCCTTGGATCCTGTGTGTGCTGCTCTGCACTTCACTGCAGCTTCATGACCCCATCTAGTGGACTGACAGTGGAAGTACAGCAGCTGATGGCAGCTTCCTCTGCCTCAAACTGCTGTCTGACTGCATTCAACTGACACTGATATGAAAGAGGAAAGAAGAGCCAATCAGTGGAGGAGCAGCTGATATTTCTACAGGACAAATGATGGAGAGGAGGATTTCAGTTGATGTGCAGATGAATGATTTGTGTTTTCTCTCCACATGAAGGTAGAAAGTGTGTGTGAGCTGATGTGGATGTGAATTCAGCATCATGAATCAGTGTGAGGACAGAGAGGAGGGAGCCCCTCCCCCTAAAAGCAGTCTGTGTGGGGACCATGAGATCCAGACCAAAGCTCAGAGGTGAGATGAGGATCTCTAACTGTCCATGACTCTTCTCCATGTCAGAGCTCAGCACTCACATCACTGCACCATCATTATTCACACTCAAAGCTCTGTGTGTGTTGTGTTGAAGGCCAGAGCAGCAGCACACACCAGACTCTGCTGGACCTGGACCTGAACATGGACCTGAGCCCAGCTGTGTGTCCATGAAGAGTGACAGGTCAAAGCGTGGCCTCATTGATTTCAAAGGACAGCCTCCCTCTGCTGCAAAGAAGTGAGCTGCAGCTGAGTTTAAAATATCTCAGACAGCTGTCCTGTATAACTGGTCTTCTATGAAAGATGAAGTGATTGTGTTTTGTCTCCAGGCTTCATGAATGACACAGTATATGAACATGATCAGGCTGAAACACAGGCTTTAGTGACAAAGTTGATGTTTCTCTTTTCAAGAAAAGCACTTCTTATGTTCTTATATGTGTCATTCAGATCAGAACTAAAACTCCCTGTAACTCAGCACCTATCCAGTTCCAGTGTTTGTGTTAGTGTCCTGTAGCAGAGGTGAGACTTCTGTCAAACCCAGAGTGAGTCCTTAAAACTCATCATTTAAAAGGTGGACTTGTTGTGATGACTCTAGGTCATGAGGTGCAGAATTGATTGCTTGTTTCCTCTCATTGAGAATGTCACAGCACAGTAGTGTTTGCTTTAATCAGGACAGTCACCACAGAACATAAAAGCAGCTGTTGTTTGTGTACAAAGCATAAAACTCTCACAGATGCTGCAAACATAATGTGAGCTAATTCTTCATGATTCCTCCACAGAGTGGACCAGGAGAGCTCAGAGGTTCCCAGTGCTCAGTCTGCCCAGCAGCATCAAACACACCTGGACTCCATATTTATGGTCTGTACATGGACAACAACTACTTTGACGTCTGTTGTGTTGACAATAATCTCCATGCTGCACTTTTTACACCAGTGGATTGTCAGTGTGTCCAACATGGATCTGATGTTTGGCTCCATGGTTTTACTTTGATTGTGTCATTCATATAGTTTTCTGTTCCAGCTGCTGGAGGAGAACATTGTCACTTTTGTGAAGAAGGAGCTGAAGAAGATCCAGAAGGTTTTGAGTCCAGATTACCCAGAATGCTCAGAGAGTCAGAGGGAGGATGAGGAGGTGTTGGACGGTGAGGGTGAAGAGCAGAGGAGGAGCAGCAGAGAGGCTTTTGTGAAGATCACAGTGAACTTCCTGAGGAGAATGAAGCAGGAGGAGCTGGCTGACTGTCTGCACAGCAGTAAGAGGATTTCTCTAAAGATTCAACATGATGGACAAATGGGACATTTACTAACGTCTCAAGACATGGAGGGAAATATGTTCATGTGTGTTCTTTAGGGGGATGAACATGTCATGTTTTCTTTATGAATCAGTCATTGATGTTATTTCTTGTTTGTTCATTCAGGACATGTTGCTGCAGTTTGTCGACGTAAACTTAAATCTACTCTGAAGAAGAAGTTCCAGTGTGTGTTTGAGGGGATCTCTAAAACAGGAAACCCAACCCTTCTGAATCAGATCTACACAGAGCTCTACATCACAGAGGGAGGGACTGGAGAGGTCAATGATGAACATGAGGTCAGACAGATTGAAACAGAATCCAGGAAATCAGACAGACCAGAAACAAGCATCAGACAAGAAGACATCTTTAAAGCCTCACCTGGAAGAGATGGACCAATCAGAACAGTGATGACAAAGGGAGTGGCTGGCATTGGGAAAACAGTCTTAACACAGAAGTTGACTCTGGACTGGGCTGAAGACAAAGCCAACCAGGACATACACTTCACATTTCCATTCACGTTCAGAGAGCTGAATGTGCTGAAAGAGAAAAAGTTCAGCTTGGTGGAACTTGTTCATCATTTCTTTACTGAAACCAAAGAAGCAGGACTCTGCAGGTTTGAAGAGGTCCAGGTTCTGTTCATCTTTGACGGTCTGGATGAGTGTCGACTTCCTCTGGACTTCCACAACACTGAGATCCTGACTGATGTTACAGAGTCCACCTCAGTGGATGTGCTGCTGACAAACCTCATCAGGGGGAAACTGCTTCCCTCTGCTCGCCTCTTGATAACCACACGACCTGCAGCAGCCAATCAGATCCCTCCTGAGTGTGTTGACATGGTGACAGAAGTCAGAGGGTTCACTGACCCACAGAAGGAGGAGTACTTCAGGAAGAGGTTCGGAGAGAAGGAGCAGGCCAGAAGGATCATCTCCCACATCAAGACTTCAGGAAGCCTCCACATCATGTGCCACATCCCGGTCTTCTGCTGGATCACTGCTACAGTTCTGGAGGATGTGTTGAAAACCAGAGAGGGAGGAGGGCTGCCCAAGACCCTGACTGAGATGTACATCCACTTCCTGGTGGTTCAGTCCAAACTGAAGAATGTTAAGTATGATGGAGGAGCTGAGACAGATCCACACTGGAGTCCAGAGACCAGGAAGATGATGGAGTCTTTGGGAAAACTGGCTTTTGAGCAGCTGCAGAAAGGAAACCTGATCTTCTATGAATCAGACCTGACAGAGTGTGGCATCGATATCAGAGCAGCCTCAGTTTACTCAGGAGTGTTCACACAGGTCTTTAAAGAGGAGAGAGGACTGTACCAGGACAAGGTGTTCTGCTTCGTCCATCTGAGTCTTCAGGAATTTCTGGCTGCTCTTCATGTCCATCTGACCTTCATCAAGTCTGGAGTCAATCTGCTGTCAGAAGAACAATCAACCTACAACTGGTCTAAACTGTTCACGAACAAACCTGATCCAACGCAGCTCTACCAGAGGGCTGTGGAAGAGGCCTTACAGAGTCCAAATGGACACCTGGACTTGTTCCTCCGCTTCCTCCTGGGTCTTTCACTGCAGACCAATCAGACTCTCCTACGAGGTCTGCTGACACAGACAGGAAGTGGCTCACAGACCAATCAGCAAACAGTCCAGTACATCAAGAAGAAGATTGAAGAGACTCCCTCTGCAGAGCAAAGCATCAACCTGTTCCACTGTCTGAATGAACTGAATGATCGTTCTCTAGTGGAGCAGATCCAACAGTCCCTGAGTTCAGGACGTCTCTCCACAGATGAGCTGTCTCCTGCTCAATGGTCAGCTCTGGTCTTCATCTTACTGTCATCAGAAAAAGATCTGGATGTGTTTGACCTGAAGAAATACTCTGCTTCAGAGGAAGCTCTTCTGAAGCTGCTGCCAGTTGTCAAAGCCTCTAACAAAGCTCTGTAAGTGTATAGATTGGATTTATTGGATTTATTCATCATTATATAAAGACTCTGCTATTTTATTCAGCAGGAGGGAAAATAAATTCCTCTCTTCTTTAATTCCTTACCATCATCTCTGAGCTCTGAGCTTCATCACATTGAATCTGAATTAAAATAATGGATCCTACATTAAAGAGCCAAGTCTCAGCTTTAATGTGAGCAGGTTGACATCAGTAAAGAAAGAACTGTGTGGGAGTTTCAGCCGTTTTAGTCATTCAAAAGTAACTGGACAAATACACATGAAGTGAAACAAACTCCTCAGATTTAAAATTTAGAGTAAAATCCTTTGCAGTCATTGACTGTAGTATCCATTATTACATTTTAAAAACTTAAAGACATAAAGGCCTGGATGACTTGTAACTTTCTTCTTCTGAATTCAGACAAAACTGAGGTTATTGTGTTTGGTCCTAAACACCTCAGAAACAGACAATCTAACCATATATGGATGGCATTCATTTAGCCCCCAGTACGACTGTGAGGACCCTTGGAGTTATTTTTGATCAGGATTTGTCCTTTAACTCACATATAAAACAAGTCTCTAGGACCGCCTTCTTTCACCTGCGTAATATCAGTAAGATTAGGAACATTCTGTCTCAGAGTGATGCTGAAAAACTAGTCCACGCTTTTGTTACTTCTAGGCTGGATTACTGTAATTCCCTATTATCAGGATGTCCAGTTAACTCTCTAAAAAGCCTACAGCTGATCCAAAATGCTGCAGCGAGAGTACTGACTGGAATTAGCAAGAGAGATCATATTACTCCTGTATTAACTTCTCTTCATTGGCTTCCTGTAAAATCCAGAACTGATTTTAAAATCCTTCTCCTTACATATAAGGCCCTCAATGGCCAGGCTCCTTCATATCTCAAAGAGCTGATAGTACCATATTATCCCAACAGATTGCTTCATTCCTAGAATGCAGGTTTGCTTATGGTTCCCAAAATCTCTAAAAGTAGAATGGGAGGCCGAGCCTTTAGCTATCAGGCCCCTCTCCTGTGGAACCAATTGCCAGTTTGGGTTCGGGAAGCAGACACCCTCTCTAATTTTAAAATTAAGCTTAAAACCTTTTTGATTGACAAAGCTTATAATTAGTTGTAGTTCCAGTTTGAGTTACTATGACTAAACCTATAGTTAGTCACAATTATCTTCATAGACACTGTTACAGTTAAGGATAAAGCCCATAGTAGGGCTGGCTCAGGCAACTGAACCATCCCTTAGTTATGCTGCTATAGGCCTTGGCTGCTGGGGAAATTCCCATCATCCTCTGCACACCTCTTTTATTCAATTTAATTCAAATCCATTTTATTTATGTAGCGCCTTCCACAATAAAAATTGTCTCAAAGCGCTTTACAGAGACCCAGAGCAAGCACTTAAGGCGACAGTGGCAAGAAAAACTCCCCTTTAACAGGAAGAAACCTTGAGCAGAACCTGGCTCAGATGGGGGACCCTCCTGCTGATGGCCAGGCTGGGTGAAAGGAGGAAAAGGAGGAAGATAGGACAGCTAGGAATGGAGGAGAAGGGGAGAAAGACATGCAGCATAATACAGGGTTGGCAATGGACAATGTTAGAGGGTCAGCATTTAGATTACAGTTAGTGGATACTGTGTGCTCAGGAGATTACAGTTATGATAGGAAACAGAGCACAGAAGCAAAAAGCTGTCATGACTGGTAATTATTTACATTACAGTTTGCATAGAATATTAATCCAATATTTATCTGTAGCAGAATGGAACATTAAACATAGTAATGTGTTAGAAATGGATCATTGCAAACAATAAACAGCAGCAGGTGGGTGGAGCCAGGACCACAGACAGAGAACATGCAGCTCTGGAGCCAGAGATACCTGCAGAAAGGTACAGAGACAGAGAGACCAGAGAGAAACAAGCACAGGACTACGGGAGAGAGAGGACACAGAGGACACAGCCCTACTAAGGGCTATAACTGTAACAGTGTCTATAGAGATAATTGTGACTAACTATAGGTTTAGTCATAATAACTAAAACCATAACTACAACTAATTATAAGCTTTTTCAAACAAAAAGGTTTTAAGCTTAATTTTAAAATTAGAGAGGGTGTCTGTTTCCCGAACCTAAACTAGCAGTTGGTTCCACAGGAGCGGGGCCTGATAGCTAAAGGCTCGGCCTCCCATTCTACTTTTAGAGATTTTGGGAACCATAAGCAAACCTATGTTAGTGCCAATCAAAGGCAAAACATCTTGAATATGTCTGGTTGGGATAGGATCCAAAAGACATGTTGATGATTTAGATTTAGAAACTATTGAAGTCAACTCAGCGAGGTCTATGAGAGAGAGACAAATCAGGACTGGCAGACATTTCTAAAGATGCTGTTCTAGACATACCTACATCATTAACAGTTGTAGGCAGGATAAGATGGATTCTATCTCTAATGTCTACTATTTTGTTGCTAAAGAAGCTCATAAAATCATCGCTAGTTAGAGCTAGAGGGATGGTTCAACAGAGCTATGGCTCTTTGTCAGCCTGGCTACAGTGCTGAAAAGAAACCTAGGGTTCTTGTTTTCCTCTATTAATGATGAGTAATAGGCAGTTCTAGCCTTACGAAGGGCTTTTTTATACGGTATGAAGCTGTCTTTCCAGGCTAGGCGGAATTCCTCTAAATCAGTGGATAACCACTTCCTTTCCAGCTTTCGTGATATCTGCTTTAAAGTACGTATTTGTGAATCATACCATGGAGCTAGCTTCCTCTGATTTATGACTTTCTTTTTCAAAGGGGCAACAGAGTCAAGGGCTGAACGTAATGAAGCAGCAGTATTATCAACTAGATAGTCTATATCTGCTGGAGTAACGTTTAGGCCATTGCCCTCTGTAAAACTGGCACATGGCAACGGAGATAATAAAGATGGAATAGCTTCCTTATATTTGATAACAGCATTATCAGACAAATATCTACAGAAGTTAATTTTTTTCCCAGATGCTGTGCAGTTCATTATTGTAAATTCAAATGTTACTAGAGAATGATCAGATAAAACAGGGTTCTGGGGGAATACTGTCAAATATTCAGCTTCTATGCCATAGGTCAGTACAAGATCAAGGGTGTGATTAAAACAGTGAGTTGATTTGTTAACATTTTGTAAAAAGCCAATTGAGTCTAATACTGAATAGAATGCAGTCTTAAAGATGTCATTGTGGGTATCTGCATGAATATTAAAGTCACCCACTATAATTGCTTTATCCGTACTAAGCACTAAATCAGATAAAAATTCAGTGAATTCAGACAAAAACTCTGAGTAAGCAGCAGGTGGACGATACACCACAGCAAATAGTACTGGTTTTTCTGTCTTCCACTTTGGATGTGAGAGGCTGAGGATAAGGCTTTCAAATGCTACAATGCTATAATTCGGCTTAGGTCTAGGATTAATTAATAAACTTGAGTGGTAGATTGCTGCCACTCCTCCTCCTTGGCCTGTGCCTCTCTTCTCTCTTTGTCTCCTCAGACCCCCTCTCACATGAATTAGCCTTAATTCCATGTCATTAACTCTGTGTCCTCTCTGTCCCATAGTCCTGTGCTTGTTTCTCTCTGGTCTCTCTTTCTCTGTACCTTTCTGCAGGTATCTCTGGCTCCAGAGCTGCATGTTCTCTGTCTGTGGTCCAGGCTCCACCGACCTGCTGCTGTTTATTGTCTACAATGATCCATTTCTAACATATTACTATGTTTACTGTTCCACCCTGCTACAGATAAATATTGGATTAATATTCTATGCAGACTGTAATGTAAATAATTACCAGTCATGACAGCTTTTTGCTTCTGTGCTCTGTTTCCTATCATAACTGTAATCTGAATGCTTGCCCTCTAACACTGTCCACTTCCAACCCTGTTTGTATCATGTTTTATATTCTTCATGTCCTTCTTCTCTCGTCCATTCCCAGCTGTGCTGTCTTCCTCCTTTTCCTCCTTTCACGGCCCGGCCATCAGCAGGAGGGTCCCCTATATGAGACAGGTTTCTTCCTGTTAAAAGGGAGTTTTTTGTTGCCACTGTTGCCTTAAGTGCTTGCTCTGGTTTCAGGCTCTGGGTCTCTGTAAAACACTTTGAGATGATTTTGATTGTGGAAGGAGCTTTATAAATAAGGATTTGGATCAGAGCCAATGAAATATGATCTCTTCATTGGTTAGCAGGTGAATAAAGAGCTGATATTTCTGCTTCACTCAACAAATGATGTTTGGCCCAGTTTTCAAATGCAGGTCTGTTAGTTTGCTGTGAGCTGCAGAGCAAACTGGGAGTTTTGTTCCTTTGATTGTCCTTTCAACACAAATGTTATTTGACTTTTTCTTCATTGTTTCCTCTTCAGACTGAGCAGCTGTAACCTCTCAGAGAGAAGCTGTGAAGCTCTGTCCTCAGTTCTCAGCTCCCAGTCCTCTAGTCTGAGACACCTGGACCTGAGTAACAATGACCTGCAGGATTCAGGGGTGAAGCTTCTGTCTGCTGGACTGAAGACTCCACACTGTACCCTGGAGACTCTCAGGTCAGGATCCATCAACCTGTTTAGCTGATGATTTGCTCATATCTGATTTACATCAGTGGATAAACAGCCAACTTGTGTGGGATTGTTCAAAGTAAATTTTACTGAAGCTCAGCAGAACTTTCTAGACTCAGAAAGTTATTCATCATTTTCTCTTGTTTTTGCTTCAGCTGTTGATTTTTTTAATCCTACAGATGATGTTTAAGGAATTTGCCTGAAATACATTGAAACTGGACCAAAATGGACCAGAACCAAAAACAAAAAAATTACAAAACAGACCAGCAGGTGTTGACAGAGGGTTCCTGTGTGATGTTGTGTGTGTCTGCAGGCTGTCAGGATGTCTGATCACAGAGGAAGGCTGTGCCTCTCTGGCCTTAGCTCTGAGCTCCAACCCGTCCCATCTGAGAGAGCTGGACCTGAGCTACAATCGTCCAGGAGACTCAGGAGTGAAGCTGCTGTCTGGACCGAAGGATCCACACTGGAGACTGGACACCCTCAGGTATGGAGAGGCCTGCTGCAGCCACAGACAGTGTGTGATAGAGGAGGAAGAACTGGAAACATTTAGTGTGTCACAGCTGATGACAGATCTCTACACAAGTGCTTTGAATTCAACAACAACACAAAGAGGGGTTTTCTCTAATTGACTGACTTCAGTATCTCATCATGACTCACTGTGTCATATTTAATAGAAAATATGTGACAATCATTAAATCAGGTGTGGTCAGCTGTTTTCTGTGACCTGAGCAGGACTTTCTCAGACTGGATTTCATGCTGCATCAGCACAAAGCCAGCATGGAAACATTTGAGCTGCAGCTGGTTGAACTGCTCCTGAACCAACAGAGCCACTTTGAGCACTCAGAGTGCTTTCACCACAACAACCCCAAAGACTTTAGATACCTGTTCAGTGCTGACACACTAATAATAACATCCCAACAATAATAAGAGCATCTACACTGCTCAGAGACATTCATCTGCCAGTGTCTCAGACCAAGGAGGAAATGAGATCAGGTCTCTGATCATGTCTCTATCTTCTAAAACATCCATGATCATTAATCAGCTGAACCTCTCTGAGATCCTGATCTTATCATTCTGAGATCTTTTGTTGTGTCTGACACCAAAAGTGATATCAAATGGAGAAGACAAAGGATGAAACCTTTCCTCCATGTCACCTCCCTGCTCCGTATCATTCCAAGATAAGGACTCCAGGTCCTTTGTCTCTTTGCTGAATGAACAGAATAATCAAAACATCTGTATATGAGAGCCATGTAATGTCCATGTTTGCATGCTGAAAGAGAACGTGCTGGTCTGACCCCCCTCCTCCTTTCAGGGTGGAGCCTGGTGGAGTCGAATGGTTGAGACCAGGTCTGAGGAAGTGTAAGTGTGGTTTTCATTTGATTCCTGAAAACAAAGCAGCTCACATTCAACCATCTTCAAAGTGTCAATCAATGATCAGGTGATAGATCAATAACTGCAGCTGTGTTGTGTCTTCTTCTCTCCATCAGATTTCTGTGAACTCACCATCGACACAAACACAGTGTACAGAAACCTCAAACTGTCTGACAACAACAGGAAGGTGACACATGTGGAGGAGGACCAGTCATATCCTGATCATCCAGACAGATTTGACCAGTGGCCTCAGCTGCTGTGTAGTAATGGTCTGACTGGTCGCTGTTACTGGGAGGTCGAGTGGAGAGGAGGAGTTTATATATCAGTGAGTTACAGAGGAATCAGAAGGAAAGGAAACAGAGAAAACTGTGTGTTTGGAGAGAACGATCAGTCCTGGAGTCTGAGCTGCTCTGATGGTGGTTACTCTGTTTGGCACGATAGCAGAATAACACCTGTCTCCTCCTCCTCCTCATCATGTTCCTCTGTCTCTGACAGAGTAGCAGTGTATGTGGACTGTCCTGCTGGCTCTCTGTCCTTCTACAGAGTCTCCTCTGACTCACTGATCCACCTCTACACCTTCAACACCAAATTCACTGAATCTCTGTATCCTGGGTTTGGGTTTGACATCTGGTCGTCTGGTTCCTCAGTATCTCTGTGTAGAGTGTAGCAGAGAGAGTCTCCTCCTGTTAGAGAAACTCTCTCACTGTTGAACAGATAGTTCAGTCTGTACATGTCTGTCTCTTTCACTCACACACACCTTTTCAGATTCATGTATTAAAGCAGTTTATTTGTTAAACTCTTCTAAATGATTCCTTGTAAACTTCTTCCTCTTCCAGTCCTTTAAAGATGGAAGCTACGATTATTACAGGAGAAAAATGTTGCTGACTTTTACTTTTTTAAGATTCTAATCATGATCTTGTCCTTTCACATTAAAAGCATCATCGTGAACATCAGTGTTGTGTCTTTCTCTGAATCTTTGGACAACTGAGCTGATTCAGTTCAAACTAAAATGCTGCCACAGTTTATCTGAAAGATCTGAGAAAAAACAAAGATAGAAACTTGTCAAACTGTCTTTCAGAGGTTCACAGAGTTAGAAACCTCCTGACTGCTCTGAAGAGTTTGAGCCTCGATTCTATGAATTTTGAAAGTCAACTACAGAGTTGTAGTTACTGACAGTGACCACTGAAGGGCAGAAGACTCCTGTTCAGTCAACACTAAAGACTGAGAAGCAACAATAAATAAACAAAACAAATCAGATCAGACGATCAGTCAATAAACATGTTTACATGTGTTGATGGAAAAATGTGGAGTCAACCCTCCACATTTTTCCATCAACACATGAACTGCATGAGGAGAAGGAGCCTCAGGGGAACTGATGTGACTCTGGAGGATTCTCACTCTATTTCATTTGTGTTTAGGTGAATTGGATGAATAATGTAAAGAGATCAGTGTTGCATTGTAGACTCTGAGCTGGACCACAGAGGAGCATCTGAATTTCATCTGCGGATCCAAACATTGTGGTTGAAGAGGTTATAAAGTCACTTTGAGAGAGCCTGTCACCAAGTGGGGGCATTGGAGCATTGTGTGCCCCCCATTACACCCCTACACCTCCCAGAATGACTTTTCAAATAAAAGAAGAAAATGATGATACATTAACAGTCTGTGTTCACTGCAGAATGTGAAAAGCCTTCAGGAGCACTGAGGAAAGCTTTCACTCGAGCGCTTTGTTGGCCAGAGCATTATAAACCCTAAGCTCCTCCCAAGACCAACCAATTTACAATCAATGCATTAAATCTCTGGTCACCACAGCTTCATAATCAGGTCCCACATTAAACCAACAACAAAACACAAATCTTTTCAATAATTCATTCATACATGAATCTGCTTCATCATATCATCCATTATATTAAAGCCAAACCAAAATCCCCCCTCCCACTCAGTGGGACCTGGTATGGCAATGAAGCAGCTGTACAGGTTCCTCCTACCACTATATAAGGCAGCCTTCTTCAGCTGCTCTGGTTCAGCCCCCAGGCACAGACAAGGAGAGGACCCAGATGGCAGCAGCACTGGTAAAAGCATATGAGTGAATAAACCATCTTGAAATAACAGAGCTGGTGTGTAGTGTGTTTCTTATGTTTTACTGTGAGGGTTGGGTATATGGTGTATGAACATTTGTCCAATGTGGTGCGTGCACTCACCAGGAAAACAGTGGGGAATTATTTGTTATGAATCATGAATGGGTACAGGGCTGAGTGTCTGTCCTACCATGTGCTACCAGTGAGCAGTGACACGGTCTTCATCGCAGAGGGAAAAAGGAAAAAGACAAGAAGTAGACAGAGGACAGATACACAAGGGCTAGGGTTTCAAAGGGTCTGGTCACAATGCAGGAAGAACTGAGAGACAGGAAGAGGGAGAGAGATGCTGAGAGCAGTGGTCAGATGGACATGTGCTCTGGAGATGCAGATGATCAGGTGAGAAAATCAGCTACAGCATCAGATGTTGTTCCAGGGATCAGTAAACTTTCAAGTGGACTCATCCTGAGGTTTAAAATCCTTTCAGATGATATTGTGTCCACATGGTGTCATATGATGAACAGGGACCTGTTACAGTCACTGCTGTGGCCAAGAACACTAAGGGGGAGGGCACAGGTGTAGAAACCCCAAGACTGATGGACGAGTCAGTTAAAGTCCTCTTTATTAAACTCAAAATCACTGGATCAAAGTCCAAAACCAGGAAACAAAACTTACACAACTAAATCGTCCAAGAAGGAGAAAAACTTCAGAAGTTCAAGTCCAAAACTTTTAAGTCTTTACTTGGGGTGAACAAATGAAAGTGAATCCAAAGGGAACAGAGGACAAATCCCGGAGGTGACAAAGACAGGGAAACGGGTAACACCAAGGGCAGGACAGCAGGTGAACACAGTCCAGGATGAGAAAGGCAGGCACAACCACAGCAAGAACAGACTTGGACAAAACACTGGTGAACACAGGCTAGGACTCAGACACACTGACAAGGAGACAAGGGAAGAATGAGACTTAAATACACTCGGGCTAATTGACAACAGGTGACACACATTAGGGCGGGACAGACAATCAGCAAAGGAGGTAAACAGGAAAAAGACAAGAAGTAGACAGAGGACAGATAAACAAGGGCTAGGGCTTCAAAATAAAATGGGAAAAGCAAAACCAAAACTCAAAACACAAAACAATAGTAACATGTTTTAACAAAAACAGGAAACTACTAACAAAACCCAAGAGTCCTCAAGAGTCCAAAAGGCGCAAAATAGAGTTTAACAAAAGTCCAAAAAGAGTTGAAAATATCCTCATGCACAGATCCTACAGTTCTTCATATGTATTCAGTATTGTATTCACTTAGTATTGGCCTGTCTCCATTGGCTGGCACTGGAGTTTAGAATGAAACATGAAATCTTAGTTATTACCTAACACAGTGAAACCACTGAGTACATTTGTGAATAGTTGTCTCCGTTCAGGAAGCAGCCTGACTTCCTCTAGTAAATAATAACAAATAAGGAGCTCTTACATGGACTTATACAGTAAACAATCATCACAATCATTTCAAGTTTCCATCATATTATTCCTGAGATAATATGAAACATTTCCAAATCAGCACTTCAGGAGCTTTGGCACCTTCTAGAGTCAGTTAGTGGAAAGAAGCTCAGGTGAAGAGCGGATTTCATTGTTGACTCTCTTTAATATCACACTTTGTGAATTTGTTCCTCTTCTGCTCTCAGCTTTCTTACCCTGGACTTCATCTGTCAGCCAGTGATGATGTTTAACCCAGCACGTGCTTCATGGTTCACTTCTGTTTATCTGAACATCTCAGCTGCCATCCCTGGTGGGGTGAGTGCAAAGAGGTTTGGAAACAATATAGAGATGACATTTCTGGAAATCAGATTCAAAATGATCAACTTTACTCAGTACCCTAAAACAGCTCCTATTGGCCCACATTTTCTCTGCTCCTCCTCTGTTTAGGGGCCAGGAACCATGGTCAAGCCCTAAATGTTACATGGACACTTTTCTTCATCACTACAGAAGTGTTCATTTTTGTAGAAGTTCATGTGTAAAGCTGGAAATACTGCACACACAGCAAATTTTATCCTCTGGAATAAACTCTGTGAGTTAAAATAACTCTGTTCCTGGAGTTGAATTTTTAACTCTGAAACAGAGTTAACTTGAACTGCTCCTGGTGTTAAAATACTCATCCCTCACTGAGTGTGACTCTAAAATTTAGTTAATTTCAATATTAACTCTTCTCCAGTGCTGACACCTCACACTCAAAATGTGTTTCATTTACAGTTTTCAGAATTAAAATTTATTCATTATTACATTATTCAGTTTTATGAGAAAATGACCACCAAACACCATCCTGTTGATTTTTTTTTTTGGCTTTTATTTGTGAAAAATACATTGAAAAATTCAATACATGACACTTTGAAATAACTGCTGTCTTAAAACTGTAAAATTTAACAGCACACAGGCAGCAAATAATGTCAATGAAAAACATTAGTGAAATTGCACAAAACACTGTAAACAACATATTACTGCATAATAAAATGTCTGTACCCACAGATTACAACGAGCTCTGAGCAAACCAAGGATCGCAACATGGCCAACTGTGGATTATTATGGACTCTGCTTTTGTATTTTTGTGGTTATCAGCGGACACGATAATGGCAAACCACAAACTGTCTGTCTCCATCGAGCCCACTGACAAAGACACATTCCCTGAGGAAATCCGATGGGACATTGACTCCACAAACAACACGAAAAAGAAGGTAACCAGGAGGGAGAAGAAAAAGGGCGGAATTAGAGCTAGACTGAAGAGGGAGAAACACAGATATTGTGCGCTCACGTCTGTCATCCTGGTGAATGTGCGCTCTTTGAGCAACAAGGTGGACGAGCTGCAGGCCGATGTTAACTACATGCACGGATATAGAACTGCATCAGTGCTCGCTTTCACAGAAACTTGGCTTAGCAATAATGACAGTGATGACACGCTGCACATCGACAGCTTTGTCCCCGGATCCGACTCGACCGGGACACAGAACGCACCGAGAAGCTACATGGCGGAGGTGTGTGTTTCTACGTAAACACACGCTGGTGCTCCACGGTCGTCGTCAGAGAGGAGCTGTGCAATGCAGACATTGAGCTTCTGGCCGTCTCTCTTCGCCCCTTCTATCTTCCAAGGGAGTTCCCCCAGCTCTTCTTCATCCTGGTTTACATTCATCCCAGAGCAAATGCAACTGCAGCTGCTGAACACATAAAGGACACTGTAAACAGACTAGAACTCACGTCACCAGACTCTCCTAAATTCATACTGGGTGACTTCAATCACTGCACAGTTGACAAATCCCTGAAAGGATTTCAGGAGTACATCACCTGCACGACCCGACTAAAGAAAACACTGGATAAATGTTATGGATCTATCCCCAATGCATATAAGTCTATTGCTCTTCCTCCTCCAGGCTCCACAGACCACCACACCATCCTGTTGGCACCAGCCTACATCCTGGTCATAAGGAGAATAGAGAGGACAGTCAAAAACATCAAGCAATGGACTAATGACAGCATTGCCACTCTGCAGGGATGCTTTGAAACCACAGTCTGGGACAACATCCTGGCATCCACCAGTGACATCAGAGAGCAAGTGGATGCCGTGTCGTCATACATTTCTTTCTGTGTGGACAATATCATTCCCTCCAAACAGGTCACCATCTTCCCCAACAACAAACCCTGGATAACCAAAGAGCTCAAGGAAATCCTCAACAAAAAGAATCTTCTTCACTGGCACTGAATCTGAAAAAAGGAGGTGAACAGAGAGGTGAACAGAGAGGTGAAAGCTGCCATCAGAAAAGCCAAGACAGAGTATAAGACTAAGGTGGAGGCAAAATTCACTGAAGGAAATCTACGCTCAGCTTGGCAGGGGATTAAGAACATGGCTGCTGTAAATAATACACACACCACTCACAGGAAGACACCCCCCACACACACCCCAGATGGAAGGCAGCAGCCCAGCATCCCTCCCAACGACCTCAACTCCTTCTTTTCCAGATTTGAAACAGACAACACCTCCAAAACAGAAACCTTTATCTCCTCCCTCACTAATGCTGAAGTGGAATTATCCTTCAGCACAGTGGAGGTAGTAAGAGCTCTGAGGAGGACCAAAACAACCACAACACCTGGTCCTGACAATATCAGTGGACATGTCTTACGGCACTGTGCAGAGCAGCTGGGAGGCGTGCTGCAGCTGCTGTTCCAGATTTCTCCTCTGCATTCAACACCCTGCAGCCACACATCCTTGCAGAGAAACTACACCACCGTTTCCACCTGCCGGAGCAACTAATCCATTGGGTCATAAACTTCCTGACCAACAGATCACAGAGAGAGCTGGTCAATAACAACCTCTCAGACCTCATCTTCACCTCCACCGGTTCCCCTCAGGGCTGTGTCCTCTCTCCTCTGCTTTTCATTCTATACACCGATGACTGCAGGTCCACCCACCCAGAGTGTCATCTGGTTAAATACGCTGATGACACAGTTCTCCTGTCCCTGCTCTCTGGCTGCTCTCACCACCATGGCCCAGCACTCCAGCAGTTTGTGGACTGGTGCGACAACTCTGCACTGGAGCTGAATGTGGAGAAGACAAAGGAGATGGTGGTGACCTTCTCTAGAAAGCAGAGGGAGCTGGCTACAACATCTGTCAGCACAATCCACGGGAGGCCAATAGAGATAGTGGAGGACTACAAATATCTGGGAACAATATTTGACAACTCCTTCACTTTCACTGCTAACACTGAGGAGATCCTCAGAAGATGCCAGCAGCAACAATACCTACTGAGGAAACTTAACTCCTTTGGGGTCAACAGCACCATTCTGAGGACATTCTGTCACTCCTTCATAGAGAGTGTCATGACATTCTCTATAACCTGCTGGTTGCACTCCATCTCTCTTCAGAACAGGAACCATCTGCAGAGCACAGACAAGGTCTGCTCCTAAATCATTGGACTTTCACTTAGATTACTGAACAGTGTGTGAGCAGCAGACACTGAGGACAGCACATGCAGGACTCAGAGGAGAAGAACAACATTCGCAGAGCTGTTCTGCTCCTCAACTCCCTTGCTGAACAGTGGCATGTTTTCATCAGTACCAGTGCACACAAAGAGTCCAACACGATACTCAGCTCCACAGCATTTCACCCACTGTGTGACACAGACGATGGCTTCAGAATCAAGGTGAAGAGATGCTGTTATATCTTCAGAAAAATCCAGTGTTTCAACTGAACACATTTTAACTGGACCAGACTCAACTGTTTTTAAGATTCAAGATTCAAGAGTCTTTATTGTCATTATGGGAGCATAACGAATCTCAGCTTAAAGGCACACATATAAATAACACAAATACTTAAAAAAGAACACAAAGTAAGTAAAGTGATAAAGTGCAGCTTAGTGCAGTCCAGTGTATGGAATGCTGTCAGTGTTGATTGTCTTCTGTGTGGTTGTCACCAGGGATGTGTGTGTGTGTGTGTCTGTCTGTCTGCGTGTAAGTGTGTGTGTGAGAAGGTGGGTGTATGTGGCTGGAGGGGGGAGGGTGCCTGTGTGAGGACAGGCATTCCCACTGATAGCTGCTTGATAACCTGCTTGACAAACTCCTCTACATTTCCAGTTGTATAAAGAACTACAGTATTTGGTTCACCACTCCCCAAAAGCTTGGCTATAACTGAAGCACATGTCTTTGTTGTGAGTAGAACCTGAAGGACCTGCTTCAGTATTTTGGAAATGAGATGAAGTATTTCATCAGTTACAGACTGAGAATTGTTTACTGTCTCTGTGTCGTTGTTGAAAGGGATCTGGTTAGACACACTTGTGTTATCAATGGAGCTGTGTATCTTAATGAGATGTCTCCTGAATCCACAATAACTAGAGAGACTTTTACCTGGGTACATGGCATGAATTCATTTGAGGTTCCTGAACAAAAGCAACACTGAACCAAAGGATGAATTACAGAGGAAACATCTCAACATTTTGGCTAAATAAGCTACTTATGGTTTGTTTAACAGCTTTGCTCTGAGCTCTTTTACTCTGGGAGTTTCTTCAGTTGTATCAATATTGTACAGAGTTGTCTGCAAAAATGTGTACAGGCTGGAGAGAGCGTCATCATACTTCACAGCGAAAACAAAATGTGACTTGAACAGCTCATCAAAAGCACCAAAGGATGTACATGACTGACATGACAGAAGCTTTTTGTCCAAGACAATATAAAAGGTGAAAACCTGGGTCTTTGAAGTTTCTGTGGTAAGAAGATATGGCTGATGGGTTCCTTCAGTGGTCAGGAGATGATCCTCAGGGCTTTGGGATGACTGAAACAAGAGAAATATGTTTACAAAAATGTGTTTCTAAAACTCAGCAACATCTACAGTATTTGGAAGTTTTGACAAACCTTCTGAAATTTTACCAGATGATCCGTTGCCTCTCCGACGCTGATCTTTGTGGGACGCTTTCTTCCAGCTTGTTGTGGAGTGAGAAGATGAAGCAGCACCAGAAGAGAAGCCATGTTGCTGTCCCACTCTGGGGACAGAGTGAAAAAGTACTTTTACACTCATTATATATATTAAGTAGTGTGTTTATGATATTGCTCTGTGCATTGTTCTAATGGTTTTACTATGATCTTAAACATATACACATATAACAACTATTAATGGCCCAGTCATTATAAATCTGTGCTGGAGAGCAAAGCAATGTTCAGCCCTCACACTGTATCTTAACTGCAGACTTAAGTGGCCTATTTAGACTCAGAGATGCTTTTGTAAAATAAATCAATAAAAACACAATAAACTGATGACTGTTGGACGACTCACATAACTGCATTACTATTTTGATGATAACTGTACCTGCTTCATCAGCAGTGTCAGATCCTTCATTCAGGGCAGCTTTCAGTTTTTTAAGAATTATTTCTAATTAATAATGATTAAAATCTAGTTGTATACAAGTTGCAGGAACACGGTCCATCAAAGGCTGGCATCCAGAATCACTTGTGTCTCTGCTTAAAGTGCTTGAGACTGACAGTGTATCTGTCAGACTTGGAGAGGAGGAGCCTTCACACCTTTGCTGCAGGACACTTAGATCTGAAGATCACACACACACAAGTATAAGGCAAATAAAATCTAAAGTCCAGCACATTAAAACTATATCACATACCTGGCTGGATATCACCTGTCTCAAGACAAAACATTACCATTACCTATAACTCTGCTTACCACAAGTAGTGAGGGTCACATATTCTGTCAGGTCTGAACGATCAGCCAGGTTCATAGATGCTTCAGTAGATGGGAGGTCTGAAATGCAGACAACACATACAGCTTAATATGAACTGATTAAATACTGTACTTTGGAATTCTTATCATCCACTTCTCACAATCACATATTTTTGTCTGTGTCAAGATACAAATCTCTCAAAATATAAGTGCAGCAAAATATGAATTTTTAAATGTCCTACCATCATCACTGTAGATGAAAAAACACAGATCTTTGAAACATCCTCATCCACCTCTGCTCCCTGTTGATCTGTGACTTTCAGTGTTGTAGTCTCTGGGATAAGAAACTTCTGCTGGACTATACCATAACAACTCCACGTTACAACATGTTTACATCTTTATTCATTTAATACTAAACATCTGACTGACCTGCACTGAGAAAATCTGAGAAGCAAGCCTCTTCCAGTTTAATGTACTTCTTCTTCCCTCCATGTTGTACTTTGATCAACATGTTGGCTTGACATGAAGGAAGAAAATGTCATATGTCTGAGAATAACATGTTCAAGTTAAAGTTTATCCCAACTACACACTGTTAAAATACACGTTTCTCACCGCTGTTCAAAACAGCAAGGCTACAGTTTATAAGCTCAACTGTTAGCATGCTAGCCAAAACTGACTTTTCAGCTGCGTCTGCGCCGTTGAGCCAGAAATTATTCTCTTAAAACACCGACATGCGGTTGCATTGTTGGATGGTTATTTCCAAAACAGTATTAATTACCTTCAAGATGCGCGTCGTCATTAATTTGTGAAGCTTATCAAACAGTTTGTCATTACCGTCATACAGACACATCACACGCCACAGACAGTATGGCCGACATTAACGTTTGAGTGAAAGCTAACAGCTCCACAATGGCAGCTAAGGACAGTTAGCTAACTAATGCTGTGGGAGCTACTTGCTCTAAATAATGGAGTAAAAGCAATGGGGTTACGTTCAACATCAAGTTCGCAGTCATTAGCGGTACTATGTAAGTAGATAAAGTGAAAACAATGACAAAATATCACGCATTTAAAGTACTTTCTGATAAAAATCATGCTCTTACCAGCCTTGTGACGACGTTCCTTGTGCTGCTCATGCCGCGATAAAATGCGTCGTGAACTCCAGGGACAGAGTTAAAACCAGATCCTGAACACCAGGGAATAAACTCCAACATTCAACTCGGCCTGGGTGTACACCTTAACACAAACTGTAGTCAGAGTTATAAAATAAACTCCAGAAATGTAACTCTTTCACACTTTTTTGCCTGACTCCAGATTTTAGTACTTTGTGAATTTGCTGTGTGTTAGTACATGTAGTTGTGTACAGTTCAGCTGCTGCTGTCCTTGGTGCTGAATTCACCAACCCAGCTGAATGGTCCTGAGTGCTTATTGTTGTAATTCATTTGGTATTTTTGAGAAGATTGAATATCATTAGTATGGGTTATGTTTTGGTTAATGTTAGGCTTTTAGTTATGATGGTTAAGGTTAGGTTAGGTTAAGGGGGTGGGGAATGCGTTATGGTAACATGTGTCCTCACAACTATAGTAAGAAAATAGAGAGAGAGAGAGTGTGTGTGTGTCTGGCTTCTTAGGTTGCTCTTAGTTGGGTGTTGTAGTGATCGACACCATCCACTATCTGCTACAACCCCATTTTCATCTATCTCATCTCTCTCACTCGCCACACTCAGATCAACAACTTCATTTGCTGTGCAGTAAAGTGGAAAAACCCTTTTTTTACTGTTCCAGCACAGTTTGAGTGTTAGTGACCATTCATATCATGACTTGATGTGACTACAACCAACACAATGGAAAATCCTATTTCTATCTCTAACACTGAAATATCACATTCAGTGTGCAGCTCACACTGTTGGTGGTTGGCGTCTTCAGACTCCCTGAAAGCTGACATACAGTATTAGTTTAAGAAGGTAGTATTTTTATTTTGGATGAAACACATCCAGGTGTATCACTGTCCCTGTATAATGTGCTGACTTCAAAAAATTAAATTCCTAAACCATCACTGAAGTTCATTGTGCAGAAGTGACTGTTACATGTCCAGGCTCCACAGTATACCATGGACCTTCTGCACCCCCACACCATGAGCTGATCTCTTAGGTCAGGACTTTCTAAATGTACCTTGGACATGTTTTAAGACTCAGGAAGATTGTGCTTTCCAGTTTGCAGCCTCTAAACTTTGGAATAATCTCCCAGTAAGTCTGAGGTGTGTGGACTCTGTGGACTCTTTCACAAAGAAGATACAAATCCATCTGTTCAGACAGGTTTTTAGGTAACGTAGTATTTTCTGTTTACACTTGTGTTCTATATCTGCTCCTCTCTTGTATTTTATCTGCTGTTCTTATTGTTTTATTTATTTGTTTCTCTCTCTTTGACTGTGAAGCAGTGTGTGACTAGATTAGAGCCTTTGTGGAGGCAGAGTGATGAGTCTGTGCTTTAAATGACAACTGGGATTGTGGCCAAAAACTTCTTACCTAAAAATACAAAATGCTGCTTCATCCTTGACAGACTTGATAATGAGCTCACAAAGAAACTAATCTCACTTAAGGTCTCAATCATTGTTCTCCTTCAAATCTTATACCAACAGCCTGTTGGCTTTTTAATTAGGTATTGAATTGAATGTTTTATTAGTGATATGATTGTCAGTTGTTAATGTGAATCACAGTATGTTGCCTCTTAAATACAGTCACAGCAGTGTTTGTCCTTCAGAGCTGTGCAGAGGCTGAACTGGGCTGTGTCTCTTTTGTCAGAGTGAGGTGTAAAGGTGCTCTGTTTGTCTGAGTGGTGAGTGTTTGTCTGCTGACTGCTGGTAGAAATGACTGGAAAGTGTCTTTCTGTCTCCTGTCAGTCCATAATAAGTCCTCCTTCAAGGACTCCAGGACTGGTTTCAGAGGGTTCTTCATCTCTCTCTGCTCTCTGTGCTTTGCACCACCTACATTCCAACTTTGAGAAGAGTTTTTGTCCATCAGATCTTTTTATTTTTTTTATCAATACAGTAATGTGATCTTTCCTCACACTCTGGTTTTCCTGTGACTTTGCAGTAGACATTATTTTCTGTCTTCACCTCTTTATTGAAAGTGAGGAGTGATATTCACTATCTCTCCATTGCCACAGACAGTTTTAGTTGTTGTTTCTGCAACAGATCAGCTGCTGCACAGAGAATCATTTGGACTCATGTTTCTTTTAGATCTCGTTCAACTTATCTTGTGCTGTTAGACCTTAAATCCACAGAGTCCTGCTGTATGTTGGTCTCTTCTCTGCATCACACTGAGATAACAGTTACACCTGTCACCTGAATCAAGTAGGAAGCTGATGGTGAAAGTTAAAGCTGACACTATATCATCATGTTCTGGGAGTAGAAGCTGTAAAATAACCAGGCTGGATGGAAGGAGGAAGCATTTTGTTTCCTCCAACATTATTTCATCATTATTTTCAGTTACTGGTATTTTCTCAGTCTGGGTCCAGAAACAAAACTTTGTTTACTACAATGACTTTAAGGTGATTCTTCATCTGTTTGTAAGTTTGTGTTTTAATTGTATTTCTTTTATTTCTCTGTCTTCTGTTGTGGGGCTCCTGTCTCCTGATGTCCTTCATCCTGGATCTTCTTCTTCAGATCCTAAAACAATGACTTATTTTTATGCTGGTGTGAGAGTTTACATGCAAGTGTGTTTGTTACCTGTGAATCACACTGTGGTTAAGTTTGTGTTTGGGAGATTTCCTCCATGTGTTTATGGAAACAGATGAAGGTATCAGGTCATTCCATTATCTGATGATCTCTACCTGTTAAACCATCCAAAGCAGCTCTGCAGTGTTTCCATCTGTGTTCATGTTGCTGTTTGAGGGTTAAGACTTGGTTTCAGGGTTAGAATTGGGTTTTGGTTAGAGTTAGGGTAAGGGCTAGGGAATGCATTATGTCAGCAAGTGTCCTCATAAATGAATAAGTACAAGTATGTGTGTGTGAGTGTGTGTGTGTGTGTGTGTGTGTGTGTGAGAGAGAGAGAGAGAGAGAGAGAGAGAGAGAGTGTTTGTCCTTTGATGCCTTTGATGTATCAACATTCTACAGTCTGATGTCACAGGCTGCAGTAAGTGGACACACAGCCAGAGACAAGTTCAGAAGTCAAACAGGAGCAGAAACAGTTGGACTGGACAGGACTTGCTCATGATTTAGGAAGAAAGAAGGGAGGAGCTACTGCTGTTACAAGGACAAGAGGAAACTACAGGAAAGTCCAGATCAGCTCCAAGGTTTTCAGTAAGTCAATACATGTTAGTTGTTCATGTCAGTGTCTAGTTTAGAAGTTAATGTTTTGAAATGTTTTGTCCAAATGATATGTTTGTGAAACTATGACGGCAAGTAATCATACCCATAAGCCCGGTGGTTTGATTGTGTGCTTATCACTCATGGACAATATTGGTTTTTTTTTTTTTTAATGCTGATAATGATTGTGAGTTATTCTCATGGTTGCTCAACTTCTTAACTTTGTTTTGCTGTGATGCACTGTAGTTTGTGTTAAAGGAAAGGATTTCTAGGAAGTCTGCACTGTCTGCAACAAGATCCTTTCTAAAGAAATTCTAATGGAAATGATGGAGTTGGATGTCACAGCACAAAGTGGAGAGTGCTGTGTGTTATTTTAGGAAGTTACATCAATGTACTGTAGGTCAGGTCTGTGATGTATTATGATACTTGATGGAGGACTTCACTTTAAGTGCTGTGAACAGGAAACAGTTTGATGTGTTGGTAAAATCTTCTTATTTCCAATGTGTGAATCATTTTCATCATCTCTCAAGATTTGGCCCAAAAACAAAGAAGCACAGTTTAAGACTCAGGAGAAATAATCTCCCAGTCCAATGCAAACTAACCAGCACACACTGTTTCCATTTCTACAATCATCTACTTATTATTGTGCTTTAAAGTTTCAGCCTTCTTACATTTACCTATCACTGAGTCCAATTGTGTCTTATACTGAACACTAGGTTCAAATCTCCTTTTGGCTTTGAGCCTTGATTTTTAGTTCATTTCCAGTGCAATACAATTATGTCCTGTAGTAAATCTCCAGAATGAGTCGTAGGACTTAAAGCTGGATCAGCTGTTGCATGAAGCGTTTCAGGCTGTGCTCATGTTCACCCTCTTTGGTTAAGGGACAGTAAAACAATCAGTGATTTCCTTCCTGCCTTGAAAACCTTAGTCCTGAAACTGGAATCTAAAATATGTTGATGTGTTTGAGGTGGCATGTGATGCATTTGGATGAGTGTTCATTTGCAGTGTTTTGAGTGTAGGAGGAAAACTGTTGATGACTGTGAGGACAGAATAAGTTTGGAAGTTTAACTCTGCCACTTTAGACTCTCAGCTCTGATTCTTGTTTTCTGCTCCATGCAGCTCATCTACAGGACTGTATTAAGTCCTAGTTGTTGAAGGATCTTAATTATTAAGCAGTGAAACTATTTCATATGAGGAAATGGTGCATTCATTCTTTGAAATGTTTCCTTTCTTCTGTTTCCTTGTCTTTTGATGATGGTCACTAAGCTCCAAATCTTGTAGCTGTTCAGAATTCAGCCTCAGTCAGTGTGAGAGAGCTGATATGTTTAAAGGTTCATAGACTGAAAAGGTTCTGAGAAGTTCTCTTGAAAAATGGATCCTAAATTTAACTCTAACAAACTGTACAGTCCTGAAGCACTAATGAAATATTTGATTGGTGTGTTGGAGTAAAGTGAGACACACACACATCTTGTTTAGATGTAACAGCCCACAGTCATTCTGAAGAATGACACAATCAGAAAATACATTTGGCCTTTGAGGAATTTAATTGTGAGCCTGCTCCAAATGCTATGCTAGGTCTATGTGGAGCAGCTTGTGTGATACATTATGTTTCTGTTTGTTTTCTATGAGACTGTGAATATTATTAGCTGACTGGATGAATAGAACACAAGAGAGATTTGTTTGTGCAGATAGATGAGACCTTAATGTGTCGACTAACCCTTATTTTAATGCACACACACACTTTGTTCTGCAAGTAGTTATAGTTTGTTATGTCAGAGCAGCATCAGGTAAAACAATGAAGAATGATCAATACAGATCCTGATTTGCTGTAAGTCCTATATTCTTCATGATGGTGTGTGTGTGTGTGTGTGTGTGTGAGAGAGAGAGAGAGAGAGAGAGAGGTGTTTATGGAACTGACAAAATCATCTTGACATCTTGATGGGAAAAGAAGGATGAAGGAAAAGTTCTCACTGCAGCAGCTGTAGAATTTTATTATTATGACCACAATTACACCACAAGAGCCAGTTTGACTCTGTCATTTACAGGCTCTGTGTTTCCAGTTCACCATTCACCACACAATGATGTACTTTATTTCTTCATGATGACTCTTGAAAATTTTTGAAGAGAGAGGAGAAAATTTCTTGTCATTTTTCCCTTTTTTTTCTCACAAAACAAGTTTTAAAGATTTTCAAGATTCGAAGAAAAACACATTTTCTTGGTGGTCGGAGAAAATGATGAACTGTTCCATCATTTATCCAGAAGTTTCTATAGTAATGTGATCATTATTCTGTGACTGTGACAGGAGGAGTTCAGTGAATTGATGTGACTCGTCTGTGCTCTGTCACTGCTCATTTTAATGAAGTATATATTCCCTCTCTGTATTATGATATTGGATTGTAACTCAGCTTTACCACAACACTGTCATTGTACACCTGTATGTTTTGTTCACCGTGTTGATCCATCTGTCTTCCTGTATTCATTCTCTCACTCCCTCGCTCACTACAACCACATACACTAAATACACTAAACTGTAGTAAAGTGTGGAAAAGCAAATCCATTATGTGTGAAACATAATGTGGCTGGATGATGTTCAGAGGAAACAGATTTTCTGAATGAATGAGGTAATGAAGTTTATTAACAGCAGTGGAGGTGGGAGACTGGGGTTTGTATCCAGAGTCCACTCTGTGGTTAGGTTTGGTATTTACAGCTATTTAACAATACACACAAGCTAACTTGCATACGGCCTAATACAAATGTCCCACACACACATTTCATCAGAGAGACCAGCTCTCAGAAATAAGTCCAGCAGTGGAGACAGTCCAACAGGTTCCACATGTTTCTGCACTACTCTACTACTGTGCTGAGAGGAGACTGTACTGAAGCTGTCAGCTGTACCATCAGCCTCTGAGGCTGCTCTGCTCTCTGTGTCACACACTGCTACTGTACATGAAGACTGCTGTCAGCTCGGCTCAGCTCCACTCATCACTAACTTCATTTAGAGCAAACAGAGCTCTGCTGTAACAGGAAGCAGCAGAAAGTCAGAGGCTTCGCCGTGAGGAGCGCAGACCTCTCTGTCATGTCAGGTGTTTTCAGGAAGGGACGTCACTTCACATACCTTCACAACTCGAGTCAGCATCAGACGGACACACGCACAATAAACATCCACGGTAGCTGGAATTTCCCTCTCAGCTCCGGTGTTTCCTAGTGGAAAACGCCAGGACATGAAATGAAAAGAGACGAAACGACGTTTGCCTTGAAATCAAAAGAGGAAAGCGACGGCGGGGATCCACACGGTGTGTATCCAGAAGTAAAGCATGGTGTCCTTTAATCAGCTGCAAAAGCTCCGCGCTCTTCCCGACGAAGCTCCGTGTCCAGCGGTTCATTTCCAGAAGAGAAAGCGCTGCAGATGAAGCCGAGCGGAGGAAGAAATCCCAGTGTGAACGCTGCTGATGAACACAAGAGCTGGAGACTCTGTCGCTGCTTCTTCTGCTGCTTTCACACGGACATTAGCGACCCCTACCGGAACTGTTATCCAGAGAGGAAGAGACTGTGTCTGTGTGTGAGTCCTCTGTCTCTGTCTCTGCACCGTTAAACATTCATACTTAGGTGGACAGTCACAGTGGACACTGTCTAATGTCCAGAGGAAAAAAAAGTTCTTTTATCACATATTAAAGCTGTGTGATGTTCACTGACACTGACCATGTGTAGTTTAAATACATGCGTGCAAGTTTATTTAAGACAGAAGATGAGCTGATTAATGCAGGAAACAACATGAGTCAGACTCAAGTATCTGCCTTTATAATTCTAAATGAGCTGAGGACAAAAGGTGAAGACGACAGCTCATATGGAAAATTGGCACATTAAGAAAAAATATATTTTGTGTGTGAATAATATTAGTTCATATTTTCCACTTTTGATATATGATGGTATTATAAAAATATATATGTCTTTTCAGTCTAAAATCCTTCTAGTGTATCTACAGGAGCTGATTAGTCCCATATATACAGTGGTGTTCCAGTATATGTCAGAGGTCAAAGTGAAGACAGTCTAGTTGGTCTCATTGGATAAAGCCAGTTATCTGTGTGCAAACAAGCGTGACAGCAGATTTATTCCACTTAGTTCTGTCAGAGCCACTGAAGCTGTTTCTTTACTTTTTATTCTTCCCTCCAGCTGCAGTGAGAACATCTACAGAAGAAACATTATTATTATTATTTACTGTCCAACACAGTAAAGTGTAAATGATGGACATTTACTCAACACAACTTTTTATTTCCACTGTCACAGGATAGAAAGAACAAAGAACTTCACTAAGAGCCTTGTTTCATAATTCATTTCCAGCCCACAGTGTTTCTGTCCTCCAGCAAACCTTTGGATGTCAGTGTGTCAAGCTGATGTTGGTGAATCTGAGGCTGTGTTGACTGAGAGAAGAAGCTGTGAGATCTTTTAGACCCTGAGGACTCACTCTGGACTGATTTGATAGATGCTCCACAAATAGAAGTGCTTCTCCACTCAACTAACTACTACTCCTCATAGGGACTGTCTGCAGGAACTGAAGCTGCTTTTGGTCAAAGAGATATTCATGTGTTCACTGTTCACTCAGGACCATTCAGCTGGGTTGGTGAATTCAGCACCAAGGACAGCAGCAGCTATTACAGTGTGAAGTGCAGCAGCTTCAGAGTCCTTCTCACCTCACTATGGCAGCAGAGAAGCAGCTAAAGGAGACGCAGCAGCCACAGATGTGTTCCATGCTGCTTACACACTAATTGTTCTCACACTTGTATGAACTAATTACTTCACTTTTTTCCTTGTAATTAATGTGACTGACTCTCAGAGACTAACAGAACATTTACCTCCAAGCAGCAGTTACTCCATCAGTATAGAGTCTCATTATTCAGTCGTGTAACAGGACGGATTCTCACACACTCAGCAGCAGAGGACAGTGGAATCATCTTCCCTGATCCATCCTGTCTGTCTCATCCACATCCTGTAAGACTTTCTGCTTGTCAATAATCCAACCATCATAAATGATTGTCCCTCATTGCTTTCACTGTAAAAACAGCCTGTGTGACACCATGAGCCTCAGTGAGAACTGGACATAATGTCAAGTTGTTGCTGTTTAATGTGATAACAAGTTGTTTTGATGGTGAAAGTGGATTAAATAATATAACAGCAATAAGAGACAGAGGACCACCTGACAGCATTAATGGACATGGACAGATATGTGCTCACACACTGCCGAGCTGCACACACTGTTAAACACTGTCACAGCTCATTAGCATCACGTTCTACCAGCAATTCAAGATCAACGAGTTGGTTCAGGATGGTGCAAAACACGAGACAACAAACAATCAGACACCAGACATGAACTGCATCATGTTAAAATCAGAGCAAAGCAGCAACGATTACAAAAAGACAGAAAGTCAAACATGTGAGAGCACGATTGAATGTGGAGGAAGAGACAGAGATGATGGTTCTACTTCAGTCCAGCTGCTGAAAACTGTTTCCAATGCAGTTCTAGTCCAATGTGTAAAAATGCAGAATATTACCTGACACTTCTAACAGACAGGAGCTGAAAACTTCACACAGACAATACAAGTGTCTGAATAACAAAGAGAGGAATGAGAGGAAGAGAAAGTGGGTGGACAAAGAGAAAAGAAGGAGCTGAGAGAGCAATGGAGGACAGAAACTTTAAAGTCCAACAGTGATTCATCATAGTTTGTGAAAACTACCTGATACTTGTCCTGAGAGTTCAGTCAGTGAAAGAAACCATGAAAACAAAGCTGATTCTTCATTTTACATTTATCATGAATGACTCAGGGACTTTTTTTTGGATCACTTGATTATTCATCTGAGAAAAGCAGTAAGTTCTTTGAGTTACTGAGTCACTGCAGTGTGTTCAAAACAACTATACTTATAGAAATGAAGGCACTGATCACACAGTCTAAAACATAAGCTTCAGAAAAAAATGAATACATTTCATATGCTGAAGGAAATGTTAGGTTTGTGTCATGTCCAACAGTCGACAATCAACCAAATACCCAACAAATCTAAGTCATTTAGCTTTGTAGCTCTGCACACATCCTTCTTCAAACACTGTGGTTTATGACACAGCCAGTTAAGTCTGGACTTCAAACCAGTTCAAACACAGTCATGCAGCATGTAGATGCAGAATGTAAATCATTTTCTCAAACATCTGCACCAGCACTGAGGAATAAACATCAATGATAATTCATCATGATTTATGAAGTTTAATGTTTCTGTTGTTTTACTGTTTGAAAGAGGAGAAACAATGTTTGTATATTTGAAGCTGTGAAGAACATTTTCCTTTGTTTTCTTCGTTTCAGAGGTTTTTGAAAAACAGATAAAATGAATCAGTGGATGTATCAGAATATGGAGAGAATCTTCATCGACTACAAACTTGTGACTTTTGGAAATTTCCCAAAGCAAAACTCTGTTCATGTGACTCAAACCAGTAAATGTCTGGTTTCAGCTAATTTAACCTTTGGGCTGATGAATGAACGACTACCTGCTGCATAATCAGACTCATCACTACATTATTCACTGCACAAGCAGCTGCACACTGGTTCACACCTGAGAGAATAACGTCTGTCACTGTTCAGTTAGAAGAGCAAAGAAGAATCTGGTGGTAGAAGAAAAACTGATGAGAGGAGGAAACGGAGGAGGGTGAGAAAAAGATGAATAATTACTGAACCTGCAACATCAACAGACGCCTGTCAGTGCCAAAGAAATGACTCTTATCAAGAAAGGCAGAGATTAAAGCAACTAGCCTCATCTTCATGTTCCAGATGCTCACACAGTTTTTGAAAAGTAAAGTAAACCAGATGAAAATAAATCATTCATGATTTGACTCAAGATGAAGAAAACATATCTCTTTACCTGGATGCATGAAATAAAAGTAATAAATCAGTGAAGGTTCAGAATGGTTTCAGTAAAATATCACAGATCTTATTTAAAGCTCTGTTACTCTGTCACAGCAGACAGCAGGACAATGACAGTGAGAAGACTAAAGGAGACATGGAGCTTTGTCCTGGTTTGAAGGACAGAAGACAGAGGACAGTCTGTGTGTGGCTGCTCTGTCTGGGGAGACTGGTGGAGAAGAGACTGAGGTCCAAACTCTGACAGGACACAAGAGAGCAGCTCCAGCCCTCTGACAGAAGACAGGCTGGGAGGGAGGACAGCTGTCCAGCTGTGGATCAGCTACTGGACACTGACGGGACACACACCATCGCTCTGGCTGTCCCATAGAACAAACTCTGACTTCATATCAGGTGAGGATGTGTCCATTTAAACTGAGGACTACAGGAAAAGTATAAGCTTCATTTCTTCAGAAGCTGTTTACAGTTACTGGAATTTTAAAATAAATAAAATCTCAGTTTGATCACAAACAAAACAGATTCTAAAATTCCCTTGACAGAAATAAAAACCAATCTCATTTCTATTATCAGCTGATTAAATGTTCATTTTCTCAGCTCACCATCTGCTGGGCTACAGAGTTGATCAGCTCAGCAGACGTGTTGTGATCTAATAGGATCAGACAGGTGGAGACATGAAGGATGAAAACAGCTCTGCTCCAATGAAGGAAGCAGAACTAGAAACAGGCAGAGACACCTGCTGTACTGATTTCATCAACACTAACAGAGAAACACAGAGATGGAGTGAAGTTTCATTCGTGCATCTTAGTTTAATCTTTAAAGTTTATTCTGGACCATGGAAAATAAAAGCCCCAGAAAAAGCTAGTACTCCTGACATCGGGAATGAATTTTAAAATGACTCATGAGCTGATTTAAAAATCTCAAATGTTTTGATGTGCATTTAAAAATATAAAGTATGAGGGAAAGCTGTGTTTTTATTCAGTGTATTGAAAACTCACCACTTCAAGCTTCTCCTTCCTCCACCTGTTTCTCTCCCTCCTTTCATCTGTCTCTATGTAGACTCACTCCTTCCTGTACTGTCTCTCTGCATCTCCTTCATTTCGCCGTCAGCTTTACTTTTCATGTCAGTATCATCCACATACAGAGACTATAGAAGCAAAAGGGTCATTTAGCAAAGACGAACACGTCAAAGATAAAACACAAACTTTCTACATGCTCCTAAAGTCAGAAACACACTCAAACAGCAAAATTCTCTGGTTGTTTCTCAGGCAAACACATGCACACCCTCCTACAGACTGTCCACACTGCTGCTCTCTGTGTCTGTGAGATCACTCGTCACCACTTTGTTCCTCCAAATATAACAGTAATAATATTTGTGTCTGTGAAAGGACACATATACACACACTGTTACACATTCTCCACCTGCTTTGTGGTTGTGTGAGGAGTGTGTGAAGTGTGGAGGCGAACGTCACAATGACTGACTTCTCCTCTCTGCTTGGTTCCACTCAGCTGCCTGTCACTGACTCTTCAGAGCAAAGTGTTGGAGGTTAAAAATCTATTTACTGAAGCTGGAGCTTTTAACAGGCCACATTCGCATTCACATTCAAATTCGCAGGGGTCAGCACAGCAACACAGCCAGGTAAGTATGACCTGCAGTTGTATATGTCAGCTTTTGCAGTCTGTCCACAAAGCCACTAGTCAAGCTGTCTCTTGGGAAAGAAAGCAAAGGCCCACGTGGTACACTTTTCTTGTCTCAAAGACGGCAGCATCCCCACCAAAGCCTAAAAATAAAGTATACCAGCGAAATGACATCTAGCACACATTTCTTCCACAAAGAAAGGGCAATGTCGGACAGGGGAGCTCACACTTGTGGCGCTCTATAAAGACGTTTGACTTTTCACCAACTCAAAAGGCTCAGCCATAAGGCCAAGCCAGCCAAAAATAACTTCAACTCATTGGTGTTCCTCTCCACGGAAGTCTTTAGTAAAAGGCGAAAGACTTGTGCGTTATGAAGAGAAACAAGAGTCAGAACAGGCCTGTCTCAGAGAGCAGCTGAGGACCCTAGTCGTCCCAGCTACCACCGTCGCAGTGCGCCTCCCTTGGCTTGCCGCGTGCTGAATCCCAGCCTCCCCTCCAGGCCTGGCTTTTACATGGAGACTACAACGTCTGGGAAACGATCAGGCGTCTTCAGGGAGTCCGCGACCAATCATTGTAGCTGAAGTGCACTGTGTTGTTGAGCGGGGTTCCCTGGGTGATATCAGTAAATCAACTGACTGGTTGTGCACAATTCACTTGATAAAAACTATGCTGCATTTTCCTTCAGCCACTGTAAAAGTTGGACTCCTAACTAAACGTGTGTCAGAGCTTGATTTTCTACAAAGCAAGAGAAAGGTGCACCGTTCCCGGTGGCACTGCAATGCCAGGTCGATGCGTGGAGTGAGCGGAGCAAGCTCCCTTTTCAGCTCCCTCTCCTAAAAATGGGTTTAATACGTTGTCCCCATATAGGGGACATATCAGATATTAAACTGATAAGAACAGATACTACACTTGTTCTTAGCCAAAAGGCCGAGAAGCGATGAGGCCCAAGCGTTTGACGTCCAAATCAAGTTCTTGGTACAACCGTCACTTGTCGCATTTGTAAGCCAGTTTATCGATTGCCGCCACTTAGCAACTCCGCCCATCTGTCTGCTGTGTACCTTTCCCTGCCGCTATACAAAGATGTTTGACTTTTCACCAACTCAAAAGGCTCAGCCATACGGCAAAGCCGGCCAAAAATAGCTTCAACTCATTGCTGTTCCACACCAAAGCCTAGAAATAAAGCATACTAGAACAACATCTAGCACACATTCCTTCCACAAACAAGCAGCACAGTCGGACAGGAGAGCTCACACTTCATTTTGTCATGGAAAGGCCACGCCCACTTCCCCAATTGCAATTGGAACACGGGGAATTGTCATGACTAAACATGCCACTCTGTAGCGCACGCCAGAGAGCTTCTGCAGAGCAACACTGCCGCTTTGTGGACAGACTGCAAAAGCTGACATGTAACTCCAAATCAACAAAGCCACTTCACAAAATGGAGAGCCTTCAACAGGTTAGCACATGGGCATTCCTGACACATTGTGTTTTCTTCTACACGCACGCAACAGGGGAGAGCGCAAACGCAGTCCCCCACTACCAGAAATTATGCAGTCGAGATTCCCACATATGGGGAATTCACAGGGGTCAGCACAGCCGGAGTGCAATGGCTGAGCCTCACCCTGGGTGAACCACCTTGTTGATTATGGTATCTCCCCTGCCAGGTAAGTATGAGCTGCAGTTGGAAGAGAGCGGGTGGTGGTCACCAGGCACAGCGCTCTGGCTGACGGTGCCTACAATGCATAATCCCACATTTCAGTGCCTTGAGCATCAGCTCCCCTTTGTCTGTTACATTTATGGCTGAAAAGACACAAACACTGCTGCAAATAGGCTGCGGCGTGCGGCAAACGCGCTTTGTTGGATCTACCCATCATGCACTGCTCTGCCAAAAACAAAGGAACACTGTGTGAAATGCCACTAGTCAAGCTGTCTCTTGGGAAAGAAAGCAAAGGCCCACGTGGGACACTTTTCAAAACATTTGACTAAATGAACTAAACACTGACATGAACTACTAACATGTATTGACTCAGCGAAAACCTTGGAGCTGATCTGGACTTTCCTGTGGTTTCCTCTTGTCCTTGTAACAGCAGTAGCTCCTCCCTTCCTTGTCAATAATTGTGCAGAAATATCTGAGGGCTTCTTTCTTCCTAAATCATAAGCAAGTCCTGTCCAGTCCAACTGTTTCTGCTCCTGTTTGACTTCTGAACTTGTCTCTGGCTGTGTGTCCACTTACTGCAGCCTCTGACATCAGACTGAAGAATCTTGATACATCAAAGGCATCAAAGGACAAACACACGCTCACACATACCGGTACTTATATCTTTGTGAGGACACTCTCTGGCATAATGCTTTCCCTCGCCCTAACCTCTCTCTCTCTTAGCATCTCAGACCTATGTCAGTACCAGTGCCTCTGTCAAAGAATACAAAAAAAAAAACACTAGACCTGTACACACATAAAGTCATGTATTCATGTAGTCGTCTGTGAATGTGTGTTTGATGAGTGCAAAGTGAAAATGCTGCATGAACCTTGTTTTTGTAAAAGCTTCTCTTGTTTCCTTTGCTTCTTACAACTGTATATTTTTCAAGCATCATCTGTCATATTGAAGAAATAAGTTCATTCAGTAGCGTTATTTCTTTTTTTACTGTCATCATGTACACTTTTCTTGTCTCAAAGACGGCAGCATCCCCACCAAAGCCTAAAAATAAAGTATACCATCGAAATGACAACATCTAGCACACATTTCTTCCGCAAAGAAAGAGCAAAGTCGGACAGGGGAGCTCCCACTTGTGGCGCTCTATAAAGATGTTTGACTTTTCACCAACTCAAAAGGCTCAGCCATAAGGCCAAGCCAGCCAAAAATAACTTCAACTCATTGGTGTTCCTCTCCACGGACGTCTTTAGTAAAAGGCGAAAGACTTGTGCGTTATGAAGAGAAACAAGAGTCAGAACAGGCCTGTCTCAGAGAGCAGCTGAGGACCCTAGTCGTCCCAGCTACCACCGTCGCGGTGTGCCTCCCTTGGCTTGCCGCGTGCTAAATCCCAGCCTCCCCTCCACCCCCCACCACCTCCAGCCTGAAAAATCCAGGCCTGGCTTTTACATGGAGACTACAAAGTCTGGGAAACGATCAGGCGTCTTCAGGGAGTCCGCGACCAATCATCGTAGCTGAAGTGCACCGTGTTGTTGAGCGGGGTTCCCTGGGTGATATCAGTAAATCAACTGACTGGTTGTGCACAATTGACTTGATAAAAACTTAGCCGCATTTTCCTTCAGCCACTGTAAAAGTTTGACTCCTAACTAAACATGTGTGTCAGAGCTTGATTTTCTACAAAGCAAGAGAAAGGTGCACCGTTCCCGGTGGCACTGCAATGCCAGGTCAATGCGTGGAGTGAGCGGAGCAAGCTCCCTTTTCAGCTCCCTCTTCTAAAAATGGGTTCAATACGTTATCCCCATATAAGGGACATATCAGATATTAAACTGATAAGAACATATACTACACTTGATCTTAGCCAAAAGGCCGAGAAGCGATGAGGCCCAAGCGTTTGACGTCCAAATCAAGCTCTTGGTACAACCGTCACTTGTCGCGGTGTCCCATTTGTAAGCCAGCTTATCAATTGCCGCCACTTAGCAACTCCGCCCATCTGTCTGCTGTGTACTTTTCCCTGCCGCTATACAAAGATGTTTGACCTTTCACCAACTCAAAAGGCTCAGCCATACGGCAAAACCGGCCAAAAATAGCTTCAACTCATTGCTGTTCCACACCAAAGCCTAAAAATAAAGCATACTAGAACAACATCTAGCACACATTTCTTCCACAAACAAGCAGCACAGTCGGACAGGAGAGCTCACACTTCATTTTGTCATGGAAAGGCCACGCCCACTTCCCCAATTCCAATGGGAACACGGGGAATTGTCATGACTAAACACGCCACTCTGTAGCGTACGCCAGAGAGCTTCTGCAGAGCAACACTGCCGCTTTGTGGACAGACTGCAAAAGCTGACATGTAACTCCAAATCAACAAAGCCACTTCACAAAATGGAGAGCTTTCAACAGGTTAGCACATGGGCATTCCTGACACATTGTGTTTTCTTCTACACGCATGCAACAGGGGAGAGCGCGAACGCAGTCCCCCACTACCAGAAATTATGCAGTCGAGATTCCCACATTTGGGGAAATTCGCAGGGGTCAGCACAGCCGGATTGCAATCGCTGAGCCTCACCCTGGGTGAACCACCTTGTTGATCATGGTATCTCCCCTGGCAGGTAAGTATGAGCTGCAGTTGGAAGAGAGCGGGTGGTGGTCACCAGGCACAGCGCTCTGGCTGACGGTGCCTACAATGCATAATCCCACATTTCAGCGCCTTGAGCATCAGCTCCCCTTTGTATGTTACATTTATGGCTGAAAAGACACAAACACTGCTGCAAATAGGCTGCGGCGTGCGGCAAACGCGCTTTGTTAGATCTACCCATCATGCACTGCTCTGCCAAAAACAAAGGAACACTGTGTGAAATGCCACTAGTCAAGCTGTCTCTTGGGAAAGAAAGCAAAGGCCCACGTAGAACACTTTTCAAAACATTTGACTAAATGAACTAAACACTGACATGAACTTCTAACATGTATTGACTTACTGAAAACCTTGGAGGTGATCTGGACTTTCCTGTGGTTTCCTCTTGTCCTTGTAACAGCAGTAGCTCCTCCCTTCCTTGTCAATAATTGTGCAGAAATATCTGAGTGCTTCTTTCTTCCTAAATCATGAGCAAGTCCTGTCCAGTCCAACTGTTTCTGCTCCTGTTTGACTTCTGAACTTGTCTCTGGCTGTGTGTCCACTTACTGCAGCCTGTGACATCAGACTGTAGAATGTTGATACATCAAAGGCATCAAAGGACAAACACACGCTCACACATACCGGTACTTATATCTTTGTGAGGACACTCTCTGGCATAATGCTTTCCCTCGCCCTAACCTCTCTCTCTCTTAGCATCTCAGACCTATGTCAGTACCAGTGCCTCTGTCAAAGAATACAAAAAAAAAAAAAAAACACTAGACCTGTACACAAAGTCATGTATTCATGTAGTCATCTGTGAATGTGTGTTTGATGAGTGCAAAGTGAAAATGCTGCATGAACCTTGTTTTTGTAAAAGCTTCTCTTGTTTCCTTTGCTTCTTACAACTGTATATTTTTCAAGCATCATCTGTCATATTGAAGAAATAAGTTCATTCAGTAGTTATTTCTTTTTTTATTGTCATCATGTACAGTGGACTGGTAACCTCGCTCACAGCTGCTTCTTAGTTACACAGTTTACATTTCCTGATTTGAGAGGAATACACTGTGGAGGGTGTGTGGAGGAAAAACAAAGCAGTAGCTCCCTCAGAGAGGATCAATGAATGAGGCCAACTGATTGTTTGAATAATAACCATCTGTGGTTACACACCTGAGAGCAGAATGATAAATGAATGACATCTACTTTGCACCTATGTTGCTGGGACAAAAGATGATGAAAGAATGATGAAGAATTATACCATGATCAGAATTATTTTCTTTCTGGTAAAGAATAGATTGAATATGGAGGCTCCATTTGTAGCATCTGAAAAGGATATTTTGTTTTTTTTATGTAACACATGCCTGATTGTGTTCAACTGGGCATTTCGGTCAGTTATATGGTTTGAGCGTGTGTAACAATGCTCACCGGTAGGGGTCAGGCTAACGTGGGCAGAACATTTCTGTAAAAAAAAGTGCAAGGGGTTTTTTTGGCGGTTTTGGAGTCGGATGAGCGGAGAAGAGTGTGTGGCTGGCGATACCGACATCTTGGTTGTATGCTTCGGGCTCTGCGGCGAACAATAAAAAACGTTTTTTTTTCATACACCATACTGTTGTGGGCTGAGTGGTGTAACACATTGGACATAATAGCTGTTTATCAAAAGGCTGCTGGTGTTATTATGTGTTGATTTTTCTAAACATTGGTTTAATAAGAATCTCTCTGCAAAGTGAAACCAATTTTGTGGGAAGGCTGAGTTACCTTGAAGCATTTCACCACCTGACAGCAGCAAAGCTGGAGCCTTTTTTTCACCTGTCTGATGATTTAACAAACTGATATTGAAGGGTCACTGCCCTCCAGAATGACCTTTGACCCCATTATAAACTACTAGTGGAGTCAAAGCATCTTCAGCAAGCAGCTGAACTCCTCCTCTTCTTTCTCCTCAGCAGTCCTGCCTCTCTTTCTTCCCTCTGAGCTCCTCAGGCTGCTGAGCTGTAGGACTCTTCAGACTAACTGCTACAGACGGCTCCACTATGGCTCTGATTTGTCTGCTAAATAAAGCAGTTTGACAGTTGATTTAAACACCATGTACAGTTCAGCAGCTCTGAGGAGAAGAAGTGAATCAGTGTCTCAGTGTCTTTGTCTCTGTGTCTTCTGCGAGCCAGTGGAGGAGTTTCTGTGGATGAAGATACTGAATGTTAGTTGGAACATCTGCACAGATTATAGTACAATGTGACTCACAGAGAAATACATCAGATCAATGAAGCAGATGCATCATGAAGCAATAAAACTGTCAATTGTATCAATGTCAGTGTTTCAGTATATAGAGTTTTTCTTGTCAGTGAGGTTGTGAATAATTTTCAGTGTTGAAAAGTTAAAACGCTTTCAACAGTAGTTTTCAACATCAGTTCTAAAATCAGCAGACTAACACAGAGGCCACAGAGTTTTCTCTGAAAATAAAGTTGCTGTGAGCATCTTTTGTATTTTCAGAGAAGCTCACCAGGTAGTCCAGAACTGTACCAAGGCATCTGAAGTTTTCCTCAGCTTCAGCATGTTGGCTATCAAGTGAAACTGGCTCTGTGTTCAGATCTTGTTTTGTACTGATAAATAATTATTTATTGATTTCCAGCTGGCTAATGAAACAGCATGTTTGAAAGTTGACAGTACAGTGATATTCATTTTGTCTTTTCAGATCTCACCAATCACTGAACACATTTGTTTTTATTGTGACATTTATTCCTAATTGCAGCTTTGAACTGATGATCCATCACCTCAGAGGATGTTTCTTTTCTGATTTGTTGTTGTTGTTCCAGATTGTTGAACACTGACACCAACAGTCGCTACAAAGATCCCATTATTCTGTGTTGACTGGCTGTGGATCATCTTTCTTCCTCCTCTAACTCTTCTATGAACAGACACTGCAGCTGGTGTCTCTGTCCACAGCAGAGTGAACTCCTGTAAAGGAGAATAAGTGAAGTGGAAAGAGAAGATGGAGACTCACTTCTCTTTCTGCCAGGATATTTAGGACTGTTTCCATTAATGATGAGATCCAGTTCTCTCTGTGGAGTAAAGGCCCAGTGACAGAGACCAACACACTTTAAAGTGGATCTGAACCAGAAAGTGATGCTCTGCTCTACAGTCGCTTGGCTCTCAGTCAGAGGCAATGTGTTATTAAAACCAGGTAAATGAGGGAAACTTTCACAGGTGTTACATGATGAAACAATGAAAACCACTGGGATGGAGTCAGCAGAAATAGGCGGAGGAGCTCTTTATTCAGGACAGAGACCAACAGCAGAGGAAAGTAGAGCTCCAAGAGTCATTAGCATCAGAGAACAAGTATCACAGAGTGTCTGCAACTTTACTGTGAATCATCCACTGCTGGAGGTCACAGCTCAGAGTGGAGAGAGAGCTGTGTAATGTGCTGTCACAGTCAGAGCTTAAATCAATACACATCTTTTCTCAACTGTATCCTGATACTGGATGGATGGAAAGTCACGTTGGCACTTTCAGACTTTCTATTTGTTTTGTAACTGACAAGAGTCTGTGGAAAATCATGATGCAAAGAGGAAGAAGCATAATAACTCTACAAACCCTCTGATCAACCCAACAGCAAATTCACTAAAGGACCAGTGTTCACACATTTACAGCGTGAACCATGTGTGAATGCATTACACCATCACACTGAAGCTCCACTCTAGCAGGTGAAAAGTAGCAGCTGACCTGCAGCATGTGGACAGAAGGAGGAATATATCTGTCTACACCCTGCAACAGTAGAGTCAGTGGAGACGAGGCTGCAGTGCAGGAGAACTGGACTTGGGATCTGGAGGAAAACAAAGTGTAGGATGGAAATAAGAGATGATAAAGAGATGACTGTACAACTGTGATTTCATCAGTTTGAAGTAACACAAGAGTGTAAACAGTGATAATTGTTTTGTACTGTAGAGAGAACAGCAGTCGTCTCTGCCTCTTTCCATGGTGCTGACTGAGAGCTTGTTAATGCTTCACAGTCCACATTGTTTGGAGTTGAGGAAAATCTACAGCAACAGGATTAAAAATAAAGTAGCAACTCTCATAAACCTTCAAATGATTCTTTTTTAAACTAATTGTCTTCATCCTGTGTTGCAAATAATAATATGTGTGAACTTCATTATAGAGGCTAATGGGCTCATTATTGGCTAATTGCAGCAGGTTACTGCCATCAGCCTGGAGGACACTTTATGCTACTTCCAACAGGATTTCAGCAGATACATTAACATGAATGTTGTACACACTCCTTCTATCTGTTAGTAGTTGTGTACAGTTCAGCTGCTGCTGTCCTTGGTGCTGAATTCACCAACCCAGCTGAATGGTCCTGAGTGAACAGTGAACACATGAATATCTCTTTGACCAAAAGCAGCTTCAGTTCCTGCAGACAGTCCCTATGAGGAGTAGTAGTTAGTTGAGTGGAGAAGCACTTTTATTTGTGGAGCATCTATCAAATCAGTCCAGAGTGAGTCCTCAGGGTCTAAAAGATCTCACAGCTTCTTCTCTCAGTCAACACAGCCTCAGATTCACCAACATCAGCTTGACACACTGACATCCAAAGGTTTGCTGGAGGACAGAAACACTGTGGGCTGGAAATGAATTATGAAACAAGGCTCTTAGTGAAGTTCTTTGTTCTTTCTATCCTGTGACAGTGGAAATAAAAAGTTGTGTTGAGTAAATGTCCATCATTTACACTTTACTGTGTTGGACAGTAAATAATAATAATAATGTTTCTTCTGTAGATGTTCTCACTGCAGCTCGAGTGAAGAATAAAAAGTAAAGAAACAGCTTCAGTGGCTCTGACAGAACTAAGTGGAATAAATAAACAATAAATAAACACTTTGTGTTGCTTCCTCCTCCCATTCCCCTCCTCTTCACTGGCTTCACTTCGCTCCATGTGACAAATCATGGTTGTGGAGCTGAATGAAATGAGTTGGACTTGTCCACATTAGTCCTGCTGTCAGTCCTGAACCATGAAACGCTGCTTCAGTAGCAACATACTGAGCACACAGACACAGAGACAGAGACAGAGGACTCACACACAGTCTCTTCCTCTCTGGATAAAAGTTCCGGTAGGGGTCGCTAATGTCCGTGTGAAAGCAGCAGAAGAAGCAGCGACAGAGTCTCCAGCTCTTGTGTTCATCAGCAGCGTTCACACTGGGATTTCTTCCTCCGCTCGGCTTCATCTGCAGCGCTTTCTCTTCTGGAAATGAACCGCTGGACACGGAGCTTCGTCGGGAAGAGCGCGGAGCTTTTGCAGCTGATTAAAGGACACCATGCTTTACTTCTGGATACACACCGTGTGGATCCCCGCCGTCGCTTTCTTCTTTGGATTTCAAGGCAAAGGATCGATTCACTCTTTTCATTTCATGTCCTGGCGTTTTCCACTAGGAAACACCGGAGCTGAGAGGGAAATTCCAGCTACCGTGGATGTTTATTGTGCGTGTGTCCGTCTGATGCTGACTCGAGTTGTGAAGGTATGTGAAGTGACGTCCCTTCCTGAAAACACCTGACATGACAGAGAGGTCTGCGCTCCTCTGACTTTCTGCTGCTTCCTGTTACAGCAGAGCTCTGTTTGCTCTAAATGAAGTTAGTGATGAGTGGAGCTGAGCCGAGCTGACAGCAGTCTTCATGTACAGTAGCAGTGTGTGACACAGAGAGCAGAGCAGCCTCAGAGGCTGATGGTACAGCTGACAGCTTCAGTACAGTCTCCTCTCAGCACAGTAGTAGAGTAGTGCAGAAACATGTGGAGCCTGTTGGACTGTCTCCACTGCTGGACTTATTTCTGAGAGCTGCTCTCTCTGATGAAATGTGTGTGTGGGACATTTGTATTAGGCCGTATGCAAGTTAGCTTGTGTGTATTGTTAAATAGCTGTAAATACCAAACCTAACCACAGAGTGGACTCTGGATTCTGGACTCTGGACTCATTCATTCAGAAAATCTGTTTCCTCTGAACATCATCCAGCCACATTATGTTTCACAAATAATGGATTTACTACAGTTTAGTGTATTTAGTGTATGTGGTTGTAGTGAGCGAGGGAGTGAGAGAATGAATACAGGAAGACAGATGGATCAACACGGTGAACAAAACATACAGGTGTACAATGACAGTGTTGTGGTAAAGCTGAGTTACAATCCAATATCATAATACAGAGAGGGAATATATACTTCATTAAAATGAGCAGTGAAAGAGCACAGACGAGTCACATCAATTCACTGAACTCCTCCTGTCACAGTCACAGAATAATGATCACATTACTATAGAAACTTCTGGATAAATGATGGAACAGTTCCTCATTTTCTCCGACCACAAAGAAAATGTGTTTTTCTTCGAATCATGAAAATCTTTAAAACGAGTTTTGTGAGAAAAAAAAGGGAAAAATGAAAGAAGAAATTTTCTCCTCTCTCTTCAAAAACTTTCAAGAGTCATCATGAAGAAATAAAGTACATCATTGTGTTTAATAGTGAACTGGAAACACAGAGCCTGTAAATGACAGAGTCAAACTGGCTCTTGTGGTGTAATTGTGCTCATAATAATAAAATTCTACAGCTGCTGCAGTGAGAACTTTTCCTTCATCCTTCTTTTCCATCAAGATGTGAAGATGATTGTGTGTGCTTGCATCTTAAAATAAGGGTTAGTCGACACATTAAGGTCTCATCTATCTGCACAAACAAATCTCTCTTGTGTTCTATTCATCCAGTCAGCTAATAATATTCACAGTCTCATAGTAAACAAACAGAAACATAATGTCTCACACAAGCTGCTCCACATAGACCTAGCATAGCATTTGGAGCAGGCACACAATTAAATTCCTCAAAGGCCAAATGTATTTTCTGATTGTGTCATTCTTCAGTGTGTGTGTGTGTGTGTGTGTGTGTGTCTCCCACTTTACTCCAACACACCAATCAAATATTTCATTAGTGCTTCAGGACTGTGCAATTTGTTAAAGTTAAATTTAGGATCCATTTTTCAAGAGAACTTCTCAGAACCTTTTCAGTCTATGAAGCTTTAAACATATCAGCTCTCTCACACTGACTGAGGCTGAATTCTGAACAGCTACAAGATTTGGAGCTTAGTGACCATCATCAAAAGACAAGGAAACAGAAGAAAGGAAACATTTCAAAAAATGAATGCACCATTTCCTCATATGAAATAGTTTTACTGCTTTAATAATTAAGATCCTTCAACAACTAGGACTTAATACAGTCCTGTAGATGAGCTGCATGGAGCAGAAAACAAGAATCAGAGCTGAGAGTCTAAAGTGGCAGAGTTAAACTTCCAAACTTATTCTGCCCTCACACTCATCAACAGTTTTCCTCCTACACTCAAAACACTGCAAATGAACACTCATCCAAATGCATCACATGCCACCTCAAACACATCAACATATTTTAGATTCCAGTTTCAGGACTAAGGTTTTCAAGGCAGGAAGAATTCTCAGCAGCCTAAATTTACTCCACAGTGAGGAAATCACTGATTGTTTTACTGTCCCTTAACCAAAGAGGGTGAACATGAACACAGCCTGAAACGCTTCATGCAGCAGCTGATCCAGCTTTAAGTCCTACGACTCATTCTGGAGATTTACTACAGGACATAATTGTATTGAACTGGAAATGAACTAAAAATCAAGGCTCAAAGCCAAAAGGAGATTTGAACCTAGTGTTCAGTATAAGACACAAGTGAACTCAGTGATAGGTAAATGTAAGAAGGCTGAAACTTTAAAGCACAATAATAAGTAGATGATTGTAGAAGTGGAAACAGTGTGTGCTGGTTAGTTTGCATTGGACTGGGAGATTATTTCTCCTGAGTCTTAAACTGTGCTTCTTTGTTTTTGGGCCAAATCTTGAGAGATGATGAAAGTGATTCACACATTGGAAATAAGAAGATTTTACCAACACATCAAACTGTTTCCTGTTCACAGCATTTAAAGTGAAGTCCTCCATCAAGTATCATAATACATCACAGACCTGACCTACAGTACATTGACATAACTTCCTAAAATAACACACAGCACTCTCCACTTTGTGCTATGACATCCAACTCCATCATTTCCATTAGAATTTCTTTAGAAAGGATCTTGTTGCAGACAGACTTCCTAGAAATCCTTTCCTTTAACACAAACTACAGTGCATCACACCAAAAAAAGTTAAGAAGCTGAGCAACCATGAGAATATCTCACAGTCATGGGTATGATTACTTGTCCTAATTTCACAAACATATCATTTGGACAAAACATTTCAAAAAATTAACTTCTACACACTGACATGAACTACTAACATGTATTGACTTACTGAAAACCTTGGAGGTGATCTGGACTTTCCTGTGGTTTCCTCTTGTCCTTGTAACAGCAGTAGCTCCTCCCTTCCTTGTCAATAATTGTGCAGAAATATCTGAGTGCTTCTTTCTTCCTAAATCATGAGCAAGTCCTGTCCAGTCCAACTGTTTCTGCTCCTGTTTGACTTCTGAACTTGTCTCTGGCTGTGTGTCCACTTACTGCAGCCTCTGACATCAGACTGTAGAATGTTGATACATCAAAGGCATCAAAGGACAAACACACACACACACACACCCATATGCAGATGGATAGACACCATCAACATGAGCAGAGATGGAAACATCAAAGGCATCAAAGGACAAACACACTCACACACACATGCTGGTACTTATGTTGACCTTCTCTCAAACACTAATGGTCCAAGATCTCAGGAGATTGCTGAAAAGCAATGAATTGCCGACATGCTACCACACAAAGGCATTTATACGCCATCATAAAGCCACGCCCACAGGTGAGAGCACAAACTGCATCAGCCAATCATCATTCCACTCACTTTCCTCTGACCCTTCTCTGAAATTCACAGTGGGTGAACTTTGAATTTCCTGAATTATTTTACTGATTGTGAGAATGATTTCAGCACCAAACAATACAAAATCACATTAGTTCATCAGAATTCTCACTCTTTGTACTAAATTCTGTCCCTTTTTTACATTACCAATTCATTAAACATGTACAAAATTAATATTGCTGTAGAATGTTGATACATCAAAGTCATCAAAGGACAAACACACACACACATACTGGTACTTATGTCTTTGTGAGGACACTTGCTGACATAATGCATTCCCTAGCCCTTACCCTAACTCTAACCAAAACCCAATTCTAACCCTGAAACCAAGTCTTAACCCTCAAACAGCAACATGAACACAGATGGAAACACTGCAGAGCTGCTTTGGATGGTTTAACAGGTAGAGATCATCAAATAATGGAATGATTTGATTTTAAACATGGAGTGGCTCCTCCCCTTCATGGTGTTTGTTTTTAGTGTGTGAAAATGCAGAGTTTGGTCAGAGTAGAGAATGTGAGAGGAAATGGGTCAGGTCAGGGTCTGTTGAGAATGTATTTGAATAAGTGAAAGTTACAGGTAGGTGGTTATCTTGTGTAAAGATGAAGTGTTTGTGTGAGTGAATTTACATGTAGAGATGTGTATTTTATCTGGCAAGTATTCAAACTGCATAGACAATAGGTTGACTGAGTTGTGTTAGGAGTGCGTCCACATGTTTGTGGACAGAGCAGACACTCTTTTAATCACATATTTTTATGCACAAAGCATCAATGTACAATGTGACATTTTTCTTCTCAGGGCTGCATTGTGAAGGTAGGTTAAAGTTAAGTCAGGCAGTCTTTGGTATGTGAGAGTATGAGTGAGTTTCACCATATGTGGTTTATGAAAGAAACATGTTGTTTCCCATTAATGTTAAGCGGATGAGTATGGCAACCTGTATTACAGAGTATGTATCAATAAAAGTCATATGCTTGGTTGTAGACAGAGAAAAAAATATACCAAGTGTCCATTTACAGTCAAGCCCAAAATTATTCATACCCCTGGAAAATTTTGACTTAAAGTTACTTTTATTCAACCAGCAAGTGTTTTCTTGATTGGAAGTGACACAGGTGTCTCCCAGAAGATAATAAGACGATGTACAAGAGGCATCATTGTGGAAAAAAAATATTTCTCAGCTTTGATTTACATTTAAAAGTAACTTTAAGTCAAAATTTGCCAGGGTTATGAATAATTTCGGGCTTGACTGTAGTACATAAAGCATAAAATTATTATGTTTGGAATAACTAGTGATAACTAGAATAAATAGTAATAATGTATGATAACATGGAGTGCATGGTCATAAAGAACATAAGGCATTACCTTGGCTTTGAACTCACAGTCTTTGACTTTCTGCTCATGCGTGCAACCTGTTGAGCTATTGCCCTTTCTGCTTCACAGGGCAGTTTGTGCTCATATTCTCAATTACTGAAACATAGTTGTTTTTTTTGTGTGTAAGAGCTCATTTTCTGTGGTTATGAATGTATGAAAAAAATTAATTTGTAGCTGTTCAGTGTCTTATGTGTGGGTGTATTGTCATTTGATCAAGAGGTGATATAAATGTGAACTGAGGTAGCTCAGTGATAGGGACAGTTCAGCCAGGTGTGATCAGTCAGGTCTTTTCAGTGTGTAGTTGAGCTGTTTGTCAGGGATGGGCAAAGTTATACAAATGGAAATGAAAGTAATCCAGATGGTTGCTTTGTATGGATGGACTGAGAGCTGTAAAAGAGGTGATATGCATCTGATTCTGTTTAACTCAGGGATGTGATCCAAGATGTCAGCAATGTTGTTGTAAGGCAGAGAATTTAGGTAAAGAGAGTTCATTCATGTTAGTATAAAACATTGCATCATGTTTAAAGTTTGTATTATATTATACTGTGAGCGTGATGTGTGGAAACAAAACAAGCTTTTCTTAGCAAGTAAGAAATGTGTCATTCTTACCAATTTTACTATTTTTACTATTCATGCATTAAAAGTCATATGCTTGGTTGTAGACAGAGAAAAAATAAATCAAGTGTTCACATAGTACATAAAGAAAAAAAATAGTATTTGTATGTATCATAATTTGGAGTGCGTGGTAATAAAGAAAGTAACACATCCCCTGGGATTAAACTCACAGTCTTTGATGTTCCACTCACTCTTGCAACCTGTTGAGCTATTGTTCCTGACAACATTGCTGGACAGTTTTGGTCCACTATTTTCTTTTGTGTATGATTCTGGGTTGTTACATGAGATTTAGCTATGTAATTTTGTATGTTTAATGAATTGGTAATGTAAAAAAGGGACAGAATTTAGTACAAAGAGTGAGAACTAATGTGATTTTGTATTGTTGGATGCTGAAATCATTCTCACAATCAGTAAAATAATTCAGGAAATTCAAAGTTCACCCACTGGGAATTTCAGAGAAGGGTCAGAGGAAAGTGAGTGGAATGATGATTGGCTGATGCAGTTTGTGCTCTCACCTGTGGGCGGGGCTTTACGATGGCATATGTATGGTAGCATGTCGGCAATTCATTGCTTTTCAGCAATCTCCTGAGATCTTGGACCATTAGTGTTTGAGAGAAGGTCAACATAAGTACCAGCATGTGTGTGTGTGTGAGTGTGTTTGTCCTTTGATGCCTTTGATGTATCAACATTCTACAGTCTGATGTCACAGGCTGCAGTAAGTGGACACACAGCCAGAGACAAGTTCAGAAGTCAAACAGGAGCAGAAACAGTTGGACAGGACAGGACTTGCTCATGATTTAGGAAGAAAGAAGCACTCAGATATTTCTGCACAATTATTGACAAGGAAGGGAGGAGCTACTGCTGTTACAAGGACAAGAGGAAACTACAGGAAAGTCCACATCACTTCTTATGGTTGCTCAACTTGTCTACCAGACATTATGGTTTGTGTTTATAGTTTGTACTTTGAGATCTCAGCCTGATCTCATGGTTTACTGATCATTTCCAATCTGTATAAGAGGTGTGTGATGTTACTGCCAGTGCAAACCAAACATTTTCTGCTATTGCTTCCAGTGTTAAGACTCCTGTTAATGATAATGTTTGATGTGGGCAGGTGGATAAAGCTCAGTCCTTTGTCGTCCTTTGCTGTTTCCTTTTGATGTGGATTTTTCAGGCCAGGCTGTAGACCCAGCTAAGGGCCAGTTGAAGCTGAATCCAAGTCTGGCCGAGTCCCCACACCTTACTCTTTAACTCTTCGTTCAAGTGTTCAACTCTTCTTTTCAAAGAGGCACATCTTAAGCACTGGAGACCAGAGAAGTTGAATCCATAGAGCTTTATTCTTCAATACAGAATTCAAAAGCCCAAGCTGCCCCACGGAGACGACTGAGATTTACCATCTGTGCATCACTTTTTATATTGTAAATTGTAGGTGTGTTACAGACCAAGGGTCTGACCACATCCCTTTTTCCCTTTCATTAGTTATTTTTTGCATGATTCTACTCATGTCTAAAATTTAGCCCTTCCCATCTTACATCAAAAAAGTACAGCACGTGGCCTTTACACATGACCAGTGGCAGACTGTTGACCAGGTTCAAGGACAGGTCTGGGTGTAACTGCGTATATCCCTTTCTAATTCCCTCCATTTGATTGGTGTTCATCTATCTTTTTTTTTTTTTCCTGGTATTTTGCAGGCCTGATGTCTAATGGAGTTTTTTCTCACGTGTACCACAACACCCTCCTAACAACCACGCTCTAACCACACTTTGTTTTTTAATGGAATCTGGGCTTCTTTCCATTGGGTTTTTAAAAATACTTTCCAGTGCCTCTAAAGCTCCCAACACATGCATGCAAAGCATGAGTGATTATCCCTTGTGATGCAGCAATAGCAGGCAGAGGCACACAAGGCAGCAACAAGTGCTGCAAGGGCAACCACCAATGGAATTTCCCTCATTGAAGTACACACAGATGGGTGAAGCACAGAAGGGTGAGGAGGGGTGAAGCATAGATGGATTCTTACATTGCACAAAAACTGACACCACAATATTCAGCAGCTGAATATTGAGCTCAGAGACGCACAGTGAAAATGTCATTTTTAGGTGAGTAACAGTCGTGAGTCATGGTACTGATGGATTCTTCAGAGCTGTAGGGATGAAGGACTTGATGAGTGTTTGTCTTCTCGCTGCTGGCAGAAATGATTGTTCCCCCCAGTCCACAATGAGACATTTCCCTCACTAAAACCTCCAAATACAAGTTCCTCAAGAACAGATATTAATGTGGAACTTCACAGAATAATGACACTGTTACTGAAAATTCAGAAATGTTGGGAAACACAAATATCCTCTTTGTCAAGCATTTATTGTTGATGTCACAGCAGCTGCTTCACCTGTGACAGGTAAAACACCTGACACTGTGCTGTTGAAGCAGCAGATGTTGAGCTGATGACTGCTCATAATGGAGAAAATGATCATTTAATCACCTGATAATAGAAATGAGATTGACGTTTACCTCTCACTCTGTCCCTGGGGGAGTGTATTTGCTGTTTGGACTCACGTTTCCTCTGAGTTTTGCAGAATGGGCCTAAAAAATGAACTGAATCAAACGCAGACCAGTATCCTGCAGTTTAAATGAAGACCACATCCTCATATGATGTGAACTTTGGGACACTGAGATCAGTGTTTGTTCTCTTGGTCAGTCAGAGGGACAGTGTGTGTCCCCCTCAGTGCCCAGACCTTGGTCCTGTCCTCTCATATCTCCCCATGTTCTCCTAAAGCTGATCCTGAATTGATTTGTAATCATAAATGTCTCATTTATATTGAGCTAAAACAGAAAACAGATGGTAAACTGTCATTTAAAAATTCAATAATAAATCTTCAAAATCATGCATCATTGATGAATTGTTTTCTGTGCACAGATGAGATACAATAATTAGTGTAGTAACTATAAAGACTGCATTTCTGTTAAAGTAGTGAGAGCAGTTTTTTTTCTTTGCACTTACAGACGTCTGTTAATGTTAATGTCAGTAACAGTGATTGTTCATCGTCTCCCTCTTATGTTTCTCTTCTTCTAACACCTGCTCCTTCATTTCTTGCTCCTTTTCTCTAAGTAAAAAGTGACAGACATGTTCTTAGCTGTTAATCAGTGTGTTGTTGCTTTTACATGGATAAAGTGTAGTAATGAGCATCTCAAACATTAGAGCAGGCTGAAGACCACATGGCTGCTGCTTTCTGCTCCTTCTACCAGATCAGATGTTAGAGAGGTGAAGTGAAACCATCCATGGCTCATTCTGAAGAAACGCTGACATAAGCAAAGAAATTAGACATGATGTGTTCACTGTTTCACATTCATGTTGTTCACTCTTTTGATTTGATTCCATTGTTTTCTTGAAGTGAAGAACTGTTTGGTGTTTTTACAGAATAATGTTCATTAATTTGTGCTGATGTGGCTGTTTGAGTTAAATCACCACCTTCAGGCAGATGTGAACTTAAAGCTCCTGAAGCATGAGTTGTAATAACAGCAACAATGTTTTGATTGTTATTATTATTATTATTATTAGTAGTAGTAGTAGTAGCAGTAATATGTCATATTGTTTTATTTATTCACTTGTTTAAACTTCTATTGTCTTTTTATTGGCCTGTGTCCTGTTGTTTCTCTGTGCTGTAAATTCTATTGGCTGCTTTAGTCTCATCATTCATTTTGTAACATTGGTGCAGATAAAACAAAAGGACACTAAAACAATGCTCAACACTTAGTGACACTTTTAAAGACAAAGTGTTTGATTCATTGTATTTACTGTGGTTTTTATTTCCATCAGCTCTTTAGAATATTACCAACATGTCATTCTGCCTCTGGGAAATATAGAAAAGGGTGAGGAGGCAAACAGAGCTTGTTAATAAGATGAGAGTGTGATCAGGTCTGAGACATGAAATGATTGTGAATGAATGAATGAATGTTTTTTGTTCACGTCTGATAGTGACTGTAACAGTAACAGTAACAGAACTATAACAGAACTGCTTTAGACAGTAATGTTAACCTGGGGGTTTGTTCACAACATGTGTGACTGACTGACTCACTGCTCATATTACTGCATTAATAGACTCTGCTCGAACTTTGTCTCTGTGTCCCCAGATCTCAGCAGAGAGGAGACGACTGAAGCAAATTATATCCACTGACATTTTACTCTAACAGAACCAGCCTGTCTGTTGTTTAATCAAAGTATTCTTCCTTATTCTTTATGCATCTTGTGTGTCTTGCCTTTGAATTACAATAAGGTGCAAAACATCCATAATATATTATAAAGCTGCGTGATGAGAAACAAACTCAACAAACTCATGAAACACAAAACCCATCAACAGCCTCACATCTGTTGTTGTGGAAGAGAAAATTCCTTCTCAGTGAAATAACATATTTTGAATGAAAACTTGTTGCAGCAAGTTGAACACACAACTCTACACACATCAGCCTGCTCAGTTCTAACTCTGTCTTTAGCTGTTTGCTCTTTTTCTGCTGCACATACATGAACCAAAATATCAGCTGTGTTTGGAGATACAACCACTTTGTTCTTGTGGTTTCACTCGTGTGATTAAAACAGTGTCTTTAGTGAAACCATCAGAGTGAAACCATGTCTGTGCTCTGGTGCTGCACTGTCTCTGTCCATGGTGCTGATCCACATCCAAAAGACGCCTGTTTACTGTCCACAGACCGATGTAAAGCTGAAGGACAAGTATGTCTCTATCTGCAGCTCACTTCAGTAGATATTTATTTGATTGTTGCTGTCATTGGCACAACTTCACCAGCCTGATGAATGATTCTGAATGAACATGTGAGTACGTCTCAACACAAAATGAGCCTCTGCAGCCTCAGTTAAGCTTTGGGATAAAAACAGTTCAATATAAACAGACTGACATTGACTGTAGCGGGTTGTTTTAAGATGAGATGCCTGATGGCAGGAGGAGTGGTGTCTCAGGATTGTCCATCCTGAGACAAACTGATGCAGAGTCATTGAGGACAGATGTGTAGGTTACAGATGTGTTTCCTGTTTCTCACCTTCGTTTGCTGATGCTGTTTTGTTGAACTCTTGCTTTCTGTAGTTACATTGTTTCTTCATCTTCTCCCTCAATTATTTTGTCTTTGATCCAAGAATAAGCAAAGTGTTGTTTTCAATCCCAGCATCGTCAGAGACAGAGAGAAATGAACTGCACCAAATGAAATCTGCTTTTATCACAGTGTAAACACTGGATCATCAGAGCTTTACAGACCAACTGTCACAACATGAGCTGAACATTTTCCCACTTACATCCAAAATTTAGTTGAAGGCCAGAAATACAAAGATTTACCTGTGACGTCTTAAACACAGTGACAAAGTTATATTTAGTGATTATTCCTGTGGATCAGGAGCCAGCATTTGCCTCTGAGACCTGAACTGAGCTCAGACCAAGTCTCTGTTGTGTGGATCATTCACCCTGCTACTTATTTGACTCTGTGAGTGATCATCACCTGCTGAGTGTCATTGTAATCACACAGGTACAGTAACTCAGCATTCCACCCACTCTGTCATCCTCTAACAAGGCCAGCTGAGAGGCTTCATGAAAGTCAACCCAGGAGGGGAAATAAAAAGAAAATATCCTCTGTTCAGGCATCAAACATTACGGAGGCTTCAGTATCTCCACATTTAGGATTCAAAGGCTTTTTATTGCCAATTTCACCATATGTCAAACATAAAGGAGAATCGAAATGTTGTTTCTCTCTCTCGGCAATGTGCGTACAATAATAAATAAATTAAACAATTTAAACAAAACCAGCTAAATAAACTTTACTACAATATAAATGTAAAGGGTGTAAGAAATACATTAAAAAAAAATATATATATATATATATATATATATATATGAAAATTGCAAATTGCTTTACCCGAAAAAATATATCACACAGTGATGCACCATGATGCTCTCAATAGTGACCCGGTATAAAGATCACATGACGGGAGGTGGGACATGGGCTCTTCTCAGCTTGAGGAGGAAGTAGAGGCGTTTTTGAGCTTTCTTGGCCAGCTGTGTTGTGTTTGTTGACCAGGAGAAGTCCTCAGAGATGTGCATCCCCAGGAACTTGGTGCTGCTCACCCTCTCGACTGCAGCACCGTTGATGGTCAGTGGGGGATGCTGTGAAGGCCTTCTTCTGAAATCGATAACCATCTCTTTGGTCTCCCCCACATTGAGGATGAGGTTATTATCCTTACACCACTGAAAAAAGATAAATGAAGAAATCATCCATTATCCTGCTTTGTACTTGTGCTGTCTGAGTTTTCTTCTCTGCTTTTAAATCAAACAGTTCATCTGCAGATGATTCAGTGGAGCTGTAATGAGCTTTGGGAAAAGGACACATCATCACTCAGGTTTGCCTGTTTACCAAAGGTGTTTCCCAAGTGAAAACTGCAGAACAGCTGCAGTTTGCATGATCCAGTTGAAAGTTACATCCATTATGTTCATTACTGTATATTTATTATACAATCATTACTAAAGTCTTGAGAGAGCCAATAAATCCAGTGGTCATATTTGTCATATCGACATTTAAGGTGTATTGATTGGTTCACAACATCAACTCATGCACTGAGTAACATGCAAGAAAACATTCCACCTTAATAGTTGCTGGTAATTGTCAGTAGCCTTTGAGCAGCACAGTGAGTTCAATGATTTTTTCTACCCAGTTATTGTAACTGGTAACGATGAAAAGGCAGCGTAACATCCCCTCATTCATCATTCACTCTTCTGACTGTTTCTTCATTTGTGATGCATTTGCACAGAAACATTACAAAGCCAGTCTATTAAACTTGTTCAGCTTGTGCTGCATCCACAGCTGCTGGAGATCAAACCTCACTGAGCTCTGTTTTCACTGCCTATCAGATGAACTTGACCTCTGCCTGCACTGAAATGTTTCCTCAGAGTGGATGTTTCCAATCAGTCCTCATTTGCTCGGCACAAGTAAATAATGAAATCACTCAAAACACAAACCACTTGTGTTCATTGGCTCATATTGTTTAGCACCAGTCTAATTCCAACCTGCTACATCCATGGTATCATCTAATCCCACTTAGCCAGATGTTTGACTGACTGTAATATTCTCAACATGATGAAACTACTCATAAAGTCAATCTAACATTTGATCTTGTGTCAGTTATAGTTGACTAATGTGTGTATGAACAGTGGTTAGATACATAACCTTTGATACTGTGTGTGTGAACATGAGCACATGTCATAGTTGTACTCCAGTTCATAAACAGAACGCACCACACATCTGCTGTTCACTGGATGTTGAGCTGAGGAGATTGAAAATATATGACTGATTATTACACTTGAGCTGTAAATATATATAGTTAAAGGCTGAGCCTTTAGGTATCAGGCCCCTCTCCTGTGGAACCAACTGACAGTTTGGGTTCGGGAAGCAGACTCCCTCTGTAATTTTAAAACTAAGCTTAAAACCTTTTTGTTTGACAAAGCTTATAATTAGTTATAGTTACAGTTTTAGTTATTATGACTAAACATACAGTTAGTCACAATTATCTCTATAGAGACTGTTACAGTTAAGGATATAGCCCTTAGTAGGCTGTTCTGTGGTCCTGGCTCCACCCACCTGCTGCTGTTTATTGTTCACAATGATCCATTTCTTACACGTTTAATGTTCCATTCTGCTTCAGATAAATATTGGATTAATATTCTTTGCAGACTGTAATGTAAATAACTACCAGTCATAACAGCTTTTTGCCTCTGTGCTGTTTCCTATTATAACTGTAATCTGCTGAGCACACATTATCCAATAACTGTTCACTGACTGTAATGTAAATGCTGATCCACTAATATTGTCCATTGTCTGTATTATGCTGCATGTCTTTCTCCCCCTCTCCTCCATTCCTAGCTGTCCTATCTTCCTCCTTTTCCTCCTTTCACCCAGCCCGGCCATCGGCAGGAGGGTCCCCCATCTGAGCCAGGTTCTGCTCAAGGTTTCTTCCTGTTAAAAGGGAGTTTTTCCTTGCCACTGTCGCCTTAAGTGCTTGCTCTGGAGTCAGGCTCTGGGTCTCTGTAAAGCGCTTTGAGACAATTTTGATTGTGGAAGGAGCTATATAAATAAAATTGAATTGAATTAACTAATGAGCTGCTCAGGTTTTGTTTTCATGCTTCACTTTTTACCTTTGGAACATCTTGTCTTTATGGCTTTGATGGTGATTGTTAGGAGTAAGAGCGTAGCAGAGGTTCTCAAATCTTGGAAATCCTTGATTTCTGAAATACTGTACATCCTTCATGTACTTCTGTGAGGACACATTTCATCATTACAGACTGATGGATTATCAGACATTCTCAGTTCTGCTGTTTTCTGTGGGAATGTTTCTTTCTCTTTCTTGATTTTCCTTGAGTTCCTCCTCAAAGTTGCTCCCTGTAAAAAAGCTGGAGGAGTTTTCTGGGTCCCTGCAGCAAACATTGAGGATTATGTCTACATAGTATTATTTCCATATCATCATATGCTAATGCACATTCTTCACACACACACATACACACCTACACCTACACACACACACACACACACACACACAGTTTCACAGCTATGATTTGAGAGGAATACACTGTGGAGGGTGTGTGGAGGAAAAACAAAGCAGCAGCTCCCTCAGAGAGGATAATGAGGTTTGTATTATTCACTTCTTGTGTCTGCAGCTTTTACAAGATTCTTAGTTTCTCTCTCAGCCTGAGATAAGAAATAATTGTGAAAGCAGGTCTGATAACTGCAGCTGAAACAATTAGAAGTGTTGTTACAGAGTCTGAACAAAGAAAAACCAGTGGTGATCTCTGAAGAGAAAGCCAACTGACTGTTTGTATAATAACCATCTGTGGTTATACACCTGAGAGCAGAATGATAAATGAATGACATCTGCTTTGCACCTATGTTGCTGGGACAAAAAGATCAAATTATATATATTATATATTTCAGCTCCACAGTGTTTTGTGGAGATTGATGAAGAATTATACCATGATCAGAAATATTTTCTTTCAGGTGAAGAACAGATTGAATATGGAGGCTCCATTGGACATAATAGCTGTTTATCAAAGGGCTGCTGGTGTCAATGTTATGTGTTGATTTTTCTAAACATTGGGTTAATAAGAATCTCTCTGCAAAGTGAAACCAATTTTGTGGGAAGGCTGAGTTACCTTGAAGCATTTCACCACCTGACAGCAGCAAAGCTGGAGCCTTTTTTTTCATCTGTCTGATGATTTAACAAACTATCACAGTCTGAACATGTCATGTGATGCATCTAATGCAGGTAATACTACTATTACTGTTACTACTACAGTCTAAACATACACGTATATAATGATACTCTTAGAGTAAACATAACTCTCTCTCTCTCTCTCTCTCTCTCTCTCTCTCTCTCTCTCTCTCTCTCTCTCTCTCTCTCTCTCTCTCTCTCTCTCTCTCTCTCTCTCTCTCTCTCTCTCTCTCTCTCTCTCTCTCTCTCTCTCTCTCTCTGCAAAGTGTTAGTGTGACTGACTCTTGTTGTTTCGTGTTGTGTTTTTCTATCTTTTTTCTTTCCTTCTGTGGTGGGGAATCCTCCCCTACCCTAGGTGGATTCCTCCTAATCAGGAACAAGTTATATAAGACACCTGTGACCTTTTGTCCCTCTCTTTGCCTCCTGCTCTGTCCTTGCTGTGGCTGTCCAGGTGCAGCATTGCTTGTTCGGGGTTTTGATACTAGTTTTTAACATCCTGTGGTGAGTTGGCCTGTGACTGTTCTTTCTTTAATACCTTTCAAATAAGCAGTGTGAACTCTGTTAATGGCGTTTTCCCCCCTTCTTTTTAGGCTCACCGGCACTATTGTTGATTTTGCCCTTAGTTTGCCTTTGTTGGACCTTAGTTTAACCTTTGTGTACTTGTTTTGTACTTGTACTTAGATTTAGCTTTTACATGTAGTTTTGGCTGGTAGATTTAGTTTGACCTTTTGTTTTTGACTTTTGCCTTGAGTTTAGGTTACCGCATTTCTTTTCACCATGTTTTCATTTAATAGTTTAGCTCTTGTTGTGATTCTAAGGATTCACACAGTGCCTTTTTTTTTTAAATGATAGCATATCTTCAGTTGAAAACTTTATTTCATTGTTTGCGTGTGTCCGGTTTAGTCCCCGCCTCCACAACGCTCTAATTGGTTGGTACTCTTCACTTTTGATTGCTGGCGTGGCTGTCTTTGACAAACACTGATCGAGGCTTTTTGCTGAGATTTTCACTGAAGGATTCCTTTGGATTCTTTTACACACATACACTCACATATTACATTACACTCAACACACACACCATTTTACACACATTTTTTCATGGTTTCGTTGCAGACGTGAACTTCGCTCATGGTGAGTACTAAGCTCTGTGGTCGGAGCTCGCTTGTGTTATGGTCATTTTTATTAATGTTAAGTAGTGTTTGTGAAACGTAACGTGGATATGTCTATGTGTAGGAATTATTGTTTGCTCTGACCAAATTCATTCTAACACATGTTCCTCTTTGTCAGAACATGTTAGTATTAGTGTGTTACCTCCAATGTTTTCATAGTAGCTCGAGTGAGTGCGGTGTGTGTGTGTGTGTGTGTGTGTGTGTGTGAGTGAGAGAGAGAGAGAGAGAGAGGAACACACGCAAAGTCGTTTAGCAGTATATATATATAAAAAAAGGTATATTTCAGTCTAACAGAAATGTTGTTTCTCCCTTTGTTGCAGTTTGTTCTTCTTGTAGGGGACTCCCATTTGTGATCCATTGCAGATGGTATTGTGAACATGCCAGGGGGTTTCCTGTCCTTTAGCGTCATGTCCACACCAGGAGCATGTGCTGATATGCTCAGGACTGAAGTTGTACATTCTGTGAGTCTTCTGATTCCTGATGCTGTCTGTCATAGCTCCTGGGAACAACCTGACAGCCAGTAGGACAGTTGATGAGGCAGGAGCAGCTTTTGCACAGTACCTGACAACTGTTTGAAGTAAATGGCCAAAGGTAGCTATTCATTTATTTATTTATTTCAATATAAGCCACATCTGTAGGTGCAATATACTTTTGTAATGATGGTTGATTGTTTTCAGGTATTTGTGGTTGATTTTGTGCCGCGCTTGACAATCCAAGCTGACTATCAGGAGCTGCTCCGACAGGAATTCCAATGTATGGCAGCACGTCTTGGTATGAATTATTATACAACTGTGTGCAATTGTTTTATATTTATATAACTAGTATGTCTTAATGAGAGAATGTGTTTATTTGAAATTTATTTTATTATTGTAATAACTATTGAAATGGTCTAACTGATTTGTTTTTGTTCAGGAGTCGAGTATTACCACCAAACAAACCACTTCCCTCTGGACTATCCTGAGCTGTGGTGCCCTGATGGTAAGTTAAATATGTTTATATTTATATGGGAAGTGCTTAATTATAGGTAACAATGAAGGTAATAATCTGTTATTTTCTCATTGTTTTTGCAGGTCCACCTCAGTGACGATGTGAGGATGCCAGTTCTTGTGCAGTTGATGTGGACTGCAGCCAGCCTTCAACTAGAGACACCACCACCTGCAGTACAGATGCAGCGTCCGGTGTCTCTTAAGCCAAGGATTGTTGATTGTGAAGGGAAAGGTTCCTGCTCCACCACCACCCTGTTGGTCCTTTAGGGACTCCTTGTAAGACAGAGAAGATTGTGGGTGATGGGAACAGTTTTTTTCAGGGCTGTTAGTAAGGCCATTAGCATTGCCCAAAGGGGGGCAAAATGGAGTACATGGACCAGTGACCTGGTGACCAATCTGCTGCCTCGTTCTAACATGGAAGGGTCTTTGTTGCGTGTTAAATTAAAGCGCTGACATACAAAGGCCACTATGAGTATCAGTTTGTTGATACTATGCATGTTAGGTAAGCGTTGCAGTATCTGAAGGTGAATAACATTCATTATAAAGATGTTGAATTTAATGATGCATGGGTTAATGCATTTTGTAGGGAGGAAGATCGTGAGGTTCCAGTGGTGGCACACTGTGATAATGTTGCTGAGGATGGTCAGGATGAGCTTCTCCATGATAGACAGCAGCACTGTATGTTCCAGGATACTTGTCTTATGCCTGTGGACATTGGTCAGGAAGTTTTAGATCAGTATTTTGATGATGTGTTGAATGTAGCACCAGGAGAGGGAAATAGTCCTGTTAGGCTGGCAGAATTCTTTGACGAGTATTTTAAAGCAGGAGGGTAGAACAGGGACAGTGGATGATTTAGAGTGAGCTGATAGGTGTGAATTGTTACGTCAGAATCCTGTCACTGCAGCTAGAATGTTTGATTTCTGGTGTTTTTTTTGAAGGACGTCTTGATGTCTCCGTTGCATCCTATTGGTAAGATTAGATTATTTTTATAGGGCAGAGTTTCAGCAGCGTGGTTCCCCACATGTTCACTGTTTGTTTTGGGTTGAGGGTGCGCCTGTGATAGATAGGGATAGTGATGAAGAGTTTATTGATAAATATGTAACGTGTGGACTAACGTCAGACGATGATGTCTTGGACACTGTCACATCTGTTCAGCAGCACTCGAAACAACACTCAAAAACATGTAAGAAAACAGTGTGTTGTTTCAGCTTCCCTAGGCCAATGTCAGAGCGAACTTTCATCAGTCGAAAACGTGACATTGTTTAAGTTGAGTGCACTTGTCCACCACACATAACTCTTTGTGCATGTGGTTTGCTCAGCACAGCTGGTTGTACAGTCTAACAGCTGCAGGAAGGAAGGACCTGCGATAACGCTCCTTCACTGTCTTGGGGTGAAGCAGCCTCTCACTGAAGGAGCTGCTCAGTGCAGTCAGTGTGTCCTGCATGGGGTGGGACTCATTCACCATCATTGATGATAGCTTTGCTACCATCCTCCTCTCTCCCACCACCTGCACTGGGTCAAGGGAGCAACCCAGGACTGAGCTGGCCTTCCTGATCAGTTTGTCCAGTCTCTTCCTGTCCGCCGCAGAGATGCTGCTGCTCCAGCAGACCACACCATAGAAAACGGCTGATGCCACAACAGAGTCAAAGAAGGACCTGAGGAGCGCCCCCTGCACTCCAAAGGACCTGAGTCTCCTAAGAAGGTAGAGCCTGCTCTGGCCCTTCTTGTATAGTGCATTAGTGTCGTCAGTCCAGTCCAGTTTATTGTTCAGGTGAACACCCAGGTACCTGTAAGAGACCACACTCTCAATGTCCGTTCCCTGGATGTTCACTGGTGTTGGGGGGGGGTGGCTGCGTCTGCGGAAGTCCACCACCAGCTCCTTGGTTTTCCCTGAGTTGATCTGGAGGTGATTCCGCCGACACCAGTCCACGAAGTCCTGGATCAGTTCTCTGTACTCCCTGTCATCGTCGTCTGTGATGAGGCCGACGATGGCAGAGTCATCGGAGAACTTCTGCAGGTGGCAGTTGGTTGTCCTGTACATGAAGTCTGCCGTGTACAGGGTGAACAGGAAAGGAGCCAAGACTGTTCCCTGTGGAGCCCCTGTACTGCTGACCACCATGTCAGACTCACAGTCCTTTGTCCTCACATACTGTGGGCGGTTGGTGAGGTAGTCCAGTATCCAGGTCGAGATGTGGTGATCCACTCCCGAGTGCTCCAGCTTGTCCCTCAGGAGCAGCGGCTGTATGGTATTGAAGGCACTGGAGAAATCGAAAAACATGATCCTCACAGTGCTGCCGGGCTTCTCCAGGTGAGAGAGAGCTCTGTGCAGGAGGAAGATGACAGCGTCCTCCACTCCAATACCAGGCTGGTAGGCAAACTGCAATGGGTCCATCGACGGCCTCACCAGGGGGCGGAGATGGGAGAGTACTAGTCGCTCCAGTGTCTTCATCAAGTGTGATGTAAGTGCCACAGGCCTATAGTTATTGAAGAGGTGGTTCGGGTGCGCTGTCTTAGGCACCGGTACCACACAGGATGTTTTCCACAGCTGTGGAACTCTTCCCAACTTCAGGCTGAGGTTGAAGACATGCCCCGCAATCCCACAGAGCTGGTCTGCACAGGATTTGAGGAGCCTGGAGCTGATTCCGTCCGGACCCGTAGCCTTCCTCGCGCTGATCCTTCTGAGCTCCCTTCTCACCTGGTCTGTAGAGAGGGACAGATTGGATAGAGAGGGACAGATTGGACAGATTGAATATGCTGTTACAATGTTGTGTTGAAGCGGCAAGTTAATGAAGGTTGGATTAATCAGTATAATAGGCCTTTGTTAAAGTGTTGGAACGCAAATTTAGATATCCAGTCTGTTGTGGACACTTATGCTTGTGTTGTTTATATCATTTCTTACATCTCTAAGGCAGAGAAAGAGATGGGTTTGTTGTTAGGAACGTTGTTGTTGTGCCCAGAAAGAGGCACAAAAAGACGGCAATGTAAGAAGCTTTAAAAAGCCTTGGCAGTGTGTATTTACACAACAGGGATGTCAGTGCTCAGGAGGCAGTTTATAGGTTGAGTAACATGCACCTGAAGGAGACTCTAGGAAGGTTGTGTTTGTGCCCACAGGGGACAATGTAGTTAAGATGAGTTTGCCTTTGAGTGTGTTGAGGCAGAAGGTGCTGTTAGTACAGATGAGATGTGGATGACAGGTTTTGTTGATAGAAATAAGAACAGGCCAAGTGACAGCACTTTTGATGATATGTCTCTGGCGTCTTTTGCCTCTGAATATTGTGTCCTGTCTAAGAGTGAGAAATGTGTCATGGATAGAATTAAGTAATGGTTGTGGATTTAGAGCTAAAAGAACACAAACACAGCCAGCAGTTGTTCGTTAGGCTCGCTTTACACTCACAAAGAGAAGTTCTGAGAAGTTTTACCAGAGAAGTTTTACCAGAGTATTCTGCAGTTGTTTCTGCCACACACAGTTGATATACGGTTAATCCATTTCAACTGTGAATCTCAGGAGGTCTATGAGTCACACCAGGTCAGGTTTAGGGATGGATCACTACATTCTGTTCAGTCTGTAGTTGATCTGAATAGGAGCATGTTTGAGAAGGGGACAGATGATTTAGAAAACATTCAGAGTAGCATAGATTGTGATGGTGTTGTAGAAGATTTTTAGTGTGAGCTCTGTCCACAGCAGGAATTAGATCGTTTAGAGAGCATAGATGAGTTAAAGGAAAGAACACAGTCTGTGTTTAGCTCTTGTTCGGTCTCTTAATGAGACACAGTTGTTTGTTTTCTACCAAATTAGACAGTGGTGTTTAGATAAGGTTAATGGTAAAAATCCTGCACCGCTGCATGTTTTTATTACTGGTGGTGCAGGTACTGGTAAAAGTCCTTTGATAAGGGCGATTCAGTATGAGTCAGTGAGATTGTTGTCAGTGACACGTACCCATCCTGACTCTGTTTGTGTCTTACTGACTGCTCCTACAGGGATTCCTGCTTATAATTTGAAAGCAACAATCATTCACACCACCTTTAGTATAGGGAGGAATGTTAAGCTGCCGTTTGCTCCTTTGGGTGAAGAGAAGTTAAATTCTCTTCGTGCCAAATATCGTGATCTACAGCTTGTGATTATAGATGAAATTTCTATGGTAGATCACAGTTTGTTAGCATATATTCACAGGAGGTTGCGGCGAATTAAACAAAGGGGTGACTTATCACCCTTTGGAAATGTTAGTGTGGTTGCTGATTTTTTTCCAACTGCCTCCTGTTAAAGGGAAGCCACTGTATGTAGATGATGTTAGAAATACATTATGGACAAATGTATTTAAGGTGGTAGAATTAAAGGAAATAATGCAGCAAAAAGATTGTGTTTTTGCACAGCTGTTAAATCGGGTTAGAACGTGTTCAAAGGGAACAGTGATGCTGGACAGTGACGTGCAGTTGTTAAAGAGTTGCGAAACTGGTGAGGTCAGCTCTGTCTTACATATTTTTGCTATAATCAAGAAGTAAATGAGCATAATAATCAATAGTTGTTGAAGTCCTGTCCAGAATATGTTGTTGTAGAGGCGAGAGACTATGTTAATGACAAACAAACTGGCAAACTGAAGCTATTAGAAGCGCATCACGCCAAAGCTTCCAATACTTGTTTGTCAGAGGAATTGTTTTTAGGCAAGGGTGCACGTGTCATGTTGTGTAAGAATGTATACGTTTTAAATGGTCTTGTTAATGGTGTTTGCAGTACAGTGACTCACATTGTTTTCTTAGAAAACAAGAGGTTTCCTCACAAGGTCTTTGTGAAGTTTGATGATGTTAATTTATTTTTTTTAATTTAGGAAAGATTTTTGCAGCAGGACAAGCATATGTGGCTTTAAGCCGTGTTAGGAGTCTGTCAGAGTTAATTACTGAGAACTTTGAACATAAGATTTATTGTAAAGAGCATTTTGGATGTCATTAATAACATGTGCCAGTTTCTTACAGAGGATGTTCCAAGGAGCACATCAAGTCCACATATTTTTAGTGTTTTTTTATGAACATGCAAAGTTTAACTCATCATGTTGCAGATGTGGTGATGTGTACACAGCATTTGCAGCATAACTGTATTACTGTAACAGAAACATGGCTTACTGCAGACTCCTTGCTAGATACGATCCAGATTGCTGGTCACAGTTTCAACCACTGTCCACAAAGTGCGTCGTGTACTAGCAACCATGCTGCTTTACTAGAATTGCAAGCCCAACAACATGGTGGTGTTGGCATGTATTGTAAAGGGAATGTGGTAGGTGATATTATACACATTCCACAGGTCAGTATAGTGTGCACAGTGTGTAGAATCTTTATGTACAACATAGTGTTAGTGATTGTTTATCGTCCACCATTATATCCTCTGTCATTGTTTAAAGAGAATTTAGGGAAGTTGTTGGAGTCAGTAGATAGTCTTGGAGAAACAGTTGTTCTTGTAGGAGACTTTAATGATGACATATTTAAATCATCATCTATTGCTGACTTTGTGGTAGTCAGCAATAGTAGTAGCAGTACTTTTCTCTGGGTTTCAGTTACATGGAAAGTGGAGTCCAGAATATGAGGCTGATGCTCTGATTTAACAGGAATCCACTATGGATGCTAAATGAATTTGCCATGGCCAAAGGTGGAGGGTGAGACATAATGAGACAGTGCAAAGGTTCATTTGAAAATGTGTTAAAAAAAAAAACAAAAAAAAAACTGGTCTACTTTCTGAAGTCATTGTATGTGAACAAACCATATTTGAGAACGATGAGCTGAGGTTATTATTCCACATGTAAAGACTTTAATGTTATGAACTTTCTTGTCTCACAGAAAATTTGAAATGAGCCAAACTAAATGCTTCATTTGGTTCTGAGCTGCTTTTACTCTTTTGGATTAATGTTCATTAGAGGGCAAATGAAGTGTGGCAGGGAGATTAGAAGAAGCCCCTCCTCCAGGCATCACCACCTCCTAATAATCTGACCAAATGCTAAAGTATCTCAGTGAATATTAGTTTGAATCATGAGTCTGTTTATTTATTTATTTTAATTTTCATAATGGTTTTTAAATCTCATATTCAGTACAAGTCTTTTTAAAATTATTGACAATATAAATCTCAAGAAATTGATAATATTTCAAACATTTATAGTTGTGTGAAGTATATTGTAAATCTTTTCAGTCTCCATGTTGGATGTTTATGTCTGTATCAGGAGTGATGATCTTTTTGAATCTGAAGAGCTTTGTTGGAATCAGCTTTACTTATGCTAAATGTATATGAGGCAGATCTATATTGATTTTTTTCCTTTCATATTTTCAGATGGTCAGGATTTTATTTTAAGAAAAAGAAAGTTAGTAAGAAAGTTAGAACAGAAAGGAGATAATGACAGCGGTCAGCATCCTGAGGACAAAGGCTTGAAGGCTTGGTTAAATCCACTTGACAGAGATTTATCTCTGTACTTCAGAGGATCAGATTCAGAACTGATTTTCTTGACTCCATGTTTCCAAAGGAACAATTCTCTGAAACACTAAATCATTTCCTGAAGTACATGACACCATAGATGATCTGATTCACAGAGAAGACTGTGAGATCCTCTGGTTAATGCACATTTTTATCTCCCTTATCAATAAAACCTCTGCCTGAGATCATCTCTCCTCCATATGTCAGACCTGCTGCTGTCAGTCACGAGAGATTCAGATATTTGTTTGTGCCAAACCTCATTCAACCTCTGATATTTTCTCTTTTTCTTTGGAGATGACATCTCAAATAAAATGTATCCTTTTAATATTTATCACTGCAGTTTAAAATACATGATGTGTTTTAACCTCCAACACATCAGACACATCACTCCTCCACATCAGAGTGTGAAAGTACAAACATGGTGTGAAACTGTTTGGAGCTGCTCATGTTTTCTTCTCTGACATGTCAGTTTTTTAGAACAGCCTGCTCCAGACAGACACACATCATTCACCATGTCACACTACTTCAATTTCATAGTGATTGGTTTAACTGTTCTTCAAGGGAAGTTCAGTGACTTAGAAATTCTCTTGTATCCAGCCACTGATTTCTGCTTTTAATCTCATTTTCTCAGAGACACTCAGTGTTGTTCTGTCTTCATGGTGGAGAGTTTCTCTGCTCACTCACCAAAAGCTGGATCCTCCAGATGCAGGTGTATTTATACTACAATCACCTGAAAGCCCTTGGCTGCACACAGGTGATCTCCATTTATCTAATTATGTGACTTTTCAAACCAGCTGGCTTCACCACTGATGATTTAGATGTGTCCTGAGAGTTTTCTGTTTTACATTAATAATAAATTCAGATCACATTATTGAGATGTGTTTAACTTTGTCATTAACAGGAGTTTTTTTCTGTTTGCGAGTGTCAAAAGAAATTAAATTCCCTTTGATTCAATGTTATGTTGTTGTACAACACTGAATCAAAGGGAATTTAATTTAATTTCCAAGCAGGTGAAACACCTGCACTTTAAATCAACAGCTACACAATGACATAAACCTTTAACAGAAAAAAAGAAGAAGAAAAGTATTAATGCTCATTTAAAGATAAGAAATGATAGATTTTATTGACACTTACCAAAGTAAGTGAGTTGTTCTCTCTCACACACTCCTTCTCTCTCTGTTCTTGCCTCTTAAATAAAGCTTGATAAGCAGTGGCAGTTATTTCTATGGTAATTCACCAAAGAAACACATCACACATACTTAGGATTCAGTAGAATGGAAATGAGATTTGTTCTGTGACTCAAAATGCGTGTATTTGTGTGTGTGTGTGTGTGTGTGTGTGTGTTTGTTTCACCTAAATTCACATTATACTGATATCTCATGGACTCAGTGGAGGATTTTAAGACGTGTGACATCTCTTGGTGACACAGATTTGTCATGAAGCTGGAAATCAGATTTCTGGCCATGAACAGGGCTCAGTAAATTAGACTTTATGTCTGGTTCAGTGTAGCTGCCTGACAAACTCTCCACTTGTTAAATGAAATGATTCAGTTACACTGACATTAAACAGCTGTGAGCTTCAGCCAGTGGGATGTGAAGAGGAAGCAGCAGATGAAACACTGCTCTTAAGGCGAGTGACATACAGTGGCTACAGGAAGTATTCAGACCCCTTCAGTTTTTGCAGCCTTCACTGTTGTAGATTTCATTTTAAATAGATAAAATCAGTCAGTATAGATTGAAAATGGGCCTGATTCACATTTGGCTAATTATCTATTTGAAATTAATTTGCTTTTGTCACTTAACAATAGGATGAAAAAATACAGCACAGAAACTTCTCTCTTCACCATCTTTTAGTGGAGAGCGTGGTACAAAGTCATGTTAGGAGCCGACAGTCTCTCCCTCCTTCCTCGTGTTTCTGGGAGAACCTCCCTAGTGTTTCTTGTTTGTCCCCTGTTTGTCTGTGTTCTTGTCTGTGTGTGTGTGTAGGCCTGGGTGTGGTTGACTTACTTTGGGTTTCCCTCCAGAGCTCCTGCTCACCTGTCTGCAATCACCTCATCAGCCACACCCTCAGCCTGCAGTGTATTAACACCACTTCTTCTCTCCACACCATGTTGTCAGTTCACAGTAGTGTTAATACTCCTGTTAATAATAATGATAATGTTTGATGTGTGAAGGTGGATAAAGCTCAGTGTTGATTAAATGGAGAAGCTGAATTCTCCCTCCACCTGTGTCTGTGACACAGAGTCTGACACTTCACATCAATTCTACTAGTGAAGACAATAAACTGTGTGTGTCCCACTGCTGATCACTGTAAACCTCCATGTCTGTCAGGAGGACATATGAACTGGATTCTCTCATCCTGTCGTCCTTCGCTTTTTCCTTTACCTTCAGTAGCAACTTTCAAATACACTTTAACATTTGTTTCACATAGTTTAATTTGATGTAATGTTGTAAACAAATGATGTAAACAAACATTTAATCAGTTAACTGGATGGACTGGAGGATGATGGTCCTATACCAATGCAAAAGAGGAAAGGTCCTTTGGCAATGTTGATGGAGGAAATGGAACAGGAGGGAAGTGAGCAAAGAGAAAATGGAATGGGAGGAAAGTGAGCAAAGAGAAAATGGAATGGGAGGAAAGTGAGCTAGAGCCAATGGTGCAAAAGCCACTGACCAAGAGTGGTCCTGACGGGACTGTGACAGATCTATCTGCTGATGTAGTTCAGTGTGGAGATTGGCTTGTGGTTATTTATAACCTGCACTGGTGGTTAGCAAAGGCTCTCACTGTGGACGCTCATCATCAAGCTGTGGAAGTGGAATTTTTCCACCCTCATGGGCCCAGCACACGATTTCATCCAAAAGGAGATGCAAAGGATACAGTATGTGCTTCATACCATTTGACCATATTCTGGTCAAACTTGTGGGACTGTCATCACCAGGTCGTGCAAGCAGGACAAGGGAGATATGCAGTCTGTCTGCTGAAGTCATGGACTTCATAGAGAAACATATACACCATATACTTCTTGACAAAGCTAAATGAGTGATGGAGTGATGTAATACAGTCAGGGAATACTCACAGGAGTTCACATTTGAATTATTGTTATTATTGTGACAGATGTGTTTTGTTGTATTTATATAGAATGCTTTATGTATTTTGAGACATTTCAGTTTATGGAAAAGAGACTGTAAGACGTAGCTATTCATTTATCTGTCCAATATACAATTTATAGTCTAGTTTACAGAAGAATATGATCTACATTATTTTATGAGTGGAAGTTTTATTGATAGAACTACTAATGATTTCTTCTGACAGTGACCACTGGAGGGCAAAAGACTCCTGTTCAATCAACACTAAAGACTGAGAAGCAGTTGAATTCATCTCATAAAGTCACTTTGAGAGAGCCTGTCGCCAAGTGGGGGCATTGGAGTATAGTGTGCCCCCCATTACACCCCTACACCTCCCAAAATGACTTTCCAAGTAAAAGAAGAAAATGAGATACATTAACAGTCTGTGTGTTCACTGCACTGAGGAAAGTTTTCACTGTTTGTTGATGCACGTCAGCTGCTCCTCAGCCTGAGCAGAGGCCAAAGGTAGAGGTGGTGAGGCTGCAGCTACCCCCCCCTCCAGGTGGCTGAGGTGTATTCTTCTTCTGGTACAAATGGGTGCACCACCTCTCCCTGTTTTACAACCCTTGGCCATAGCCTAAAGGGGCCGCTACCCAATATATGGTGTTACGTGCCAGGCTAGATTGTTTGTGTGTGTGAGTGTTTTTCTTTCCTGGTTTTCCCTCTCTCCTCCTGTTTTTTTTTCTCTCCTCCCCTGTTTGCTCTCCAGGTGACACCTAGGTGATTAGTGTCCTCCTGCGATTGGCTGCCTGCGTCTGGAGCCTTAGAATAAAAGGACCAGGCTTGCAGAGTATCACTCTCTCTTTTTGTTTCCTCCCTGATGCCTGTGTGCTGAAACAGGGAACTTTGATTTATTATTGTAAAGAGGTATGTGGAGGGAGGTTAAGAACATTAGGTAAGTTGGGTACCCTATACATTATTTCACACACGTAGTTTTCTTTGTTAAATACACCAGGTTAGCGGTTGGTGCCACCCCCTGTATTAGTTTTGGTTAAATCACTTTTTTAGAGAAGCTAGTTAGCCTTTTGTTTGGATTTACTTTCTGAGGTAGGGGTAGTTAGGCCTGGTTTTGTTTTATTGGTTTCATTTATTTGGCACAACCTCATTTTGCTCTTCCTCCCCCACATTTGTTGTAACCTCTATGATTTGAGAGCGAATTGGATTAAAAATAATTTTGCATTTGTTCACTGCTCTGACTCTCAGTTTTTGTTGTTCTATTGTGGCCATCTTACTTCCCCTTAAGGGGATGTAACATATGGTGTGACATGATGCCACTTCCTCATATGCTTGGAACTTACATGTCATGTGATACCACTTCCTCATCTGCTTGGAACTGTCATGTCATCATCTGGGCCTGGACCCAGGTCGCAGGGGAGACTGCAGCAATGCACCAAAGTCCTATGGCACCTCCCACGAGTGGTGGGCCCATGGAAGGCCGCTCGGAGTGGGGTTGCAGGGGGGTTGCAGGGGAGCTGGAGCCTATCCCAGCTGACTATGGACGACAAATGGGTGCACCACCTCTCCCTGTTTTACAACCCTTGGCCATAGCCTAAAGGGGCCGCTACCCAGTATATGGTGTGACATGATGCCACTTCCTCATATGCTTGGAACTTACATGTCATGTGATACCACTTCCTCATCTGCTTGGAACTGTCATGTCATCATCTGGGCCTGGACCCAGGTTGCAGGGGAGACTGCAGCAATGCACCAAAGTCCTATGGCACCTCCCACGAGTGGTGGGCCCATGGGAGGCCGCTCGGAGTGGGGTTCAAACCCACGACCCTGAGAGATTGAGTCTTGTGCTCTACCAACTGAGCTAACCAAGTGGCTGAACTTACAAGTCTACACAGGGAAACCTGATGGAGGAGCCCCTGAGAAAAATCAAGAGTTGTTCTGAAAAACTTTTTCATTTGTAACATGAGTAACAAAAAATATGAACACCACACAAGGGTTAACTGAAGGAACTATGACGTGTGTCCTCTGTCCTACATTGACACTGATGCAGTCCTCATCTACTTTGCAGACCTCTTAAGAAGGTGAGTGTTAAGAAGCAGTGAAACGGCTCTTAGAGCAGAATCTTTGAAGTGAACGATCCGAGCCGACTCCTGCCTGGAAGCCGGAGCTGATTTGTTTCTTTTTTGTGTGTTCAAGCTGCAGGTGATTGGTCAACTACATTTTGTGTGATGGCGTTGTGTGTCCACACTGAGCAGGAGGGGGAGTTTCTTGTGTGATTCTCTAAGCTTCTCTGTGTTGTTTCACTGTAAATAGTTAAAAAATTACAAATTATACATCCAATCAGACATTAGATCTTTTTGTCAAATTGAGATGGGGATTTGTTTTTGTACTTAAAATTTATTTTTTGTAGTACTCTGTTCCATGTTGAGTATAATAAGCCATATAAATAATAAACTTTTGATACAATATGTTTTCTACATTTGTAATTCATTTTACACAGAATTTTACATTATTTTAGTAATAAATTCATTTAAGCAGCCTAAATAAATAAATAAATAAATAAATACAAATCAGAGGAGAGATTTGGAGGGCAAAGAGTCTGTTCTTTTTAATTTTTTTATTTTTCGCCTCATTTTAGATACATTTTTTCTCTGTGTACACACTTCTCTGTTCAATTTTTCTTCTTTTCTTAATTTTCAATTGGGAGTTGGTCCATAACCAAAGAATTTCGATACGGAGACTAATAAAGTTTTTCTGATTCTGATTCTGAAGCAGAAGAACCGGCTCTCTTAAAAGAGTCGGAATTCCCATCACTGTATCCCACGCTTTCTGAATGTTTACTTTCACTTTGACCTAAGTTTGAGGCGCAGATGATTTTCTCTGTCTGAAGGTAAATGTCACTTTTAATGCTTTACTCGCCAACACTTCCTGTAGTTACCTGAATTATCTGATGTTCGAGTTTTTGTGTTTTACTGTTTTTTTATACTGCGTTGTGGTGTTTAGTTGTGTAGACTCTGAGTTGTCACTGTAAAGTCGGGATGAGGCAGGAAGAGATCCGTTATTCATACATGGCGGCGCGAAGAGACGCAGCGGTTTGTTTCTTCATTCAATCATTTATTATCCGCTATGTTGTGTGGATATTTGCAGTCGAAGCGGTGGAGTCAGAGTAGAAGCAGAGTGAGCTGATGGTCAGTAGCTGAACACGGAGCCTTTGTTAGTCTGTGGCTCCACTTACTGCTGACTGAAGGCAGCTTTTCCTGCCTGAATCAGCCTGTGGAGGAGGCGGACCTGAGCCGCTGCTCTCCCACAGTCTGAGCCGCTAAATGCGGTCTGAGCTCGGCCGGACAGCGGCTGGAGAACAGCTCTGACTTTCTCTGTCATTAGATGAACTCTACGGGACTGAGCTCAGAGGGGCTGGCAGGGTTTTTCAGGCTCTATGTGATTTTCAGAGAGACAGTTAACACTCCATCCACAGAGTCAGAGGCCTCCTGGTCCTATCAGGACAAACTCTACCTGATGAATTAGATGATAAAGACCCAAATCCATAAATACTCTCACAATAAAGCATCTCAGTGGCTCTGATAGGTGATTATATCTCTGTGGCTGATCACAGTACAAACAGAAAAACTGTCTGTCAGGACATATTTGCTGTTTTTATTGATGTCTATCTGTGTCTCTGCTGTTTGGTTTGGTTTTGGTTTGTTGTTGCTGCTTCATATAGTTCAGACTTTACTATTAGAAAAGGCAGGAAAGTGTCAGGGGCCCCAACTAAAAGGGCCCCTGGAATAAAATTGAGGAGAAATGAACTGAGTCTCAGTTGTTTTGTGTGGAATAATCACCTGCGGCTTGTTTCATCAAGTCATTTTCTACAGAAACACTGCAGACAAACAGATTGTCAGATAAAATCAGTGGATCTCAGTCCATCTGTGTGTGAGAGAATGGAAATGGTCGTCTCTGAATTGTGTGAGAAAGATATGAAAGAGGAAAGAAGAGCCAATCAGTGGAGGAGCAGCTGATATTTCTACAGGAGAAATGATGGAGAGGATGATTTCATTTGATGTGCAGATGAATGATTTGTGTTTTCTCTCCAGATGAAGGTAGAAAGTGTGTGTGAGCTGATGTGGATGTGAGTTCAGCATCATGAATCAGTGTGAGGACAGAGAGGAGGGAGCCCCTCCCCCTAAAAGCAGTCTGTGTGGGGACCATGAGATCCAGACCAAAGCTCAGAGGTGAGATGAGGATCTCTAACTGTCCATGACTCTTCTCCATGTCAGAGCTCAGCACTCACATCACTGCACCATCATTATTCACACTCAAAGCTCTGTGTGTGTTGTGTTGAAGGCCAGAGCAGCAGCACACACCAGACTCTGCCGGACCTGGACCTGAACATGGACCTGAGCCCAGCTGTGTGTCCATGAAGAGTGACATGTCAAAGGGTCGCCTCGTTGATTTCAAAGGACAGCCTCCCTCTGCTGCAAAGAAGTGAGCTGCAGCTGAGTTTAAAATGTATCAGACAGCTGTCCTGTATAACTGGTCTTCTATGCAAGATGAAGTGATTGTGTTTTGTCTCCAGGCGCCATGAATGACACAGTATATGAACATGATCAGGCTGAAACACAGGCTTTACTGGCAAAGTTGATGTTTCTCTTTTCAAGAAAAGCATGTCTTATGTTCTTATATGTGTCATTCAGATCAGAACTAAAACTCCCTGTAACTCAGCACCTATCCAGTTCCAGTGTTTGTGTTAGTGTCCTGTAGTGAGACTTCTGTCAAACCCAGTGTGAGTTCTTAAAACTCATCATTTAAAAGGTGGACTTGTTGTGATGACTCTAGATCATGAGGTACAGGATTGATTGCTTGTTTCCTCTCATTGAGAATGTCACAGCACAGTAGTGTTTGCTTTAATCAGGACAGTCACCACAGAACATAAAAGCAGCTGATGTTTGTGTACAAAGCATAAAACGCTCACAGATGCTGCAAACATAATGTGAGCTAATTCTTCATGATTCCTCCACAGAGTGGACCAGGAGAGCTCAGAGGTTCCCAGTGCTCAGTCTGCCCAGCAGCATCAAACACACCTGGACTCCATATTTATGGTCTGTACATGGACAACTACTACTTTGACATCTGTTGTGTTGACAATAATCTCCATGCTGCACTTTTTAGAGCAGTGGATTGTCAGTGTGTCCAACATGGATCTGATGTTTGACTCCATGGTTTTACGTTGACTGAGTCATTCATATAGTTTTCTGTTCCAGCTGCTGGAGGAGAACATTGTCACTTTTGTGAAGAAGGAGCTGAAGAAGATCCAGAAGGTTGTGAGTCCAGATTACCCAGAATGCTCAGAGAGTCAGAGGGAGGATGAGGAGGTGTTGGACACTGAGGATGAAGAGCAGAGGAGGAGCAGCAGAGAGGCTTTTGTGAAGATCACAGTGAACTTCCTGAGGAGAATGAAGCAGGAGGAGCTGGCTGACCGTCTGCACAGCAGTAAGAGGATTTCTCTAAAGATTCAACATGATAGACAAATGGGACATTTATTAACGTCTCAAGACATGGAGGGACATATGTTCATGTGTGTTCTTTAGGGGGATGAACATGTCATGTTTTCTTTATGAATCAGTCATTGATGTTGTTTCTTGTTTGTTCATTCAGGACATGTTGCTGCAGTTTGTCAACGTAAACTTAAATCTACTCTGAAGAAGAAGTTCCAGTGTGTGTTTGAGGGGATCTCTAAAGCAGGAAACCCAACCCTTCTGAATCAGATCTACACAGAGCTCTACATCACAGAGGGAGGGACTGGAGAGGTCAATGATGAACATGAGGTCAGACAGATTGAAACAGCATCCAGGAAACCAGCCAGACCAGAAACAAGCATCAGACAAGAAGACATCTTTAAAGCCTCACCTGGAAGAGATGGACCAATCAGAACAGTGATGACAAAGGGAATGGCTGGCATTGGGAAAACAGTCTTAACACAGAAGTTGACTCTGGACTGGGCTGAAGACAAAGCCAACCAGGACATACACTTCACATTTCCATTCACGTTCAGAGAGCTGAATGTGCTGAAAGAGAAAAAGTTCAGCTTGGTGGAACTTGTTCATCACTTCTTTACTGAAACCAAAGAAGCAGGACTCTGCAGGTTTGAAGACGTCCAGGTTCTGTTCATCTTTGACGGTCTGGATGAGTGTCGACTTCCTCTGGACTTCCACAACACTGAGATCCTGACTGATGTTACAGAGTCCACCTCAGTGGATATGCTGCTGACAAACCTCATCAGGGGGAAACTGCTTCCCTCTGCTCGCCTCTGGATAACCACAGAAGGAGGAGTACTTCAGGAAGAGGTTCAGAGAGGAGGAGCAGGTCAGAAGGATCATCTCCCACATCAAGACTTCACGGAGCCTCCACATCATGTGCCACATCCCGGTCTTCTGCTGGATCACTGCTACAGTTCTGGAGGATGTGTTGGAAACCAGACAGGGAGGAGGGCTGCCCAAGACCCTGACTGAGATGTACATCCACTTCCTGGTGGTTCAGTCCAAACTGAAGAACGTTAAGTATGATGGAGGAGCTGAGACAGATCCACACTGGAGTCCAGAGACCAGGAAGATGATTGAGTCTCTGGGAAAACTGGCTTTTGAGCAGCTGCAGAAAGGAAACCTGATCTTCTATGAATCAGACCTGACAGAGTGTGGCATCGATATCAGAGCAGCCTCAGTGTACTCAGGAGTGTTCACACAGGTCTTTAAAGAGGAGAGAGGACTGTACCAGGACAAGGTGTTCTGCTTCGTCCATCTGAGTCTTCAGGAGTTTCTGGCTGCTCTTCATGTCCATCTGACCTTCATTAAGTCTAGAGTCAATCTGCTGTCAGAAGAACAATCAACCTCCCTGTGTTCTAAACTGTTCAGAGACAATTCTTATCCAGAACAATTCTACCAGAGGGCTGTGGATGAGGCCTTACATAGTCCAAATGGACACCTGGACTTGTTCCTCCGCTTCCTCCTGGGTCTTTCACTGCAGACCAATCAGACTCTCCTACGAGGTCTGCTGACACAGACAGGAAGTGGCTCACAAACCAATCAGCAAATAGTCCAGTACATCAAGAAGAAGATTGACGAGACTCCCTCTGCAGAGCAAAGCATCAACCTGTTCCACTGTCTGAATGAACTGAATGATCGTTCTCTAGTGGAGCAGATCCAACAGTCCCTGAGTTCAGGACGTCTCTCCACAGGTCAACTGTCTCCTGCTCAATGGTCAGCTCTGGTCTTCATCTTACTGTCATCGGAAAAAGATCTGGACGTGTTTGACCCGAAGAAATACTCTGCTTCAGAGGAGGCTCTTCTGAAGCTGCTGCCAGTTGTCAAAGCCTCTAACAAAGCTCTGTAAGTGTATAGATAGTTGGATTTATTCATCATTATAAAAAGACTCTGCTATTTTATTCAGCAGGAGGGAAAATAAATTCCTCTCTTCTTTTATTCCTTATCATCATCTCTGAGCTCTGAGCTTCATCACATTGAATCTGAATTAAAATAATGGATCCTACAGTAAAGAGCCAAGTCTCAGCTTTAATTTGAGCAGGTTGACATCAGTATAGATTCAGACCTTTTATTGGTTCAAAAGTAACTGGACAAATACACATGAAGTGAAACAAACTCATCAGATTTAATATTTTGTGTAAAATCCTTTGTGGACATTGATTGTAGTATCCATTATTATACTTTAAAGTGAATGTGCTGAGAGCCCGAAGAACATAGCATGTCTAAATGTCCAAATACTAACAGCTTTGACCGTATGTCTGTTTATTATTGATTGTGTCATATTTAACTGTCATGTCTCCAACTTGTTGAGAAATGAGCAAACTGAGTTTTGTTGCTTTGATTGTCCTTTCAACACAAATGTTATTTGACTTTTTCTTCATTGTTTCCTCTTCAGACTGAGCAGCTGTAACCTCTCAGAGAGAAGCTGTGAAGCTCTGTCCTCAGTTCTCAGCTCCCAGTACTCTAATCTGAGACACCTGGACCTGAGTAAGAATGACCTGCAGGATTCAGGGGTAAAGCTCCTGTCTGCCGGACTGGCGAGTCCACACTGTACCCTGGAGACTCTCAGGTCAGATCAAGTTCCAGTTTGTATGAAATGACTGCAGATATTTCTTGAGTCCATCAATGCTGACTTTAGAGAGGCCCATATCTAATGATTTTCATAGTTTGTAAAATCTTTTAGTTTTTCTGTCTATTTTGTTTTTATCCAGCTTCACATTTATGAACTCTGGCTGAGATACACAAGCTTGAATGCATTTCATGCCTGTACGCTGGCGGTAGCCATGGCTGGAGCCATTATCCTTAGAGTTTTCCGTCCATCCATCCGTCCTGGATTATTCTACGCACAATATCTCAAGAACGCTTTGAGGTCTCTCTGTCAAACTTTGCACAAATGTTCACGTTGAGGATCAATGTGGAGTCAAAAATCTAGATCTTCCTCTAGATGTTCACTAATGAAATATCACTACGTTATCCCACGTTTTAGCTTCTCCTCTCAAGATAAACTCAGACACTGAAGAGGATTTAAGTCAGCCAGCTTCTGAATGATCAGCTGCTCTGCAGTGGAGAGGACAAGTAGCTGTGCTAAGTCTCAGCTTTTATTTGAGCAGGTTGACATCAGTATAGAAAGAACTGTGTGGGAGATTCAGCCCTTTTAGTGGTTCAAAAGTAACTGGACAAATACACATGAAGTGAAACAAACTCATCAGATTTAATATTGAGTGTAAAATCCTTTGCAGTCATTGACTGTAGTATCCATTATTACATTTTAAAGTTAATGTGCTGAGAACCTGAAGAACAAAACATGTCTAACTGTCCAAATACTTACAGCTTTGACTGTATGTCTGTTTATTATTGATTGTGTCATATTTAATTGCCATGTCTCCAACTTGGTTAGCAGGTGGATAAAGAGCTGATATTTCTGCTTCAGTGAACAAATCTGTGTTTGATGTTTGGTCCAGTTTTCAAACGCAGGTCTGTTCGTTTGCTGTGAGCTGCAGAGCAAACTGAGAGTTTTGTTCCTTTGATTGTCCTTTCAACACAAATGTTATTTGACTTTTTCTTCATTGTTTCCTCTTCAGACTGAGCAGCTGTAACCTCTCAGAGAGAAGCTGTGAAGCTCTGTCCTCAGTTCTCAGCTCCCAGTCCTCTAGTCTGAGAGACCTGGACCTGAGTAACAACAAGCTGCAGGATTCAGGGGTAAAGCTCCTGTTTGCCGGACTGGAGAGTCCACACTGTACCCTGGAGACTCTCAGGTCAGATCAAGTTCCAGTTTATATGAAATGACTGCAGATATTTCTTGAGTCCATCAATTCTGACTTTAGAGAGGCCCATATCTAATGATTTTCATACTTCGTAAAATCTTTTAGCTTTTCTGTCTATTTTGTTTTTATCCAGCTTCACATTTAGATTAGATTAGATTAGATTAGATTCAACTTTATTGTCATTACACATGTACAGGGACAGGGTAACGAAATGCAGTTTAGCATCTAACCAGAAGTGCAATAGCAGCAAGTGCAGGATATGGCCAAAATAAAAACAAGTGCAATATATACAGTATTCACATTATATATATACATATATAAATAAATATATATAAACATGATGTACAGATGAGTGTTTTATAACAGTATGTACAGTTAAATAAGTATTATGATCATACTATACAGATGCATTATGTATCTAAGTGTATGTACAGACATACAGGTAATATAAACTTACAATACAGATAGGTTTATGAAAATATATACACTATATAGAGAAGAAAAGTGGGTGGTGTGAGGAGTATGGATGGTGTGTGGGTAATGGAGGGGGGGGGTTGTCGTCGGGGGGCAGGGTTGGTGTGGGAGGTGGAGGTGGGTGTTTACAGGGGTGTTAAGTTCAATAAGGAAACAGCTGTGGGGAAAAAGCAGTTCCTGAGTCTACTGGAACACTACTATTTATGAACTCAACTCTGGTTGAGATACACACACTCTCGAATGTTTTTTATGCCCATGCGCTGGCGGTAACCAAGGCTGGAGGCATTATCTTTTCGAGTTTTCCGTCCATCCATCTGTCCTGGATTATTCTACGCACAATATCTCAAGAACGCTTTGAGGTCTCTCTGTCAAACTTTGTACAAATGTTCACTGTGACTTAAGGCGGACCTTAAAGTTTGGAGGTCAAATGTCTAAGGGCTAATTAATAATAAGTTCTTATAATTTAAGTTCTCACTAAAGGACTAAGTTGAGGATTAATGTGGGCAGTCAAACATCTAGATCTTCCTCTAGATGTTCACTAATGAAATAGCACTACGTTATCCCACGTTTTAGCTTCTCCTCTCACGATAAACCCAGACACTGAAGAGGATTTAAGTCAATCAGCTTCTGAATGATCAGCTGCTCTGCAGTGGAGAGGACATTTAGCTGTGGTAATGCTAATGCTAATGCTAGGTGAGTGGTTCAGATTTTCTAATGAGAAGTGGATTTACTGAGGAGAGTCAGTCTGTTTTTTAACTACAGAGCAAAGTCACATAGGTCAGTGTGTGAGTCAACAAGTAAACAGCTGTAACCATGGTAACTGAACACAACAATGATGTAGACAGCTTGAGCTTCAAAATCCTCAGACTCAAAAATCATGACTCAGATTTCACAGACTAAACCTAAAAACTGGTAAATGGCTGCGCTTATATAGAACGTTTACCCACAGCTCTTTACATGCTGCCTCTCATTCACCCATTCACACACACACTGATGGCAGCCAGCTACCACACGAGGTGCTGGTCTGACCATCAGGGCTGGTTTGAGGTTGAGGTTTTTAGCCTAAAGACACTTGATGTTGACAGGAAGAGAGCTGTGATTAATGGACAAACCTCTCTACCTGCTGAGACACAGCTGCCGTGTACTTACAACTAATAAAGGATTTTATCTGAGGATTCAAACTAAATCAGATCAGGTACCAACATTAACAGTGTTAAGTATCCATTATTATATTTTTGAGTGAATCTGCTGAGAGCCCGAAGAACAAAACATGTCTAACTGTCCTTACAGCCTTGACTCTACATGCCTGTTTATTACTGACTGTGTCATATTTTACTGTCATGTCTCCAACTTGTTGAGAATAAAACAGAAAGGATTTAAATCAGAGCCAATGAAAGATGATCATCAATGTAGAAACTCCTCATTGGTTAGCAGGTGGATAAAGAGCTGATATTTCTGCTTCACTGAACAAATCTGTGTTTGATGTTTGGTCCAGTTTTCAAACGCAGGTCTGTTAGTTTGCTGTGAGGTACAGAAAAAACTGAGAGTTTTGTTCCTTTGATTGTCCTTTCAACACAAATGTTATTTGACTTTTCCTTCATTGTTTCCTCTTCAGACTGAGCAGCTGTAACCTCTCAGAGAGAAGCTGTGAAACTCTGTCTTCAGTTCTCAGCTCCCAGTCCTCTAGTCTGAGAGACCTGGACCTGAGTAACAATGACCTGCAGGATTCAGGGGTGAAGCTTCTGTCTGCTGGACTGAAGAGTCCACACTGTACCCTGGAGACTCTCGGGTCAGGATCCATCAACCTGTTTAGCTGATGATTTGCTCATATCTGATTTACATCAGTGGATAAACAGCCAACTTGTGTAGGATTGTTCAAAGTAAATTTTACTAAAGTTCAGCAGAACTTTCTAGACAATTATTCATAATTTTCTCTTGTTTTTGCTTCAGTTGTTGATTTTTTAATCCTACAGATGATGTTTAAGGAATTTGCCTTAAATACATTGAACCTGTACCAAAATGGACCAAAACCAAAAACAAAAATATGAACAAAAAAGAACAACAAAACAGACCAGCAGGTGTTGACAGAGGGTTCCTGTGTGATGTTGTGTGTGTCTGCAGGCTGTCAGGATGTCTGATCACAGAGGAAGGCTGTGCTTCTCTGGCCTCAGGTCTGAGCTCCAACCCTTCCCATCTGAGAGAGCTGGACCTGAGCTACAATCATCCAGGAGACTCAGGAGTGAAGCTGCTGTCTGCTGGACTGAAGGATCCACACTGGAGACTGGACACCCTCAGGTATGGAGAGGCCTGCTGCAGCCACAGACAGTGTGTACTAGAGGAGGAAGAGCTGGAAACATTTAGTGTGTCACAGCTGATGATAGATCTCTACAAATGTGCTTTGAATTCAACAACAACACAAGAGGGGTTTTCTCTAATTCTGACTTCAGTATCTAATCATGACTCACTGTGTCATATTTAAGAGAAAACCTGTGACAATCATTAAATCAGGTGTGGTCAGCTGTTTTCTGTGACCTGAGCAGGACTTTCTCAGACTGGATTTCATGCTGCATCAGCACAAAGCCAGCGTGGAAAGATTTGAGCTGCAGCTGGCTGAACTGCTCCTGAACCAACAGAGCCACTTTGAGCACTCAGAGTGCTTTCACCACAACAACCTTTAGATACCTGTTCAGTGCTGACACACTGATAATAACATCCCAACAATAATAAGACCATCTACACTGCTCAGAGACATTCATCTGCCAGTGTCTCAAACCAAGGAGGAAATGAAATCAGGTCTCTGATCATGTCTCTGTCTTCTAAAATATCCATGATCAGTAATCAGCTGAACCTCTCTGAGCTCCTGATCTTGTCATTCTGAGATCTTTTGTTGTGTCTGACACCAAAAGTGATATCAAATGGAGAAGACAAATAATGAAATCTTTCCTCCATGTCACCTCCCTGCTCCGTATAATTCCAAGATAAGGACTCCAGGTCCTTTGTGTCTTTGCTGAATGAACAGAATAATCAAACCATCTGTGTATGAGAGCCATGTAATGTCCATGTTTGCATGCTGAAAGAGAACATGCTGGTCTGACCCCCCTCCTCCTTTCAGGGTGGAGCCTGTTGGAGTCCAATGCTTGAGACCAGGTGTGAGGAAGTGTAAGTGTGGTTTTCATTTGATTCCTGAAAACAAAGCAGCTCACATTCAACCATCTTCAAAGTGTCAATCAATGATCAGGTGATAGATCAATAACTGCAGCTGTGTTGTGTCTTCTTCTCTCCACCAGATTTCTGTGAACTCACCATCGACACAAACACAGTAAACAGAAAGATCAAACTGTCTGACAACAACAGGAAGGTGACACATGTGAAGGAGGATCAGTCATATCCTGATCATCCAGACAGATTTGACCAGTGTCCTCAGCTGCTGTGTAGTAATGGTCTGACTGGTTGCTGTTACTGGGAGGTCGAGTGGAGAGGAAAGGTTTATATATCAGTGAGTTACAGAGGAATCAGAAGGAAAGGAAACACAGGAAACTGTTTGTTTGGATGGAACGATCAGTCCTGGAGTCTGTTCTGCTCTGATGGTCGTTACTCTGTTTTGCACAATAACATAAAGACACCTTTGTTCTCCTCTTCAACATCTTCCTCTGTCTCTCACAGAGTAGCAGTGTATGTGGACTGTCCTGCTGGCTGTCTGTCCTTCTACAGAGTCTCCTCTGACTCACTGATCCACCTCTACACCTTCAACACCACATTCACTGAACCTCTGTATCTTGGGTTCAGGTTGTTGTGGTCTGGTTCCTCAGTGTCTCTGTGTAGAGTGTAGCAGAGAGAGTCTCCTCCTGTTAGAGAAACTCTCTCACTGTTGAACAGATAGTTCAGTCTGTACATGTCTGTCTCTTTCACTCACACACACCTTTTCAGATTCATGTATTAAAGCACTTTATTTGTTAAACTCTTCTAAATGATTCCTTGTAAACTTCTTCCTCTTCCAGTCCTTTAAAGATGGAAGCTACAATTATTACAGGAGAAAAATGTTGCTGACTGTTACTTTTTAAGATTCTAATCATGATCTTGTCCTTTCACATTAAAAGCATCATTGTGAACATCAGTGTTTTGTCTTTCTCTGAATCTTTAGACAACTGAGCTGATTCAGTTCAAACTAAAATGCTGTCACAGTTTATCCGAAAGATCTGAGAAAAAACAAAGATAGAAACTTGTCAAACTGTCTTTCAGAGGTTCACAGATTTAGAAAGCTCCTGACTACTCTGAAGAGTCTGATCCTCGATTTTATGAATCTTAAAAGTCAACTGCAGAGTTGTAGTTACTGACAGTGGCCACTGGAGGGCAGAAGACTCCTATTCAGTCAACACTAAAGACTGAGAAGCAACAATAAATAAAACAAATCTGATCAGACGATCAGTCAATTAACATGTTTACATGTGTTGATGGAAAAATGTGGAGGGTTGAAGAACTGCATGAGGAGAAGGAGCCTCAGGGGAACTGATGTGACTCTGGAGGATTCTCACTCTATTTCATTTGTGTTTAGGTGAATTGGATGAATAATGTAAAGAGATCAGTGGGGTGTGTTGCATTGGAGACTCTGAGTTGGACCACAGAGGAGCAACTGAATTTCATCTGTTAATCCAAACATTGTGGTTGAAGAGGTTATAAAGTCACTTTGAGAGAGCCTGTCACCAAGTGGGGGCATTGGAGCATTGTGTGCCCCCCATTACACACCTACACCTCCAAGAATGACTTTTCAAATAAAAGAAGAAAATGATGATACATTAACAGTCTGTGTTCACTGCAGAATGTGAAAAGCCTTCAGGAGCACTGAGGAAAGTTTTCACTCGAGCGCTTTGTTGGCCAGAGCATTATAAACCCTAAGCTCCTCCCAAGACCAACCAATTTACAATCAATGCATTAAATGAGATCTCTGGTCACCACAGCTTCATAATCAGGTCCCACATTAAACCAACAACAAAACACAAATCTTTTCAATAATTCATTCATACATGAATCTGCTTCATCATATCATCCATTATATTAAAGCCAAACCAAAATCCCCCCTCCCACTCAGTGGGACCTGGTATGGCAATGAAGCAGCTGTACAGGTTCCTCCTACCGCTATATAAGGCAGCCTTCTTCAGCTGCTCTGGTTCAGCCCCCAGGCACAGAGAAGGAGAGGACCAAGATGGCAGCAGCACTGGTAAAAGCATATGAGTGAATAAACCATCTTGAAATAACAGAGCTGGTGTGTAGTGTGTTTCCTATGTTTTACTGTGAGGGTTGGGTATATGGTGTATGAACATTTGTCCAGTGTGGTGCGTTCACTCACCAGGAAAACAGTGGGGAATTATTTGTTATGAACCATGATTGGGTACAGGGCTGAGTGTCTGTCCTACTATGTGCTACCAGTGAGCAGTGACACAGTTTTCATCACAGAGAGAAAAAGGAAAAAGACAAGTAGACAGAGGACAGATACACAAGGGCTAGGGTTTCAAAGGGTCTGGTCACAATACAGGAAGAACTGAGAGACAGGAAGAGGGAGAGAGATGCTGAGAGCAGTGGTCAGATGGACATGTGCTCTGGAGATGCAGATGACCAGGTGAGAAAATCTGCTACAGCATCAGATGTTGTTCCAGGGATCAGTAAACTTTCAAGTGGCCTCATCCTGAGGTTTAAAATCCTTTCAGATGATATTGTGTCCACATGGTGTCATATATTTAAACACAGTGCAAAAATATGAAATGAGAGGTCAGCAGGGACCTGTTACAGTCACTGCTGTGACCAAAAACACTAAGGGGGAGGACACAGGTGTAGAAACCCCAAGACGGACAGACGAGTCAGTTAAAGTCCTCTTTATTAAACTCAAAATCACTGGATCAAAGTCCAAGGCCAGGAAACAAAACTTAAACAACCAAATCGTCCAAGAAGGAGAAAAACTTCAGAAGCTCATGTCCAAAACTAAAAACTTTGAAGTCCTTACTTGGGGTGAACAAATGAAAGTCAATCCAAAGGGAACAGAGGACAAATCCAGAAGGTGACAAAGACAGGGAAACAGGTAACACTAAGGACAGGACAGCAGGTGAACACAGATTCCAGGATGAGAAAAGCAAGTACAACCACAACAAGAACACAGCAGGAACAGACTTGGACAAAACACTGGTGAACACAGTCTAGGACTCAGACACACTGACAAGGAGACAAGGGAAGAACTTAAATACACCAGGGCTAATTGACAAGAGGTGACACACATTAGGGTGAGACAGACAATCAGCAAAGGAGGGTAACAGGAAAAAGACAAGAAGTCCAAAAAGAGTTGAAAATATCCTGTCCTCATGCACAGATCCTGCAGTTCTTCATATGTATTCAGTATTGTATTCACTCAGTATTGGCCTGTCTCCATTGGCTGGCACTGGAGTTTAGAATGAAACATGAACTCTTAGTTATTACCTAACACAATGAAACCACTGAGTACATTTGTGAATAGTTGTCTCCGTTCAGGAAGCAGCCTGACTTCCTCTAGTAAATAATAACAAATAAGGAGCTCTTACATGGACTTATACAGTAAACAATCATCACAATCATTTCAAGTTTCCATCATATTATTCCTGAGATAATATGAAACATTTCCAAATCAGCACTTCAGGAGCTTTGGCACCTTCTAGAGGCAGTTAGTGGAAAGAAGCTCAGGTGAAGAGCAGATTTCATTGTTGACTCTCTTTAATATCACACTTTGTGAATGTGTTCCTCTTCTGCTCTCAGCTTTCTTACCCTGGACTTCATCTGTCAGCCAGTGATGATGTTTAACCCAGCACGTGCTTCATGGTTCACTTCTGTTTATCTGAACATCTCAGCTGCCATCCCTGGTGGGGTGAGTGCAAAGAGGTTTGGAAACAATATAGAGATGACATTTCTGGAAATCAGATTCAAAATGATCAACTTTACTCAGTACCCTAAAACAGCTCCTATTGGCCCACATTTTCTCTGCTCCTCCTGTTTAGGGGCCAGGAACCATGGTCAAGCCCTAAATGTTACATGGACACTTTTCTTCATCACTACAGAAGTGTTCATTTTTGTAGAAGTTCATGTGTAAAGCTGGAAATACTGCACACACAGCTAATTTTAGCCTCTGGAATAAACTCTGTGAGTTAAAATAACTCTGTTCCCGGAGCTGAATTTTTAACTCTGAAACAGAGTTAACTTGAACTCCTCCTGGTGTTAAAATACTCATCCCTCACTGAGTGTGACTCTAAAATTTAGTTAATTTCAATATTAACTCTTCTCCAGTGCTGACACCTCACACTCAAAATGTGTTTCATTTACAGTTTTCAGAATTAAAATTTATTCATTATTACATTATTCAGTTTTATGAGAAAATGACCACCAAACACCATCCTGTTGATTTTTTTTTTGGCTTTTATTTGTGAAAAATACATTGAAAAATTCAATACATGACACTTTGAAATAACTGCTGTCTTAAAACTGTAAAATTTAACAGCACACAGGCAGCAAATAATGTCAATGAAAAACATTAGTGAAATTGCACAAAACACTGTAAACAACATATTACTGCATAATAAAATGTCTGTACCCACGGATTACAACGAGCTCTGAGCAAACCAAGGATCGCAACATGGCCAACTGTGGATTATTATGGACTCTGCTTCTGTATTTTTGTGATTATCAGCGGACACGATATTGGCAAACCACAAACTGTCTGTCTCCATCGAGCCCACTGACAAAGACACATTCCCTGAGGAAATCCGATGGGACATTGACTCCACAAACAACACGAAAAAGAAGGTAACCAGGAGGGGGAAGAAAAAGGGCGGAATTAGAGCTAGACTGAAGAGGGAGAAACACAGATATTGTGCGCTCACATCTGTCATCCTGGTGAATGTGCGTTCTTTGAGCAACAAGGTGGACGAGCTGCAGGCCGATGTTAACTACATGCACGGATATAGAACTGCATCAGTGCTCGCTTTCACAGAAACTTGGCTTAGCAATAATGACAGTGATGACACGCTGCACATCGACGGCTTTGCCCCCGGATCCGACTCGACCGGGACACAGAACGCACCGGGAAGCTACATGGCGGAGGTGTGTGTTTCTACATAAACACACGCTGGTGCTCCACGGTCGTCGTCAGAGAGGAGCTGTGCAATGCAGACATTGAGCTTCTGTCCGTCTGTCTTTGCTCCTTCTATCTTCCAAGGGAATTCCCCCAGCTCTTATTCATCCTGGTTTACATTCATCCCAGAGCAAATGCAACTGCAGCTGCTGAACACATAAAGGACACTGTAAACAGACTAGAACTCACGTCACCAGACTCTTCTAAATTCATACTGGGTGACTTCAATCACTGCACAGTTGACAAATCCCTGAAAGGATTTCAGCAGTACATCAACTGCACGACCCGACTAAAGAAAACACTGGATAAATGTTATGGATCTATCCCCAATGCATATAAGTCTATTGTTCTTCCTCCTCTGGGCTCCACAGACCACCACACCATCCTGTTGGCACCAGCCTACATCCTGGTCATAAGGAGAATAGAGAGGACAGTCAAAAACATCAAGCAATGGACTAATGACAGCATTGCCACTCTGCAGAGATGCTTTGAAACCACAGTCTGGGACAACATCCTGGCATCCACCAGTGACATCAGAGAGCAAGTGGATGCCGTGTCGTCATACATTTCTTTCTGTGTGGACAATATCATTCCCTCCAAACAGGTCACCATCTTCCCCAACAACAAACCCTGGATAACCAAAGAGTTCAAGGAAATCCTCAACAAAAAGAATCTTCTTCACTGGTACTGAATCTGAAAAAAGGAGATGAACAGAGAGGTGAAAGCTGCCATCAGAAAAGCCAAGACAGAGTATAAGACTAAGGTGGAGAATAAATTCACTGAAGGAAATCTACGCTCAGCTTGGCAGGGGATTAAGAACATGGCTGCTGTAAATACACACCACTCACAGGACCGTCCAGGTGGAAGGCAGCAGCGCAGCGTCCCTCCCCAATGACCTCAACTCCTTCTTTTCCAGATTTGAAACAGACAACACCTCCAAAACAGAAACCTTTATCTCCTCCCTCACTAATGCTGAAGTGGAATTATCCTTCAGCACAGTGGAGGTAGTAAGAGCTCTGAAGAGGACCAAAACAACCACAACACCTGGTCCTGACAATATCAGTGGACATGTCTTACGGCACTGTGCAGAGCAGCTGGGAGGCGTGCTGCAGCTGCTGTTCCAGATTTCTCCTCTGCATTCAACACCCTGCAGCCACACATCCTTGCAGAGAAACTACACCACCGTTTCCACCTGCCGGAGCAACTAATCCGTTGGGTCATAAACTTCCTGACCAACAGATCACAGAGAGAGCTGGTCAATAACAACCTCTCAGACCTCATCTTCACCTCCACCGGTTCCCCTCAGGGCTGTGTCCTCTCTCCTCTGCTTTTCATTCTATACACCAATGACTGCAGGTCCACCCACCCAGAGTGTCATCTGGTTAAATACGCTGATGACACAGTTCTCCTGTCCCTGCTCTCAGGCTGCTCTCACCACCCTGGCCCAGCACTCCAGCAGTTTGTGGACTGGTGCGACAACTCTGCACTGGAGCTGAATGTGGAGAAGACAAAGGAGATGGTGGTGACCTTCTCTAGAAAGCAGAGGGAGCTGGCTACAACATCTGTCAGCACAATCCACGGGAGGCCAATAGAGATAGTGGAGGACTACAAATATCTGGGAACAATATTTGACAACTCCTTCACTTTCACTGCTAACACTGAGGAGATCCTCAGAAGATGCCAGCAGCAACAGTACCTACTGAGGAAACTTAACTCCTTTGGGGTCAACAGCACCATTCTGAGGACATTCTGTCACTCCTTCATAGAGAGTGTCATGACATTCTCTATAACCTGCTGGTTGCACTCCATCTCTCTTCAGAACAGGAACCATCTGCAGAGCACAGACAAGGTCTGCTCCTAAATCATTGGACTTTCACTTAGATTACTGAACAGTGTGTGAGCAGCAGACACTGAGGACAGCACATGCAGGACTCAGAGGAGAAGAACAACATTCGCAGAGCTGTTCTGCTCCTCAACTCCCTTGCTGAACAGTGGCATGTTTTCATCAGTACCAGTGCACACAAAGAGTCCAACACGATACTCAGCTCCACAGCATTTCACCCACTGTGTGACACAGACGATGGCTTCAGAATCAAGGTGAAGAGATGCTGTTATATCTTCAGAAAAATCCAGTGTTTCAACTGAACACATTTTAACTGGACCAGACTCAACTGTTTTTAAGATTCAAGATTCAAGAGTCTTTATTGTCATTATGGGAGCATAACGAATCTCAGCTTAAAGGCACACATATAAATAACACAAATACTTAAAAAAGAACACAAAGTAAGTAAAGTGATAAAGTGCAGCTTAGTGCAGTCCAGTGTATGGAATGCTGTCAGTGTTGATTGTCTTCTGTGTGGTTGTCACCAGGGATGTGTGTGTGTGTGTGTCTGTCTGTCTGCGTGTAAGTGTGTGTGTGAGAAGGTGGGTGTATGTGGCTGGAGGGGGGAGGGTGCCTGTGTGAGGACAGGCATTCCCACTGATAGCTGCTTGATAACCTGCTTGACAAACTCCTCTACATTTCCAGTTGTATAAAGAACTACAGTATTTGGTTCACCACTCCCCAAAAGCTTGGCTATAACTGAAGCACATGTCTTTGTTGTGAGTAGAACCTGAAGGACCTGCTTCAGTATTTTGGAAATGAGATGAAGTATTTCATCAGTTACAGACTGAGAATTGTTTACTGTCTCTGTGTCGTTGTTGAAAGGGATCTGGTTAGACACACTTGTGTTATCAATGGAGCTGTGGATCTTAATGAGATGTCTCCTGAATCCACAATAACTAGAGAGACTTTTACCTGGATACATGGCATGAATTCATTTGAGGTTCCTGAACAAAAGCAACACTGAACCAAAGGATGAATTACAGAGGAAACATCTCAACATTTTGGCTAAATAAGCTACTTATGGTTTGTTTAACAGCTTTGCTCTGAGCTCTTTTACTCTGGGAGATTCTTCAGTTGTATCAATATTGTACAGAGCTGTCTGCAGAAATGTGTACAGGCTGGAGAGAGCGTCATCATACTTCACACTGAAAACAAAATGTGACTTGAACAGCTCATCAAAAGCACCAAAGGATGTACATGACTGACATGACAGAAGCTTTTTGTCCAAGACAATATAAAAGGTGAAAACCTGGGTCTTTGAAGTTTCTGTGGCAAGAAGATATGGCTGATGGGTTCCTTCAGTGGTCAGGAGATGATTCTCAGGGCTTTGGGATGACTGAAACAAGAGAAATATGTTTACAAAAATGTGTTTCTAAAACTCAGCAACATCTACAGTATTTGGAAGTTTTGACAAACCTTCTGAAATTTTACCAGATGATCCGTTGTCTCTCCGACGCTGATCTTTGTGGGACGCTTTCTTCCAGCTGGTTGTGGAGTGAGAAGATGAAGCAGCACCAGAAGAGAAGCCATGTTGCTGTCCCACTCTGGGGACAGAGTGAAAAGTACTTTTACACTCATTATATATATTAAGTAGTGTGTTTATGATATTGCTCTGTGCATTGTTCTAATGGTTTTACTATGATCTTAAACATATACACATATGACAACTATTAATGGCCCAGTCATTATAAATCTGTGCTGCAGAGCAAAGCAATGTTCAGCCCTCACACTGAATCTTAACTGCAGACTTAAGTGGCCTATTTAGACTCAGAGATGCTTTTGTAAAATAAATCAATAAAAACACAATAAACTGACGACTGTTGGACGACTCACATAACTGCATTACTATTCTGATGATAACTGTACCTGCTTCATCAGCAGTGTCAGATCCTTCATTCAGGGCAACTTTCAGTTTTTTAAGAATTATTTCTAATAAACAATGATTCAAATCTAGTTGTATACAAGTTGCAAGCACACTGTCCATCAAAGGCTGGCATCCAGAATCACTTGTGTCTCTGCTTAAAGTGACTGAGACTGACAGTGTATCTGTCAGACTTGGAGAGGAGGAGCCTTCACACCCTTGCTGCAGGACACTTAGATCTGAAGATCACACACACACACAAGTATAAGGCAAATAAAATCTAAAGTCCAGCACATTAAAACTATATCACAGACCTGGCTGGATATTACCTGTCTCAAGACAAAACATTACCATTACCTATAACTCTGCTTACCACAAGTAGTGAGGGTCACATATTCTGTCAGGTCTGAACGATCAGCCAGGTTCATAGATGCTTCAGTAGATGGGAGGACTGAAATGCAGACAACACATTCAGCTTAATATGAACTGATTAAATACTGTACTTTGGAATTCTTATCATCCACTTCTCACAATCACATATTTTTGTCTGTGTCAAGATACAAGTCTCTCAAAATATAAGTGCAGCAAAATATGAATGTTTAAATGTCCTACCATCATCACTGTAGATGAAAAAACACAGATCTTTGAAACATCCTCATCCACCTCTGCTCCCTGTTGATCTGTGACTTTCAGTGTTGTAGTCTCTGGGATAAGAAACTTCTGCTGGACTATACCATAACAACTCCACGTTACAACATGTTTACATCTTTATTCATTTAATACTAAACATCTGACTGACCTGCACTGAGAAAATCTGAGAAGCAAGCCTCTTCCAGTTTAATGTCCTTCTTCTTCCCTCCATGTTGTACTTTGATCAACATGTCTGTTTGACATAAAGGAAGAAAATGTCATATGTCTGAGAATAACATGTTCAAGTTAAAGTTTATCCCAACTACACACTGTTAAAATACACGTTTCTCACCGCTGTTCAAAACAGCAAGGCTACAGTTTATAAGCTCAACTGTTAGCATGTTAGCCAAAACTGACTTTTCAGCTGCGTCCGCGCCGTTGAGCCGGAAATTATTCTCTTAAAACACCGACATGCGGTTGCATTGTTGGATGGTTATTTCCAAAACAGTATTAATTACCTTCAAGATGCGCGTCGTCATTAATTTGTGAAGCTTATCAAACAGTTTGTCATTACCGTCATACAGACACATCACACGCCACAGACAGTATGGCCGACATTAACGTTTGAGTGAAAGCTAACAGCTCCACAATGGCAGCTAAGGACAGTTAGCTAACTAATGCTGCGGGAGCTACTTGCTCTAAATAATGGAGTAAAAGCAATGGGGTTACGTTCAACATCAAGTTCGCAGTCATTAGTGGTACTATGTAAGTAGATAAAGTGAGAACAATGACAAAATATCACACATTTAAAGTACTTTCTGATAAAAATCATGTTCTTACCAGCCTTGTGACGACGTTCCTTGTGCTGCTCATGCCGCGATAAAATGCGTCGTGAACTCCAGGGACAGAGTTAAAACCAGATCCTGAACACCAGGGAATAAACTCCAAAATTCAACTCGGCCTGGGTGTACACCTCAACACAAACTGTAGTCAGAGTTATACAATAAACTCCAGAAATGTAACTCTTTCACACTTTTTTGCCTGACTCCAGATTTTAGTACTTTGTGAATTTGCTGTGTGTTAGTACATGTAGTTGTGTACAGTTCAGCTGCTGCTGTCCTTGGTGCTGAATTCACCAACCCAGCTGAATGGTCCTGAGTGATTATTGTTGTAATTCATTTGGTATTTTTGAGAAGGTTCAATATCATTAGTATGGGTTATGTTTTGGTTAATGTTAGGCTTTCAGTTATGATGGTTAAGGTTAGGTTAAGGGGCAAGGGAATGACTTATGGCAACGTGTCCTCACAACTATATTAAGACGAGAATGTGTGTGTGTGTGTGAGAGAGAAAGAGAGAGAGAGAGAGAGAGAGAGAGAGTTTTTGTCCTTTGATGCCTTTGATGTTTCAACATTCTACAGTCTGATGTCAGAGGCTGCAGTAAGTGGACACACAGCCAGAGACAAGTTCAGAAGTCAAACAGGAGCAGAGACAGTTGGACTGGACAGGACTTGCTCATGATTTAGGAAGAAAGAAGCACTCAGATATTTCTGCACAATTATTGACAAGGAAGGGAGGAGCTACTGCTGTTACAAGGACAAGAGGAAACTACAGGAAAGTCCAGATCAGCTCCAAGGTTTTCAGTAAGTCAGTACATGTTAGTAGTTCATGTCAGTGTTTAGTTTAGAAGTTAATGTTTTGAAATGTTTTGTCCAAATGATATGTTTATGAAACTGTGACGGCAAGTAATCATACCCATAAGCCCGGTGGTTTGATTGTGTGCTTATCATTCATGGACAGTATTGTTTTTTTTTTAATGCTGATCATGACTGTGAGATATTCTCATGGTTGCTCAGCTTCTTAACTTTGTTTTGGTGTGATGCTCTGTAGTTTGTGTTAAAGGAAAGGATTTCTAGGAAGTCTGTACTGTCTGCAACAAGATCCTTTCTAAAGAAATTCTAATGGAAATGATGGAGTTGGATGTCACAGCACAAAGTGGAGAGTGCTGTGTGTTATTTTAGGAAGTTACATCAATGTACTGTAGGTCAGGTCTGTGATGTATTATGATACTTGATGGAGGACTTCACTTTAAGTGCTGTGAACAGGAAACAGTTTGATGTGTTGGTAAAAACTTATTTCCAATGTGTGAATCATTTTCATCATCTCTCAAGATTTGGCCCAAAAACAAAGAAGCACAGTTTAAGACTCAGGAGAAATAATCTCCCAGTCCAATGCAAACTAACCAGCACACACTGTTTCCACTTCTACAATCATCTACTTATTATTGTGCTTTAAAGTTTCAGCCTTCTTACATTTACCTATCACTGAGTCCACTTGTGTCTTATACTGAACACTAGGTTCAAATCTCCTTTTGGCTTTGAGCCTTGATTTTTAGTTCATTTCCAGTGCAATACAATTATGTCCTGTAGTAAATCTCCAGAATGAGTCGTAGGACTTAAAGCTGGATCAGCTGTTGCATGAAGCATTTCAGGCTGTGTTCATGTTCACCCTCTTTGGTTAAGGAACAGTAAAACAATCAGTGATTTCCTCACTGTGGAGTAAATTTAGGCTGCTGAGAATTCTTCCTGGAATCTAAAATATGTTGATGTGTTTGAGGTGGCATGTGATGCATTTGGATGAGTGTTCATTTGCAGTGTTTTGAGTGTAGGAGGAAAACTGTTGATGACTGTGAGGACAGAGTAAGTTTGGAAGTTTAACTCTGCCACTTTAGACTCTCAGCTCTGATTCTTGTTTTCTGCTCCATGCAGCTCATCTACAGGACTGTATTAAGTCCTAGTTGTTGAAGGATCTTAATTATTAAGCAGTGAAACTATTTCATATGAGGAAATGGTGCATTCATTCTTTGAAATGTTTCCTTTCTTCTGTTTCCTTGTCTTTTGATGATGGTCACTAAGCTCCAAATCTTGTAGCTGTTCAGAATTCAGCCTCAGTCAGTGTGAGAGAGCTGATATGTTTAAAGGTTCATAGACTGAAAAGGTTCTGGGAAGTTCACTGACAAAATTGACAAAATCTGGCAAACTCATCTTGACATCTTGATGGAAAAGAAGGATGAAGGAAAAGTTCTCACTGCAGCAGCTGTAGAATTTTATTATTATGACCACAATTACACCACAAGAGCCAGTTTGACTCTGTCATTTACAGGCTCTGTTTCCAGTTCACTATTAAACACAATGATGTACTTTATTTCTTCATGATGACTCTTGAAAGCTTTTGAAGAGAGAGGAGAAAATTTCTTCTGTCATTTTTCCCTTTTTTTTTCTCACAAAACTCGTTTTAAAGATTTTCAAGATTCGAAGAAAAACATTTTCTTAGTGGTCGGAGAAAATGACGAACTGTTCCATCATTTATCCAGAAGTTTCTATAGTAATGTGATCATTATTCTGTGACTGTGACAGGAGGAGTTCAGTGAATTGATGTGACTCGTCTGTGCTCTTTCACTGCTCATTTTAATGAAGTATATATTCCCTCTCTGTATTATGATATTGGATTGTAACTCAGCTTTACCACAACACTGTCATTGTACACCTGTATGTTTTGTTCACCGTGTTGATCCATCTGTCTTCCTGTATTCATTCTCTCACTCCCTCGCTCACTACAACCACATACACTAAATACACTAAACTGTAGTAAATCCATTATGTGTGAAACATAATGTGGCTGGATGATGTTCAGAGGAAACAGATTTTCTGAATGAATGAGGTAATGAAGTTTATTAACAGCAGTGGAGGTGGGAGACTGGGGTTTGTATCCAGAGTCCACTCTGTGGTTAGGTTTGGTATTTACAGCTATTTAACAATACACACGAGCTAACTTGCATACGGCCTAATACAAATGTCACACACACACATTTCATCAGAGAGACCAGCTCTCAGAAATAAGTCCAGCAGTGGAGACAGTCCAACAGGCTCCACATGTTTCTGCACTACTCTACTACTGTGCTGAGAGGAGACTGTACTGAAGCTGTCAGCTGTACCATCAGCCTCTGAGGCTGCTCTGCTCTCTGTGTCACACACTGCTACTGTACATGAAGACTGCTGTCAGCTCGGCTCAGCTCCACTCATCACTAACTTCATTTAGAGCAAACAGAGCTCTGCTGTAACAGGAAGCAGCAGAAAGTCAGAGGCTTCGCCGTGAGGAGCGCAGACCTCTCTGTCATGTCAGGTGTTTTCAGGAAGGGACGTCACTTCACAGACCTTCACAACTCGAGTCAGCATCAGACGGACACACGCACAATAAACATCCACGGTAGCTGGAATTTCCCTCTCAGCTCCGGTGTTTCCTAGTGGAAAACGCCAGGACATGAGATGAAAAGAGTGAAACGATCCGCTGCCTTGAAATCCAAAGAGGAAAGCGACGGCGGGGATCCACACGGTGTGTATCCAGAAGTAAAGCATGGTGTCCTTTAATCAGCTGCAAAAGCTCCGCGCTCTTCCCGACGAAGCTCCGTGTCCAGCGGTTCATTTCCAGAAGAGAAAGCGCTGCAGATGAAGCCGAGCGGAGGAAGAAATCCCAGTGTGAACGCTGCTGATGAACACAAGAGCTGGAGACTCTGTCACTGCTTCTTCTGCTGCTTTCACACGGACATTAGCGACCCCTACCGGAACTTTTATCCAGAGAGGAAGAGACTGTGTGTGAGTCCTCTGTCTCTTAGCCAGCAGTTTGTCTCTGTGTTATTCTGTCTCTGCACCGTTAAACATTCATACTGGACAGTCACAGTGGACACTGTCTAATGTCCAGAGGGGGAAAAAAAAGTTCTTTTATCACATATTAAAGCTGTGTGATGTTCACTGACACTGACCATGTGTAGTTTAAATACATGGTATTTTCCTTAAGACAGAAGATGAGCTGATTAATGCAGGAAACAACATCAGAGTCAGACTCAAGTATCTGCCTTTATAATTCTAAAAACATGAACTGAGGACAAATGTGAAGACGACAGCTCAAATGGAAAACTGGCACATTAAGAAAAACTATATTATTTGTGTGAATAATATTAGTGCATTTTTTCCACTTTTGACATATGATGATATTATAAAAATATGTCTTCAGTCTAAAATCCTTCTAGTGTATCTACAGGAGCTGATTAGTCCCATATATACAGTGGTGTTCCAGTATATGTCAGAGGTCAAAGTGAAGACAGTCTAGTTGGTCTCATTGGATAAAGCCAGTTATCTGTGTGCAAACAAGCGTGACAGCAGATTTATTCCACTTAGTTCTGTCAGAGCCACTGAAGCTGTTTCTTTACTTTTTATTCTTCCCTCCAGCTGCAGTGAGAACATCTACAGAAGAAACATTATTATTATTATTTACTGTCCAACACAGTAAAGTGTAAATGATGGACATTTACTCAACACAACTTTTTATTTACACTGTCACAGGATAGAAAGAACAAAGAACTTCACAGATACAAAAGTGCACGTTTGTCCACCTGCTGTTTCCATAATGTCTCTACATGTTGTGGGCTTCACTTGCTCATTGGATCTTTGCCCTCACACAGAAGAGACACTGCTACTTCCAGTTACATTTTCTATTATTATATTTGTAATTTATTGTATTTTTGTTCTCACTTTTGTTTCCATCTGTGAAGCTTCCACCCATGAGACCTTGTGGCACAGGTGGACTGTGTTTGTAGAGTTTATTTACATTCTCCACCTGTTTCCATCCCACTGCTCATTTGTATTTTAGGCTCAGAAGAAGAAGGAAGAAAACTGTTTTCATAATAACATGCCAGCAGCAAGAGAAGCAAAGCAAAGGTTAGATGGAATCCCATCACAGCAATATCAACTACTCAACTACTACTCCTCATAGGGACTGTCTGCAGGAACTGAAGCTGCTTTTGGTCAAAGAGATATTCATGTGTTCACTGTTCACTCAGGACCATTCAGCTGGGTTGGTGAATTCAGCACCAAGGACAGCAGCAGCTGAACTGTACACAACTACAATTATCACTGTTTACAGTTTTTATTTTTTTCATATGGTTCCATTTTTTCAGTGTTACTTCAAATTGATGAAATCACAGCTGCACAATCATCTCTCTATGATCTCTTATTTTCATCCTACACTTTTTTCCCAGATCCGAAGTCCAGTTCTCCTGCACTGCAGCCTCGTCTCTCGTCTCTACTGTTGCAGGGTGTAGACAGATATATTCCTCCTTCTGTCCACATGCTGCAGGTCAGCTGCTACTTTTCATCTGCTAGAGTGGAGCTTCAGTGTGATGGTGTAATGTATTCACACATGGTTCACACTGTAAATGTGTGAACCCTGGTCCATTAGTGAATTTGCTGTTGGGATGATCAGAGGGTTTGTAGAGTTATTATGGTTCTTCCTCTTTGCATCATGATTTTCCACAGACTCTTGTCAGTTACAAAACAAGTAGAAAGTCTGAAAGTGCAAATGTGACTTTCCATCCATCCAGTATCAGGATACAGTTCAGAAAAGATGTGTATTGATTTAAGCTCTGACTCTGACAGCACATTACACAGCTCTCTCTCCACTCTGAGCTGTGACCTCCAGCAGTGGATGATTCACAGTAAAGTGTGATACTTGTTCTCTGATGCTAATGACTCTTGGAGCTCTACTTTCCTCTGCTGTTGGTCTCTGTCCTGAATAAAGAGCTCCTCCGTCGATTTCTGGTGACTCCATTCCAGTGGTTTCCATCACACCAGACCCCCAGCTGATTACCTGTGACTCTGCTGAGAGCATTTGTTTTACAGTGGGGTAAATAATTATTTGATCCCCTGCTGATTTTGTAAGTTTACCCCCTTACAGAGACATGGACAGTCCATTATTTTTATGGTAGGTTTATTTGAACAGGGAGAGACAGAATATCAACAAAAAGTCCAGAACAGAAGAAAAAGACCCAGGCAATCTGATTAATGAGCATATTTTAATAACAAAAGTCACTGTCTTACAGAGTCTGTTCAGCCAGGAAACAAAACTAAAAAAAAACGTGTCCACGTAGGGAAAATTCAAAAACATAAACTTAAGGCAACTAAGACGTCTTACTGAAACCAAAACAGCAAAAGAGGTGAATCCAAAGAAACACGAGGAACTGAACACAGGGGAGTGAACACAGGAGCAAACTCAGGAGCAGCATCCACCAGCTTGTGTATGATCATCCTGCATTCACTGTTTGGAGACTCCTGGATGTTCATCATTGGGACAAGGGCCTTCAGAACCTCATGGATCCTTTGTGTTCCCCTCCCTGGGGTGTGTCATTTGTCCCCATCTATCTTCTCCACCTGTATTGTGTGTCTTGTGTGTGTATGTGTGTTCAGGCCAGGCTAGTGACCTACTTCCCATTCCCCTCAATTCTGCGCACCTGACAGCTATCACGTCATCACCCCACCTCCGGTCTGTGGCTCTTAAGAACAGGTTCATCACTCCACTGCACTGACCTCCCTCAGTGGTCATTATGTTGACAAACTTAATTTGTGAAGTGAATTACCTGTGTGGAATTTAGTAAATTCCTGCTTTGTCAGGAAGCAGGTTGCAGTGTCCACACCTAGCAGCCTCAGCTTTTCCACCAGCTGCTGTGGAGTGATTGAATTAAAAGCTGAAGTGGATGAAAAGGACTCTGGTGTAGGTGTTCTTCCTCTCCAGGTGTGACAGTGTGTGGTGGAATATGGTGGAGATGGCGTCCTCTGTGGATTGGTTTATTTTTTATGCAGATTGAAGGGGGTCCAGGTTTATTGGGAGATTGTTCTTAATATATTTCAAAACCAGCTGCTCAGGACATTTGGTCATAATTGGTGTGAGGGCCACTGGATGAAAGTCATTCAGGCAGGCTGGATCTGACTTTTTGGGGACCAAAATAATAGTGGCGTTTTTAAGGCAGGTGGGTACGACTTCCTCCAGGGATGTTGTCAGGTCCTGCCGCCTTACGTGTGTCACAGGGTGACTAAGTGTGAGCGTGTGTGTGTGTCTCTAAGTGTGTCTATGTGTGTTTGAGAGGGTGCGTGCGCAGCCACCGGAAGTAATTGGGAACGGGATAAGAGACAGGTGTGTGTGTGGCGCGAGAGGCGAGTTTGTTCTCTTGCTACAGAGACGCGGACAGCGGGGAACGCGGGCAGCAGGCGGAAGAAACAGCTGAGCTGATCGGGAGGAGAAGCGGCTGAGGACACTGCGTACGAGTGCCGGCAGCTTGTCGCCACGCCATCTTGGCCTAAGAGTCCGGTGAACAGCGCGAGAGGAGCGTCCCGGTCGAGTCGTGTGCGCCGCTGCCAAGTGGGGATCCAGGCCGCCATCACGCCACAGACGCACGTTGCGAGAGGGGGAAGCCTCGGGTGAAAGTGGAGGGGTGGGGACGCGTTCCACCCCTCCTGCGGTTAAGTACCTCTTCATTCTTTATATACACCGACTGAAGTAGCAGTGTGTGACGCCGTGTTGCCTACGATAAATTATTTCTTCCGTTCTTGGGGTGGGATAACTTGGGACATTTTGAGACAGCTTCGATGTGTCAGGGTTAAGGCCTTTCTCCCTGAACTATTTTAGAAATCTTGTGGATCGGGCCTTAGTGAGTTGGAGTGGGTTTATTTGCAGTGTAACAGTACTTTAAAGGCTTGAGTTGTTTTGTGTTGGTTTTTCTTGGGTTTGATTGTTATCCTTATTCCCTATAGTTTATTTTTATTAGTATTCGCCCTTACTCCACAGAAGATTTCTTAATTTTGTTTCTGGGACTAAGATACCTCATATAAAGATCGATGGACCGCTGACCACCCTGATAGTTGCCCTGTGTTTTTTTGTTTCCCCTTTCCCCCAAGCTACCACCCAACGGCCACGCAGGGACCTGTGGCCCCGGGGACTCTCTACACCCCCATCTGGTCAGGTGGACAACCTGCAGGACTTTTTTTCATACAAGTATCTGGAGTACTCTGGTTTTACCCATTGTGTTTTAACTTACATTTGTAATAAAGGTATTTATATTTTTTTAACTGAGCCTTCCTCTGAGTGTTGTTGTTTGATGTGCCTGCTCCCCACAGAGACGAAAAAAGTGTTATATTACCACAGTTCCTCTACTCGGTGACACGTGGACTAACATGGCAAAGGCCTTTCTCACTTCAGCAGTTGACAACTGGAATGCCTGGTCTCTGGATGGTAGTGGGAGCGTCTGTGCCTGGATGGTGCTTTTGACCTCAAACTGTGCATAAGAGGTGTTTAGTTCATCTGGTAGAGAGCAGTTGTTTTGGCGTACCGTTCAGGGAGGGGCCTTGTAGTCAGTGATATTCTGAAAACCCTTCCACAGTCGATGTGGATCTTTATCGCACATGAAGCAGCTGTTCAGTTTTTGTGTGTACAGCCGCGTCCCCTCTCTGATCCCTGTGACAGGTTTATTCACAGATTTATATGCAGAGTTCCAGGCTCTCAGCAGAGAGCAAACTTTTTTGTGTTTGTGGTTGGCTCGCCTCCTGATGATTTTGACCACTGTCACATCATCTATACATTTATTAATGTAGTCAGTGACAGACACAGTATATTCCTGGAGGTCAGAAACATTGTCATATGTTGCTGCCTCTTTGAAAATGTCCCACTGACTGGTCTCAAAGCAGTGGTCTCACTCTAACCTGTCTGACCTCTGGCTCGACCTGTTTCACTCTGGGTTTGTAAGCTGGTGTGAGTGTAACAGCTGGATGGTCAGAGTTACCAACATGGGGGAGGGCAGCAGCTCTGTAAGAGTCCTTGTTATTTGTAGACATTAAGTCTAGTGTGTCCTCTCCCCTGGTTGCAATGTCCACATAATTGTTTCCTTGCATTGAGTGAGACAGGTATTGATTGAACTGCATTAACTGTCATTGATAGTGGTGCTGAATTATGTTAGAATTTAAAGAACTTTCCAGCAGGTTGTCAGAATAATTATTGGATTTATTATTAGTGTTAGGAAACAGCCTTTAAACCATTCAATTCAATACACACAGGAAACAATATAGAAATTCAGAGGTTCATTAAAACTCAGGGACACACTGCTGCATTTAAATAAATCACAGAAAGTTCATGCCTGATAATTAAATTATAAATGAGTTATATTTTTTTTAAAAATCCAGATAAACAGAAAATCGAAGTTACAGAAAAAAAAACATTGCCTAAAGGAAGTTTGACCTCATGACCTCACTATTTCTAAAATCCTGACTACAGCCTCAATGAGAAGAGAAAATCTTCTGTATTAATGACACAGTGTAAAAGCAGATGTTAATAGTCTTTAAGTGCTTCTAGTATATTATTTACATTTCTCAGAAACTTTAAGATTAATAGTAATTATGATTGTTGTTATTTTTAGAAGTAGTTCATAGTGGTTGTAGTGGTTGTAGCAGTAGTAGCAGTAGTAATATCTATACTACTTCCAGTTGTAGTGAAAGTAATTGCATCAGAGTAACTGATAGTGATTTATCTTTGTTTACTGTTTGTCATTCTCATAACATGTTATACTATAATGCATTTTGTAGTATAATTGAATTATTATATTTGAAGAAAGGCTCCATTGTTTTTTCCAGTTTAAATGTTCTGCCTGCCTCAGTTTGTGAATTTGTTCCTGTACAAGCTCCAGTCATGTTCTCACATGAATGAAATGGCCAATCACAAAATTCACCAGCCTCAGCCAATCAGAAAATTGGATTGCCTCTTCACCCTCTGAATTAAATGCTATCTGCAGTACCTGAGTGTGTTCAATAGGGGGAACTCTAGAGCACTGGCTGACACACAGCTCTGTGCTCACTAATGTGGAGATCTTCTGAAACATATACAGAACGTTCATCAGGACTAAAGAAGAAGAAGTATGGTGAATAATAATATATGACTTTTGTATTTTGTACAGCAGACACATAATGATGCCTCAACTTACTGCATAACTCTGAACCTCCAAGATCTGACAGAAAAAATAATGTGGAAATTAGCTGCAATTCTCCATCACACCACATGATGGAGCTGATTAATCTGATGTATCACTTTGGGTTCAACATCTGTGAATGAATAAAAAAGACAAAGTCCAGGTGGAGGGTGGAGGAGGTGGATGAGTCTCAGTGTGTCTGCAGAGACTGTGTAGAAGGACAGAGCAGCAGCAGAGCAGTCCAGATACACTGATGATTCTCTTTCAGATCCAGAGGAACACACAGGGATGATGGTGGACTTGACAGTGGAGCTGTTCTCAGAGCAGTTCAGACTGCAGCACTGAGAGTCTTCTCCACTTCTTCTGGTTCCTCTGTCAGTCACTGCTGGATGAAGCTCTCCTCTCCACTCTACCTCCCAGTAACATGGACCAATCAGAGCCTCTCTACACACAAGCTGCTGCTGCTTCAACCTCTCTGGATCATCAGGACACAGCTTGTCCTCTCTCAACACACACACCGTCCTCTTCACTCTTTCCTTTACAACAGCCTCCAGCTGTTGAGAGAAGAAGACAACAGAGGTGATAAATCAGTGTTTACAGAGACTCACTTCATCAGCTGTCAGTCACTGATGCAGCACATCCAGTATAAAGAGCAGCAGGGACTTCAGTCCTGTTCAGAGCAGAAGTGGAGCAGCTGTGTAGTGTAGCAGCTTCCTCTCAGCTCTCATGTTAACGTATTGGAGTGAAGACACTGAGCTGGAAGCTCACACACCTGCAGAGACTTTTAGCATCAAGTCTGTTTACTCTGAACATTTCACTCAAGTCCACAGTGGAAATAAACTGCTGAGTCATGAGGCTTCATTACTGCACACAGTTTAGTGATGGATTCACTGCTGTTACATGTCAACTCATGTTCCATTTAAAGAAAGAGTCTCTGTGTGTTGATGAACATCTGATCTGCTTCTGAAATATCAGCTGACAAATAAACATGGAGGCTGTCACTGAAAGTATCTGACAGATGGACAGATATACAGATGTGATCACTGGACTTCAGCAGAGGTTCTGCTCTGTATCAGACCACATGCTGACAAAATGTCATGATGCTTCTCTGAAATCAGAGCCAGTGATTTGCAGGCTGCAGTCAGACTGATCTCAGAGCTGTGACAAAGATCAAACTTATCAATTCTTTAGTGTTGAAATGAGACAACAAACAGTCTCAGATTAGATGTGATGGTAGGACAGTTGGACCAATGAGGACAACTGTCTCTACACATCCTGTGAGGCTGTCAGCTGTGATCCAGCTCTACTTACTGTTGACATGAACACAACAACAACAACAACTACAACAGATCACAATTAGCTTGTGGCTGCTGTGATTGGCTGACTGTCCTCTGCGTCTCTGTCTTTCTGTCCCATCCTGAGGCCTGTCCCCGTTCTCCTCTCACAGCTTCAATGAGGAAAGCAGCCACTGAGAAGGTTGGAGGTTTAAAGGAGACACTGGATCTTTGCTTTGATACGAACTGTGTTTAGTACAATACAGCTGAAAGCAGCATGGACTGACTCCAACCCTCTACTGACCTCAGAGTCTGCAGTCCACAGTCTGGACTCTGCACAAGATCAGACAGATCCTTCACTCCTGAATCCTGTAGGTTGTTTCCCCACAGGTCCAGGTGTCTCAGATGGGAGGGGTTGGACTTCAGAGCTGAGGCCAGAGAAGCACAGCTGATCTCTGACAACCTGCAGCCCCTCAACCTGAATAAAGAATAAAAGATGTGAGTTTAGGAGACAAAGTTCCTGCTTGAAAGCGTTGAGTGTTTCATCATCTGTTCAGAGCTGAAGAAGGTTGAGAATGTACAAGTTTGGAAAATGGAAACTCCAAACACCTGAACCAACAGGATGCAGCTTAAAAACAGTCAGATACTAAAAGTCAAACACAGCTCTCATTAACTTCAGTCACTATAAACATCACAGATCATAAAGCAAAGAGTGAAGAAACATTTCTTTCTGTCTTAATGTGGAATATTTGCTTTGTATGTGAAGAAATATAAAAGTCAACTGAAGGTGAAGATGAAATTGTTCCAAAGTAAAGAGTCAATTAGCAAGTGTTGGATTTTGAATCTTCATTCAATGAGTTTGAAATATGAAGCTGAACAAGATGCTCAGTGTGGATCAGCATCAAATCTCTGAGCTCAAATCTCCTTCAAAAAGTCCCACATTCACACTCAGGTTTAACAGTTTGGAAGAAAGTTTTCAAAGTGTTCACTAAGGTTTCAAATGAAATCTTTCATATTGTGTGAAATAATAGTTTGAGCCTCTGATGTTTTGAGTGTGACTGAAGTTTGTGTTGAGAGTTTGAGAAGCTGCAGACATTCAGCACATGTGCAGTGTGTTGAATGAGACATTTCATCACATTCCAGTCATGTGTCTTTGGTCCAAAGCAAGTTCAGCTTCATCCAACACTCTCTGCTCACACATTTGAATCTGCTGTTCCAGCATTGCATTCTGGGATTTCTGGCCCCACCTTCCTGGTGGATGTCAGCTTAGGGGGGGGTCTGTGTCCCACAGTTTGTGTCCCTGTGACAAAGACACAGTGGGACGTTGACACCCAGTGGGCTCAGTGATTGGTCGGCTGTGTGGAGCTGAGAAAGGAGCCAGGGTTTGAACTTCTCTCTCTGCTCTGTTTTCATTGCTTCCACAAATATTTGTGTCCCTGTTCAGCTCAGCAGCTGAGTGTAGCTCTATGAATGTCTTCAGGAGACACTGTGTAAAAATGTCCTCTCCTTATTTAAACCATGGTGACGTGTCCTCTCTGTGACAGCAGGCTTTTCACTGTGCCTGTGAGTGAGGCCATTGGGAGCAGCTATGAACACTTGTGCCTTCAGACCTGCTCACACGTGTTGTACAGATCAGTTCTTGTCAAACATCCTGATCTCAATGAGACTTTGTGAATAACACAAGCTCAACTCAGTCAAACTGCTGACACTGTCAATGTGGACTGTAAGAGTCAGAATCCAAATCATTTTCAAAGCTTTAAAAATCACTTTGAAAATCAGAGTCAGCACTTTCACAACTTGCTTTCAACCATTTCACACTTTGAATGTTGTAAATAAAGCACAACTTTCACATCATATTCATCTCAGCACACAAGTAAACAATGGAGTCTGACCTCAGAGTCTCCAGTCCACAGTCTGGACTCTGCAGAAAACCACACAGATGCTTCACTCCTGAATCCTGCAGGTTGTTTTCACTCAGGTCCAGGTGTCTCAGATGGGAGGGGTTGGACTTCAGAGCTGAGGCCAGAGAAGCACAGCTGATCTCTGACAAACTGCAGTAACTCAACCTGAATAAAGAATAAAAGATGTGAGTTTAGGAGACAAAGTTCCTGCTTGAAAGCGTTGAGTGTTTCATCATCTGTTCAGAGCTGAAGAAGGTTGAGAATGTACAAGTTTGGAAAATGGAAACTCCAAACACCTGAACCAACAGGATGCAGCTTAAAAACAGTCAGATACTAAAAGTCAAACACAGCTCTCATTAATATTAATGACAACATGCTGCTGCTTCAATAAAGACATAGTGACTTCAGCTCTTAAACTCTTCCAGCTCCACCAGTGGCTCCATCTATACAAACTCATGTTGTTGACATTTGTTTCAGATTCTACTAAAGATCCTAAAGTTTTGACAGAGAACAAACATGTCAGGCTGAAGTTTGGAGGAGAGTCAACAAATGATTGAGACAAAATGGAAAAGATTTTCACTTCATGTAACGGTGACGACATTTAACAAACATGCTGAGTTTGCTCTGAATACAGCTCTGGAAAAAATTAAGAGACCACTGCAAAATGATCAGTTTCTCAGTTGTTACTATTTATAGGTATGTGTTTGAGTAAAAAGAACATTTTTGTTTTATTCTATAAACTACTGACAACATTTCTCCCAAATTCCAAATAAAAATATTATCATTTAGAGCATTTATTTGCAGAAAATGACAAATGGTCAAAATAACAAAAAAGATGCAGTGTTCTCAAACCTCACATAATGCAAAGAAAACAAGTTCATATTCATTTTTAAACAACACAATACTAATGTTTTAAGTTAGGAAGAGTTCAGAAATCAATATTTGGTGGAATAATCCCGATTTTCAATCACATCTTTCAAGCATCTTGCCATGCTCTCCACCAGTCTTTCACGTTGCTGTTGTGTGACTTTATGCCACTCCTGATGCAAAAATTCAAGCAGCCCAGGTAGAGCTGTGCGATAGTACGATATATATCGTTAAACGATAGAAAAATGTCTATCGTACGATACAGTCCTCTATCGTTTTTATCGTAATTTTAACATGTATGGGCTGTAATTGCTCAGATAATGTAACTGCAGCTGCGTTGCCGCTTTCGGCAGCATTTTACGACACGAACTCCTTTACGGCTGACTGTTGACTGCTCACTGTTTCTCATTTGCATGAGAGCTAGTTATGGATTCTGCTAGTGGTAGCATGGTCGTAGGGATGGAGTGCACAACAAACGTCGAACCAACAGAGGAGGAAAAGGAACTCCGCTGTTTGGTTTTGGTTTGGATATAAAAAGACAGACATCGACCAAAACAAGGTGAAAATATGCCACCAAGAGGTCGCTACTCGCGACTTGAACCCTACTAATCTCTTCTATCATTTGAAGACAAGGCATGCTGAACAGTACACGGAGAATCAAAAAATGCACTTTATGTTGCTACTGTATTTTATTTCTTTGCACCTTATTGCACTACTTGAAAACTGAATACTGTATCTGAGTGGGTCTGTTACTGTACTTTATTTCTTTGCACTTTATTGCATTACTTGAAAACTGATTAAACCATCAGATATTTCTGAATGGTATTTGTTCATTTAATATATTACATTTTAATTTATCTTATTATAGTTTTTTTAATTGACCAGTAAGAAAGTAACAAAAAGACTTCATTGTTTCAATTTTTAAAACTGTTTAATAAAAGAAAAGGAGAAAAGATAAGATAAATTTGCATTCTTGTGTGGATATATATAATTTTAAGAAGAAATTCTATATCGGGATATATATTGTTATCGGGATATAAAATTACCTATATCGGGAAATAATTTTTTTTCCCCCATATCACACAGCACTAAGCTCAGGTATATTTGATGGCTTGTGACCATCCATCCTCCTCTTGATCACATTCCAGAGGTTTTCAATTGGGTTCAGGTCTGGAGATTGGGCCGGCCATGACAGGCTCTTGATTTGGCGGTCCTTCATCCACACCTTGATTGACCAAGCTGTGTGGCATGGAGCATTGTCCAGCTGAAACAAACAATCCTCAGAGTTGGGGAACATTGTCAGAGCAGAAGGAAGCAAGTTTTCTTCCAAGATAACCTTGTACGTAGCTTGATTCATGCGTCCTTCGCAAAGACGAATCTGCCTGATTACAGCCTTGCTGAAGCACATCACCCATCCTCCACCAAATTTCACAGTGGGTGCGAGACACTGTGGCTTGTAGGCCTCTCCAGGTCTCCGTCTAACCATTAGATGACCAGGTATTGGACAAAGCTGAAAATTGGACTCATCAGAGAAGATGACCTTACTCCAGTCCTCTATGGTCCAATCCTTATGATCTTTTGCAAACTTCAGCCTGGCTCTTCTTTGCTTCTCATTGATGAAGGGCTTATTTCTAGCTTTACACGACTTGAGCCCTGCCCCTAGAAGCTTGTTTCGAGCCGTTCTCACCGTGCACTTCACCCCAGCTGCCATTTGCCATTCTTTTTGTAGGTTACTTGATGTCATCCTACGGTTGCTGAGTGACATTGGAATGAGTTGACGGTCATCCTGGTCAGTGGAGAGTGGTTTCGCCCTCTGCCAGTCTGTAGCTTTGTTGTCTCCAGTGTCTGCTGCTTGACCTTGTTCTTATGAACAGCCATCTTAGAAATTTAAAGGATGGAAGCAACCTGACGCTCACTGTATCCCTCTGCCAGTAAAGCCAGAATTTTCCTCTTTTTTCTCCCTTTTCCTCAAACAAAACTTTTCTTTTCAACTGTTTTGGCATGGTCAATAGTTATTTTTTTGATTGCTATTACTTTTGAGGTACTACCAGCACTGTTTGTTCCATCCATCCAGTCCTATTGCAAGAGCATAGTGATGACCACAGCAGTGGTTTTTATACTTTTCCTCATTAAATAGGATTTGGTTCAGGTGATCACCTAATCAGTACCTCATTAAGTAGACTGAGGTGTGCTTGTGTTGGAATTCAACATACACAGGAATGGAATGGCTGTCATACCTGTAGAGATATTGATTTCAGAAGAATTTGCAGTGGTCTCTTAATTTTTTCCAGAGCTGTATCTGAGTCACTTTGACTTTAGTCTCATCACTTTCTAGTCGTGTTGGAAGAAGAAAATACTGAATATATATTTGTTGATGTGAGTGTGGAAAAAACTTGGATGTGATATAAAGAGTGAAGCTTTTTTCTTGTTAAATGAAGCTTTGAAATCTGTAGCTCAACATTGCTCTGCCACAGTCAGTGGACTAAACCACAGAAGAAGAAAACAGACTTTACCATGAAGATCCTCAGTGTGGATCAGTATAATATCAGTGTGATGTCTGCACTTTACTGTCAGCACAACGTTCACATCATATTCATCTTAGCACACAAGTAAACAATGGAGTCTGACCTCAGAGTCTGCAGTCCACAGTCTGGACTCTGCAGAAAACCACACAGATCCTTCACTCCTGAATCCTGCAGGTTGTTTCCACTCAGGTCCAGGTCTCTCAGATGGGAGGGGTTGGACTTCAGAGCTGAGGCCAGAGAAGCACAGCTGATCTCTGACAAACTGCAGTCGATCAACCTGAATAAAGAATAAAAGATGTGAGTTTAGGAGACAAAGTTCCTACTTGAAAGCGTTGAGTGTTTCATCATCTGTTCAGAGCTGAAGAAGGTTGAGAATGTACAAGTTTGGAAAATGGAAACTCCAAACACCTGAACCAACAGGATGCAGCTTAAAAACAGTCAGATACTAAAAGTCAAACACAGCTCTCATTAACTTCAGTCACTATAAACATCACAGATCATAAAGCAAAGAGTGAAGAAACATTTCTTTCTGTCTTAATGTGGAATATTTGCTTTGTATGTGAAGAAATATAAAAGTCAACTGAAGGTGAAGATGAAATTGTTCCAAAGTAAAGAGTCAATTAGCAAGTGTTGGATTTTGAATCTTCATTCAATGAGTTTGAAATATGAAGCTGAACAAGATGCTCAGTGTGGATCAGCATCAAATCTCTGAGCTCAAATCTCCTTCAAAAAGTCCCACATTCACACTCAGGTTTAACAGTTTGGAAGAAAGTTTTCAAAGTGTTCACTAAGGTTTCAAATGAAATCTTTCATATTGTGTGAAATAATAGTTTGAGCCTTTGATGTTTTGAGTGTGACTGAAGTTTGTGTTGAGAGTTTGAGAAGCTGCAGACATTCAGCACATGTGCAGTGTGTTGAATGAGACATTTCATCACATTCCAGTCATGTGTCTTTGGTCCAAAGCAAGTTCAGCTTCATCCAACACTCTCTGCTCACACATTTGAATGTGCTGTTCCAGCAATGCATTCTGGGATTCCTGGCCCCACCTTCCTGGTGGCTGTCAGCTTAGGGGGGGGTCTGTGTCCCACAGTTTGTGTCCCTGTGACAAAGACTCAGTGGGACGTTGACACCCAGTGGGCTCAGTGATTGGTCGGCTGTGTGGAGCTGAGAAAGGAGCCAGGGTTTGAACTTCTCTCTCTGCTCTGTTTTCATTGGTTCCACAAATATTTGTGTCCCTGTTCAGCTCAGCAGCTGAGTGTAGCTCTATGAATGTCTTCAGGAGACACTGTGTGAAAATGTCCTCTCCGTATTTAAACCATGGTGACGTGTCCTCTCTGTGACAGCAGGCTTTTCACTGTGCCTGTGAGTGAGGCCATTGGGAGCAGCTATGAACACTTGTGCCTTCAGACCTGCTCACACGTGTTGTACAGATCAGTTCTTGTCAAACATCCTGATCTCAATGAGACTTTGTGAATAACACAAGCTCAACTCAGTCAAACTGCTGACACTGTCAATGTGGACTGTAAGAGTCAGAATCCAAATCATTTTCAAAGCTTTAAAAATCACTTTGAAAATCAGAGTCAGCACTTTCACAACTTCCTTTCAACCATTTCACACTTTGAATGTTAGAAATTCTGAAGGAGATTTGACCTAATAAATACTGAATAAAGCACAACTTTCACATCATATTCATCTCAGCACACAAGTAAACAATGGAGTCTGACCTCAGAGTCTCCAGTCCACAGTCTGGACTCTGCAGAAAACCACACAGATCCTTCAGGTCTGAATCCTGCAGGTTGTTGTAACTCAGGTCCAGGTGTCTCAGATGGGAGGGGTTGGACTTCAGAGCTGAGGCCAGAGAAGCACAGCTGATCTCTGATAACCTGCAGGAACTCAACCTGAATAAAGAATAAAAGATGTGAGTTTAGGAGACAAAGTTCCTGCTTGAAAGCGTTGAGTGTTTCATCATCTGTTCAGAGCTGAAGAAGGTTGAGAATGTACAAGTTTGGAAAATGGAAACTCCAAACACCTGAACCAACAGGATGCAGCTTAAAAACAGTCAGATACTAAAAGTCAAACACAGCTCTCATTAATATTAATGACAACATGCTGCTGCTTCAATAAAGACATAGTGACTTCAGCTCTTAAACTCTTCCAGCTCCACCAGTGGCTCCATCTATACAAACTCATGTTGTTGACATTTGTTTCAGATTCTACTAAAGATCCTAAAGTTTTGACAGAGAACAAACATGTCAGGCTGAAGTTTGGAGGAAAGTCAACAAATGATTGAGACAAAATGGAAAAGATTTTCACTTCATGTAACGGTGACGACATTTAACAAACATGCTGAGTTTGTTCTGAATACAGCTCTGGAAAAAATGAAGAGACCACTGCAAAATGATCAGTTTCTCCGTTGTAACTATTTATAGGTATGTGTTTGAGTAAAAAGAACATTTTTGCTTTATTCTATAAACTACTGACAACATTTCTCCCAAATTCCAAATAAAAATATTATCATTTAGAGCATTTATTTGCAGAAAATGACAAATGGTCAAAATAACAAAAAAGATGCAGTGTTCTCAAACCTCACATAATGCAAAGAAAACAAGTTCATATTCATTTTTAAACAACACCATACTAATGTTTTAAGTTAGGAAGAGTTCAGAAATCAATATTTGGTGGAATAATCCCGATTTTCAATCACATCTTTCAAGCATCTTGCCATGCTCTCCACCAGTCTTTCACGTTGCTGTTGTGTGACTTTATGCCACTCCTGATGCAAAAATTCAAGCAGCTCAGGTATATTTGATGGCTTGTGACCATCCATCCTCCTCTTGATCACATTCCAGAGGTTTTCAATTGGGTTCAGGTCTGGAGATTGGGCTGGCCATGACAGGGTCTTGATTTGGCGGTCCTTCATCCACACCTTGATTGACCAAGCTGTGTGGCATGGAGCATTGTCCAGCTGGAACAAACAATCCTCAGAGTTGGGGAACATTGTCAGAGCAGAAGGAAGCAAGTTTTCTTCCAAGATAACCTTGTACGTAGCTTGATTCATGCGTCCTTCGCAAAGACAAATCTGCCTGATTACAGCCTTGCTGAAGCACATCACCCATCCTCCACCAAATTTCACAGTGGGTGCGAGACACTGTGGCTTGTAGGCCTCTCCAGGTCTCCGTCTAACCATTAGATGACCAGGTATTGGACAAAGCTGAAAATTGGACTCATCAGAGAAGATGACCTTACTCCAGTCCTCTATGGTCCAATCCTTATGATCTTTTGCAAACTTCAGCCTGGCTCTTCTTTGCTTCTCATTGATGAAGGGCTTATTTCTAGCTTTACACGACTTGAGCCCTGCCCCTTGAAGCTTGTTTCGAGCCGTTCTCACCGTGCACTTCACCCCAGCTGCCATTTGCCATTCTTTTTGTAGGTTACTTGATGTCATCCTACGGTTGCTGAGTGACATTGGAATGAGTTGACGGTCATCCTGGAGAGTCGTTTCGCCCTCTGCCAGTCTGTAGCTTTGTTGTCCCCAGTGTCTGCTGCTTGACCTTGTTCTTATGAACAGTCAACTTAGAAATTTAAAGGATGGAAGCAACCTGACGCTCACTGTATCCCTCTGCCAGTAAAGCCAGAATTTTCCTCTTTTTTTCTCTCTTTTCCTCAAACAAAACTTTTCTTTTCAACTGTTTTGGCATGGTCAATAGTTATTTTTTTTTTATTGCTATTACTTTTGAGGTACTACCAGCACTGTTTGTGCCATCCATCCAGTCCTATTGCAAGAGCATAGTGATGACCACAGCAGTGGTTTTTATACTTTTCCTCATTAAATAGGATTTGGTTCAGGTGATCACCTAATCAGTACCTCATTAAGTAGACTGAGGTGTGCTTGTGTTGGAATTCAACATACACAGGAATGGAATGGCTGTCATACCTGTAGAGATATTGATTTCAGAAGAATTTGCAGTGGTCTCTCAGTTTTTTCCAGAGCTGTATCTGAGTCACTTTGACTTTAGTCTCATCACTTTCTAGTCGTGTTGGAAGAAGAAAATACTGAATATATATTTGTTGATGTGAGTGTGGATTTAAAGAGTGAAGCTTTTTTCTTGTTAAATGAAGCTTTGAAATCTGTAGCTCAACATTGCTCTGCCACAGTCAGTGGACTAAACCACAGAAGAAGAAAACAGACTTTACCATGAAGATCCTCAGTGTGGATCAGTATAATATCAGTGTGATGTCTGCACTTTACTGTCAGCACAACTTTCACATCATATTCATCTCAGCACACAAGTAAACAATGGAGTCTGACCTCAGAGTCTCCAGTCCACAGTCTGGACTCTGCAGAAAACCACACAGATCCTTCACTCCTGAATCCTGCAGGTACCAGTTTCCACTCAGGTCCAGGTGTCTCAGATGGGAGGGGTTGGACTTCAGAGCTGAGGCCAGAGAAGCACAGCTGATCTCTGACAAACTGCAGTAACTCAACCTGAATAAAGAATAAAAGATGTGAGTTTAGGAGACAAAGTTCCTGCTTGAAAGCGTTGAGTGTTTCATCATCTGTTCAGAGCTGAAGAAGGTTGAGAATGTACAAGTTTGGAAAATGGAAACTCCAAACACCTGAACCAACAGGATGCAGCTTAAAAACAGTCAGATACTAAAAGTCAAACACAGCTCTCATTAATATTAATGACAACATGCTGCTGCTTCAATAAAGACGTAGTGACTTCAGCTCTTAAACTCTTCCAGCTCCACCAGTGGCTCCATCTATACAAACTCATGTTGTTGACATTTGTTTCAGATTCTACTAAAGATCCTAAAGTTTTGACAGAGAACAAACATGTCAGGCTGAAGTTTGGAGGAAAGGCAACAAATGATTGAGACAAAATGGAAAAGATTTTCACTTCATGTAACGGTGACGACGTTAAACAAACATGCTGAGTTTGTTCTGAATACAGCTCTGGAAAAAATGAAGAGACCACTTCAAAATGATCAGTTTCTCCATTGTTACTATTTATAGGTATGTTTTTGAGTAAAAAGAACATTTTTGTTTTATTCTATAAACTACTGACAACATTTCTCCCAAATTCCAAATAAAAATATTATCATTTAGAGCATTTATTTGCAGAAAATGACAAATGGTCAAAATAACAAAAAAGATGCAGTGTTCTCAAACCTCACATAATGCAAAGAAAACAAGTTCATATTCATTTTTAAACAACACAATACTAATGTTTTAAGTTAGGAGGAGTTCAGAAATCAATATTTGGTGGAATAATCCCGATTTTCAATCACATCTTTCAAGCATCTTGCCATGCTCTCCACCAGTCTTTCACGTTGCTGTTGTGTGACTTTATGCCACTCCTGATGCAAACATTCAAGCAGCTCAGGTATATTTGATGGCTTGTGACCATCCATCCTCCTCTTGATCACATTCCAGAGGTTTTCAATTGGGTTCAGGTCTGGAGATTGGGCTGGCCATGACAGGGTCTTGATTTGGCGGTCCTTCATCCACACCTTGATTGACCAAGCTGTGTGGCATGGAGCATTGTCCAGCTGGAACAAACAATCCTCAGAGTTGGGGAACATTGTCAGAGCAGAAGGAAGCAAGTTTTCTTCCAAGATAACCTTGTACGTAGCTTGATTCATGCGTCCTTCGCAAAGACGAATCTGCCCGATTACAGCCTTGCTGAAGCACATCACCCATCCTCCACCAAATTTCACAGTGGGTGCGAGACACTGTGACTTGTAGGCCTCTCCAGGTCTCCGTCTAACCATTAGATGACCAGGTATTGGGCAAAGCTGAAAATTGGACTCATCAGAGAAGATGACCTTACTCCAGTCCTCTATGGTCCAATCGTTATGGTCTTTTGCAAACTTCAGCCTGGCTCTTCTTTGCTTCTCATTGATGAAGAGCTTATTTCTAGCTTTACACGACTTGAGCTCTGCCCCTAGAAGCTTGTTTCAAGCCGTTCTCACCGTGCACTTCACCCCAGCTGCCATTCTTTTTGTAGGTTACTTGATGTCATCCTACGGTTGCTGAGTGACATTGGAATGAGTTGACGGTCATCCTGGTCAGTGGAGAGTCGTTTCGCCCTCTGCCAGCCTGTAGCTTTGTTGTCCCCAGTGTCTGCTGCTTGACCTTGTTCTTATGAACAGCCATCTTAGAAATTTAAAGGATGGAAGCAACCTGACGCTCACTGTATCCCTCTGCCAGTAAAGCCAGAATTTTCCTCTTTTTTCTCTCTTTTCCTCAAACAAAACTTTTCTTTTCAACTATTTTGGCATGGTCAATAGTTATTTTTTTGATTGCTATTACTTTTGAGGTACTACCAGCACTGTTTGTGCCATCCATCCAGTCCTATTGCAAGAGCATAGTGATGACCACAGCAGTGGTTTTTATACTTTTCCTCATTAAACAGGATTTGGTTCAGGTGATCACCTAATCAGTACCTCATTAAGTAGACTGAGGTGTGCTTGTGTTGGAATTCAACATACACAGGAATGGAATGGCTGTCATACCTGTAGAGATATTGATTTCAGAAGAATTTGCAGTGGTCTCTCAGTTTTTTCCAGAGCTGTATCTGAGTCACTTTGACTTTAGTCTCATCACTTTCTAGTCGTGTTGGAAGAAGAAAATACTGAATATATATTTGTTGATGTGAGTGTGGATTTAAAGAGTGAAGCTTTTTTCTTGTTAAATGAAGCTTTGAAATCTGTAGCTCAACATTGCTCCGCCACAGTCAGTGGACTAAACCACAGAAGAAGAAAACAGACTTTACCATGAAGATCCTCAGTGTGGATCAGTATAATATCAGTGTGATGTCTGCACTTTACTGTCAGCACAACTTTCACATCATATTCATCTCAGCACACAAGTAAACAATGGAGTCTGACCTCAGAGTCTCCAGTCCACAGTCTGGACTCTGCAGAAAACCACACAGATGATTCAGTCCTGAATCCTGCAGGTTCCTGTTGTAACTCAGGTCCAGGTGTCTCAGATGGGAGGGGTTGGACTTCAGAGCTGAGGCCAGAGAAGCACAGCTGATCTCTGACAACCTGCAGTAAGTCAACCTGAATAAAGAATAAAAGATGTGAGTTTAGGAGACAAAGTTCCTGCTTGAAAGCGTTGAGTGTTTCATCATCTGTTCAGAGCTGAAGAAGGTTGAGAATGTACAAGTTTGGAAAATGGAAACTCCAAACACCTGAACCAACAGGATGCAGCTTAAAAACAGTCAGATACTAAAAGTCAAACACAGCTCTCATTAACTTCAGTCACTATAAACATCACAGATCATAAAGCAAAGAGTGAAGAAACATTTCTTTCTGTCTTAATGTGGAATATTTGCTTTGTATGTGAAGAAATATAAAAATCAACTGAAGGTGACGATGAAATTGTTCCAAAGTAAAGAGTCAATTAGCAAGTGTTGGATTTTGAATCTTCATTCAATGAGTTTGAAATATGAAGCTGAACAAGATGCTCAGTGTGGATCAGCATCAAATCTCTGAGCTCAAATCTCCTTCAAAAAGTCCCACATTCACACTCAGGTTTAACAGTTTGGAAGAAAGTTTTCAAAGTGTTCACTAAGGTTTCAAATGAAATCTTTCATATTGTGTGAAATAATAGTTTGAGCCTTTGATGTTTTGAGTGTGACTGAAGTTTGTGTTGAGAGTTTGAGAAGCTGCAGACATTCAGCACATGTGCAGTGTGTTGAATGAGACATTTCATCACATTCCAGTCATGTGTCTTTGGTCCAAAGCAAGTTGAGCTTCATCCAACACTCTCTGCTCACACATTTGAATCTGCTGTTCCAGCATTGCATTCTGGGATTCCTGGCCCCACCTTCCTGGTGGCTGTCAGCGTCCCACAGTTTGTGTCCCTGTGACAAAGACACAGTGGGACGTTGACACCCAGTGGGCTCAGTGATTGGTCGGCTGTGTGGAGCTGAGAAAGGAGCCAGGGTTTGAACTTCTCTCTCTGCTCTGTTTTCATTGGTTCCACAAATATTTGTGTCCCTGTTCAGCTCAGCAGCTGAGTGTAGCTCTATGAATGTCTTCAGGAGACACTGTGTGAAAATGTCCTCTCCATATTTAAACCATGGTGACGTGTCCTCTCTGTGACAGCAGGCTTTTCACTGTGCCTGTGAGTGAGGCCATTGGGAGCAGCTATGAACACTTGTGCCTTCAGACCTGCTCACACGTGTTGTACAGATCAGTTCTTGTCAAACATCCTGATCTCAATGAGACTTTGTGAATAACACAAGCTCAACTCAGTCAAACTGCTGACACTGTCAATGTGGACTGTAAGAGTCAGAATCCAAATCATTTTCAAAGCTTTAAAAATCACTTTGAAAATCAGAGTCAGCACTTTCACAACTTCCTTTCAACCATTTCACACTTTGAATGTTAGAAATTCTGAAGGAGATTTGACCTAATAAATACTGAATAAAGCACAACTTTCACATCATATTCATCTCAGCACACAAGTAAACAATGGAGTCTGACCTCAGAGTCTCCAGTCCACAGTCTGGACTCTGCAGAAAACCACACAGATCCTTCAGTCCTGAATCCTGCAGGTCGTTTTCGCTCAGGTCCAGGTGTCTCAGATGGGAGGGGTTGGACTTCAGAGCTGAGGCCAGAGAAGCACAGCTGATCTCTGACAACCAGCAGAGACTCAACCTGAATAAAGAATAAAAGATGTGAGTTTAGGAGACAAAGTTCCTGCTTGAAAGCGTTGAGTGTTTCATCATCTGTTCAGAGCTGAAGAAGGTTGAGAATGTACAAGTTTGGAAAATGGAAACTCCAAACACCTGAACCAACAGGATGCAGATTAAAAACAGTCAGATACTAAAAGTCAAACACAGCTCTCATTAATATTAATGACAACATGCTGCTGCTTCAATAAAGACATAGTGACTTCAGCTCTTAAACTCTTCCAGCTCCACCAGTGGCTCCATCTATACAAACTCATGTTGTTGACATTTGTTTCAGATTCTACTAAAGATCCTAAAGTTTTGACAGAGAACAAACATGTCAGGCTGAAGTTTGGAGGAAAGGCAACAAATAATTGAGACAAAATGGAAAAGATTTTCACTTCATGTAACGGTGACGACATTTAACAAACATGCTGAGTTTGCTCTGAATATCTGAGTCACTTTGACTTTAGTCTCATCACTTTCTAGTCGTGTTGGAAGAAGAAAATACTGAATATATATTTGTTGATGTGAGTGTGGAAAAAACTTGGATGTGATTTAAAGAGTGAAGCTTTGTTCTTGTTAAATGAAGCTTTGAAAACTGTAGCTCAACGTTGCTCTGCCACAGTCAGTGGACTAAACCACAGAAGAAGAAAACAGACTTTACCATGAAGATCCTCAGTGTGGATCAGTATAATATCAGTGTGATGTCTGCACTTTACTGTCAGCACAACTTTCACATCATATTCATCTCAGCACACAAGTAAACAATGGAGTCTGACCTCAGAGTCTCCAGTCCACAGTCTGGACTCTGCAGAAAACCACACAGATCCTTCACTCCTGAATCCTGCAGTTTCCAGTTTTCACTCAGGTCCAGGTGTCTCAGATGGGAGGGGTTGGACTTCAGAGCTGAGGCCAGAGAAGCACAGCTGATCTTTGACAAACAGGAACTCAACCTGAATAAAGAATAAATCATGTTGATTAAAATCATTGATAATCCAATCAGATATGTCCTAATCAATGAGCTTCTCTCTAACATGTGCAGAGTGACTGTGTCCTTCTGTTGCTGTGGATTATCATCATGTCAGCCTTCTACACACATCATCCACATGTCACCACAACATTCACACACCTGTTCATGTCAACACAGATTCATATCAGTCAGGTCTGTTATTAGAGGATCAATATATTTAGTAGCTCAGTAGGTTTGTGCAGTTAAAATGAGAAGTCCACATGTTCACAGCTGGATCTGAAAACAACAGTCAGATGTCAGATGCAGATTAAAGGAGTTGTTGGTGTCGTCCTTCAACTCTCAGCTTCACAGCTCTGTTTGGAAACAGCTTCCTGCCTTTTTACAAACATCAGATTTGATGGTGTCGTTCATCATCATCACCTCTATGACTTTAACCAGGTGTAAAACCTGTTTGTTGAAGAGCTCTGCACCTGTTGACAGGTAGAAATGAGCAGCTGTAGCAGAAGATCTGAGCTTTTGCTGCAGTTTGATCTTCATGGAGTGTGGTAAACATTTACTGACATGTATCTGTACACTGATGAATCACTGTTGCACTGTCTTCTGTAATAAGTCCTGAGGGTGGTTCTGACCTTTGACCCCAGACGCTCCAGTCATGGAGACTGTAGTTTGTCAGTGTGTGAGATCTGCTCATTGGAAACTGCTCTTACTGGAATTAGTTGCTCAGAGAACAGACTCCCGCTGAGCTCGTCCTCACTGCAGTTTGGTATCATAGGCTGGTGGAGGAAGGAGCAGTTCAACACATTCTATCATGTCTCTCATGTGTAGAGTCTATTTCCTGGATCCACAACGAAAACATTCATTCAACTCAACAGAGACTGAGCACAAAGTGGTTTTCATTCATAACAGAGCTTTGAAAACTTTCCTAAACTCTGTCATCCAAAGATCTCTTCATTCACTCCATGTTTCATTTCTCAGAGATTCAACAGTCAGATGATTGTTAAATAAAGTGGGATTTGTTAGGAAACAGCAGCTTTTTCACATCTATATCCAGTGTGTACCTGCTCTAAATCCCAAACACTGTGACTGGTCTCAGCTGCCTTCTTTTTGTAGTCATTACAACAGAGAGTCCTTTCTCCTCTCCAGAAGCTCCAGAAGAATTCATGTCCCTCACACACTCTACAGCCTCACCTTCACTGACTGTCTGTCCTGTCCAACATGTCCCCATCATGACTCTGCTCCTGTCGCCCTTTAAATAAACCCTGCTCAAGTCTTTGACTTTTATTTGGAGCCATAAGGAAAACCATTTGGAATAACTGAGAACTCTGATCTGACCCCACTAAGTTATCATGAGGCCGTCTCCATTAGAAAAACATTTTTACTGTCCAGGATTTTTCTCTGACTCCAGGATATTTTTCTCCAGTTGAGCTCAGTGAACAGTGACAGCTGCTAAAGATGATCTCTCTCTGTGAGCTACCTGCTGCTGTTAGCTTCACGTCCATTAGCTGCAACATGGGCTGACTTTTACCAAAAGGTACAAATGAAACTAATGGACTGACAATATCAGAGCTGCACATATTTAAATATGAAAGGATGAAATATTTAGACGAGCGTGGCAGACGACTGAATAATGATTTGTCGTCAACACAAAACTGATGGAGCACAAACACAATTAACAAACCAATAAGGTTGAATTCTTTTCAACATGATGTGATCAGAGAGATGTGATCTGTCTTTAGGAGAAATTAGGGGTGGGTGATATGGCAAAAATATCACATCACGGTTTTTTAATGGTAAAATCACGATCACGATTTTATCAGTTCATTTTTACAGTGAAGTTAATTTAGAACCAAACTATTCTCTATGTAAAAACTTAGCCCTAAAGATAAAAGAGTCACCTCTTTCCACCGTTTGCTCCTTCTCTCACACAGCGTGCTTTTATCAAAGGCTTGTGTTATAGTTGGTTGTTTCTGTGTAATGTCTTTAGCCGTTGTGTTTCCATCCGAAGCTCGAACCTTCTCTGTGCAAACTTTACAAATGACAGTTGTTTGCGCTTTGTCGTTTGGAGAAAACCCAAACCAGTTCCATACGCAGTGTTGGGGAGTAACGGAATACATGTAACGGCGTTACGTATTCAGAATACAAATTCTGAGTAACTGTATTCCATTACAGTTACAGTTTAAATAGATAGTATTCAGAATACAGTTACATTGTTGAAATCAATGGATTACGTGACGATACTTCTCTGTTTCATGAGTTTATATTTATTCTCTAAATGACTTTGATATTTTTAGATGCAGTACTTAGTGTACTACTACCACAAGTCATATGAAGTCCTGCCACTGTGTACTTTCAGAGTAATCAGCTGTCAAACTGCCTACTATTGATTTAACATGCATCTGTGTTGAACTTTGAGCAAGGGTTAAAATTTTCATTTTCATATGACTTGTGGTAGTAGTACAGTAAGTTCATTCATTTAGAAAACATTAGACTGTGACAAATACGAGTGTGTGAGTTCTGAAGGTTTCATAGAAGTCAACAGACATTATTCATGACAACTGACTGAAATGAAGTGAAACTGAAGGAATAATTCTTAGTCTGAGAAAAGAAAAAGTCACAATATGGAACAACAACTATTTCAAATCTCATTCATTCAAGATGAATAGATTCAAATTCTGGATGAAGATAAACCAGGTTCAGTTGTGGATTAAAGATATAAGATCTACAACAGTAACAGACAGTGAACTGACCTCAGAGTTTCCAGTCTACAGTGTGGAGTCTTCAGTCCAGCAGACAGAAGCTTTACCCCTAAATCCTGCAGCTCGTTGTCACTCAGGTCCAGGTGTCTCAGACTAGAGGACTGGGAGCTGAGAACTGAGGACAGAGCTTCACAGCTTCTCTCTGAGAGGTTACAGCTGCTCAGTCTGAAGAGGAAACAATGAAGAAAAAGTCAAATAACATTTGTGTTGAAAGAACAATCAAAGGAACAAAACTCTCAGTTTGCTCTGCAGCTCACAGCAAACTAACAGATCTGCATTTGAAAACTGGGCCAAACATCAAACACAGATTTGTTGAGTGAAGCAGAAATATCAGCTCTTTATCCACCTGCTAACCAATGAGGAGTTTCTACATTGATGATCATCTTTCATTGGCTCTGATTCAAATCCTTTCTGTTTTATTCTCAACAAGATTCAATGTGATGAAGCTCAGAGCTCAGAGATGATGATAAGAAATTAAAGAAGAGAGGAATTTATTTTCCCTCCTGCTGAATAAAATAGCAGAGTCTTTATATAATGATGAATAAATCCAACTATCTATACACTTACAGAGCTTTGTTAGAGGCTTTGACAACTGGCAGCAGCTTCAGAAGAGCCTCCTCTGAAGAAGAGTATTTCTTCAGGTCAAACACGTCCAGATCTTTTTCTGATGACAGTAAGATGAAGACCAGAGCTGACCACTGAGCAGGAGACAGTTTATCTGTGGAGAGACGTCCTGAACTTAGGGACTGTTGGATCTGCTCCACTAGAGAACGATCATTCAGTTCATTCAGACAGTGGAACAGGTTGATGCTTTGCTCTGCAGAGGGAGTCTCTTCAATCTTCTTCTTGATGTACTGGACTGTTTGCTGAGTGGTCTGTGAGCCACTTCCTGTCTGTGTCAGCAGACCTCGTAGGAGAGTCTGATTGGTCTGCAGTGAAAGACCCAGGAGGAAGCGGAGGAACAAGTCCAGGTGTCCATTTGGACTCTGTAAGGCCTTGTCCACAGCCCTCTGATAGAAGGGTGCAAATTTACCTATTATTTTCAGTCTTTGGGAAGATGATTTCTTTTTTGACAGCAGATTGACTCCAGAGTTGATGAAGGTCAGATGGACATGAAGAGCAGCCAGAAACTCCTGAAGACTCAGATGGACGAAGCAGAACACCTTGTCCTGGTACAGTCCTCTCTCCTCTTTAAAGACCTGTGTGAACACTCCTGAGTACACTGAGGCTGCTCTGATATCGATGCCACACTCTGTCAGGTCTGATTCATAGAAGATCAGGTTTCCTTTCTGCAGCTGCTCAAAAGCCAGTTTTCCCAGAGACTCAATCATCTTCCTGGTCTCTGGACTCCAGTGTGGATCTGTCTCAGCTCCTCCATCATACTTAACGTTCTTCAGTTTGGACTGAACCACCAGGAAGTGGATGTACATCTCAGTCAGGGTCTTGGGCAGCCCTCCTCCCTCTCTGGTTTCCAACACATCCTCCAGAACTGTAGCAGTGATCCAGCAGAAGACCGGGATGTGGCACATGATGTGGAGGCTTCGTGAAGTCTTGATGTGGGAGATGATCCTTCTGACCTGCTCCTCCTCTCTGAACCTCTTCCTGAAGTACTCCTCCTTCTGTGGGTCAGTGAACCCTCTGACCTCTGTCACCATGTCAACACACTCAGGAGGGATCTGATTGGCTGCTGCAGGTCGTGTGGTTATCCAGAGGCGAGCAGAGGGAAGCAGTTTCCCCCTGATGAGGTTTGTCAGCAGCACATCCACTGGGGTGGACTCTGTAACATCAGTCAGGATCTCAGTGTTTTGGAAGTCCAGAGGAAGTCGACACTCATCCAGACCGTCAAAGATGAACAGAACCTGGACCTCTTCAAACCTGCAGAGTCCTGCTTCTTTGGTTTCAGTAAAGAAGTGATGAACAAGTTCCACCAAGCTGAACTTTTTCTCTTTCAGCACATTCAGCTCTCTGAACGTGAATGGAAATGTGAAGTGTATGTCCTGGTTGGCTTTGTCTTCAGCCCAGTCCAGAGTCAACTTCTGTGTTAAGACTGTTTTCCCAATGCCAGCCACTCCCTTTGTCATCACTGTTCTGATTGGTCCGTCTCTTCCAGGTGAGGCTTTAAAGATGTCTTCTTGTCTGATGCTTGTTTCTGGTCTGGCTGGTTTCCTGGATGCTGTTTCAATCTGTCTGACCTCATGTTCATCATTGACCTCTCCAGTCCCTCCCTCTGTGATGTAGAGCTCTGTGTAGATCTGATTCAGAAGGGTTGGGTTTCCTGCTTTAGAGATCCCCTCAAACACACACTGGAACTTCTTCTTCAGAGCAGATTTAAGTTTACGTTGACAAACTGGAACAACATGTCCTGAATGAACAAACAAGAAACAACATCAATGACTGATTCATAAAGAAAACATGACATGTTCATCCCCCTAAAGAACACACATGAACATATTTCCCTCCATGTCTTGAGACGTTAGTAAATGTCCCATTTGTCCATCATGTTGAATCTTTAGAGAAATCCTCTTACTGCTGTGCAGACAGTCAGCCAGCTCCTCCTGCTTCATTCTCCTCAGGAAGTTCACTGTGATCTTCACAAAGGCCTCTCTGCTGCTCCTCCTCTGCTCTTCATCCTCACCATCCAACACCTCCTCATCCTCTCTCTGACTCTTTGAGCATTCTGGGTAATCTGGACTCACAATCTTCTGGATCTTCTTCAGCTCCTTCTTCACAAAAGTGACAATGTTCTCCTCCAGCAGCTGGAACAGAAAACTAAATGAATGACACAATCAAAGTAAAACCATGGAGCCAAACATCAGATCCATGTTGGACACACTGACAATCCACTGCTCTAAAAAGTGCAGCATGGAGATTATTGTCAATACAACAGATGTCAAAGTAGTTGTTGTCCATGTATAGACCATAAATATGGAGTCCAGGTGTGTTTGATGCTGCTGGGCAGACTGAGCACTGGGAACCTCTGAGCTCTCCTGGTCCACTCTGTGGAGGAATCATGAAGAATTAGCTCACATTATGTTTGCAGCATCTGTGAGCGTTTTATGCTTTGTACACAAACAACAGCTGTTTTATGTTCTGTGGTGACTGTCCTGATTAAAGCAAACACTACTGTGCTGTGACATTCTCAATGAGAGGAAACAAGCAATCAGTTCTGTACCTCATGACCTAGAGTCATCACAACAAGTCCACCTTTTAAATGATGAGTTTTAAGGACTCACACTGGGTTTGACAGAAGTCTCACCTCTGTTACAGGACACTAACACAAACACTGGAACTGGATAGGTGCTGAGTTACAGGGAGTTTTAGTTCTGATCTGAATGACACATATAAGAACATAAGAAGTGCTTTTCTTGAAAAGAGAAACATCAACTTTGCCACTAAAGCCTGTGTTTCAGCCTGATCATGTTCATATACTGTGTCATTCATGAAGCCTGGAGACAAAACACAATCACTTCATCTTTCATAGAAGACCAGTTATACAGGGCAGCTGTCTGATACATTTTAAACTCAGCTGCAGCTCACTTCTTTGCAGCAGAGGGAGGCTGTCCTTTGAAATTAATGGGGTCAAGCTTTGACATGTCACTCTTCATGGACACACAGCTGGACTCAGGTACAGGGAAGTCTGGTCGCTGATGGAACCTGGTGGACACAAAGATTAAGACCATCAGGGACATGGAGACAGGGACAACATATCAGTTATTCATGCAGTGTTCTCATAGTAGAGAAGAAAACATATAGTCAGTTGCAGCTCACTTCTTTGCAGCAGAGGGAGGCTGTCCTTTGAAATTAATGGGGTCAAGCATTGACCCGTCACTCTTCATGGACACACAGCTGGGCTCAGGTCCATGTTCAGGTCCAGGTCCAGCAGAGTCTGGTGTGTGCTGCTGCTCTGGCCTTCAACACAACACACACAGAGCTTTGAGTGTGAATAATGATGGTGCAGTGATGTGAGTGCTGAGCTCTGACATGGAGAAGAGTCATGGACAGTTAGAGATCCTCATCTCACCTCTGAGCTTTGGTCTGGATCTCATGGTCCCCACACAGACTGCTTTTAGGGGGAGGGGCTCCCTCCTCTCTGTCCTCACACTGATTCATGATGCTGAATTCACATCCACATCAGCTCACACACACTTTCTACCTTCATCTGGAGAGAAAACACAAATCATTCATCTGCACATCAACTGAAATCATCCTCAGGTTCAGGTTCATGTTACTTTATTTGTACCTGTAGGTGGATTTGTTTTGCAGTCAGATGATCAGATGATGACGTCCTTTTGACACATATACACAGAACACAAAAAAATGTTACACAAAACCAACACAGCTGACTATAAACATGATGATAAAAGTAAAAGTGCTCAAGGCTCCACCAATCATGATCAAAGAGAGAAAAGGGTCAATAAAGAATAACTCTGGTAAAAGGTAATATAATAAAAACCTTTGGTTTAAAAGAAGTTGAAAAAGAAAAAGAAGTTAAAAACCCAATAAAAATAAATTTAGAACCCACATAATAAACAAATAATGAAACCAATCCATAAATAAGTGAGTATGTGCAATGTATCACTGCAGCTTGTTTAACTCTGTGACAACAGCAGGAACAAAGCTGTTTTTATATCACTGGGTTTTACATCTTGCGACGATAAACCTCCGCCTGGAGGGAAGAAGCTGAAAGTGGCAGTGCAAAGGGTGGAGTCATCATTTAAAATGGAGGTCGCTGTCCTCTGTACCTGTCTGCTGTACAGGGACGCTGGGCTTGGCTGGGACTCACCAAGCAGACGACTAGACCACTTAACTATTTGGTCTGAGGACTTCCTCTGTTTTAAAGTTGTCTGACTGAACCATGACACTAAAGAAAATGATCAAATGGATTCTATAAAAGAGAGAGAACATGCTCATTATGGTTCAGTCAATGTGAAAATGTACAAGTTTCCTTAAACAGTGGTTCCATACTAGGTGGTCTGACCTTTAATTACAGTGACTTGGTGCCTGTGGGGTTTCCTCCTGCTCTCACCGTCCTGGAGGAGACTAACAATAACTGAGTCATCAGCACTTTATGATGCTTCTGCTGTCATGTCTGCTCTGACACACCCTTGAGGAGAAACAGTGGAAGAACACCTTTGGTCAGACAATGTACTGCTGACCCTCACTCTCTGTGTCCTGTTGGTTAAAACATCCAGAATCCAACCCACCAGATTATTATTTAAATCAAACTGTTGTAGGAGCCTTTCAATTCAAATGTGAGGTTGGATTGTATTAAAAGCAGAAGAGAAGTCCACAAATAAAAGCCTGGCATGTGTCCCATTAAAATCCAGATGTTTAAAAAGCATGTTGAGCAGAGTCACTGTAGCATCCTCCACTCCTCTGTGAGGCCTGTATGCAAACTGCAGAGGATCCAGTGCATGTTCAGTTTGCTTCAGGACCTCAGATCTGACCAGTTTCTCTAAAGTTTTCATTCAAATTTAAATCAGGGCGACTGCTCTAAAATCATTCAGTGTTTTGGGACAGCTGGATTTTGGAACCGGGACACCACAGCATCTTTCCAGAGGTTATGGACATGTTAACAATTCAGAACATTAGCCAGCTCTGTGTCCAAGTTCCAACCATCTAAAAAGACACGAGTACTGTGCTCTGTGCTCTGAAGGCCTGCAGTAGTTTTCATACTTGCCCAGGCTGAACCAAGTTTGTTTGCTGCCATCTTGTTTTCCAGTTCTGATTTGTAATCCTGCTTTGACTGATTTGGTAAATCATGGTTTGTTGTTGGGAAATACTTTAACACCCTTACAGGAAATGATCATGTCCCTGCAAAAGACCATGTATGAGCATGTTATTTCTCCCTCTTTACAACAGTTTTATATGTGGGCAGCAAATGCACACAGCTATGATCAGAGGAGCCCAAAGGAGGGAGAGGAAGAGATTTATAGGCCCCCTGTATCGACCCATAGCACAGGTCCAGTGTCTTTTCCCACCTGGTTGGACAGGAGACACACTGGTAAATGTTTTGAAGTGTCTTATTCAGAGTCACGTGGTTAAAATCCTTTTATATCTTTCACAAATGATTCAGAGACGACCATTTCCATTCACTGACACACAGATGGACTGAGATCCACTGATTTTATCTGACAATCTGTTTGTCTGCAGTGTTTCTGTAGAAAATGACTTGATGAAACAAGCTGCAGGTGATTATTCCACACAAAACAACTGAGACTCAGTTCATTTCTCCTCAATATTATTCCAGGGGGCCTTTTAGTTGGGGCCCCTGGCACTTTCCTGCCTTTTCTAATAGTAAAGTCTGAACTATATGAAGCAGCAACAACAAACCAAAACCAAACCAAACAGCAGAGACACAGATAGACATCAATAAAAACAGCAAATATGTCCTGACAGACAGTTTTTCTGTTTGTACTGTGACCAGCCACAGAGATATAATCACCTATCAGAGCTGCTGAGATGCTTTATTGTGAGAGTATTTATGGATTTGGGTCTTTATCATCTAATTCATCAGGTAGAGTTTGTCCTGATAGGACCAGGAGGCCTCTGACTCTGTGGATGGAGTGTTAACTGTCTCTCTGAAAATCACATAGAGTCTGAAAAACCCTGTCAGTCCCTCTGAGCTCAGTCCCGTAGAGTTCATCTAATGACAGAGGAAGTCAGAGCTGTTCTCCAGCCGCTGTCCGGCCGAGCTCAGACCGCATTTAGCGGCTCAGACTGCGGGAGAGCAGCGGCTCAGGTCCGCCTCCTCCACAGGCTGATTCAGGCAGGAAAAGCTGCCTTCAGTCAGCAGTAAGTGGAGCCACAGACTAACAAAGGCTCCGTGTTCAGCTACTGACCATCAGCTCACTCTGCTTCTACTCTGACTCCACCGCTTCTACTGCAGATATCCACACAACATGGCGGATAATAACGGTCCTCCTCCTGCATCATCCCGACTTTACAGTGACAAAGAGTCTGCACAACTAAACAGCACAACGCGGTATTAAAAAACACACACAATAAAACACTAAAAACTCGACCATCAGATAATTCAGTTAACAACAGGAAGTGTTGACGAGTAAAACATTAAAAGTGACATTTACCTTCAGACAGTGAAAATCATCTGCGCCACAAACGTCAGTGAAAGTGAAAGTACTTTCAGCAACTGTGGGATGCTGTGATGGGAATACCGCAGGGGCGTAACAAGCTTTTCAAACGTGTGGGGGATGTGCCCGGCTGTGGCACTACTGGGACCCTTTTAAGAGAGCTGGAGCTGCAGCTGAGCCGACTCTTTTTTTTTTTTTTTTTTTTGCTGCTTAAATAAATTTTTACTATAATAATGTAAAATTATGTGTAAAATGAATTACTAATGTACAAAACATACATTATATCAAAACTTTATAATTTATATGGCTTATTATACTCAACATGGAACAGAGCGCTACAAAAAATAATTTTTAAGTACAAAAACAAATCCCCATCTCCTGGCATCTCTGGCTCTCAGGCAGGAGTCGGCTCAGATCGTTCACTTCACAGATTCTGCTCTAAGAGCCGTTTCATTTGACCAACACATCACTGCTTCCTAACATTCACCTTCTTGAGAGTGCTGTCTCATGTCTCTTGTCTGCTGATGTCAAAGTAGATGAGGACTGCTTCAGTGTCAGACAGAGGAGACACATTGTCATAGTTCCTTCAATTAACCCTTGTGTGGTGTTAATATTTTTGTTACTCAGTCAGTGTGTGTTCCAAACACTACATTACTTTACCACCAACCTTAGAAGATTCACTGGATTGTTTCATACAGTGTATTTGTAATTTAGCCAATAAAATGACAGCATTAGAGTTACACTTAGTCAGTGCTGCTGATGGCTGAAGGCTGGAGATGAAATTTATTTTGTTGAGGCCATACTGGACAGTGTCCAGCAGGAGGTCAGTGCTCTAAATGTATAGACGAGTGTTGGCTTTCACCTGCCTCCTGTCTTTGTGTTGGTCAGAAGCATTTTATCCTAGCTCAGTGGTCACCACACACTGTCCCACTCTGCTGCAGCAGTCTAAAGGGTGTAGCTGATCCAGTCTGACCTTCCCTCTAAATTGCATCTTAGTAAACAGATGTAGAAAGTTTCAACTCTTTTTAGTATTTAGATACGCTTCTACTCTCTTTAGTGTGTAAGATAAGTTTAACTTTTTGTAGTATTTAGATAAGTTTGAACTCTCAATAGTATTTAATAGCACTTTCTTTAAAACCTTTTAAAAGAGAAAAAAGTATTGCTAAGTCTTTTTCCCAACTCCTTCCTTCAAACTTTCATTTTCTTCTACACTTTCCTAAAAAAACGTATATATGTTTATTGCATGTTAGTACATAGATGTAGTAGTAAGTTTTGACTTTTTACTCTTTTTACTATTTAGATAAGTTTCTAGTCTGTTTTGTTTGTAAGATACATTTTAACTCTTAATTGTATTTATTAATGCTTAATAAAAAAAAGTCATGGGAAGTTTTCACCCTGACTCTTTTTCCAACTCCTTCCTTCAACCTTTTTCTTCTACAGTCAAAAAAAAAAGGAAAAAACAAGTTAGCCTTACTATGTATATAGGTTTAGTGCATCTTAGTACATAAATCCCAAAGTGTTTAGCAAAGTATTTCAACCATTGAAAACATTTCTAAATTGAATAATTCTGTCGATTGAGACCAAATTGGCATAACTTCCATGACAGAGGTAAAAGGCTTTAGGAGGGTCTACAGACAATATTCCATCCCAACATGTTCTTCCCACAGTTCATATGTCAGTATAATGACAGAACATACACAACAGAAAATACCAATCAAAAGTAAAATGTTATTTTTTTGGATGATTTTTTTAGTTTTTTCTGACCTAATTTTTAGTTTATCTAAAGAATTTTTTGTTTGATAAATTTCCCATTTTCCTTTAAATTAATGTTTAAAATTATAACGTACATTTATTAACTGATGAATAAGTTCAAACGTGCATTAGAAGGTGTGTTGTTGATGGCTTAAAACTGGGACCTGAGTACCAATTTCGTACCATAACATGCAAATGTCCTGGTATGACAGTAAAGTTCCTTGATCCCTTGATCCTTGGTTATGTGAGAGCATGTCACACTGACTCCAGCCACTAGAGGTCAGGAGTGCACAGTTTTAAAGTGCTCTGATTATGTCAGTTTCTGAGTCTCACAGTCTGCATTAATGTGAGTAATTTACAACCCAAACTTTCACATCTCCTGAGCTCTGGAGCCTGAAACCAGTGGAACACACATTCATTTAGCTGTCAGATGAATAAACTATGCAACATGTATGAATAGCCGCCTGGTTAGTTCAGTTGGTAGAGCATGAGACTCAACTTCTCAGGGTCGTGGGTTTGAATCCCACTCCGGGTGGCACCATGGGCTCACCACCCGTGGAGGTGCCATAGGCCTTTGGTGCATTGTGAATTGGGCGGGCTGCCCCTGTGTCCTGGGCCTGGACCCAGATAAGTGATGACATGATATGTATGAATATTACAATGAACATTTCAATATGAAGAGTAGGAAGAATAAGTTTGGATGGAACATTGTCAGAGGGTTTGGGTTAGGGTGGGGTAGACCCTCCTAAAGACCTGTTATATTATAAAGTGTTCAGAGGTGAACATGTTACAACACAACTCAATTCATTCATTCATCAGTAGGAGTAGTAGTAGCTTTAATAATACTTTGGTAGTTGTGTCAGAAACAGCAGTGCTAAATATTAAACATGATCTACAAAACATATTAATAATCTAAATAAATCATATATTAAATACCTTATAAACCTGCAACAGTTATAAAGAGTTTGGATTTTTAACAGTAGCAGCTGCTGTGTCAGATGTGATCAAATTATTACACCTCATAGGCGGAGAAGTAGTTGGACTTTATGTGTTTAGTTAATTTCATTTGACTAAATCCTTTTATCAGCCAAAATAATGACATTTTTTTTCTAAAATGTAAAATATATTAACAGTTTTACAGAGGTGGCATTTTTTGGCTTCTTTTTCCACATTGAGTCCATATTTTTATCTCTTTTTGTGGTGAACTTGTCATAATGACTGTGTAGAAGAAGCAACGAGCTGTAAGAGGCTCTGTAGACACTGTTCCATTGAAATCCTTTTTCTGCTGTAGTACACACATCACTGACTTCAGAAGATGTGAAAAGTATTATCTAAATAAAGAGCTTCAGCAGAGTCTAGTGGAAATATTCACTTCTGTTTTTTCATCCATCACTGTGCTCACTTTTTCTCTGAAGTTTCCACAGACAGTTGAACCTGTTCAGCTCGTTGGAGTCTTATCTTCACCTAAACAGGGAGACTCAACTATTCTGAGCATCTAAACCTCGTAGACGGTCGGTCAGATTATCTATCACACACTCAGAGGAAAGATCCAGTGAAGCTGTTTAATTCTCTCTTGTCTCTCTTCTCAGATACACCATCACACACCAGCCTGATTCAGCATCACATGGATGTGGGGGATGCTCAGTATATTAACCACGTTCCTACTGGCTGCTGGTAGGAAAGCTTCAACAGATGAAAGAGTAGAGAGACTTCATGTCAGAACATGGGATAGCTGAACCAGTGCTCTGCTGCGTCTGTCCATATTATTATATTTAGATTTATAGATAGATAGACGTCAGCTGGCTGCAGTGTCATGTACTGTTTTGGTTTCCAGGTACAGTAAGGTCACATTTCCTGATGCTGCAACTGGTCAGAAACCCCGATGAACCTCATTCCACTGAGCTTCTCTTGATCTTTGATTGACTTTTTGGTGTTAATCAGTCTTTAAAGAAGGTGAGAGGAAGATTAAGTTACCTTCAGGTATTTGTTTTCATTTCCAGGTACAGAAAGGTCCCATTTTCTTCTTCTGTATCTTGAACAGGTGAGGAATCCCCTGAAGATGAGTTCATGCAGCTCCCACGCTGTCTGTGAGAAGCAGTGTTGGAGCTGGCCTGAGGATGAACTCGCTCAGCTCTCAGACTGCTTCTCACAGACAGAGTGGCAGCTCTTCAAACACGAGGACCTGGCTGAACACACAGAAGCTGTACTGAACTACATCAGGTTCTGTGTGGAACATGTGACAACAAAAAGACTCATCCGGGACTTCTCCAATCAGAAAGCCTGGATGAACAGCCACATCCGGTCACTCCTCAGAGTCCCTGACTCCGCCTTCAGGTCAGGTGATAGGGCATGGTACAGCGCTGCTAGAGCTGACCTGAAGAGGGGGATTGATGCACCACACCTTACTCTTTTACTCGTCATGCTCTAAGTCTTTTTCTTCCAAGTATTCAAGTCTTCTGCTGAGAATAAATTCACAAAGTCAATCAAATACAGGAGATCAGAGAAGTTGAATCCAGAAAGCTTTATTCCTCAAAAACAGAGTTCAGAAGAGTGAGTTTCTCCTGCAGAAAAACTGATGTTTACCATCTGTGCATCACTTATTATATTGTAAATTGTAGGTCTGTTTCAGACCAAGGGGCATGTCTGGCCTTGCCCCTTTTTCCATTTCATTCAGAGTGTAATGGTATCTGTGACTTTACTGTAAACATTACATACAAACATTACGGCACATAACTTCATACACCACTCAAGAAAGCCTTTGTTGCTTCGCATATCATAGAAGTTTTCCTGAAAGAAAAAAAGAACAAATACTGTATGTTGCTTATATGCAAAAGAGGGAGTTAAACCTACATATCATTTTTGGAGTATGGGTCTTTCAAAGATGGGAAAAGTGAAACAATCCCAAGGGCATGGAACTCTTTTGTTGCTTTACTAACAGCTCTCCTGCAAGTGGGATTTTTTTTATGTACAAATTTTTTTATAAAAGGACCCAGGATTAAGTTGAAGCCTCTTACCCTTCTTTTCCATGCATGTGAGTGACAATAATATTAACCAGTAACCGTGTGGTGGAATATTTCAAACTTCCAGTCTCTTCATACTCTTTAATCACATCTCTGCTGGTTTTGAAGTAAGAATTTGCTCCACATTCTAAAAAAGAAAACATTATAAACATATTTACAACTACACTTAGATCTATGTTGTAAGCAAATACATTCATCTAATACCTGTACATATTACTTGCATTTTTTAGGAATTATGTCTAATAAATAATGATTAAAATCTAGTTGTATACAAGTTGGAAAACAATTACATTTTCTGCAAGGACACTGTCCATCAAAGGCTGGCATCCAGAATCACTTGTGTCTCTGCTTAAAGTGCTTGAGACTGACAGTGTATCTGTCAGACTTGGAGAGGAGGAGCCTTCACACCCTTGCTGCAGGACACTTAGATCTGAAGATCACACACACACAAGTATAAGGCAAATAAAATCTAACGTCCAGCACATTAAAACTATATCACAGACCTGGCTGGATATTACCTGTCTCAAGACAAAACATTACCATTACCTATAACTCTGCTTACCACAAGTAGTGAGGGTCACATATTCTGTCAGGTCTGAACGATCAGCCAGGTTCATAGATGCTTCAGTAGATGGGAGGTCTGAAATGCAGACAACACATACAGCTTAATATGAACTGATTAAATACTGTACTTTGGAATTCTTATCATCCACTTCTCACAATCACATATTTTTGTCTGTGTCAAGATACAAATCTCTCAAAATATAAGTGCAGCAAAATAGGAATTTTTAAACACATCCTCATCCACCTCTGCTCCCTGTTGATCTGTGACTTTCAGTGTTGTAGTCTCTGGGATAAGAAACTTCTGCTGGACTATACCATAACAACTCCACGTTACAACATGTTTACATCTTTATTCATTTAATACTAAACATCTGACTGACCTGCACTGAGAAAATCTTAGAAGCAAGCCTCTTCCAGTTTAATGTACTTCTTCTTCCCTCCATGTTGTACTTTGATCAACATGTTGGTTTGACATAAAGGAAGAAAATGTCAGATGTCTGAGAATAACATGTTCAAGTTAAAGTTTATCCCAACTACACACTGTTAAAATACACGTTTCTCACCGCTGTTCGAAACAGCAAGGCTACAGTTTATAAGCTCAACTGTTAGCATGCTAGCCAAAACTGACTTTTCAGCTGCGTCTGCGCCGTTGAGCCAGAAATTATTCTCTTAAAACACCGACATGCGGTTGCATTGTTGGATGGTTATTTCCAAAACAGTATTAATTACCTTCAAGATGCGCGTCGTCATTAATTTGTGAAGCTTATCAAACAGTTTGTCATTACCGTCATACAGACACATCACACGCCACAGACAATATGGCCGACATTAACGTTTGAGTGAAAGCTAACAGCTCCACAATGGCAGCTAAGGACAGTTAGCTAACTAATGCTGCGGGAGCTACTTGCTCTAAATAATGAAGTAAAAGCAATGGGGTTACGTTCAACATCAAGTTCGCAGTCATTAGCGGTACTATGTAAGTAGATAAAGTGAGAACAATGACAAAATATCACGCATTTAAAGTACTTTCTGATAAAAATCATGCTCTTACCAGCCTTGTGACGACGTTCCTTTTGCTGCTCATGCCGCGATAAAATGTGTTGTGAACTCCAGGGACAGAGTTAAAACCAGATCCTGAACACCAGGGAATAAAGTCCAAAATTCAACTCGGCCTGGGTGTACACCTTAACACAAACTGTAGTCAGAGTTATAAAATAAACTCCAGAAATGTAACTCTTTCACACTTTTTTTTTGCCTGACTCCAGATTTTAGTACTTTGTGAATTTGCTGTGTGTTAGTACATGTAGTTGTGTACAGTTCAGCTGCTGCTGTCCTTGGTGCTGAATTCACCAACCCAGCTGAATGGTCCTGAGTGCTTATTGTTGTAATTCATTTGGTATTTTTGAGAAGATTGAATATCATTAGTATGGGTTATGTTTTGGTTAATGTTAGGCTTTCAGTTATGATGGTTAAGGTTAGGTTAAGGGGCAAGGGAATTACTTATGGCAACATGTGTCCTCACAACTATATTAAGACGAGAATGTGTGTGTGTGAGAGAGAGAGAGAGAGAGAGAGAGAGAGAGAGAGTTTGTCCTTTGATGCCTTTGATCAACATTCTACAGCCTGATGTCACAGGCTGCAGTAAGTGGACACACAGCCAGAGACAAGTTCAGAAGTCAAACAGGAGCAGAAACAGTTGGACTGGACAGGACTTGCTCATGATTTAGGAAGAAAGAAGCACTCAGATATTTCTGCACAATTATTGACAAGGAAGGGAGGAGCTACTGCTGTTACAAGGACAAGAGGAAACTACAGGAAAGTCCAGATCACCTCCAAGGTTTTCAGTAAGTCAGTACATGTTAGTTGTTCATGTCAGTGTTTAGTTTAGAAGTTATTGTTTTGAAATGTTTTCTCCAAATGATATGTTTGTGAAACTGTGACGACAAGTAATCATACCCATAAGCCCGGTGGTTTGATTGTGTGCTTATCATTCATGGACAATATTGTTTTTTTTTTAATGCTGATCATGATTGTGAGATATTCTCATGTTTGCTCAGCTTCTTAACTTTTTTGGTGTGATGCACTGTAGTTTGTGTTAAAGGAAAGGATTTCTAGGAAGTCTGTACTGTCTGCAACAAGATCCTTTCTAAAGAAATTCTAATGGAAATGATGGAGTTGGATGTCACAGCACAAAGTGGAGAGTGCTGTGTGTTATTTTATGAAATTACATCAATGTACTGTAGGTCAGGTCTGTGATGTATTATGATACTAATCTCCCAGTCCAATGCAAACTAACCAGCACACACTGTTTCCACTTCTACAATCATCTACTTATTATTGTGCTTTAAAGTTTCAGCCTTCTTACATTTACCTATCACTGAGTCCACTTGTGTCTTATACTGAACACTAGGTTCAAATCTCCTTTTGGCTTTGAGCCTTGATTTTTAGTTCATTTCCAGTGCAATACAATTATGTCCTGTAGTAAATCTGCAGAATGAGTCGTAGGACTTAAAGCTGGATCAGCTGTTGCATGAAGCGTTTCAGGCTGTGTTCATGTTCACCCTCTTTGGTTAAGGGACAGTAAAACAATCAGTGATTTCCTTCCTGCCTTGAAAACCTTAGTCCTGAAACTGGAATCTAAAATATGTTGATGTGTTTGAGGTGGCATGTGATGCATTTGGATGAGTGTTCATTTGCAGTGTTTTGAGTGTAGGAGGAAAACTGTTGATGACTGTGAGGACAGAATAAGTTTGGAAGTTTAACTCTGCCACTTTAGACTCTCAGCTCTGATTCTTGTTTTTTGCTCCATGCAGCTCATCTACAGGACTGTATTAAGTCCTAGTTGTTGAAGGATCTTAATTATTAAGCAGTGAAACTATTTCATATGAGGAAATGGTGCATTCATTTTTTGAAATGTTTCCCTTCTTCTGCTTCCTTGCCTTTTGATGATGGTCACTAAGCTCCAAATCTTGTAGCTGTTCAGAATTCAGCCTCAGTCAGTGTGAGAGAGCTGATATGTTTAAAGCTTCATAGACTGAAAAGGTTCTGAGAAGTTCTCTTGAAAAATGGATCCTAAATTTAACTCTAACAAATTGCACAGTCCTGAAGCACTAATGAAATATTTGATGGTGTGTTGGAGTAAAGTGAGACACACACATCTTGTTTAGATGTAACAGAGCCCACAGCCATTCTGAAGAATGACACAATCAGAAAATACATTTGGCCTTTGAGGAATTTAATTGTGTGCCTGCTCCAAATGCTATGCTAGGTCTATGTGGAGCAGCTTGTGTGATACATTATGTTTCTGTTTGTTTTCTATGAAACTGTGAATATTATTAGCTGACTGGATGAATAGAACACAAGAGAGATTTGTTTGTGCAGATAGATGAGACCTTAATGTGTCGACTAACCCTTATTTTAAGATGCACACACACACTTTGTTCTGCAAGTAGTTATAGTTTGTTATGTCAGAGCAGCATCAGGTAAAACAATGAAGAATGATCATTACAGATCCTGATTTGCTGTAAGTTCTATATTCTCCATGATGGTGTGTGTGTGTGTGTGTGTGTGTGTGTGTGATGGGAAAAGAAGGATGAAGGAAAAGTTCTCACTGCAGCAGCTGTAGAATTTTATTATTATGACCACAATTACACCACAACAGCCAGTTTGACTCTGTCATTTACAGGCTCTGTGTTTCCAGTTCACTATTAAACACAATGCTGTACTTTATTTCTTCATGATGACTCTTGAAAGTTTTTGAAGAGAGAGGAGAAAATTTCTTCTGTCATTTTTCCCTTTTTTTCTCACAAAACCCATTTTAAAGATTTTCATGATTCGAAGAAAAACACATTTTCTTGGTGGTCGGAGAAAATGAGGAACTGTTCCATCATTTATCCAGAAGTTTCTATAGTAATGTGATCATTATTCTGTGACTGTGACAGGAGGAGTTCAGTGAATTGATGTGACTCGTCTGTGCTCTTTCACTGCTCATTTTAATGAAGTATATATTCCCTCTCTGTATTATGATATTGGATTGTAACTCAGCTTTAGCACAACACTGTCATTGTACACCTGTATGTTTTGTTCACCGTGTTGATCCATCTGTCTTCCTGTATTCATTCTCTCACTCCCTCGCTCACTACAACCACATACACTAAATACACTAAACTGTAGTAAATCCATTATGTGTGAAACATAATGTGGCTGGATGATGTTCAGAGGAAACAGATTTTCTGAATGAATGAGGTAATGAAGTTTATTAACAGCAGTGGAGGTGGGAGACTGGGGTTTGTATCCAGAGTCCACTCTGTGGTTAGGTTTGGTATTTACAGCTATTTAACAATATACACAAGCTAACTTGCATACGGCCTAATACAAATGTCCCACACACACATTTCATCAGAGAGAGCAGCTCTCAGAAATAAGTCCAGCAGTGGAGACAGTCCAACAGGCTCCACATGTTTCTGCACTACTCTACTACTGTGCTGAGAGGAGACTGTACTGAAGCTGTCAGCTGTACCATCAGCCTCTGAGGCTGCTCTGCTCTGTGTCACACACTGCTACTGTACATGAAGACTGCTGTCAGCTCGGCTCAGCTCCACTCATCACTAACTTCATTTAGAGCAAACAGAGCTCTGCTGTAACAGGAAGCAGCAGAAAGTCAGAGGCTTCGCCGTGAGGAGCGCAGACCTCTCTGTCATGTCAGCTGTTTTCAGGAAGGGACGTCACTTCACAGACCTTCACAACTCGAGTCAGCATCAGACGGACACACGCACAATAAACATCCACGGTAGCTGGAATTTCCCTCTCAGCTCCGGTGTTTCCTAGTGGAAAACGCCAGGACATGAAATGAAAAGAATGAAACGATCCTTTGCCTTGAAATCCAAAGAGGAAAGCGACGGCGGGGATCCACACGGTGTGTATCCAGAAGTAAAGCATGGTGTCCTTTAATCAGCTGCAAAAGCTCCGCGCTCTTCCCGACGAAGCTCCGTGTCCAGCGGTTCATTTCCAGAAGAGAAAGCGCTGCAGATGAAGCCGAGCGGAGGAAGAAATCCCAGTGTGAACGCTGCTGATGAACACAAGAGCTGGAGACTCTGTCGCTGCTTCTTCTGCTGCTTTCACACGGACATTAGCGACCCCTACCGGAACTTTATCCAGAGAGGAAGAGACTGTGTCTGTGTGTGAGTCCTCTGTCTCTGTGGGTGCTCAGTATGTTGCTACTAAAGCAGCGTTTCATGGTTCAGGACTGACAGCAGGACTAATGTGGACAAGTCCAACTTATTTCATTCAGCTCCACAACCATGATTTGTCACATGGAGCGAAGTGAAGCCAGTGAAGAGGAGGGGAACGGGAGGAGGAAGCAACACAAAGTGTTTGCTGGTCTCTGATGGGATCTTAGCCAGCAGTTTGTCTCTGTGTTATTCTGTCTCTGCACTGTTAAACATTCATATTCAGGTGGACAGTCACAGTGGACACTGTCTAATGTCCAGAGGAAAAAAAAAAGTTATTTTATCACATATTAAAGCTGTGTGATGTTCACTGACAGCGTGCAAGTTTATTTTCCTTAAGAGAGAAGATGAGCTGATTAATGCAGGAAACAACATGAGTCCGACTCAAGTATCTGCCTTTATAATTCTAAAACCATGAGCTGAGGACAAAAGGTGGAGACCACAGCTCAGTCTAGTTGGTCTCATTGGATGGCTTTATCTGTGTGGAAACACACCTGCTGTTTCCATAATGTCACTACATGTTGTGGGCTTCACTTGGTTTTTGGATCTTTGTCCTCACACAGAAGAGACACTGCTTGGGCTGTATGTTTAGGGTTGTTATCCTGCTGAAAGATGAACCTCTGCCCCAGTCTCAGGTCTTTTGCAGCCTCTAACAGGTTTTCATCCAGGATTGCCCTGTATTAGCTCCATCCATCTTCCCATCAACTCTGACCAGCTTCCTGTCCCTGCTGAAGAAAAGCACCCCCACAGCATGATGCTGCCACCACCATGTTTCACGGTGGGGATGGTGTGTTCAGGTTGATGTGCAGTTTTCAGTTTCCACCACACATAGCGGTTTGCATGTAGGCCAGAAAGTTCAATTTTGGTTTCATCTGACCACAGCACCTTCTTCTACATGTTTCCTGTGTCCTCTTATGTGGCTTGTGGCAAACTTCAAATGGGACTTCTCATTGCTTTCTTTCAACAATGGCTTTCTTCTTGCCACTCTTCCATAAAAGCCAGATTTGTGGAGTGTGTAACTAATTCTTGTCCTGTGGACAGATTCTCCCCCCTGAGCTGTGGATTTCTGCAGCTCCTTCAGAGTTACCATCAGCCCTTTGGCTGCTTCTCTGATTAATGCTCTCCTTGCCCTTCTTGTCAGTTTATGTGGACGTCCATGTCTTGGTGAGGTTGCAGTTGTGCCATATGCTTTCCATTTTCAAATGATGGATTAAACAGTGCTCTGTGAGATGTTCAGAGCTTGGGATATTCTTTTATAACCTAACCCTGCTTTAAACTTCTCCACAACTTTATCCCTGACCTGTCTGGTGTGTTCCTTAGTCTTCATGATGCTGTTTGTTCACTCATGTTCTCTAACAAACCTCTGAGGCCTTCACAGAACAGCTGTATTTATACTGAGATTGAAGTACACACAGGTGGACTCTATTTACTAATTAGGTGACTTCTGAAGGCACTTGGTTACATTGGATTTTATTTAGGGGTATCAGAGTAAAGGGGGATGAATACATGTGCACACCACACTTCAGATTTTTATTTGTATAAAATCTTAAACACAAAGTATCATTTTTCTTCCACTTCACTGTTATGCACCACTTTGTGTTGGTCTATTAAATAAAATCCCAAAAAATGCATTTATATTTTGTTTTGCTTTATTCTTGAACTCTTTGTTTTAATTTGAAATGATTAAAGCCCAGCAGGCCCAATTTATCACCTTGATGTTAGTAACCTATTTTGACTTGATTGATGTATTTGTGTGTAACTGTAGATGCTACAACAGCGTCAGCTTGGTGTGTTATCTAAAGACTCTCTAGCTGATTCTAAATGTTGCAGTGTGAGTACTGACAGGAACAAGGAAAAGAGTGTCAGTGTGGTGTTCAGAGTTGTAGTTACTGACAGTGACCACTGGAGGGCAGTGATCATGGTAGTTTCTCTGTGAACAGTCCAGTTCCATCCACATAAATGTGAAGCCTGAATGTTTGTGTTGAAGACATCACTGTTGAAATGGAGAATTTAGTTCCATTGGAGCTCAGCTGATTCAACTGATCAATAATCAATAATAATGAAAACATCAAACAGCAGCAGAGTGTGTGTGTGTTCACACTGGGAGGTTTCATGTCTTAGCATGTGAACTTCAGTCTGACTGAGACCCAGTCCAACCAGTCACACTGCATATTTGGATAATGAAGAGACAACACACACACACACACACACACACACACACACACCTCTCTGGGCAAAGCCTTGCAGTTTCCTTTCACTTTGACCAAACTTTGTGGCGCAGATGATTTTCTCCATCTGAAGGTAAATGTCAGCAGTTTGAATGATTTACTCATCAACACTCGCTGTTGTTACCTGGGATTTCTGACCTTTGACTTATCGTGGGTTTTTTTTTTTGTTGTTGTTTTTTTGGTTTGTGTCAGTAAAGGTGCACACACACCCACATACACACACACACACACTCACATAAGAAGCTGAAGAAAAAGAAGCTTGAACTGAAGAACTAAGAGTCTTTCCTACACTGACAGGAGAGAGCTGCAGAGGGATGAAGTTCATGGGACAATTGAGTAAGTGGAGCTCTTCATTGGTTTGATTTGTCTTCATTAAAGGGACATGGTTTTCTCTGTGGAAAATGTTGACAGTGACGACAAGTATCAGGAGGACGTTTGAAACAGTCGTCGTCTCAAACTGAAATATCAGCTTGGAGACTTTAGATGAGTAAAGATGGCGTCTGTTCATTATACTCGTGTGTGTGTGTGTGTGAAAAGTCCTGATGAACTTTACAGTCGATATTGAACCATGGTGAACTTACAGGATATGGTCTGTAACATACATGGACTCATGGGCCTCCTTCTCAGAGCAGGAGGAGCAGCTGATTTTTCCTCTGAAGAAATGATGGAGATGATGATTCATGTAAAACATTTTAAATTAAGGTTTTAGTCTGTTGGAGATACAAAACATTCACTGAATAAAAGCTTTGTTACACTTTTTGATCCAAGCAGATAAAAACATTTTTCAAGTTGACCAACTAAATCACCACAGTAACTGCAAGTGTAACTACATTTTCTCTGTCTGAAGGTAAATGTCAGCAGTTTTAATGTTTTATACATCAGCACGACCTGTTGTTAGTTGTGAGTTTTCTGATGTTTGTGTTTTTGTGAGCTTGTCGTGGATTTGTTGTTAAACCTGAAGTTACTGTGCCAAACCCAAATCCTGCTTTGTAGTACAGGCCTCAGGCCTCTGCTCCTCCTCCAACAGGAACTAGGATATTTATGTAAAATTTTATTTAAATGTGATCAATGATTAAATGAAAGAGATTTCCTTTTTAAAAAAAGCTTTAATATTCTTGTAAAAGCTTTATAGAAATTGTCAGTCTTTTATTTTGAAAACCATGTACAAGTTGTTTGGAATCTAATACTTTTGTAGTGAAAAGTAACTCAGTACTTTTATTGCACTGAAACTCCAGTGTTTCCATTTTCTGCTTCTTTATACTTTTACTTCACAACTTTTCAGAGGGAAATATTTCACTGTTTTACTACATTTATTTCACAGCTACAGTTACTTTTCAGATTAAGATTTGAAATAAAAACCAAATATGTCTATTCTGCATGATCAGCACTTTGACTTTTGACAGTTGAAGTATATTTTACTGATTATACTCGTGTACTTGTACTGAAGTGAAATTAGAAAGCAGGATTTTTAGATTGTGTCAGATAAAACCAGTGGATCTCAGTCTGTCTGTGTGTCAGTGAATGGAAATGCTCGTCCCTGGATCCTGTGTGTGCTGCTCTGCACTTCACTGCAGCTTCATGACCCCATCTAGTGGACTGACAGTGGAAGTACAGCAGCTGATGGCAGCTTCCTCTGCCTCACACTGCTGTCTGACTGCATTCAACTGACACTGATAGGAAAGAGGAAAGAAGAGCCAATTAGTGGAGGAGCAGCTGATATTTCTACAGGACAAATGATGGAGAGGATGATTTCAGTTGATGTGCAGATGAATGATTTGTGTTTTCTCTCCAGATGAAGGTAGAAAGTGTGTGTGAGCTGATGTGGATGTGAATTCAGCATCATGAATCAGTGTGAGGACAGAGAGGAGGGAGCCCCTCCCCCTAAAAGCAGTCTGTGTGGGGACCATGAGATCCAGACCAAAGCTCAGAGGTGAGATGAGGATCTCTAACTGTCCATGACTCTTCTCCATGTCAGAGCTCAGCACTCGCATCACTGCACCATCATTATTCACACTCAAAGCTCTGTGTGTGTTGTGTTGAAGGCCAGATCAGCAGCACACACCAGACTCTGCTGGTCCTGGACCTGAACATAGACCTGAGCCCAGCTGTGTGTCCATGAAGAGTGACAGATCAATGCGTGGCCTCATTAATTTTCAAAGACAGCCTCCCTCTGCTGCAAAGAAGTGAGCTGCAACTGACTACATGTTTTTTTCTTTACTATGAGAACATTGTATGAATAATAGGTATGTTGTCCCTGTCCCCATGTCCCTGATGGTCTTAATCTCTGTGTTCACTAGGATCCATCAGAAACCAGACTTCCCTGTACCGGAGCCCAGCTGTGTGTCCATGAAGAGTGACGGGTCAATGCGTGGCCTCGTTAATTTTCAAAGACAGCCTCCCTCTGCTGCAAAGAAGTGAGCTGCAGCTGAGTTTAAAATGTATCAGACAGCTGTCCTGTATAACTGGTCTTCTATGAAAGATGAAGTGATTGTGTTTTGTCTCCAGGCTTCATGAATGACACAGTATATGAACATGATCAGGCTGAAACACAGGCTTTAGTGGCAAAGTTGATGTTTCTCTTTTAAAGAAAAGCACTTCTTATGTTCTTGTTCTGTGTGTCATTCAGATCAGAACTAAAACTCCCTGTAACTCAGCACCTATCCAGTTCCAGTGTTTGTGTTAGTGTCCTGTAGCAGAGGTGAGACTTCTGTCAAACCCAGTGTGAGTCCTTAAAACTCATCATTTAAAAGGTGGACTTGTTGTGATGCCGCCAGGTTAGCTCAGTTGGCAGAGCATGAGACTCAACCTCTCAGGGTCGTGGGTTTGAATCCCACTCTGGGTGGCACCACCTCCCATGGGCTCACCACCTGTGGAGGTGCCATAGGCCTTCGGTGCATTGTGAAATGGGCGGGCTGCCCCCGCAACCTGGGCCGGGACCCAGATAAGTGGCAGATGATGACATGACTTGTGATGACTCTAGGTCATGAGGTACAGAACTGATTGCTTGTTTCCTCTCATTGAGAATGTCACAGCACAGTAGTGTTTGCTTTAATCAGGACAGTCACCACAGAACATAAAAGCAGCTGTTGTTTGTGTACAAAGCATAAAACACTCACAGATGCTGCAAACATAATGTGAGCTAATTCTTCATGATTCCTCCACAGAGTGGACCAGGAGAGCTCAGAGGTTCCCAGTGCTCAGTCTGCCCAGCAGCATCAAACACACCTGGACTCCATATTTATGGTCTGTACATGGACAACAACTACTTTGACATCTGTTGTGTTGACAATAATCTCCATGCTGCACTTTTTAGAGCAGTGGGTTGTCAGTGTGTCCAACATGGATCTGATGTTTGGCTCCATGGTTTTACTTTGATTGTGTCATTCATATAGTTTTCTGTTCCAGCTGCTGGAGGAGAACATTGTCACTTTTGTGAAGAAGGAGCTGAAGAAGATCCAGAAGGTTGTGAGTCCAGATTACCCAGAATGCTCAGAGAGTCAGAGGGAGGATGAGGAGGTGTTGGATGGTGAGGATGAAGAGCAGAGGTGGAGCAGCAGAGAGGCTTTTGTGAAGATCACAATGAACTTCCTGAGGAGAATGAAGCAGGAGGAGCTGGCTGACTGTCTGCACAGCAGTAAGAGGATTTCTCTAAAGATTCAACATGATGGACAAATGGGACATTTACTAATGTCTCAAGACATGGAGGGAAACATGTTCATGTGTGTTCTTTAGGGAGATGAACATGTCATGTTTTCTTTATGAATCAGTCATTGATGTTGTTTCTTGTTTGTTCATTCAGGACATGATGCTGCAGTTTGTCAACGTAAACTTAAATCTACTCTGAAGAAGAAGTTCCAGTGTGTGTTTGAGGGGATCTCTAAAGCAGGAAACCCAACCCTTCTGAATCAGATCTACACAGAGCTCTACATCACAGAGGGAGGGACTGGAGAGGTCAATGATGAACATGAGGTCAGACAGATTGAAACAGCATCCAGGAAACCAGCCAGACCAGAAACAAGCATCAGACAAGAAGACATCTTTAAAGCCTCACGTGGAAGAGATGGACAAATCAGAACAGTGATGACAAAGGGAGTGGCTGGCATTGGGAAAACAGTCTTAACACAGAAGTTGACTCTGGACTGGGCTGAAGACAAAGCCAACCAGGACATACACTTCACATTTCCATTCACGTTCAGAGAGCTGAATGTGCTGAAAGAGAAAAAGTTCAGCTTGGTGGAACTTGTTCATCACTTCTTTACTGAAACCAAAGAAGCAGGACTCTGCAGGTTTGAAGAGGTCCAGGTTCTGTTCATCTTTGACGGTCTGGATGAGTGTCGACTTCCTCTGGACTTCCACAACACTGAGATCCTGACTGATGTTACAGAGTCCACCTCAGTGGATGTGCTGCTGACAAACCTCATCAGGGGGAAACTGCTTCCCTCTTCTCGCCTCTGGATAACCACACGACCTGCAGCAGCCAATCAGATCCCTCCTGAGTGTGTTGACATGGTGACAGAGGTCAGAGGGTTCACTGACCCACGGAAGGAGGAGTACTTCAGGAAGAGATTCAGAGAGAAGGAGCAGGTCAGAAGGATCATCTCCCACATCAAGACTTCACGAAGCCTCCACATCATGTGCCACATCCCGGTCTTCTGCTGGATCACTGCTACAGTTCTGGAGGATGTGTTGAAAACCAGAGAGGGAGGAGGGCTGCCCAAGACCCTGACTGAGATGTACATCCACTTCCTGGTGGTTCAGTCCAAACTGAAGAACATTAAGTATGATGGAGGAGCTGAGACAGATCCACACTGGAGTAAAAAGAACAGGAAGATGATTGGGTTTCTGGGAAAACTGGCTTTTGAGCAGTTGCAGAAAGGAAATCTGATCTTCTATGAATCAGACCTGACAGAGTGTGGCATCGATATCAGAGCAGCCTCAGTGTACTCAGGAGTGTTCACACAGGTCTTTAAAGAGGAGAGAGGACTGTACCAGGACAAGGTGTTCTGCTTCATCCATCTGAGTCTTCAGGAGTTTCTGGCTGCTCTTCATGTCCATCTGACCTTCATCAAGTCTGGAGTCAATCTGCTGTCAGAAGAACAATCAACCTCCAACTGGTCTAAACTGTTCAGAGACACACTTGATCCAACACAGCTCTACCAGAGGGCTGTGGACAAGGCCTTACAGAGTCCAAATGGACACCTGGACTTGTTTCTCCGCTTCCTCCTGGGTCTTTCACTGCAGACCAATCAGATTCTCCTACGAGGTCTGCTGACACAGACAGGAAGTGGCTCACAGACCAATCAGCAAACAGTCCAGTACATCAAGAAGAAGATTGAAGAGACTCCCTCTGCAGAGCAAAGCATCAACCTGTTCCACTGTCTGAATGAACTGAATGATCGTTCTCTAGTGGAGCAGATTCAACAGTCCCTGAGTTCAGGACGTCTCTCCACAGATGAACTGTCTCCTGCTCAATGGTCAGCTCTGGTCTTCATCTTACTGTCATCAGAAAAAGATCTGGACGTGTTTGACCTGAAGAAATACTCTGCTTCAGAGGAGGCTCTTCTGAAGCTGCTGCCAGTTGTCAAAGCCTCTAACAAAGCTCTGTAAGTGTATAGATAGTTGGATTTATTCATCATTATATAAAGACTCTGTTATTTTATTCAGCAGGAGGGAAAATAAATTCCTCTCTGCTTTAATTCCTTATCATCATCTCTGAGCTCTGAGCTTCATCACATTGAATCTGAATTAAAATAATGGATCCTACATTAAAGAGCCAAGTCTTAGCTTTAATTTGAGCAGGTTGACATCAGTATAGAAAGAACTGTGTGGGAGATTCAGCCCTTTTAGTGGTTCAAAAGTAACTGGACAAATACACATGAAGTGAAACAAACTCATCAGATTTAATATTTAGTGTAAAATCCTTTGCAGTCATTGACTGTAGTATCCATTATTATATTTTAAAGTGAATGTGCTGAGATCCCAAATAACATATCATGTCTAACTGTCCAAATACTTACGGTCTTGACTGTACATGTCTGTTTATTACTGATTGTATCATATTTAACTGTCATGTCTCCAACTTGTTGAGTATAAAACAGAAAGGATTTGAATCAGAGTCAATGAAAGATGATCATCAATGTAGAAACTCCTCATTGGTTAGCAGGTGGATAAAGAGCTGATATTTCTGCTTCACTCAACAAATCTGTGTTTGATGTTTGGCCCAGTTTTCAAATGCAGGTCTGTTAGTTTGCTGTGAGCTGCAGAGCAAACTGACAGTTTTGTTCCTTTGATTGTCCTTTCAACACAAATGTTATTTGACTTTTTCTTCATTGTTTCCTCTTCAGACTGAGCAGCTGTAACCTCTCAGAGAGAAGCTGTGAAGCTCTGTCCTCAGCTCTCAGCTCCCAGTCCTCTAGACTGAGACACCTGGACCTGAGTAACAACAAGCTGCAGGATTCAGGAGTGAAGCTGCTGTGTGGTTCTCTGGAGAGTCCACACTGTAGACTGGAGACTCTGAGGTCAGTTCACTGTCTGTTACTGTTGTAGATCTTATATCTTTAATCCACAACTGAACCTGGTTTATCTTCATCCAGAACTTGAATCCATTCATCTTGAATGAATGAGATTTGAAATAATTGTTGTTCCATATTGTGACTTTTTCTTATCTCAGACTAAGAATTATTCCTTCAGTTTCACTTCATTTCAGTCTTTTGTCATAAATAACGTCTGTTGACTTCAATGAAACCTTCAGTTAAATGTGTTAAGGAGCAAAGACTTAAAGGACCACACTGTTGGTTTATAGATAGATATACTTTATTCATCCCTCAGGGGGAAATTGTTGTTACAGCAGCAAGTAAAACAGTCACAGTGTGTACATTTATAATAGAAAAATAGAGCCATGGTTCTCTAATGGTGGTATGTACAGTTGTGCAGCAGTGTATAGTTATGTACACATAATATACATATACTAGGGGTGTGCGATATGACGATATTAGATCGTGAAGGATTAGAAAGTGTTGACGATCTGCCAGAGGAGAGAGATCGTATTATCGGCTATAGGGCACATTCTATTAATTGCAGCTCTATGCTTGCGCACAGACGCACGAGAAGGTTTTTTTTTCCTTGGGCAACTAACAGCCCGCTTCACGTGAACATGACCAACCAATCATGACAAAGTATGAGCAGTGCTGATTTTATTTTTACTAGCCTCGCTGTTTCAGTCAAGGTGTAGCGGGTAGCCTTGGCCGACAACGAAAGTGAAAGCTTGGAGTTGGTCCCCAAAAAGAACTCCATTTCAGTCGTATGGACAGTGTTGGGGAGTAACGGAATACATGTAACACCGTTTCTGTCTTGGCCAACACATTCCTGTCCCAGCTCTGTTTTGCCGGCTGCGGCTCAAGTTCTCACTCCTGCTGCTCCTCGTCCGACTCCATTCTGACCGACTGATCAGGTAAATAGCTCGATTATTTACATTTGTTTTCGTGGAGCTGGGGCTTCTGGGAAACGCGTCGGGTTGCCTTCTTTCATTTAGAGAATAAATATAAACTCGTGAAACAGAGAAGTATCGTCACGTAATCCATTGATTTCAACAATGTAACTGTATTCTGAATACTATCTATTTAAACTGTAACTGTAATGGAATACAGTTACTCAGAATTTGTATTCTGAATACGTAAGAGATGACTCTTTTATCTTTAGGGCTAAGTTTTTACATAGAGAATAGTTTGGTTCTAAATTAACTTCACTGTAAAAATGAACTGATAAAATAGTGATCGTGATTTTACCATTAACAAACCGTGATGTGATATTTTTGCCATATCACCCACCCCTAATTTCTCCTAAAGACAGATCACATCTCTCTGATCACATCATGTTGAAAAGAATTCAACCTTATTGGTTTGTTAATTGTGTTTGTGCTCGATCAGTTTTGTGTTGACGACAAATCATTATTCAGTCGTCTGCTACGCTTGTCTAAATATTTCATCCTTTCATATTTAAATATGTGCAGCTCTGATATTGTCAGTCCGTTAGTTTCATTTGTACCTTTTGGTAAAAGTCAGTCCATGTTGCAGCTAATGGACGTGAAGCTAACAGCAGCAGGTAGCTCACAGAGAGAGATCATCTTTAGCAGCTGTCACTGTTCACTGAGCTCAACTGGAGAAAAATATCCTGGAGTCAGAGAAAAATCCTGGACAGTAAAAATGTGGGCGACAGGAGCAGAGTCATGATGGGGACATGTTGGACAGGACAGTTTTTCAGCTTCCAGAGGTTGATGTTGTGGTCCATCAGTCAGTGAAGGTGAGGCTGTAGAGCAGGGGTAGGCAAACTGTTCCACCAAGGGCCGGTGTGGCTGCAGGTTTTTGTTCCAACCAATGAAGAGCACACAGTTTGACCAATCAACTGTCTGAAGACTGAGATCAGTTGATTAAATGAGTCTAGTCTGGTGTGCTGCTGCTTGGTTGGAACAAAAACCTGCAGCCACACCGGCCCTTTGTGGAACAGTTTGCCCACCCCTGCTGTAGAGTGTGAGGGACATGAATTCTTCTGGAGCTTCTGGAGAGGAGAAAGGACTCTCTGTTGTAATGACTACAAAAAGAAGGCAGCTGAGACCAGTCACAGTGTTTGGGATTTAGAGCAGGTACACACTGGATATAGATGTGAAAAAGCTGCTGTTTCCTAACAAATCCCACTTTATTTAACAATCATCTGACTGTTGAATCTCTGAGAAATGAAACATGGAGTGAATGAAGAGATCTTTGGATGACAGAGTTTAGGAAAGTTTTCAAAGCTCTGTTATGAATGAAAACCACTTTGTGCTCAGTCTCTGTTGAGTTGAATGAATGTTTTCGTTGTGGATCCAGGAAATAGACTCTACACATGAGAGACATGATAGAATGTGTTGAACTGCTCCTTCCTCCACCAGCCTATGATACCAAACTGCAGTGAGGACAAGCTCAGCGGGAGTCTGTTCTCTGAGCAACTAATTCCAGTAAGAGCAGTTTCTAATGAGCAGATCTCACACACTGACAAACTACAGTCTCCATGACTGGAGCGTCTGGGGTCAAAGGTCAGAACCACCCTCAGGACTTATTACAGAAGACAGTGCGACAGTGATTCATCAGTGTACAGATACATGTCAGTAAATGTTTACCACACTCCATGAAGATCAAACTGCAGCAAAAGCTCAGATCTTCTGCTACAGCTGCTCATTTCTACCTGTCAACAGGTGCAGAGCTCTTCAACAAACAGGTTTTACACCTGGTTAAAGTCATAGAGGTGATGATGATGAATGACACCATCAGATCTGATGTTTGTAAAAAGGCTGGAAGCTGTTTCCAAACAGAGCTGTGAAGCTGAGAGTTGAAGGACGACACCAACAACTCCTTTAATCTGCATCTGACATCTGACTGTTGTTTTCAGATCCAGCTGTGAACATGTGGACTTCTCATTTTAACTGCACAAACCTACTGAGCTACTAAATATATTGATCCTCTAATGACAGACCTGACTGATATGAATCTGCGTTGACATGAACAGGTGTGTGAATGTTGTGGTGACATGTGGATGATGTGTGTAGAAGGCTGACATGATGATGATCCACAGCAACAGAAGGACACAGTCACTCTGCTCATGTTAGAGAGAAGCTCATTGATTAGCACATATCTGATTGGATTATCACTGATTTTCATCTTCATCTGTTATCCTTTGTTCAGGTTGAGTTACTGCAGGTTGTCAGAGATCAGCTGTGCGTCTCTGGCCTCAGCTCTGAAGTCCAACCCCTCCCATCTGAGACACCTGGACCTGAGTGAAAACAACCTGCAGGATTCAGGAGTGAATCATCTGTGTGGTTTTCTGCAGAGTCCAGACTGTGGACTGGAGACTCTGAGGTCAGACTCCATTGGTTACTTGTGTGCTGAGATGAATATGATGTGAAAGTTGTGCTTTATTCAGTATTTATTAGGTCAAATCTCCTTCAGAATTTCTAACATTCAAAGTGTGAAATGGTTGAAAGGAAGTTGTGAAAGTGCTGACTCTGATTTTCAAAGTGATTTTTAAAGCTTTGAAAATGATTTGGATTCTGACTCTTACAGTCCACATTGACAGTGTCAGCAGTTTGACTGAGTTGAGCTTGTGTTATTCACAAAGTCTCATTGAGATCAGGATGTTTGACAAGAACTGATCTGTACAACACGTGTGAGCAGGTCTGAAGGCACAAGTGTTCATAGCTGCTCCCAATGGCCTCACTCACAGGCACAGTGAAAAGCCTGCTGTCACAGAGAGGACATTTTCACACAGTGTCTCCTGAAGACATTCATAGAGCTACACTCAGCTGCTGAGCTGAACAGGGACACAAATATTTGTGGAACCAATGAAAACAGAGCAGAGAGAGAAGTTCAAACCCTGGCTCCTTTCTCAGCTCCACACAGCCGACCAATCACTGAGCCCACTGGGTGTCAACGTCCCACTGTGTCTTTGTCACACCGACACAAACTGTGGGACACAGACCCCCCCTAAGCTGACAGCCACCAAGAAGGTGGGGCCAGGAATCCCAGAATGCAATGCTGGAACAGCAGATTCAAATGTGTGAGCAGAGAGTGTTGGATGAAGCTCAACTTGCTTTGGACCAAAGACACATGACTGGAATGTGATGAAATGTCTCATTCAACACACTGCACATGTGCTGAATGTCTGCAGCTTCTCAAACTCTCAACACAAACTTCAGTCACACTCAAAACATCAAAGGCTCAAACTATTATTTCACACAATATGAAAGATTTCATTTGAAACCTTAGTGAACACTTTGAAAACTTTCTTCCAAACTGTTAAACCTGAGTGTGAATGTGGGACTTTTTGAAGGAGATTTGAGCTCAGAGATTTGATGCTGATCCACACTGAGCATCTTGTTCAGCTTCATATTTCAAACTCATTGAATGAAGATTCAAAATCCAACACTTGCTAATTGACTCTTTACTTTGGAACAATTTCATCTTCACCTTCAGTTGACTTTTATATTTCTTCACATAAAAAGCAAATATTCCACATTAAGACAGAAAGAAATGTTTCTTCACTCTTTGCTTTATGATCTGTGATGTTTATAGTGACTGAAGTTAATGAGAGCTGTGTTTGACTTTTAGTATCTGACTGTTTTTAAGCTGCATCCTGTTGGTTCAGGTGTTTGGAGTTTCCATTTTCCAAACTTGTACATTCTCAACCTTCTTCAGCTCTGAACAGATGATGAAACACTCAACGCTTTCAAGCAGGAACTTTGTCTCCTAAACTCACATCTTTTATTCTTTATTCAGGTTGAGTTCCTGCAGTTTGTCAAAGATCAGCTGTGCTTCTCTGGCCTCAGCTCTGAAGTCCAACCCCTCCCATCTGAGAGACCTGGACCTGAGTGGAAACTACCTGCAGGATTCAGGAGTGAATCATCTGTGTGGTTTTCTGCAGAGTCCAGACTGTGGACTGGAGACTCTGAGGTCAGACTCCATTGTTTACTTGTGTGCTGAGATGAATATGATGTGAAAGTTGTGCTTTATTCAGTATTTATTAGGTCAAATCTCCTTCAGAATTTCTAACATTCAAAGTGTGAAATGGTTGAAAGGAAGTTGTGAAAGTGCTGACTCTGATTTTCAAAGTGATTTTTAAAGCTTTGAAAATGATTTGGATTCTGACTCTTACAGTCCACATTGACAGTGTCAGCAGTTTGACTGAGTTGAGCTTGTGTTATTCACAAAGTCTCATTGAGATCAGGATGTTTGACAAGAACTGATCTGTACAACACGTGTGAGCAGGTCTGAAGGCACAAGTGTTCATAGCTGCTCCCAATGGCCTCACTCACAGGCACAGTGAAAAGCCTGCTGTCACAGAGAGGACACGTCACCATGGTTTAAATACGGAGAGGACATTTTCACACAGTGTCTCCTGAAGACATTCATAGAGCTACACTCAGCTGCTGAGCTGAACAGGGACACACATATTTGTGGAACCAATGAAAACAGAGCAGAGAGAGAAGTTCAAACCCTGGCTCCTTTCTCAGCTCCACACAGCCGACCAATCACTGAGCCCACTGGGTGTCAACGTCCCACTGTGTCTTTGTCACAGGGACACAAACTGTGGGACACAGACCCCCCCTAAGCTGACAGCCACCAGGAAGGTGGGGCCGGGAATCCCAGAATGCAATGCTGGAACAGCAGATTCAAATGTGTGAGCAGAGAGTGTTGGATGAAGCTCAACTTGCTTTGGACCAAAGACACATGACTGGAATGTGATGAAATGTCTCATTCAACACACTGCACATGTGCTGAATGTCTGCAGCTTCTCAAACTCTCAACACAAACTTCAGTCACACTCAAAACATCAAAGGCTCAAACTATTATTTCACACAATATGAAAGATTTCATTTGAAACCTTAGTGAACACTTTGAAAACTTTCTTCCAAACTGTTAAACCTGAGTGTGAATGTGGGACTTTTTGAAGGAGATTTGAGCTCAGAGATTTGATGCTGATCCACACTGAGCATCTTGTTCAGCTTCATATTTCAAACTCATTGAATGAAGATTCAAAATCCAACACTTGCTAATTGACTCTTTACTTTGGAACAATTTCATCTATACCTTCAGTAGACTTTTATATTTCTTCACATACAAAGCAAATATTCCACATTAAGACAGAAAGAAATGTTTCTTCACTCTTTGCTTTATGATCTGTGATGTTTATAGTGACTGAAGTTAATGAGAGCTGTGTTTGACTTTTAGTATCTGACTGTTTTTAAGCTGCATCCTGTTGGTTCAGGTGTTTGGAGTTTCCATTTTCCAAACTTGTACATTCTCAACCTTCTTCAGCTCTGAACAGATGATGAAACACTCAACGCTTTCAAGCAGGAACTTTGTCTCCTAAACTCACATCTTTTATTCTTTATTCAGGTTGAGTTACTGCAGTTTGTCAGAGATCAGCTGTGCTTCTCTGGCCTCAGCTCTGAAGTCCAACCCCTCCCATCTGAGACACCTGGACCTGAGTAACAGCAACCTGCAGGATTCAGGACTGAATCATCTGTGTGGTTTTCTGCAGAGTCCAGACTGTGGACTGGAGACTCTGAGGTCAGACTCCATTGTTTACTTGTGTGCTGAGATGAATATGATATGAAAGTTGTGCTTTATTCAGTATTTATTAGGTCAAATCTCCTTCAGAATTTCTAACATTCAAAGTGTGAAATGGTTGAAAGGAAGTTGTGAAAGTGCTGACTCTGATTTTCAAAGTGATTTTTAAAGCTTTGAAAATGATTTGGATTCTGACTCTTACAGTCCACATTGACAGTGTCAGCAGTTTGACTGAGTTGAGCTTGTGTTATTCACAAAGTCTCATTGAGATCAGGATGTTTGACAAGAACTGATCTGTACAACACGTGTGAGCAGGTCTGAAGGCACAAGTGTTCATAGCTGCTCCCAATGGCCTCACTCACAGGCACAGTGAAAAGCCTGCTGTCACAGAGAGGACACGTCACCATGGTTTAAATACGGAGAGGACATTTTCACACAGTGTCTCCTGAAGACATTCATAGAGCTACACTCAGCTGCTGAGCTGAACAGGGACACAAATATTTGTGGAACCAATGAAAACAGAGCAGAGAGAGAAGTTCAAACCCTGGCTCCTTTCTCAGCTCCACACAGCCGACCAATCACTGAGCCCACTGGGTGTCAATGTCCCACTGTGACTTTGTCACAGGGACACAAACTGTGGGACACAGACCCCCCCTAAGCTGACAGCCACCAGGAAGGTGGGGCCAGGAATCCCAGAATGCAATGCTGGAACAGCAGATTCAAATGTGTGAGCAGAGAGTGTTGGATGAAGCTCAACTTGCTTTGGACCAAAGACACATGACTGGAATGTGATGAAATGTCTCATTCAACACACTGCACATGTGCTGAATGTCTGCAGCTTCTCAAACTCTCAACATAAACTTCAGTCACACTCAAAACATCAAAGGCTCAAACTATTATTTCACACAATATGAAAGATTTCATTTGAAACCTTAGTGAACACTTTGAAAACTTTCTTCCAAACTGTTAAACCTGAGTGTGAATGTGGGACTTTTTGAAGGAGATTTGAGCTCAGAGATTTGATGCTGATCCACACTGAGCATCTTGTTCAGCTTCATATTTCAAACTCATTGAATGAAGATTCAAAATCCAACACTTGCTAATTGACTCTTTACTTTGGAACAATTTCATCTTCACCTTCAGTTGACTTTTATATTTCTTCACATACAAAGCAAATATTCCACATTAAGACAGAAAGAAATGTTTCTTCACTCTTTGCTTTATGATCTGTGATGTTTATAGTGACTGAAGTTAATGAGAGCTGTGTTTGACTTTTAGTATCTGACTGTTTTTAAGCTGCATCCTGTTGGTTCAGGTGTTTGGAGTTTCCATTTTCCAAACTTGTACATTCTCAACCTTCTTCAGCTCTGAACAGATGATGAAACACTCAACGCTTTCAAGCAGGAACTTTGTCTCCTAAACTCACATCTTTTATTCTTTATTCAGTTTGAGTTGGTGCAGTTTGTCAGAGATCAGCTGTGCTTCTCTGGCCTCAGCTCTGAAGTCCAACCCCTCCCATCTGAGACACCTGGACCTGTGGGGAAACAACCTGCAGGATTCAGGAGTGAATCATCTGTGTGGTTTTCTGCAGAGTCCAGACTGTGGACTGGAGACTCTGAGGTCAGACTCCATTGTTTACTTGTGTGCTGAGATGAATATGATGTGAAAGTTGTGCTGACAGTAAAGTGCAGACATCACACTGATATTATACTGATCCACACTGAGGATCTTCATGGTAAAGTCTGTTTTCTTCTTCTGTGGTTTAGTCCACTGACTGTGGCAGAGCAATGTTGAGCTACAGATTTCAAAGCTTCATTTAACAAGAAAAAAGCTTCACTCTTTAAATCACATCCAAGTTTTTTCCACACTCACATCAACAAATATATATTCAGTATTTTCTTCTTCCAACACGACTAGAAAGTGATGAGACTAAAGTCAAAGTGACTCAGATACAGCTCTGGAAAAAATTGAGAGACCACTGCAAATTCTTCTGAAATCAATATCTCTACAGGTATGACAGCCATTCCATTCCTGTGTATGTTGAATTCCAACACAAGCACACCTCAGTCTACTTAATGAGGTACTGATTAGGTGATCACCTGAACCAAATCCTATTTAATGAGGAAAAGTATAAAAACCACTGCTGTGATCATCACTATGCTCTTGCAATAGGACTGGATGGATGGCACAAACAGTGCTGGTAGTACCTCAAAAGTAATAGCAATCAAAAAAATAACTATTGACCATGCCAAAACAGTTGAAAAGAAAAGTTTTGTTTGAGGAAAAGAGAGAAAAAAGAGGAAAATTCTGGCTTTACTGGCAGAGGGATACAGTGAGCGTCAGGTTGCTTCCATCCTTTAAATTTCTAAGATGGCTGTTCATAAGAACAAGGTCAAGCAGCAGACACTGGGGACAACAAAGCTACAGGCTGGCAGAGGGCGAAACGACTGTCCACTGACCAGGATGACCGTCAACTCATGCGAATGTCACTCAGCAACCGTAGGATGACATCAAGTAACCTACAAAAAGAATGGCAAATGGCAGCTGGGGTGAAGTGCACGGTGAGAACGGCTCGAAACAAGCTTCTAGGGGCAGGGCTCAAGTCGTGTAAAGCTAGAAATAAGCCCTTCATCAATGAGAAGCAAAGAAGAGCCAGGCTGAAGTTTGCAAAAGATCATAAGGATTGGACCATAGAGGACTGGAGTAAGGTCATCTTCGCTTATGAGTACAATTTTCAGCTTTGCCCAATACCTGGTCATCTAATGGTTAGACGGAGACCTGGAGAGGCCTACAAGCCACAGTGTCTCACACCCACTGTGAAATTTGGTGGAGGATGGGTGATGTGCTTCAGCAAGGCTGTAATCGGGCAGATTCATCTTTGCGAAGGACGCATGAATCAAGCTACGTACAAGGTTATCTTGGAAGAAAACTTGCTTCCTTCTGCTCTGACAATGTTCCCCAACTCTGAGGATTGTTTTTTCCAGCTGGACAATGCTCCATGCCACACAGCTTGGTCAATCAAGGTGTGGATCAAGGACCGCCAAATCAAGACCCTGTCATGGCCAGCCCAATCTCCAGACCTGAACCCAATTGAAAACCTCTGGAATGTGATCAAGAGGAGGATGGATGGTCACAAGCCATCAAATATACCTGAGCTGCTTGAATTTTTGCATCAGGAGTGGCAGAAAGTCACACAACAGCAACGTGAAAGACTGGTGGAGAGCATGGCAAGATGCTTGAAAGATGTGATTGAAAATCGGGATTATTCCACCAAATATTGATTTCTGAACTCTTCCTAACTTAAAACATTAGTATTGTGTTGTTTAAAAATGAATATGAACTTGTTTTCTTTGCATTATGTGAGGTTTGAGAACACTGCATCTTTTTTGTTATTTTGACCATTTGTCATTTTCTGCAAATAAATGCTCTAAATGATAATATTTTTATTTGGAATTTGGGAGAAATGTTGTCAGTAGTTTATAGAATAAAACAAAAATGTTCTTTTTACTCAAACACATACCTATAAATAGTAACAACGGATAAACTGATCATTTTGCAGTGGTCTCTTAATTTTTTCCAGAGCTGTATTGAGAACAAACTCAGCATGTTTGTTAAATGTCGTCACCGTTACATGAAGTGAAAATCTTTTCCATTTTGTCTCAATCATTTGTTGACTTTCCTCCAAACTTCAGCCTGACATGTTTGTTCTCTGTCAAAACTTTAGGATCTTTAGTAGAATCTGAAACAAATGTCAACAACATGAGTTTGTATAGATGGAGCCACTGGTGGAGCTGGAAGAGTTTAAGAGCTGAAGTCACTACGTCTTTATTGAAGCAGCAGCATGTTGTCATTAATATTAATGAGAGCTGTGTTTGACTTTTAGTATCTGACTGTTTTTAAGCTGCATCCTGTTGGTTCAGGTGTTTGGAGTTTCCATTTTCCAAACTTGTACATTCTCAACCTTCTTCAGCTCTGAACAGATGATGAAACACTCAACGCTTTCAAGCAGGAACTTTGTCTCCTAAACTCACATCTTTTATTCTTTATTCAGGTTGAGGGGCTGCAGTTTGTCAGAGATCAGCTGTGCTTCTCTGGCCTCAGCTCTGAAGTCCAACCCCTCCCATCTGAGACACCTGGACCTGAGTAACAACAAGCTGCAGGATTCAGACCTGAAGGAACTGTGTGGTTTTCTGCGGAGTCCAGACTGTGAACTGGAGACTCTGTGGTCAGACTCCATTGTTTACTTGTGTGCTGAGATGAATATGATGTGAAAGTTGTGCTTTATTCAGTATTTATTAGGTCAAATCTCCTTCAGAATTTCTAACATTCAAAGTGTGAAATGGTTGAAAGGAAGTTGTGAAAGTGCTGACTCTGATTTTCAAAGTGATTTTTAAAGCTTTGAAAATGATTTGGATTCTGACTCTTACAGTCCACATTGACAGTGTCAGCAGTTTGACTGAGTTGAGCTTGTGTTATTCACAAAGTCTCATTGAGATCAGGATGTTTGACAAGAACTGATCTGTACAACACGTGTGAGCAGGTCTGAAGGCACAAGTGTTCATAGCTGCTCCCAATGGCCTCACTCACAGGCACAGTGAAAAGCCTGCTGTCACAGAGAGGACACGTCACCATGGTTTAAATACGGAGAGGACATTTTCACACAGTGTCTCCTGAAGACATTCATAGAGCTACACTCAGCTGCTGAGCTGAACAGGGACACAAATATTTGTGGAACCAATGAAAACAGAGCAGAGAGAGAAGTTCAAACCCTGGCTCCTTTCTCAGCTCCACACAGCCGACCAATCACTGAGCCCACTGGGTGTCAACGTCCCACTGAGTCTTTGTCACAGGGACACAAACTGTGGGACACAGCCCCCCCTAAGCTGACAGCCACCAGGAAGGTGGGGCCAGGAATCCCAGAATGCAATGCTGGAACAGCAGATTCAAATGTGTGAGCAGAGAGTGTTGGATGAAGCTGAACTTGCTTTGGACCAAAGACACATGACTGGAATGTGATGAAATGTCTCATTCAACACACTGCACATGTGCTGAATGTCTGCAGCTTCTCAAACTCTCAACACAAACTTCAGTCACACTCAAAACATCAAAGGCTCAAACTATTATTTCACACAATATGAAAGATTTCATTTGAAACCTTAGTGAACACTTTGAAAACTTTCTTCCAAACTGTTAAACCTGAGTGTGAATGTGGGACTTTTTGAAGGAGATTTGAGCTCAGAGGTTTGATGCTGATCCACACTGAGCATCTTGTTCAGCTTCATATTTCAAACTCATTGAATGAAGATTCAAAATCCAACACTTGCTAATTGACTCTTTGCTTTGGAACAATTTCATCTTCACCTTCAGTTGACTTTTATATTTCTTCACATACAAAGCAAATATTCCACATTAAGACAGAAAGAAATGTTTCTTCACTCTTTGCTTTATGATCTGTGATGTTTATAGTGACTGAAGTTAATGAGAGCTGTGTTTGACTTTTAGTATCTGACTGTTTTTAAGCTGCATCCTGTTGGTTCAGGTGTTTGGAGTTTCCATTTTCCAAACTTGTACATTCTCAACCTTCTTCAGCTCTGAACAGATGATGAAACACTCAACGCTTTCAAGCAGGAACTTTGTCTCCTAAACTCATATCTTTTATTCTTTATTCAGGTTGATTAACTGCAGGTTGTCAGAGATCAGCTGTGCTTCTCTGGCCTCAGCTCTGAAGTCTAACCCCTCCCATCTGAGACACCTGGACCTGAGTGAAAACTTTAACCTGCAGGATTCAGGAGTGAATCATCTGTGTGGTTTTCTGCAGAGTCCAGACTGTGGACTGGAGACTCTGAGGTCAGACTCCATTGTTTACTTGTGTGCTGAGATGAATATGATGTGAAAGTTGTGCTTTATTCAGTATTTATTAGGTCAAATCTCCTTCAGAATTTCTAACATTCAAAGTGTGAAATGGTTGAAAGGAAGTTGTGAAAGTGCTGACTGATTTTCAAAGTGATTTTTAAAGCTTTGAAAATGATTTGGATTCTGACTCTTACAGTCCACATTGACAGTGTCAGCAGTTTGACTGAGTTGAGCTTGTGTTATTCACAAAGTCTCATTGAGATCAGGATGTTTGACAAGAACTGATCTGTACAACACGTGTGAGCAGGTCTGAAGGCACAAGTGTTCATAGCTGCTCCCAATGGCCTCACTCACAGGCACAGTGAAAAGCCTGCTGTCACAGAGAGGACACGTCACCATGGTTTAAATACGGAGAGGACATTTTCACACAGTGTCTCCTGAAGACATTCATAGAGCTACACTCAGCTGCTGAGCTGAACAGGGACACAAATATTTGTGGAACCAATGAAAACAGAGCAGAGAGAGAAGTTCAAACCCTGGCTCCTTTCTCAGCTCCACACAGCCGACCAATCACTGAGCCCACTGGGTGTCAATGTCCCACTGTGACTTTGTCACAGGGACACAAACTGTGGGACACAGACCCCCCCTAAGCTGACAGCCACCAGGAAGGTGGGGCCAGGAATCCCAGAATGCAATGCTGGAACAGCAGATTTAAATGTGTGAGCAGAGAGTGTTGGATGAAGCTCAACTTGCTTTGGACCAAAGACACATGACTGGAATGTGATGAAATGTCTCATTCAACACACTGCACATGTGCTGAATGTCTGCAGCTTCTCAAACTCTCAACACAAACTTCAGTCACACTCAAAACATCAAAGGCTCAAACTATTATTTCACACAATATGAAAGATTTCATTTGAAACCTTAGTGAACACTTTGAAAACTTTCTTCCAAACTGTTAAACCTGAGTGTGAATGTGGGACTTTTTGAAGGAGATTTGAGCTCAGAGATTTGATGCTGATCCACACTGAGCATCTTGTTCAGCTTCATATTTCAAACTCATTGAATGAAGATTCAAAATCCAACACTTGCTAATTGACTCTTTACTTTGGAACAATTTCATCTTCACCTTCAGTTGACTTTTATATTTCTTCACATACAAAGCAAATATTCCACATTAAGACAGAAAGAAATGTTTCTTCACTCTTTGCTTTATGATCTGTGATGTTTATAGTGACTGAAGTTAATGAGAGCTGTGTTTGACTTTTAGTATCTGACTGTTTTTAAGCTGCATCCTGTTGGTTCAGGTGTTTGGAGTTTCCATTTTCCAAACTTGTACATTCTCAACCTTCTTCAGCTCTGAACAGATGATGAAACACTCAACGCTTTCAAGCAGGAACTTTGTCTCCTAAACTCACATCTTTTATTCTTTATTCAGGTTGAGGGGCTGCAGGCTGTCAGAGATCAGCTGTGCTTCTCTGGCCTCAGGTCTGAAGTCCAACCCCTCCCATCTGAGAGACCTGGACCTGAGAGGAAACAGCCTGCAGGATTCAGGAGTGAAGGATCTGTGTGGTTTTCTGCAGAGTCCAGACTGTGGACTGGAGACTCTGAGGTCAGACTCCATTGTTTACTTGTGTGCTGAGATGAATATGATGTGAAAGTTGTGCTGACAGTAAAGTGCAGACATCACACTGATATTATACTGATCCACACTGAGGATCTTCATGGTAAAGTCTGTTTTCTTCTTCTGTGGTTTAGTCCACTGACTGTGGCAGAGCAATGTTGAGCTACAGATTTCAAAGCTTCATTTAACAAGAAAAAAGCTTCACTCTTTAAATCACATCCAAGTTTTTTCCACACTCACATCAACAAATATATATTCAGTATTTTCTTCTTCCAACACGACTAGAAAGTGATGAGACTAAAGTCAAAGTGACTCAGATACAGCTCTGGAAAAAATTGAGAGACCACTGCAAATTCTTCTGAAATCAATATCTCTACATGTATGACAGCCATTCCATTCCTGTGTATGTTGAATTCCAACACAAGCACACCTCAGTCTACTTAATGAGGTACTGATTAGGTGATCACCTGAACCAAATCCTATTTATTGAGGAAAAGTATAAAAACCACTGCTGTGGTCATCACTATGCTCTTGCAATAGGACTGGATGGATGGCACAAACAGTGCTGGTAGTACCTCAAAAGTAATAGCAATCAAAAAAATAGCGTCAGGTTGCTTCCATCCTTTAAATTTCTAAGTTGACTGTTCATAAGGACAAGGTCAAGCAGCAGACACTGGGGACAACAAAGCTACAGGCTGGCAGAGGGCGAAACGACTCTCCACTGACCAGGATGACCGTCAACTCATTCGAATGTCACTCAGCAACCGTAGGATGACATCAAGTAACCTACAAAAAGAATGGCAAATGGCAGCTGGGGTGAAGTGCACGGTGAGAACGGCTCGAAACAAGCTTCTAGGGGCAGAGCTCAAGTCGTGTAAAGCTAGAAATAAGCCCTTCATCAATGAGAAGCAAAGAAGAGCCAGGCTGAAGTTTGCAAAACATCATAAGGATTGGACCATAGAGGACTGGAGTAAGGTCATCTTCTCTGATGAGTCCAATTTTCAGCTTTGCCCAATACCTGGTCATCTAATGGTTAGACTGAGACCTGGAGAGGCCTACAAGCCACAGTGTCTCGCACCCACTGTGAAATTTGGTGGAGGATGGGTGATGTGCTTCAGCAAGGCTGTAATCAGGCAGATTCGTCTTTGCGAAGGACGCATGAATCAAGCTACATACAAGGTTATCTTGGAAGAAAACTTGCTTCCTTCTGCTCTGACAATGTTCCCCAACTCTGAGGATTGTTTTTTCCAGCTGGACAATGCTCCATGCCACACAGCTTGGTCAATCAAGGTGTGGATCAAGGACCACCAAATCAAGAGCCTGTCATGGCCAGACCAATCTCCAGACCTGAACCCAATTGAAAACCTCTGGAATGTGATCAAGAGGAGGATGGATGGTCACAAGCCATCAAATATACCTGAGCTGCTTGAATTTTTGCATCAGGAGTGGCATAAAGTCACACAACAGCAACGTGAAAGACTGGTGGAGAGCATGGCAAGATGCTTGAAAGATGTGATTGAAAATCGGGATTATTCCACCAAATATTGATTTCTGAACTCTTCCTAACTTAAAACATTAGTATTGTGTTGTTTAAAAATGAATATGAACTTGTTTTCTTTGCATTATGTGAGGTTTGAGAACACTGCATCTTTTTTGTTATTTTGACCATTTGTCATTTTCTGCAAATAAATGCTCTAAATGATAATATTTTTATTTGGAATTTGGGAGAAATGTTGTCAGTAGTTTATAGAATAAAACAAAAATGTTCTTTTTACTCAAACACATACCTATAAATAGTAACAACGGAGAAACTGATCATTTTGCAGTGGTCTCTTCATATTTTCCAGAGCTGTATTCAGAGCAAACTCAGCATGTTTGTTAAATGTCGTCACCGTTACATGAAGTGAAAATCTTTTCCATTTTGTCTCAATCATTTGTTGACTTTCCTCCAAACTTCAGCCTGACATGTTTGTTCTCTGTCAAAACTTTAGGATCTTTAGTAGAATCTGAAACAAATGTCAACAACATGAGTTTGTATAGATGGAGCCACTGGTGGAGCTGGAAGAGTTTAAGAGCTGAAGTCACTATGTCTTTATTGAAGCAGCAGCATGTTGTCATTAATATTAATGAGAGCTGTGTTTGACTTTTAGTATCTGACTGTTTTTAAGCTGCATCCTGTTGGTTCAGGTGTTTGGAGTTTCCATTTTCCAAACTTGTACATTCTCAACCTTCTTCAGCTCTGAACAGATGATGAAACACTCAACGCTTTCAAGCAGGAACTTTGTCTCCTAAACTCACATCTTTTATTCTTTATTCAGTTTGAGTCACTGCAGGTTGTCAGAGATCAGCTGTGCTTCTCTGGCCTCAGCTCTGAAGTCCAACCCCTCCCATCTGAGACACCTGGACCTGTGGGGAAACAACCTGCAGGATTCAGACCTGAAGGATCTGTCTGATCTTGTGCAGAGTCCAGACTGTGGACTGGAGACTCTGAGGTCAGTAGAGGGTTGGAGTCAGTCCATGCTGCTTTCATCAGTATTGTCCTAAACACAGTTCGTATCAAAGCAAAGATCCAGTGTCTCCTGTAAACCTCCAACATTCTCAGTGGCTGCTTTCCTCATTGAAGCTGTGAGAGGAGAACGGGGACAGGCCTCAGGATGGGATAGAAAGACAGAGACGCAGAGGACAGTCAGCCAATCACAGGAGCCACAAGCTAATTGTGATCTTTTGTTGTTGTTGTTGTTGTGTTCATGTCAACAGGAAATAAAGCTGGATCACAGCTGACAGCCTCACAGGATGTGTAGAGACAGTTGTCCTCATTGGTCCAACTGTCCTACCATCACATCTAATCTGAGACTGTTTGTTGTCTCATTTCAACACTAAAGAACTGATGAGTTTGATCTTTGTCACAGGTCTGAGATCAGTCTGACTGCAGCCTGCAAATCACTGGCTCTGATTTCAGAGAAGCATCATGACATTTTGTCAGCATGTGGTCTGATACAGAGCAGAACCTCTGCTGAAGTCCAGTGATCACATCTGTATATCTGTCCATCTGTCAGATACTTTCAGTGACAGCCTCCATGTTTATTTGTCAGCTGATATTTCAGAAGCAGATCAGATGTTCATCAACACACAGACTCTTTCTTTAAATGGAACATGAGTTGACATGTAACAGCAGTGAATCCATCACTAAACTGTTTGTGCAGTAATGAAGCTTCATGACTCAGCAGTTTATTTCCACTGTGGACTTGAGTGAAATGTTCAGAGTAAACAGACTTGATGCTAAAAGTCTCTGCAGGTGTGTGAGCTTCCAGCTCAGTGTCTTCACTCCAATACGTTAACATGAGAGCTGAGAGGAAGCTGCTACACTACACAGCTGCTCCACTTCTGCTCTGAACAGGACTGAAGTCCCTGCTGCTCTTTATACTGGATGTGCTGCATCAGTGTCTGACAGCTGATGAAGTGAGTCTCTGTAAACACTGATTTATCACCTCTGTTGTCTGTCTTCTTCTCTCAACAGATGGAGGTAGTGATCTTTCTAAAGGACAGAGTGAAGAGGACGGTGTGTGTGTTGAGAGAGGACGAGCTGTGTCCTGATGATCCAGAGAGGTTGAAGCAGCAGCAGCTTGTGTGTAGAGAGGCTCTGATTGGTCCATGTAATGGGAGGTAGAGTGGAGAGGAGAGCTTCATCCAGCAGTGACTGACAGAGGAACCAGAAGAAGTGGAGAAGACTCTCAGTGCTGCAGTCTGAACTGCTCTGAGAACAGCTCCACTGTCAAGTCCACCATCATCCCTGTGTGTTCCTCTGGATCTGAAAGAGAATCATCATTGTATCTGGACTGCTCTGCTGCTGCTCTGTCCTTCTACACAGTCTCTGCAGACACACTGAGACTCCTCCACCTCCTCCACCTTCCACCTGGACTCTGTCTTTTTTTATTCATTCACAGATGCTGAACCCAAAGTGATAAATTAGATTAATCAGCTCCATCATGTTGTGTGATGGAGAATTGCAGCTAATTTCCACATAATTTTTTCTCTTTGTGCAGAGCCCTAGACATATATTATTATTATTCACCATACGTCTTATTCTGCTTATTCCACTTCTTCTATACAGATTCCAGCTTCCTGCAGCTTTGAGAAAAACCAGGCAAACTACATCAAAAAGTACAGTTTGTACAGTGTGGGGTCATAGGAAGGCTAAGTTGTTGATTGTCTGACTAGTTATGTTAGGTCATGCAAGGTTGACCTGCAAATAGTGTCATAAACTGTAAAAGGATCTGGTAAACAGTTGTAAAGTAATTGAACTCAGGGGTCAAATTCTTGGTGTGCAATGGGGATGGTTACTTATGATATATAATGGGCTTCTTCTGAACTGTTTCTTTAGATCTGTGACAGAAGGTACAGTGTGCGTGTCACAGGTCTCCAGATATCTGCATCTGAATTACCCATATATACTTTGTAAGAATAAAGTGTATTTTAAATTGGAGAATTTGAGGTTCAATGATGCCTTCTTCTTAATCAAGTCGGGAAGGAGAGAGACAGCAGTTCCCCGACAACAGCCATATTGCTTTGTTATACATGTTTATATACGTTATATATACATTTCACATAAAAACATGGTTAAAACCTCAAGTCACAAAACTTCAGATTATATTGAGTTAAATCAGTATATCAATATATCATTATTTTATTCCTTTTATGGTTTTTATGAAATCACAGTTTAAGTTTTATATTTTTATTTTTTTCACTGTCTCAGATTTTATAATGGGTGTGTACTGTATGAAATGTTCAGAGCTGCAGTGACTGATATCACCCACACTCTGTCTGACGTCTATTAAAATTTTCCCTAAAAGCTTCTTTCATCTTCTTCATTCTCACAATTACCAACCTTCAGGGACAAATTATATATGACAATGTAAAGAAAGTTGTCCTCTCTCACCCAGTGTTACTCTCATTGTGACACGACCCACAGTTTTTAAGTAAATCCCCTCCATACTGACCAAACCTCCCACAGACTGCCACGTTAAACTGAGCTCTGAACTTCTCATCATGAACAGAGATGATGGGAGGATTTAAACTGTGACAGCTCGTACACCATAAACAGTAGGAACATATAAAATACAGTGTCTTTACTGAAGCCTTGTGATGCTCATGGTGAAAATAAAAAATATGATAGGAATTAAATTTTTCCAACTATCAGGACATTTTTGATGACAAGTTCTGTCCTATACCCTGTTGTCTGCTGGGCAGACACACTGGTTTCTCTGTGTATTTACATTCTGGTCCAGGGGTCTGGTCACCATAGCAACCAATGACTGGACAGTATCTGGGAAGAAGTGGACAAATGATCATGATCTAATTAGATTAATTAACTCTTAGTCTCATGGTGACACGAAGGTGAGGGCTCTGACGAGGACTCAAATGCACGACTCGAGCACACAGGTATGAGAGGCAAAACACAGGTCTTTAATCCAAACAGGGTGGGTACACAGAGAGGCAGTCCAAACACAGGCAGAGGTATCAAAGTCGCAAGGCAAAGGGAAAAACCGTAAGAAACTAACCAGGTCAGAACACACAGGGAAAAACACTAGGAAAGAATGCTGGAACGCTTGACTGAACAAAGACGATCTGGCAGAGAACGAAGGAGAGGGAAGGACTTAAATACACTGGAAGGCGGGAACACAATGAGGCACAGGTGTAGCACATTAGGGGCAGGGCAGGTAATCACTGAGGCGGGAACACAGGAGGACAGGAAGTGAATCTACAAAAAAAAAGACAGGGGGTTAGAATTTTCAAGGTAAAACAGGACATGACTCAGGAGCTGGATGTGACACATGGGGACAATTTTTATTGTTGGCCATCTCCTAGCAGGGAATATCAAACAGCAGCTTTAATAAAAAAAAAAAGAACTGGTATAAAGTCTGTGAGACCAGGAAACAGAAAAACTCAGTGTCCACACAGGAACCAGGAGCCACACAGAACACAAATACTGGAACAGACTCAGACAAGACAACTGACTGACAAAGAGACAGAGGAAGCAAGGAGACTTAAATACACTTAAATACACTGACAATGGCAGACAATCAACAAAGGTGGGGAAGAAAGACAGGAAGCAAACTGGGATACACAAGGGGCAGGACTTCAAAGTAAAACAGGAAATACTGAACAAAATTCAAGAAAGCAACAAGAGTCCTCAATATTCCAGAAACAGAACAAAAGGAGCTGCTACAGTCCAAAGCAGTCCAAAGAGTTCAAGACAGCCACCAAGGGGCTGATCAGTCTGGACGTGGGTTGATGACGTGATGACATTCAGGTGAGTAGGTGAGTTGGTGGGGGTCTGGGGGCCTCTGTCACTCTGGTAGTGGTGTTGTTGGGGGGATGAGGACATTTTGCAGGTGTAAGAGCAGAACCGTTTGGCTAGACAGAGAGAGGTCAGGATGGAGTCCTCTGCTGCTGAGACTGGCTTCATCAGGAAAACTGTGGCTAATATTCAGCTGCCTTTCTGTGAGAATGTGAGTTTGTATATTTTGTTAATGGACACATTTAAAGAAGAAAAACCCTCTGCTTGTCTGAAGACGCTTCTTTCTCTACCACACTTTACATCCTAAACACCAAGGTGTTCACCAACATCCAAACTTAACAAGAACTACACAGAATATTTGGCTCCCAGTCTAACATTGTGGTTGAATGTGTTATAAACAGACAGTTCAGTTAATTCAGGATCCACATGCAGGACTATGGACACAGAGGTTGGAGTAAGATTAACATAGTTTTATTGAAGCCAGGACTGATGTGAACCAGAGTGTTTAGTCGGAGCAGGGCAGGCAGAGGCAGGATCACAGGAGTCAGGTTGGGTCTGGGCCTGTGCTGCAAGTGCATTTTTATCCAACACTGGCTCAGACACACAATAATCTAGGGATGGCGTTTTGGTTCATTCTCAATCAAAGATGGAGATAAAAGGCTTACAGCACCTGGTATTCCCAGGCGGTCTCCCATCCAAGTACTAACAGAGAACCACACACGCACTCACACCTACGAGAGATGAAGAACCCTCTGAAACCAGTCCTGGAGTCCTTGAAGGAGGACTTATTATGGACTGACAGGACACAGAAAGACACTTTACACTCATTTCTACCAGCAGTCAGCAGACAAACACTCATGAGAGCACCTTTACACCTCACTCTGACAAAAGAGACACAGTCCAGTTCAGCCTCTGCACAGCTCTGAAGGACAAACACTGCTGTGACTGTATTTAAGAGGCAACATACTGTGATTCACATTAACAACTGACAATCATATCACTAATAAAACATTCAATTCAACAGCTAATTAAAAAGCCAACAGTAGAACATTGTTTCTTTTACAGGCTGTTGGTATAAGAATTGAAGGAGAACAGGATTAAAATGCAGATAAATACTGAGGCAAGCTGGATGAGTGAGGTGAGTCATTAATGGATGATATGGAGGCCAAGAATTCATCAATACAGAAGATTAAACATGAGGGAAACTAAAATACAAAACCAGGAACTAAACAGATTCTACACTGCAGGTAGTGAATCATTTGCTTGATGATCAAGGTGATTATTTCAAAGAAATGTGCCTTTAAAAAAGAAGACATATCTCCACTATCAACAGGAGGAAATGAAATGAAGAGGAAAAAGGTGAAGGAAGGATTCTTCTCTTTTGATTCAGAGGACATTGCTGCTGAAATGTAGCTTAATAAAAAATGGCCCTTCCAATCAGACAGTTCCTTGTAAATATCAAATGACATTAAAGATAACAAACTACCTGGATGCTGTCTTGTCTTGGACTCAGTGATTAGATCCAAATGCTAATGCAATAATGTGACAGCTTTTTAAACTTTTAAAATCTGTTTCATACTTGAAAATCGCTCAACAGGACAAACCAAAATATCGAAGACATTTCATCACATCTCATGTCCTTTCTATTCAGCAGCAACCAGTTCCATTGGATGTTGTCTGATGGAGAGATTGTTCCTGGCCTGTAGAGTGAGGAGCAGACATTTAGCTGTTGAAAGTCAGGTTATATTAATCCATTATATTCACCCTGATATGAGAGTTTGATTTATTAGTACTTAGATTATATTTTGTTTTCCTTTGTTCGAGTTGAGAGCCATTAAATTAATGTTATTTGCTGTTTGCTGTCAGAGAGATCTTACTATTCTCTGTGTGGGCTTGAGACTGTGTTGTATTGTGTGTGTGTGTGTGTGTGTGTGTGTGTGTGTGTGTGTGTGTGTATGTGTGTGTGTGTGTGTATGTGTGTGTGTATGTGTGTGTGTGTGTGTGTGTGTGTGTGTGTGTGTGTGTGTGTGTGTGTGTGTGTGTGTGTGAGAGAGAGAGAGAGAGAGAGAGAGAGAGAGAGAGAGAGAGAGAGAGAGAGAGAGAGAGAGAGAGAGAGAGAAAGAGAGAGAAAGAGAGAGAACCGGGAAACACTTAAGACAAAATAATTTAACCTGTAAAACAGACTCATCTATTTGTTAAGTGATGTTTGATTTTCTATTCAAGTTCCTTTGAGCTCATCATTGTAACTGTGTCCAACAAAGACATGAGAGTCTGTTCTATCACAAAGTGTGTTTTCATGTTGGTCACAGTTTTCAGTGTTTCTCTTTTTTGTTGTGTTGGAGAATCTGAGCGTGTGCAACACATCAGCTCTGTCATATTCATGAGCTCAGTGTTTTATCATAATCAGCCTGAGGACGTCAAATTGTTTTGCTTTGTAAACTTGTCCATGTTTTCCTCGGTCTGTAATTAGTTTGCTTAGTTTTGCCAACCTGCCAGTTTTCTCCTCTTTTTTGCAGTTAATTAAAAAAAGAGAAAATGAAATAAAAAATAAAATTAAAATTAAAATCAAATAATAAATAAATAACAAATTTGAAGTGAATTTTCACACAAGTTTAACAAAGTATTTTCACTGACGCTCTACAATCCCCTTTAATATAAGACTGAGTGTGTGAGTTGTGAGAGAGCAGGCAGGGCTTTGATATTCAGACAAGCCAGAAGGATGAAGATGAGAAACCAAGATCAGACATCAAGTGAAGCAGGAATAAACTCAGATGTAGAGACTTCTTCAGTGTGGAGATATTGTCAACACACATAGAGTCACCTCAGTCTTTGTAGAAATCTCTGTCTTCATCATTGTTCAGAAACATCAGCAGAGTTTCAGATCAAAGCCAATGAAACTCTGGACATGATTAAAAAAAAAAAAGAGTCTGAGGCTACTGATGTTGAATAAAATAGAATTCAAATTACATTCAACTGTCACCAAAAGAATCATTTAAACTGAAGAGTGATAAACTGGCTATAAAACTAAGTGACTGACTAATAACCAGAGATTACAACATCCTGAAGAAATATTTCAGTGTGAGACATCAAGAGACACAAACGAGTTACTGTCCACACCTCCAATCTCAACAACACAATCACATGAGCTGCAGCCAAACCACAGGTTCCTATAACTGCACCTATCATCTCTCTGAATTTCTTCTTCCAACAGACGTTAAACTACATGAAATGATCAGGAAGTCAGTTTGGACGGAGTGGACAAAACACACACTTGGTGTTTGTTGAACTTGTGAATGGGTTATGTTAAGTGTCCTACTGTATTTTACTAAAAATATATTAAAAATGTATGTAGGTTAAAAATCAGGCGAGAGAGCAGTTGCTAAAACCAAGAAAACCACAGATCTTGACAGGAACACGGGTGTTTATTCATAAAATAAGATAAAATATAAAAACACAAATAAATACTAAAAAGACTATAAAACCGGGGTTAGTAAAAAGGTATTTTAAAAGGAGAGAGACTAAAACTGAATGGGGGGAGGGTCCAATGTAGCTATCCAGAGTCTTATCTGTGGAGGCCGGGTTTGTCGCACACACTCGGGTGCTGGCGGAGAAGACTCGGTCACCGCAGGAGCGTTGACCCGTTCGGCACCACGATCCCACCACGCCGCTGCACCGCGCCCTTGTCCTCCTCGAACGCCGACCTCGAACCAACCGGAGAGCGGGACAGCAGTCACTGCACTTTTAAACACATACAGGTATCGCTACAGGTTACGCTTCGCCGCAGATCATTACTCACACCGCTGGGCAGAGTAACACTCTGCCCGCTTCTTCATGGAGCCTGCAAACAATTCGTCAGTGGCAGCTCCGGCGTGGTCCTGCGGCCTGTCCCTGTGTCTCCTCGCCTCGTCTGTGTTCTTCGCGTGCCCGTCTTCCGGTTTCCTGCCAAACTTAATAGCGCTCGCCAATCTTGAGCTCCACAGGTGCAGGTGATTACACCGTGGGGAGTGACATCCGCATGGGCTTTTCAGAATAAAAACACAATACACTCCCAGTGTGCAATACATGCAATAAAACACACTACACACTAAAATCAAAGATTAAAAATTAAAAACACACTGGGAGTTAAAAGACACACAATAAAATCTTACTTTACCCATGCGACAAACTGACTTCAGGTTTCATGCTGTTCCAGCAGAAACATTGTGACTCTACAATATCCACATGCTGAGCAACACACTGCACTAACAACATGATACAACACTGTGTTTGTGGAAAACAGCATCATTGTCATTGAGCTGATGAGTGTCTGTCTCATTTATTTTCCTCTTATCTGTTTTGTCTTTGTCTCCATCTATCTGTCCTCTGTCTCTAACAACTCTTCATGTGTCTGTATGTGCATGTTCATTTTAAAAGCTCAGGATGGTTTCCATGTGAACAGGCCTTTCTCTGGAGGAAGTATTTACCTACAGTGGTGGTCCTGCTGCTGTCTCCCTCCACTGCTCTGTGATCTGACTGGACTCCAGTCCAACTCATTCTTCTGTCTTTACAGGTTTACAGTTACAGAGCAGCTGCTGCTGTATTTTATTGCTTCTTATCAGTCTCACCTCCTGCAGCAGGAGCCACATCACATCTCTCAAATCTGATGCTGCTTGTCCACAGAAAGTCAACAATGAGAATACTGAAGATACAGCTGCCTTCCAGGACCAATATGAAAACTTCAGTAGTATAAATTATAGAGCAACACAAGAGAAATGAAGAGATGAAAACCAACACCAACAGCAATCACATCTACAAATGTTAGAAACATTCATTTTCATGAGTTAGTGATTTTCCCTCCATCTCCATCTAAACCTCCACCTGAACATCACACACAAAGGAACATTAGTCAGTTTGTGTCTCTTCTGGATCATTTTCAGCAGGTAACCAGCCAACATTACATCACCTTGATCTATGACAGGATCCTGTCAGGTTTATTGCCTCAGTGTCACTGTAAATGTTTCCTTATTGAACTTCATATGCAGTGTGTATATTTGAACATGTCTGTGCTCAGAGATTCACTTTGAGTTCTGAGCTTTGGTCTCAACTGCAGAAGTAAACTGGCAGAACAGTGAGACCTTAAGTGAGATTAGTTTCTTTGTGAGCTCATTATCAAGTCTGTCGAGGGCACAGGATGAAGCAGGATGAACGGTTTGTATTTTTAGGTAAGAAGTTTTTGGCCACAATCCCAGTTGTCATTTAAAGCACAGACTCATCACTCTGCCTCCACAAAGGCTCTAATCTAGTCACAAACTGCTTCAATGTCAAAGAGAGAGAAATAAATAAATAAATAAAACAATAAGAACAGCAGATAAAATACAAGAGAGGAGCAGATGTAGAACACAAGTGTAAACAGAAAATACTACGTTACCTAAAAACCTGTCTGAACAGATGGATTTGTATCTGCTTTGTGAAAGAGTCCACAGAGTCCACACACCTCAGACTTACTGGGAGATTATTCCAAAGTTTAGAGGCTGCAAACTGGAAAGCACAATCTTCCTGAGTCTTAAAACATGTCCGAGGTACATTTAGAAAGTCCTGACCTAAGAGATCAGCTCATGGTGTGGGGGTGCAGAAGGTCCATGGTATACTGTGGAGCCTGGACATGTAACAGTCACTTCTGCACAATGAACTTCAGTGATGGTTTAGGAATTCAATTTTTTGGAGTCAGCACATTATACAGGGACAGTGATACACCTGGATGTGTTTCATCCAAAATAAAAATACTACCTTCTTCAACTAATACTGTATGTCAGCTTTCAGGGAGTCTGAAGACGCCAACCACCAACAGTGTGAGCTGCACACTGAATGTGATATTTCACTGTTCTTTGAATTAAACATTGTGATTTTTGAAGTCCTCATATTAAAATGTGAAGTTGAAGGACCTGGAAAAGTAAAACACAAAAGTGTAATACAAACCCATTCAAATAGGATTTTCCATTGTGTTGGTTGTAGTCACATCAAGTCATGATATGAATGGTCACTAACACTCAAACTGTGCTGGAACAGTGAAAAAAGTGTTTTTCCACTTTACTGCACAGCAAATGAAGTTGTTGATCTGAGCTTCTACTAAAGCACTGCCAACTCACTGATAACTACAATCAGTATTCCTACAACTTTTTCCCAGTTAAGCAGGAAAAGTTTGGTTTGCATTATCAGTAACATGACACAGCTCTGATATGGCTGTAACTGATCAGTAAACAGTGACATAAGGCTGATATCCCAAAGTACAAACAAGAGCACAGGAGTGAGACTAAACTCCAAACTGTAGAGACTGAGGTAGAAGCTGCAAAAGTGTTCAAGTGAGTTTTATGTTCTTTTCTTGGGTTTTGGAAACGGCAACAGAATGAGCGCTCTTCTCTGTAATGTAACTCGCATTTCTTCTACATTACTTCAGTCAGAAAGTTAAGGCAGTAATGTAGAAACGTGCTGTTAAAGTTGGTAAATCTGTTTGCAGACGCTTCAGAATTAACGCTTAAGTATTGTGTGTGTGTAGTTTTCTAAGTGGTCTGTTCAGCTTGTTGTGTTTTTAGCATTTTATGCTAGCGGCTACATCCGAACAAGCTAACTTGCGTATTATTTAGTTTAGTTTGTTTGCTAGCCCCATAATATTTTGCGTAGTGTACTGTTGTTTAAGTTATTGTACAGATACTGATTTGTGTTGTTTTTTCTGTTGTATTTCAGTTTTACATGAATGAGCGTGTCTGTGACTCTAAAGCATGAAAAGTCACGCCTTGCATTCTTCATTGGACGTTATCTGGCTGTCTAGCCTCGCAAGGGTACGGGTGATGAGGGAAGTACAGAATGAATGAGAGAGTGGGAGTCTCTCACAGTGAGACACTGAAGTTGAACTGAAACATTTATTAAATCATAAGTAATCACTACAATATACTGTAAAGTAATTTTTAACTTTTAGGGACTAAACATTGTTCTGATAAAGATTCTGGGAGTTTAAAATAAATGCAGCAAGAATCCAAATAATTGCATCTGTAGGCTGAATGTCACTGTTGGAATCTATTTCTTTTTTAAAATATTTTTATGATTGGATCAGACTGCTGCTACAGGAGTATAGCTCAATATTTGATGACATTCAACTGTTAAAAAAAACCCCACACAAACTGTTTCAGAAAGGATTATTGTGTATGACCTGAACACAGCAGGTGAGAAGAGGAATGAGAAAGATGTAGAGAGAAAAGAGAGAAGGCTGAGCACTACAAGCTCAGACACTAATTTTCACTGGCTTTAACTGAACAGAGAAAAAACATGTGAAGAGGTTTGCTCAGCCTCTACAAGCCCGATATTTAGACTGGATGGTCATTTAGTTTCTAGCTTGGTTATTCAACTCCTGAATCACAGAATGACTCCTGAGTAAGCAGAACATGTAGGAGTGATTCAGGCAGCAGAGCCAGTCAACACACAGACAGAGCTGGTTGATTCAGACAGACTAGTTCAGTGATGCAGAGTGTTGAGAGGAGGTTTTCCTGTTAGTCTAATTAAAATGTCTCTGTGTCTCCATTATGCACCCTCCTATCTTCTTACACCCTGAATTCCCTGCTGACAGGAGCTTGAGTGGGTGGTGAAGTTAAACTGGCTACATTCAACTCAATTCAATTCAATTCAATTTTATATATAGCACCTTCCACAATCAAAATTTTCTCAAAGCGCTTTACAGAGACCCAGAGCCTGACCCCAGAACAAGCACTTATGGAGGCAGTGGAAAGAAAAAACTCCCTTTTAACAGGAAGAAACCTTGAGAAGAACCTGGCTCATATGGGGGACCCTCCTGCTGATGGCTGGGCTGAGTGAAAGGAGGAAAAGGAGGGAGATAGGACAGCTAGGAATGGAGGAGAGGAGGACAAGGACATGCAGCATATAAAACATGATACAAACAGGGTTGGCAATGGACAATGTTAGAGAGCCAGCATTCAGATTACAGTTAGTGAACAGTTAGTGGATAATGTGTGCTCAGCAGATTACAGTTATGATAGGAAACAGAGCACAGAAGCAAAAAGCTGCCGTGATTGGTAATTATTTACATCACAGTCTGCAAAGAATATTAATCCAATATTTATCTGTAGCAGAATGGAACATTAAACGTGTTAGAAATGGATCATTGTAGACAATAAACAGCAGCAGGTGGGTGGAGCCAGGACCATAGGACATGCAGCTCCGGAGCCAGAGATACCTGCAGAAAGGTACAGAGAAAGAGAGACCAGAGAGAAACAAACACAGTGACATGGAATAAAGGCTAATAAATGTGAGAGTGGGTCCATAGATGTTTTATTCATAAATAAAAACAAATACCATTGCGATTAATCTGCTTTTCTGCGACTGAACAAACACTGAAGTAGTTCCTTTTTTGTAAAACTATCAAGAGCTATGATGGACGAAATTGTTTATGGACAATAACTTTCACACGTTAACCTTTTTTTTGTGATCAAATTTTTATTATTCATATTTTGAGAAGACAACATACAATAATAACCAATATAAACCAAGCAATAGACAAAGATGGAGAAAAGGGAAAAAAATAACAGTATAAAAACCAGGACAAAGAAAGAAAAACAAAACAACCAACACAAGATAAAACCCCACTCCCTCCCACCACCCCAGGGCACCCCAGTATCAAATGCTCCAAGCAGGCTAGATGGCTAGATCTACTCCTTTAGTTTTCCTGCCACCGACACCCATAGATCAATCTTGGATTCCTTGACACCAATCACACGAGCAGTGGACAACTCCAAGTAAATGATATCAATAAATGTGAGAATCCAGTGGTTCACTGAGAGCTTATCAGGGTGTTTCCACCTCATAGCTACTAATTTCTTGGCTGCAGTAAGGCCGGCAAGAATAAGTCTTTTCTGGTGCCCATGCACCGCCAGCTGAGATAAATCATTCAGGAGTAAAGTAGTTACTGACACAGGAATAGTCAAAGAAAACATATCTGACAAAAGACAGGATATCCTGTTCCAAAAACAAGCCACAGGTGGGCATTCCCAGTACATGTGGAGGAATGTACCAGGAGCCCCCAGGGAACACAGTGTGCATCAGGAATCAGCTACAAGACCCATCAAGTGCAGTCTTCTTGGAGTAAGGTCAATTCTATGAGCAGAATTCAGATGGATTTGCTGATTTGGATTATATACAAAGCTAAGTGCAGGGTTGGATATATAGCACAGGGTTTTAATACCACTGGGCAAGAGACCGTTTTGGAGTTTTTAAAAGAAATAAGGACTTTATTTAACAAAAATGTTAAAAGGAAAACTACATGTCAGTCACTAAGGGATTAGCTACCGTAAAACTAGCACTTGGGCCTAGGAATGCAGACAGGGCTAGGGCTTACCACAGCAGCAGGAAAACCGAACAGGGAAGGGTCCATAAAACTAATCACAAACAAAAAAGGAATCGTGAAGAAAACACCGCCACCAGGGATCGACTGCTGCCTCAGACCCTCAGCATCTGTTTGAGAGAAAAAGAAAATTAAAAACAGGCCAAGTGCTACACATCCCTAGTGCTGACAGAATGATCTAAAGAAACCAATTTCAAATAAATCCAAATAAAAAAACAAAAACAAAATACAACAAATGTTACTAACAGTTGACATTAATAAATACAAACAAAACAAATAACTATAACCTAAATAACCCAAGGATGTCATGTCTAGCCCCTGAATCAGGTTATGGCTTTCATTCCTGCTTGTCGTCCTAGTTTGTGTGCCCCTGTTTTACTTTGTTGTTCTAACCTCTGTATCTTTTCAGAATTACTTCCTGCCCTCCTGTGTTTCCCTCCTGTTTGATTAACTGGCCCCGCCTTAACGTGTTGCACCTGTTTCCCATTGTCTCTCCACCCCCTCTTGTACAGCTCTGGAAAAAACTGAGAGACCACTGCAAATTCTTCTGAAATCAATATCTCTACAGGTATGACAGCCATTCCATTCCTGTGTATGTTGAATTCTAACACAAGCACACCTCAGTCTACTTAATGAGGTACTGATTAGGTGATCACCTGAACTAAATCCTATTTAATGAGGAAAAGTATTAAAACCACTGCTGTGGTCGTCACTATCCTCTTGCAATAGGACTGGATGGATGGCAAAAACAGTGCTAGTAGTACCGCAAAAGTAATAACAAAAACCCTTCATCAATGAGAAGCAAAGAAGAGCCAGGCTGAGGTTTGCAAAAGACCATAAGGATTGGACCATAGAGGACTGGAGTAAGGTCATCTTCTCTGATGAGTCCAATTTTCAGCTTTGCCCAGTACCTGGTCATCTAATGGTTAGACAGAGACCTGGAGAAGCCTACAAGCCACAGTGTCCCACACCCACTGTGAAATTTGGTGGAGGATGGGTGATGTGCTTCAGCAAGGCCGGAATCAGGCAGATTTGTCTTTGCGAAGGACGCATGAATCAATTTATGTACAAGGTTATCTTGGAAGAAAACTTGCTTCCTTCTGCTCTGACAATGTTCCAACTCTGAGGATTGGTTTTTCCAGCTGGACAATGCTCCATGCCACACAGCCAGGTCAATCAAGGTGTGGATGAAGGACCACCAGATCAAGACCCTGTCATGGCCAGCCCAATCTCCAGACCTGAACCCAATTGAAAACCTCTGGAATGTGATCAAGAGGAGGATGGATGGTCACAAGCCATCAAATATACCTGAGCTGCTTGAATTTTTGCATCAGGAGTGGCATAAAGTCACACAACAGCAACGTGAAAGACTGGTGGAGAGCATGGCAACATGCTTGAAAGATGTGATTGAAAATCGGGATTATTCCACCAAATATTGATTTCTGAACTCTTCCTAACTTAAAACATTAGTATTGTGTTGTTTAAAAATGAATATGAACTTGTTTTCTTTGCATTATGTGAGGTTTGAGAACACTGCATCTTTTTTGTTATTTTGACCATTTTCCATTTTCTGCAAATAAATGCTCTAAATGACAATATTTTATTTGGAATTTGGGATGAATGTTGTCAGTAGTTTATAGAATAAAACAAAAATGTTCTTTTTACTCAAACACATACCTAGAAATAGTAACAACGGAGAAACTGATCATTTTGCAGTGGTCTCTTAATTTTTTCCATATTTTCTGTATTTAGATGTGTCTTCCCCTTTGTTCTCTGCAAGTTCGTCTTCGTCCTTGTGGCAAGCGTTCCAGCAGTATTATCCTCGTGTGTTTTCTAGTGATTTTCGACCCAGTTTTTTCCCCTTGTGTTTCTCGAGTTTGCCTAACGATCTGGATACCTTTGCCTTATTCTTCTGACCACCATGTACCGACCCCTGCTTGTGAATAAACCTCCCTTTACTCACCTGAACCAGGGTTGAGTTGTTGCATTTGAGTCCCCGGTCCGAGCCTGGCCTGATAAAGGAAAATAATGAAAAAGAAGAAAACAAAGAAATAACAAAATAATGGTCTCTGTGGAGTAGACCAGCTCAGGGCTCTTCAATAACCAGCAGAATGCAGAGCAGGACTGTGCAAAAGAACGGCAGTGTGCAGAAGAGCAGCATTCTACACAAAACAGCACACTCCAAGGGCCAGCAGAACAGAAGAAGGAGTGTATCCAGGGAGTGGTAGCCAGTGGCAGGCCAAACAATTACCAGGACTCTACAAAAGAGGGCAAACAAACAGATTTAATGATAATAGTGGGATTATTCTTTGTGTGTCCTCTTTGCTTCTTAAAGACAGAAAGATATCTGGCATCATCTGTATCTAGTTCAGAAGCAGCTTTGGATTTTAATTTGACTTAATGCTGTGAAGTGGTTGAGGCCGTGTAGGATTTAACACTATTTGGTCATAACTGTCAGGAAGCTTTGTTACAGTCAACAATATTGTAATGTGAGAACACACATCTGTTCAGTTAATGTGGTACTTTAGGCAACACTTCAATGCTGCTTTACCGGTTAACCCTTGTGTTCACAGCCATGTTAACAATAAATATGCTGCTAACTTTAGAAACACATGGCACTGAAGGAAGAATTTCATTGTTAGCCTCATATGAATACCAGAATTAGGTGAAGAAGAAGATCCAAAATACCAGAACACTTGTCTAAACTTGTAAACCTTAGTAAAATCAACAATGGTAGTTTCAAGTTGAGCAAATTCAAACATCTCTTCCATTATGTTGCCGTGATAATTTGAGTTTTCTCAACATTTTATTTTTTACAGTGTACCAAATCCCCTGCCTTGACCTGTTCAGCTTCCCTACTCTCACCTCTACCCTCAACACTCTGGTTCCTTGATTCTGGTTCCTCCTCGCCCTACCTCTGCTTCACAAAGACTCTGCAGCTCATGTCCCTTGAGTGACTCTTTGTTTGGATTCATCATTTCCTGTTTTACTTTGAAATTACTTACCTACTGTGTTGGTGTTTTACTTTCTGCCCTTATGTCTTTTATTGCTTCTGTGATTGTCTGCCCGCCCTGATGTGTTTCACTTGTTACACAATTCCCTTGTGTATTTAAGTCCCTGTGTTCTGTTCATTCCTCTGAGTTTCCTCATGTTTCTACTTAGTTCCTGTTCATGTTTTACTGGATTGTCATGTTTCATACTTTGATGTACTCCTCCTAGCAGGTCGACCAGATCCATTTAAACAATAGGACAGAAAAGCACCTTGATTATTCTATATTGTGAAGCTTGTCTGAAGTCACAATAACAGGGGGCCCAGCCTCATTATGGTCTATTTGCACACACATCTGCCTTCATTCAAGATACAAATATGAAACTGGTGGAAACAGTAAGTGATATTTATCTCATAAGTTCTGTCTCAGACAGTTATACAAATTCAGAGCCATGTAATATGATCTATTATTATTACTGTTACTAGGACTGAAGACGAATAGGTGGCACAAAAGGTGTCAAGGACTCAGTCTGATAAGTAGGACTCAAACCAGTTTAGTGGGGTTCCTTTGATGCCAATTAAAAGTTCCAGTCTCAAGTTCTTTGTCTGATGTACTTCAGTTCAATTCAATTTTATTTATATAGCTCCTTCCACAATCAAAATTGTCTCAAAGCACTTTACAGAGACTCAGAGCCTGACTTGCAAGGTCATGTGTAAACTCAGAGGTGATTTTGATCAAGACTTGTCCTGTCAGGAACAACGAAAAGAGTGTCAGTGTGGTGTGTTCAGAGTTGTAGTTACTGACAGTGACCACTGGAGGGCAGTGATCATGGTAGTTTCTCTGTGAACAGTCCAGTTCCATCCACATTAATGTGAAGCCTGAATGTTTGTGTTGAAGACATCACTGTTGAAATGGAGAATTTAGTTCCATTGGAGCTCAGCTGATTCAACTGATCAATAATCAATAATAATGAAAACATCAAACAGCAGCAGAGTGTGTGTGTGTTCACACTGGGAGCCATGAGGAGGTTTCATGTCTTAATAACACTTCAGCACGTGAACTTCAGTCTGACTGAGACCCAGTCCAACCAGTCACACTGCATATTTGGATAATGAAGAGACGACACACACACATACACACACACACCTCTCTGGGCAAAGCCTTGGAGTTTACTTTCACTTTGACAAAACTTTGTGGCGCAGATGATTTTCTCCATCTGAAGGTAAATGTCAGCACTTTTAATGTTTTACTCATCAACACTCCCTGTTGTTACCTGGGATTTCTGATGCTTGAATTATTGTGTTTCTTTTTTTCTTTTTTCTTTTTTTGTGTGTCAGTTAAAGTTCACTCACACAAGAAGCTGAGGAAAAAGAAGCTTGAGCTGAAGAACTAAGAGCCTTTCCTACACTGACAGGAGGGAGCTGCAGAGGGAAAGTTCATGGGAAAAACTGAGTAAGAGGAGCTCTTGATTGGTTTGATTTGTCTTCATTAAAGGGACATGGTTTTCTCTAGTTTGTGGAAAATGTTGACAGTGACGTCTCTAGTTCTTCTGGTTATTTTAGCTGGAGAAACTGGTTTATTACCAGTGTTTTACAGTTGGATGGAGTTTGTTTAAATCAGGAGGAGGTTTGAAACAGTCGTCTCAAACTGAAATATCAGCTTGGAAACTTCAGACGAGTAAAGATGGCCGTCTGTTCACGACATTCATGTTTATTTATTTATTTAACCAGGTAAGTCGGCTGAGAACAAGTTCTCATTTCCAACGACTTCCTGGCCAAGAGGCAGAAGCATGAGGCATGTTATACAATAATTCAGTAAACACAATAAATAATAATGGCAATACTGAACACTCAAGTAAACAATTACAGAGTCCACTCTTACAAATACACAATACATACAACAAGGAGATCCCACGAGCAAACTGAAGCAGGTGCACTGATCAGAAATTATAGACTGTAATGAGTTATTGAAGGTAGATAAAGGGATGAAGGTACATAGCTTTAGTGTTTTTTGGAACTCAGTCCAGTCGCTAGGGGCAACAAAATGGAAGGAGGAACGACAAAGGTGTCGTGTGTGTGTGTGTGTGTGTGTGTGAGTGAGCAGGAACATAAACTGTGAGGAGTCTAAAAGGCAGATCATTGAAAATGTTAAAGGCCTGATGAACTTTACAGATGATATTGAACCATGGTGAAATTACAGGATATGGTCTGTAACAGACATGGACTCATGGACCTCCTTCTCAGAGCAGGAGGAGCAGCTGATATTTCTACAGAAGAAATGATGGAGATGATGATTCATGTAAAACATTCTAAATTAAGGTTTTAGTCTCTTGGAGATACAGAATGTTCACTGAATAAAAGCTTTGTTACACTTTTTGATCCAAGCAGATAAAAACATTTTTCAAGTTGACCAACTAAATCACCACAGTAACTGCAACTGTATTGTCGTGGAGTTGTTGTTAAACCTGAAGTTACCGTGCCAAACCCAAATTCTGCTTTGTGGAAAATGCTGACAGTGACGTCACTAGTTCTTCTGGTTATTTTAGCTGCAGAAACTGGTTTATTACCAGTGTTTTACAGTTGGATGGAGTTTGTTTAAATCAGGAGGACGTTTGAAACAGTCGTCGTCTCAAACTGAAATATCAGCTTGGAAACTTCAGACGAGTAAAGATGGCCGTTTGTTCATGACATTCATGTGTGTGTGCGTGTGTTTGGGTCTTTGTGTGTGTGTGTGTGTGTGTTTGGGTCTTTGTGTGTGTGTGTGTGTGTCGGGTGTGGGTGTGGGTGTGTGTGTGTCATCTCATCATTATCCAAATATGCAGTGTGACTGGTTGGACTGAGTCTCAGTCAGACTGAAGTTCACATGCTGAAGTGCTATTAAGACATGAAACCTCCTCATGACTCCCAGTGTGAACACACAAACACTCTGCTGCTGTTTGATGTTTTCATTATTATTGATTATTGATCAGTTGAATCAGCTGAGCTCCAATGGAACTAAATTCTCCATCCAACAGGAACTAGGTACTTTATGTAAAATTGTACACAAACATGATCAATGATTAAATGAAAGAGATTTCCTTTTAAAAAAAGTTTTAATATTATTGTAAGGGCTTTATTTAAATTGTCAGTCTTTTATTTTGAAAAGCATGTACAAGTTGTTTGGAATCTAATACTTTTGTAGTGAAAAGTAACTCAGTACTTTTATTGCTGTGCTGCACTGAAACTCCAGTGTTTCCATTTTCTGATTCTTTATACTTTTACTTCACAACTTTTCAGAGGGAAATATTTCACTGTTTTACTACATTTATTTCACAGCAACAGTTACTTTTCAGATTAAGATTTGAAATAAAAACCAAATGAGTCTGTTCTGCATGATGAGCACTTTGACTTTTGACAGTTGAAGTATATTTTACTGATTACACTCGTGTACTTTTACTGAAGTGAAATTAGAAAGCAGGATTTTTAGACTGTGTCAGATAAAACCAGTGGATCTCAGTCTGTCTGTGTGTCAGTGAATGGAAATGCTCGTCCCTGGATCCTGTGTGTGCTGCTCTGCACTTCACTGCAGCTTCATGACCCCATCTAGTGGACTGACAGTGGAAGTACAGCAGCTGATGGCAGCTTCCTCTGCCTCACACTGCTGTCTGACTGCATTCAACTGACACTGATATGAAAGAGGAAAGAAGAGCCAATCAGTGGAGGAGCAGCTGATATTTCTACAGGACAAATGATGGAGAGGAGGATTTCAGTTGATGTGCAGATGAATGATTTGTGTTTTCTCTCCATATGAAGGTAGAAAGTGTGTGTGAGCTGATGTGGATGTGAATTCGGCATCATGAATCAGTGTGAGGGCAGAGAGGAGGGAGCCCCTCCCCCTAAAAGCAGTCTGTGTGGGGACCATGAGATCCAGACCAAAGCTCAGAGGTGAGATGAGGATCTCTAACTGTCCATGACTCTTCTCCATGTCAGAGCTCAGCACTCACATCACTGCACCATCATTATTCACACTCAAAGCTCTGTGTGTGTTGTGTTGAAGGCCAGAGCAGCAGCACACATCAGACTCTGCAGGACCTGGACCTGAACATGGACCTGAGCCCAGCTGTGTGTCCATGAAGAGTGACAAGTCAATGGGTCTCCCCATTAATTTCAAAGGACAGCCTCCCTCTGCTGCAAAGAAGTGAGCTGCAGCTGAGTTTAAAATGTATCCGACAGCTGTCCTGTATAACTGGCCTTCTATGAAAGATGAAGTGATTGTGTTTTGTCTCCAGGCTTCATGAATGACACAGTATATGAACATGATCAGGCTGAAATACTGGCTTTAGTGGCAAAGTTGATGTTTCTCTTTTCAAGAAAAGCACTTCTTATGTTCTTATATGTGTCATTCAGATCAGAAGTAAAACTCCCTGTAACTCAGCACCTATCCAGTTCCAGTGTTTGTGTTAGTGTCCTGTAGCAGAGGTGAGACTTCTGTCAAACCCAGTGTGAGTCCTTAAAACTCATCATTTAAAAGGTGGACTTGTTGTGATGACTCTAGGTCATGCGGTACAGAAGTGATTGCTTGTTTCCTCTCATTGAGAATGTCACAGCACAGTAGTGTTTGCTTTAATCAGGACAGTCACCACAGAACATAAAAGCAGTTGTTGTTTGTGTACAAAGCATAAAACGCTCACAGATGCTGCAAACATAATGTGAGCTAATTCTTCATGATTCCTCCACAGAGTGGACCAGGAGAGCTCAGAGGTTCCCAGTGCTCAGTCTGCCCAGCAGCATCAAACACACCTGGACTCCATATTTATGGTCTGTACATGGACAACAACTACTTTGACATCTGTTGTGTTGACAATAATCTCCATGCTGCACTTTTTAGAGCAGTGGATTGTCAGTGTGTCCAACATGGATCTGATGTTTGGCTCCATGGTTTTACTTTGATTGTGTCATTCATGTAGTTTTCTGTTCCAGCTGCTGGAGGAGAACATTGTCACTTTTGTGAAGAAGGAGCTGAAGAAAATCCAGAAGGTTGTGAATCCAGATTACCCAGAATGCTCAGAGAGTCAGAGGGAGGATGAGGAGGTGTTGAACGGTGAGGATGAAGAGCAGAGGAGGAGCAGCAGAGAGGCTTTTGTGAAGATCACAGTGAACTTCCTGAGGAGAATGAAGCAGGAGGAGCTGGCTGACTGTCTGCACAGCAGTAAGAGGATTTCTCTAAAGATTCAACATGATGGACAAATGGGACATTTACTAATGTCTCAAGACATGGAGGGAAATATGTTCATGTGTGTTCTTTAGGGGGATGAACATGTCATGTTTTCTTTATGAATCAGTCATTGATGTTGTTTCTTGTTTGTTCATTCAGGACATGTTTCTGCAGTTTGTCGACGTAAACTTAAATCTGCTCTGAAGAAGAAGTTCCAGTGTGTGTTTGAGGGGATCTCTAAAGCAGGAAACCCAACCCTTCTGAATCAGATCTACACAGAGCTCTACATCACAGAGGGAGGGACTGGAGAGGTCAATGATGAACATGAGGTCAGACAGATTGAAACAGCATCCAGGAAACCAGCCAGACCAGAAACAAGCATCAGACAAGAAGACATCTTTAAAGCCTCACCTGGAAGAGATGGACCAATCAGAACAGTGATGACAAAGGGAGTGGCTGGCATTGGGAAAACAGTCTTAACACAGAAGTTGACTCTGGACTGGGCTGAAGACAAAGCCAACCAGGACATACACTTCACATTTCCATTCACATTCAGAGAGCTGAATGTGCTGAAAGAGAAAAAGTTCAGCTTGGTGGAACTTGTTCATCAGTTCTTTCCTGAAACCAAAGAAGCAGGACTCTGCAGGTTTGAAGAGGTCCAGGTTCTGTTCATCTTTGATGGTCTGGATGAGTGTCGACTTCCTCTGGACTTCCACAACACTGAGATCCTGACTGATGTTACAGAGTCCACCTCAGTGGATGTGCTGCTGACAAACCTCATCAGGGGGAAACTGCTTCCCTCTGCTCGCCTCTGGATAACCACACGACCTGCAGCAGCCAATCAGATTCCTCCTGAGTGTGTTGACATGGTGACAGAGGTCAGAGGGTTCACTGACCCTCAGAAGGAGGAGTACTTCAGGAAGAGGTTCAGAGAGGAGGAGCAGGTCAGAAGGATCATCTCACACATCAAGACTTCACGAAGCCTCCACATCATGTGCCACATCCCGGTCTTCTGCTGGATCTCTGCTACAGTTCTGGAGCACATGTTGACCACAGAGCAGAGAGGAGAGCTGCCCAAGACCCTGACTGACCTGTACTCAAACTTCCTGCTGGTTCAGACAAAGAGGAAGAAGCACAAGTATGATGAGGGACATGAGACGAGTCCACAGGAGCTGACGAAGGCTGACAGGGAAGTTCTTCTGAAGCTGGGGAAGCTGGCGTTTGAACATCTGGAGAAAGGAAACATAATGTTCTACCAAGAAGACCTGGAGCAGTGTGGTCTTGATGTCACAGAGGCCTTGGTTTACTCAGGAGTTTGTACAGAGATCTTTAAAAGAGAGAGTGTGATCTTCCAGAAAACAGTCTACTGCTTTGTTCATCTGAGCATTCAGGAGTTTCTGGCTGCAGTCTACATGTTCCACTGTTACACAGAGAGGAAGACAAGAGAGCTGAGGACTTTCCTGGGACAAGACTACAAACACAGGAACTCAAAGCCAGAGTCTTTTATTGGGAAACCTTTTAAGCATTTTCGAAAGAACAATAGCAGCTACCCATCACTCGATGTTCTCCTGAGTGATTCCATGGAGAAATCCCTCCAAAGTAAAAATGGCCACCTGGACCTGTTTGTTCGCTTCCTTCATGGCCTGTCTCTGGAGTCCAACCAGAGACTCTTAGGAGGCCTTCTGGGTCAGACAGAGAACAGACCAGAAATCATCCAGAGAGCCATCAACAACCTGAAGAAGATGAACAGAGATGATATCTCTCCTGACAGAAGCATCAACATCTTCCACTGTCTGATGGAGATGAATGACCGCTCAGTACATCAGGAGATCCAAGAGTTCCTGAAGTCAGAGAACAGATCAAAGAAGAGACTCTCTGAGATCCACTGTTCAGCTCTGGCCTACGTTCTGCAGATGTCAGAGGAGGTTCTGGATGAGTTGGACCTGAACAAGTACAACACATCAGAGGAGGGACGACGGAGACTGATCCCAGCTGTGGGGAACTGCAGAAAGGCTGTGTAAGTCCAGACATGATCTTTATTATTATCAGTCAGTGTAGATTAGTAGTTCAGATATACACAGTATGAAATTATTCTCATTATTCTCATAATAGTTTTATAATCTTTAGGTCAGCTGTGTGTTTTTCTGGAGCTGTTTTAAATGTGATGATTATTGCTGTTTATTAGTAACTGTTACATTTTACATTCATTTGTTCATTTATTCATGTTATATTGAGTCTTTTTGTTTTCACAAATTCACTTTTCAGATGATTAAACTCTACTTGAAACATAATTATGAATATTATCTTCCATTTCTGCCAATAGATCCCCATAAATCCTCCACACTGCTCCTTTAAAGTCTTTCCATATTTTGTGTTAAATAAGTCAGAAGCAGGTGTTTTCTCTCCTGGTGTAGAGGAGAGTAGAATCAGGAAACACACACCTTCAGCTTCATTCAGCTACAGCTGAACTCATGAAGTCATTTCTTATAGTGTAGTTGTGTTAGGAGGAGACCACTTCACAGTCAGTGTGGACCACAGGAAGGACGACTGCCACCAAAGACTCTTTAAATCAATGTGTGACATTTGACTGTTGGTTGAAGTCAAGAAATGTGAATTTGTTCAGCAAAGTTCAGGAAGAAGAAGGTCATGTAAAACCTTCAGTGATGAAGAGGATTTGAGTCCAACATGTCTGATTTGATCTTTATCTTCTAATTCCAGACTTGACTGAGCTCAGCAGCATGTTATGAATCTGTGCTGACATGAATAGTTGTATGAATGTTGTGGTGACATTTGGATGATGTGTGTAGAAGGCTGACATTATGATGATCCACAATAAGAGAAGGACAAAGTCTCTCTACTCATGTTAGTGAGTAAGCTCATTGATTAGGACATATCTGATTGGATTAGAAATGATTTTTATCCACATCTTTTATTCTTTATTCAGATTGAGTTCCTGCAGTTTGTCAGAGATCAGCTGTGCTTCTCTGGCCTCAGCTCTGAAGTCCAACCCCTCCCATCTGAGAGACCTGGACCTGAGGGACAACAACGAGCTGCAGGATTCAGGAGTGAAGCTGCTGTGTGGTTTTCTGCAGAGTCCACACTGTAGACTGGAGACTCTGAGGTCAGACTGAGAGACAGAAAGAAATGTTTCTTCACTCTTTGCTTTATGATCTGTGATGTTTATAGTGACTGAAGTTAATGAGAGCTGTGTTTGACTTTTAGTATCTGACTGTTTTTAAGCTGCATCCTGTTGGTTCAGGTGTTTGGAGTTTCCATTTTCCAAACTTGTACATTCTCAACCTTCTTCATCTCTGAACAGATGATGAAACACTCAACGCTTTCAAGCAGGAACTTTGTCTCCTAAACTCACATCTTTTATTCTTTATTCAGGTTGAGTTTCTGCAGTTTGTCAAAGATCAGCTGTGCTTCTCTGGCCTCAGCTTTGAAGTCCAACCCCTCCCATCTGAGACACCTGGACCTGAGTGGAAACGACCTGCAGGATTCAGGAGTGAATCATCTGTGTGGTTTTCTGCAGAGTCCAGACTGTGGACTGGAGACTCTGAGGTCAGACTCCATTGTTTACTTGTGTGCTGAGATGAATATGATGTGAAAGTTGTGCTTTATTCAGTATTTATTAGGTCAAATCTCCTTCAGAATTTCTAACATTCAAAGTGTGAAATGGTTGAAAGGAAGTTGTGAAAGTGCTGACTCTGATTTTCAAAGTGATTTTTAAAGCTTTGAAAATGATTTGGATTCTGACTCTTACAGTCCACATTGACAGTGTCAGCAGTTTGACTGAGTTGAGCTTGTGTTATTCACAAAGTCTCATTGAGATCAGGATGTTTGACAAGAACTGATCTGTACAACACGTGTGAGCAGGTCTGAAGGCACAAGTGTTCATAGCTGCTCCCAATGGCCTCACTCACAGGCACAGTGAAAAGCCTGCTGTCACAGAAAGGACACGTGACCATGGTTTAAATACGGAGAGGACATTTTCACACAGTGTCTCCTGAAGACATTCATAGAGCTACACTCAGCTGCTGAGCTGAACAGGGACACAAATATTTGTGGAACCAATGAAAACAGAGCAGAGAGAGAAGTTCAAACCCTGGCTCCTTTCTCAGCTCCACACAGCCGACCAATCACTGAGCCCACTGGGTGTCAACGTCCCACTGTGTCTTTGTCACACCGACACAAACTGTGGGACACAGACCCCCCCTAAGCTGACAGCCACCAGGAAGGTGGGGCCAGGAATCCCAGAATGCAATGCTGGAACAGCAGATTCAAATGTGTGAGCAGAGAGTGTTGGATGAAGCTGAACTTGCTTTGGACCAAAGACACATGACTGGAATGTGATGAAATGTCTCATTCAACACACTGCACATGTACTGAATGTCTGCAGCTTCTCAAACTCTCAACACAAACTTCAGTCACACTCAAAACATCAAAGGCTCAAACTATTATTTCACACAATATGAAAGATTTCATTTGAAACCTTAGTGAACACTTTGAAAACTTTCTTCCAAACTGTTAAACCTGAGTGTGAATGTGGGACTTTTTGAAGGAGATTTGAGCTCAGAGATTTGATGCTGATCCACACTGAGCATCTTGTTCAGCTTCATATTTCAAACTCATTGAATGAAGATTCAAAATCCAACACTTGCTAATTGACTCTTTACTTTGGAACAATTTCATCTTCACCTTCAGTTGACTTTTATATTTCTTCACATACAAAGCAAATATTCCACATTAAGACAGAAAGAAATGTTTCTTCACTCTTTGCTTTATGATCTGTGATGTTTATAGTGACTGAAGTTAATGAGAGCTGTGTTTGACTTTTAGTATCTGACTGTTTTTAAGCTGCATCCTGTTGGTTCAGGTGTTTGGAGTTTCCATTTTCCAAACTTGTACATTCTCAACCTTCTTCAGCTCTGAACAGATGATGAAACACTCAACGCTTCCAAGCAGGAACTTTGTCTCCTAAACTCACATCTTTTATTCTTTATTCAGGTTGAGTTCCTGCAGGTTGTCAGAGATCAGCTGTGCTTCTCTGGCCTCAGCTCTGAAGTCTAACCCCTCCCATCTGAGACACCTGGACCTGAGTGACAACTGGAAACTGCAGGATTCAGGAGTGAAGGATCTGTGTGGTTTTCTGCAGAGTCCAGACTATGGACTGGAGACTCTGAGGTCAGACTCCATTGTTTACTTCTGTGCTGAGATGAATATGATGTGAAAGGTGTGCTGACAGTAAAGTGCAGACATCACACTGATATTATACTGATCCACACTGAGGATCTTCATGGTAAAGTCTGTTTTCTTCTTCTGTGGTTTAGTCCACTGACTGTGGCAGAGCAACGTTGAGCTACAGATTTCAAAGCTTCATTTAACAAGAAAAAAGCTTCACTCTTTAAATCACATCCAAGTTTTTTCCACACTCACATCAACAAATATATATTCAGTATTTTCTTCTTCCAACACGACTAGAAAGTGATGAGACTAAAGTCAAAGTGACTCAGATACAGCTCTGGAAAAAATTGAGAGACCACTGCAAATTCTTCTGAAATCAATATCTCTACAGGTATGACAGCCATTCCATTCCTGTGTATGTTGAATTCCAACACAAGCACAGCTCAGTCTACTTAATGAGGTACTGATTAGGTGATCACCTGAACCAAATCATGTTTAATGAGGAAAAGTATAAAAACCACTGCTGTGGTCATCACTATGCTCTTGCAATAGGACTGGATGGATGGCACAAACAGTGCTGGTAGTACCTCAAAAGTAATAGCAATCAAAAAAAAAAAAACTATTGACCATGCCAAAACAGTTGAAAAGAAAAGTTTTGTTTGAGGAAAAGAGAGAAAAAAGAGGAAAATTCTGGCTTTACTGGCAGAGGCATACAGTGAGCGTCAGGTTGCTTCCATCCTTTAAATTTCTAAGATGGCTGTTCATAAGAACAAGGTCAAGCAGCAGACACTGGGGACAACAAAGCTACAGACTGGCAGAGGGCGAAACCACTCTCCACTGACCAGGATGACCGTCAACTCATTCCAATGTCACTCAGCAACCGTAGGATGACATCAAGTAACCTACAAAAAGAATGGCAAATGGCAGCTGGGGTGAAGTGCACGGTGAGAACGGCTCGAAACAAGCTTCTAGGGGCAGGGCTCAAGTCGTGTAAAGCTAGAAATAAGCCCTTCATCAATGAGAAGCAAAGAAGAACCAGGCTGAGGTTTGCAAAAGACCATAAGGATTGGACCATAGAGGACTGGAGTAAGGTCATCTTCTCTGATGAGTCCAATTTTCAGCTTTGCCCAATACCTGGTCATCTAATGGTTAGACAGAGACCTGGAGAGGCCTACAAGCCACAGTGTCTCGCACCCACTGTGAAATTTGGTGGAGGATGGGTGATGTGCTTCAGCAAGGCTGTAATCGGGCAGATTCGTCTTTGCGAAGGACGCATGAATCAAGCTACGTACAAGGTTATCTTGGAAGAAAACTTGCTTCCTTCTGCTCTGACAATGTTCCCCAACTCTGAGGATTGTTTTTTTCCAGCTGAACAATGCTCCATGCCACACAGCTTGGTCAATCAAGGTGTGGATGAAGGACCAGCCCAATCTCCAGACCTGAACCCAATTGAAAACCTCTGGAATGTGATCAAGAGGAGGATGGATGGTCACAAGCCATCAAATATACCTGAGCTGCTTGAATTTTTGCATCAGGAGCGGCATAAAGTCACACAACAGCAACGTGAAAGACTGGTGGAGAGCATGGCAAGATGCTTGAAAGATGTGATTGAAAATCGGGATTATTCCACCAAATATTGATTTCTGAACTCTTCCTAACTTAAAACATTAGTATTGTGTTGTTTAAAAATGAATATGAACTTGTTTTCTTTGCATTATGTGAGGTTTGAGAACACTGCATCTTTTTTGTTATTTTGACCATTTGTCATTTTCTGCAAATAAATGCTCTAAATGATAATATTTTTATTTGGAATTTGGAATTTTGAAAATGTTGTCAGTAGTTTATAGAATAAAGCAAAAATGTTCTTTTTACTCAAACACATACCTATAAATAGTAACAACGGAGAAACTGATCATTTTGCAGTGGTCTCTTAATTTTTTCCAGAGCTGTATTCAGAGCAAACTCAGCATGTTTGTTAAATGTCGTCACCGTTACATGAAGTGAAAATCTTTTCCATTTTGTCTCAATCATTTGTTGCCTTTCCTCCAAACTTCAGCCTGACATGTTTGTTCTCTGTCAAAACTTTAGGATCTTTAGTAGAATCTGAAACAAATGTCAACAACATGAGTTTGTATAGATGGAGCCACTGATGGAGCTGGAAGAGTTTAAGAGCTGAAGTCACTATGTCTTTATTGAAGCAGCAGCATGTTGTCATTAATATTAATGAGAGCTGTGTTTGACTTTTAATATCTGACTGTTTTTAAGCTGCATCCTGTTGGTTCAGGTGTTTGGAGTTTCCATTTTCCAAACTTGTACATTCTCAACCTTCTTCAGCTCTGAACAGATGATGAAACACTCAACGCTTTCAAGCAGGAACTTTGTCTCCTAAACTCACATCTTTTATTCTTTATTCAGGTTGAGTTCCTGCAGGTTGTCAGAGATCAGCTGTGCTTCTCTGGCCTCAGCTCTGAAGTCCAACCCCTCCCATCTGAGACACCTGGACCTGAGTGGAAACAACCTGCAGGATTCAGGAGTGAAGGATCTGTGTGGTTTTCTGCAGAGTCCAGACTGTGGACTGGAGACTCTGAGGTCAGACTCCATCGTTTACTTTTGTGCTGAGATGAATATGATGTGAAAGTTGTGCTTTATTCAGTATTTATTAGGTCAAATCTCCTTCAGAATTTCTAACATTCAAAGTGTGAAATGGTTGAAAGGAAGTTGTGAAAGTGCTGACTCTGATTTTCAAAGTGATTTTTAAAGCTTTGAAAATGATTTGGATTCTGACTCTTACAGTCCACATTGACAGTGTCAGCAGTTTGACTGAGTTGAGCTTGTGTTATTCACAAAGTCTCATTGAGATCAGGATGTTTGACAAGAACTGATCTGTACAACACGTGTGAGCAGGTCTGAAGGCACAAGTGTTCATAGCTGCTCCCAATGGCCTCACTCACAGGCACAGTGAAAAGCCTGCTGTCACAGAGAGGACACGTCACCATGGTTTAAATACGGAGAGGACATTTTCACACAGTGTCTCCTGAAGACATTCATAGAGCTACACTCAGCTGCTGAGCTGAACAGGGACACAAATATTTGTGGAACCAATGAAAACAGAGCAGAGAGAGAAGTTCAAACCCTGGCTCCTTTCTCAGCTCCACACAGCCGACCAATCACTGAGCCCACTGGGTGTCAACGTCCCACTGTGTCTTTGTCACAGGGACACAAACTGTGGGACACAGACCCCCCCCTAAGCTGACAGCCACCAGGAAGGTGGGGCCAGGAATCCCAGAATGCAATGCTGGAACAGCAGATTCAAATGTGTGAGCAGAGAGTGTTGGATGAAGCTGAACTTGCTTTGGACCAAAGACACATGACTGGAATGTGATGAAATGTCTCATTCAACACACTGCACATGTGCTGAATGTCTGCAGCTTCTCAAACTCTCAACACAAACTTCAGTCACACTCAAAACATCAAAGGCTCAAACTATTATTTCACACAATATGAAAGATTTCATTTGAAACCTTAGTGAACACTTTGAAAACTTTCTTCCAAACTGTTAAACCTGAGTGTGAATGTGGGACTTTTTGAAGGAGATTTGAGCTCAGAGATTTGATGCTGATCCACACTGAGCATCTTGTTCAGCTTCATATTTCAAACTCATTGAATGAAGATTCAAAATCCAACACTTGCTAATTGACTCTTTACTTTGGAACAATTTCATCTTCACCTTCAGTTGACTTTTATATTTCTTCACATACAAAGCAAATATTCCACATTAAGACAGAAAGAAATGTTTCTTCACTCTTTGCTTTATGATCTGTGATGTTTATAGTGACTGAAGTTAATGAGAGCTGTGTTTGACTTTTAGTATCTGACTGTTTTTAAGCTGCATCCTGTTGGTTCAGGTGTTTGGAGTTTCCATTTTCCAAACTTGTACATTCTCAACCTTCTTCAGCTCTGAACAGATGATGAAACACTCAACGCTTTCAAGCAGGAACTTTGTCTCCTAAACTCACATCTTTTATTCTTTATTCAGGTTGAGTTACTGCAGGTTGTCAAAGATCAGCTGTGCTTCTCTGGCCTCAGCTCTGAAGTCCAACCCCTCCCATCTGAGACACCTGGACCTGAGTGGAAACTGGAACCTGCAGGATTCAGGAGTGAAGGATCTGTGTGGTTTTCTGCAGAGTCCAGACTGTGGACTGGAGACTCTGAGGTCAGACTCCATTGTTTACTTGTGTGCTGAGATGAATATGATGTGAAAGTTGTGCTGACAGTAAAGTGCAGACATCACACTGATATTATACTGATCCACACTGAGGATCTTCATGGTAAAGTCTGTTTTCTTCTTCTGTGGTTTAGTCCACTGACTGTGGCAGAGCAATGTTGAGCTACAGATTTCAAAGCTTCATTTAACAAGAAAAAAGCTTCACTCTTTAAATCACATCCAAGTTTTTTCCACACTCACATCAACAAATATATATTCAGTATTTTCTTCTTCCAACACGACTAGAAAGTGATGAGACTAAAGTCAAAGTGACTCAGATACAGCTCTGGAAAAAATTGAGAGACCACTGCAAATTCTTCTGAAATCAGCATCTCTACAGGTATGACAGCCATTCCATTCCTGTGTATGTTGAATTCCAACACAAGCACACCTCAGTCTACTTAATGAGGTACTGATTAGGTGATCACCTGAACCAAATCCTATTTAATGAGGAAAAGTAGAAAAACCACTGCTGTGGTCATCACTATGCTCTTGCAATAGGACTGGATGGATGGCACAAACAGTGCTGGTAGTACCTCAAAAGTAATAGCAATCAAAAAAAAAAAACTATTGACCATGCCAAAACAGTTGAAAAGAAAAGTTTTGTTTGAGGAAAAGAGAGAAAAAAGAGGAAAATTCTGGCTTTACTGGCAGAGGGATACAGTGAGCGTCAGGTTGCTTCCATCCTTTAAATTTCTAAGATGGCTGTTCATAAGAACAAGGTCAAGCAGCAGACACTGGGGACAACAAAGCTACAGACTGGCAGAGGGCGAAACCACTCTCCACTGACCAGGATGACCGTCAACTCATTCCAATGTCACTCAGCAACCGTAGGATGACATCAAGTAACCTACAAAAAGAATGGCAAATGGCAGCTGGGGTGAAGTGCACGGTGAGAACGGCTCGAAACAAGCTTCTAGGGGCAGGGCTCAAGTCGTGTAAAGCTAGAAATAAGCCCTTCATCAATGAGAAGCAAAGAAGAGCCAGGCTGAAGTTTGCAAAAGACCATAAGGATTGGACCATAGAGGACTGGAGTAAGGTCATCTTCTCTGATGAGTCCAATTTTCAGCTTTGCCCAATACCTGGTCATCTAATGGTTAGACGGAGACCTGGAGAGGCCTACAAGCCACAGTGTCTCGCACCCACTGTGAAATTTGGTGGAGGATGGGTGATGTGCTTCAGCAAAGCTGTAATCGGGCAGATTCGTCTTTGCGAAGGACGCATGAATCAAGCTACGTACAAGGTTATCTTGGAAGAAAACTTGCTTCCTTCTGCTCTGACAATGTTCCCCAACTCTGAGGATTGTTTTTTTCCAGCTGGACAATGCTCCATGCCACACAGCTTGGTCAATCAAGGTGTGGATGAAGGACCAGCCCAATCTCCAGACCTGAACCCAATTGAAAACCTCTGGAATGTGATCAAGAGGAGGATGGGGCAGGGCTCAAGTCGTGTAAAGCTAGAAATAAGCCCTTCATCAATGAGAAGCAAAGAAGAGCCAGGCTGAGGTTTGCAAAAGATCATAAGGATTGGATCCAGTGTTTGACTTTTAGTATCTGACTGTTTTTAAGCTGCATCCTGTTGGTTCAGGTGTTTGGAGTTTCCATTTTCCAAACTTGTACATTCTCAACCTTCTTCAGCTCTGAACAGATGATGAAACACTCAACGCTTTCAAGCAGGAACTTTGTCTCCTAAACTCACATCTTTTATTCTTTATTCAGGTTGAACAGCTGCAGTTTGTCAGAGATCAGCTGTGCTTCTCTGGCCTCAGCTCTGAAGTCCAACCCCTCCCATCTGAGAGACCTGGACCTGAGTGAAAACAACCTGCAGGATTCAGACCTGAAGAATCTGTCTGATCTTGTGAAGAGTCGAGACTGTGGACTGGAGACTCTGAGGTCAGTAGAGGGTTGGAGTCAGTCCATGCTGCTTTCATCAGTATTGTACTAAACACAGTTCGTATCAAAGCAAAGATCCAGTGTCTCCTGTAAACCTCCAGCCTTCTGTGGCTGCTTTCCTCATTGAAGCTGTGAGAGGAGAACGGGGACAGGCCTCAGGATGGGACAGAAAGACAGAGACGCAGAGGACAGTCAGCCAATCACAGCAGCCTCAAGCTAATTGTGATCTGTTGTTGTTGTTGTTTTTGTTGTGTTCATGTTAACAGGAAATAAAGCTGGATCACAGCTGACAGCCTCACAGGATGTGTAGAGACAGTTGTCCTCATTGGTCCAACTGTCCTACCATCACATCTAATCTGAGACTGTTTGTTGTCTCATTTCAACAGTAAAGAATTGATGAGTTTGATCTTTGTCACAGCTCTGAGATCAGTCTGACAGCAGCCTGCAAATCACTGGCTCTGATTTCAGAGAAGCATCATGACATTTTGTCAGCATGTGGTCTGATACAGAGCAGAACCTCTGCTGAAGTCCAGTGATCACATCTGTATATCTGTCCATCTGTCAGATACTTTCAGTGACAGCCTCCATGTTTATTTGTCAGCTGATATTTCAGAAGCAGATCAGATGTTCATCAACACACAGAGACTCTTTCTTTAAATGGAACATGAGTTGACATGTAACAGCAGTGAATCCATCACTAAACTGTTTGTGCAGTAATGAAGCTTCATGACTCAGCAGTTTATTTCCACTGTGGACTTGAGTGAAATGTTCAGAGTAAACAGACTTGATGCTAAAAGTCTCTGCAGGTGTGTGAGCTTCCAGCTCAGTGTCTTCACTCCAATACGTTAACATGAGAGCTGAGAGGAAGCTGCTACACTACACAGCTGCTCCACTTCTGCTCTGAACAGGACTGAAGTCCCTGCTGCTCTTTATACTGGATGTGCTGCATCAGTGACTGACAGCTGATGAAGTGAGTCTCTGTAAACACTGATTTATCACCTCTGTTGTCTGTCTTCTTCTCTCAACAGATGGAGGTAGTGATCTTTCTAAAGGAGAGAGTGAAGAGGACGGTGTGTGTGTTGAGAGAGGACGAGCTGTGTCCTGATGATCCAGAGAGGTTGAAGCAGCAGCAGCTTGTGTGTAGAGAGGCTCTGATTGGTCCATGTTACTGGGAGGTAGAGTGGAGAGGAGAGCTTCATCCAGCAGTGACTGACAGAGGAACCAGAAGAAGTGGAGAAGACTCTCAGTGCTGCAGTCTGAACTGCTCTGAGAACAGCTCCACTGTCAAGTCCACCATCATCCCTGTGTGTTCCTCTGGATCTGAAAGAGAATCATCAGTGTATCTGGACTGCTCTGCTGCTGCTCTGTCCTTCTACACAGTCTCTGCAGACACACTGAGACTCCTCCACCTCCTCCACCCTCCACCTGGACTCTGTCTTTTTTTATTCATTCACAGATGCTGAACCCAAAGTGATAAATCAGATTAATCAGCTCCATCATGTGGTGTGATGGAGAATTGCAGCTAATTTCCACATCATTTTTTTTCTCTTAGTACAGAACCTGACAAGACATATATTATTATTCACCATACGTCTTATTCTGCTTATTCCACTTCTTCTGTACAGATTCCAGCTTCCTGCAGCTTTGAGAAAAACCAGGCAAACGACATCAAAAAGTACAGTTTGACAGCCTGATTGCTTTGTTATACATGTTTATATATGTTATAAATTTCCCATAAAAACATGGTCGAAACCTGAAACAAGTCACATTACTTCAAATTATATTGAGTTAAATCAGTATATCAATATATCAGTATTTTTTACTTTTTATGGTTTTTATGAAATCACAGTAAATAAATACAGACTCAGACAAGACAACTGACTAACTGACAAAGAGACAGAGTAAGCAAGGAGACTTAAATACACTTAAATACACTGACAATGGCAGACAATCCACAACGGTGGGAAAGAAAGACAGGAAGCAAACTGGGATACACAAGGGGCAGGACTTCAAAGTAAAACAGGAAATACTGAACAAAATTCAAGAAAGCAAAACAAGAGTCCTCAATATTCCAGAAACAGAACAAAAGGAGCTGCTACAGGTCTGATCATGACAAAGAGTCTAAACACAGTCCAAACAATGTTCAACCAAAGTCCAAAGCAGTCCAAAGAGTTCAAGACAGCCACCAAGGGGCTGATCATAGCAGTCTGGATGTGGGTAGATGACACACGAATGGATGAAGAGCACCACACAGGGACAAACAAGACAGACCAGGGGAGGGGACACAGAGGAGGCACAATGGATGAGGGAGAGAGCCTGTCTGATCTGAGCAGAGAAAGGATGTAGTGACCTCCAACAGTTTGGATTTTCATTTTTAAAAACAGACACAGTGGTGGTTCTACATGCGGGGGGTCTCTCTTGGGAGAATTAAGAAGCACCTCTTTTGCTGTTTTGGTTTAAGTAAGACGTCTTAGTTGCCTTACGTTTATGTTTTGGAATTTTCTCTACATGGACACTTGTTTTTTTCTGAGTTTTGTTTCCTGGCTGAACAGACTCTGTAAGACTTTTCTTATTAAAATATGCTCATTAATCAAATTGCCTGGGTCTCTGCATTTGGCTCATTTCCCCTGTGTTTCTGGTCTCTGCATAACAGTCTGAACTGACCAACAATGGAACCAGCAGACACTAATTTCAAGGCCGAATTGGAGGAACTCTCATATACTGTCATGCTCCTGTACCATGAGCAGCATCTGTCAGGAGTATACACAGGCTGCAGTTTTTACCAGGCTGCACAAAGAGGTTTCAATGAAGCCATGGATACAGAGTCACTTCCTGAATGGATCCAAAACTTTGTGGACACCCAGAGCTCCAACCAGCCTCCCAGTTTCCCAGGGCCAGGCCAGTTCCTGCTCTCCAGTCAACCATTGAGCCTTACATTAAAAAATGTAATCACTGCTGTAACACACATTAATATTTACAATATTCTACTGTTAATTTGAGATTATATGGAGTGTAATGTGAGGGGTTTGTATGTTTTTTTGTTTTTTACTTAAAATCTCACAAATGTAATGGATATGTAATCTGAAAATGTTCAATGTTTACTGTTTCAGAAGGACCTGAAATACAGAACTCAATCCTCAAAGACCAGGAAATAAAGTATTTCTTGTCTGAGTTTGAAATCCTGATTCTAGTCTCCCTGTTCTGGTTGGTTTTGTTAGTATTTCCCATTTTATTTTGAAGCCCTGTTCCTTGTGTATCTGTTCCTGTTTTTGGTTTCCTGGACTCCGACTCTATACCAGTGATCTTGAGTTAAGTAAAGGGACATTATCACTGTCCATCTGCCTGGTGTGTCTGTGTTTGTGTCCTTCCCTCATGTTGTTGGCTTCAGCTGTTACAACAGTAATAAGAAACTTTCTTTTTGTCCATTCAGCACAAACAATGTGTCTCAGGCTCTTACGACAAACAAAAAAGAAACTTCATTTCAAATAGTTTGAAATGACTAAGTGCATTGAAAACTAACTACTGAAGCTGAACTGTATAAATCTGTGTCTAATGTTTGTGTATTCACCTGTGAACCTCAGTGACTCACTGACCCAAAACACCTGAGGATACAGGGAAGGAAAAAGAGTTTAGAGTTAAACTGAATAGAAGTGAGCAGGTGACTCACAGAGTGAACACACAAACTTAGATGACGTCTACATATAGCGGCACTTTATGGTCTTCACTGACATTTCCCTTGTCTGGTCACGTGTCTCGTGATCTGCTCGTGAACTGACTGCAACGTTCCTGACACATGGCTCTTATTGTAGAAAAGACTTTTCAATTCAATGCATGTGTCTTTTGTATAAGATGTAGTGAGCCAGTGTTTATGGCAGCAGGACTGTGGATGTGGATTGGACTCAAAATGAACTAGACTCCTCACATTCAAAGTAAGAAACATGTCAGCTATTGCAACAGTGAGGCTCACTGATGTGTTTTAATAGTCTCTGGACAACAACTGAGCTCAATGACACATAGGAATAAGTCACATCAGGCTTTGGCTTCACAGGAAATGTGTGTTAATTCATTGTTGGTTTATGTCTTTTCATGGGATAAAAATGTACAACACCATTAGCCTTATCCTTTACAGCAAAGCACAGCAGTGGATTTTGCTGAGTAATAAAATGTTGATGTGTAATGATCAGCTGGGCTGTGATGACCAAATAGTTTTATATATTATGTTTGCATCATTTCACAGTGGTGTTTTAAGGCTGGTTTGACTCTTTATTCCTTATTGAACAACAGGATATTTGATCAAAGCGTTTCCTTGGTGACCTTCTGGAATGTGTGACATGAGTTCTGTTCTAGAATGTTCAGTCTGTGACTCAGCACTCTGAACTCTTCTTCAGACCTCACTCACTCTTCACCTTGAACTCAGTGTGTTCAGTGTGTTCAGAGAGGATTACCTGTGTTTTAGTTCTCAGGTCGATCATCAAACTCTTACTGGAGTTAAACAAACTAACTGAAACTAATGAAAAACATTGTCTTCTTTTGTTCAAAGGTGCTGTTTGAAACATCCATCTATAATGGAGCTCTGCAGATCTGCTGGCAGATACAGAGCTACAAGACTCAGATAAGAGCTTCTATCCTCCCAAGCCCACACTAATACAAAACACCAGCTAAATTATTTGAAGAATTATCTTGACAGGTTCAAAGATGACGTATCTCCTTCATGTTTTTTTTAGATGGCAGTGGTGATGTAGCTCCTAAACCTTCAGCAGAAGAACCAGATCCCAGCTCAGGTCACTGCTGAAGAAATGATCAAGCTCATTTTGGAGGAGAGCAAATGTTGGCTGAGAGAGCGCTGAGTTACTGAGACTCAGACAGTCCACCACTACAACTTTAACTCTGCTCATGTCTCACCAATCTGTCTGTAGTGAAATAAAGTGCAAGAGTAAAGATAAAGCTTCTGTTGTGTTTCTCTTTGACCACTTTGGGAGTTTGAACTGGAGGATTTTGATGAGGAGGTTTCCAAACCTCTTCTGATGCTGGTGAGACTAGAATCCCAATAACACTTCCAACAGTTTGGAGTGAATTGTTACATGAGGCTGATTTCAATGTCTAAACATGAAAAAACTGCTCTTCATATCTAATGTCTTGTTTCAGGTGTGGACAGTGAACGTCATCAATAAAATGAGGGACACTGAGGTTGAAGCCTGAATGCTCCTCACGTCCCCAGAGGCCTTAGCTCCTAATTTTCAGTGAGTCACATTTCACACATGTTCTTTATTAACAGTGGATCTACAGTGGTTTTTAGTATCTCTGATATATTCTGAAGGGTTGTGAATTAGAATTTTATTGACTGTAACCCACAGACATCCTAAAGTCATCAGCACAGCTGGAAACTATGATCCTGAGGGAGAGGCAGCAGGAGGCACCCAGCACCAAAAAGGTCTGTCCACAAGAGGTGGTGATGGAGGTGGATCCCAGAGTCCTGCAGGGATTCTGGGTGCTTCCTCTTCGTCCCCTCTTCAGACCTTCCCAGGCCCTCAGCAAACTGTCTGTTGGGATCACAAAGGCCACTTTGGATCATGTCTGTGTGGAACAGCAGACCACCTTCTCCCGCTCCATCAGGGATGACATGGTCCTGTCCATCCTGACAGAGATCAGACACACCTACCCACACCATATCATGGTGGACTGAATATGGACTCTCTCCACCAGCAGAGAGGGATCAAACATCCCACAGCCTTCATTCTCTATAACGTGTGACTGACACCAAGACGACCCTGAGATCCTCCCTGCTGCATGAACATGAACATTTCATGGTGGACATTATGAAACTGTGATGAGGCTTCAGTGAGTGGTTCACCTCTGTGATAGAACATGGATCAGGAGGAAACCTCAGACCACACAAGGACTGAACGACAGTGAGCTTCTCATTCAGTGGAGTCAAGTTCATTCATTATTTCTAAACAGCAGAAATGCACCTGCCCTTTGATTTATAACATAACATCATCCAACATGGAGGATGAAAAGATTTACAATATACTTCACACAACTATAAGTCTTTGAACCATATATTATCATTTTCTTGTGACATTTATTTTGTCAATAACTTTTAAAAGACTTGTTTAAAAAGACTTGTACTGAATATGAAAACCATTCTGAAAGTTAAAATAAATAAATAAACAGACTCATGATTCAAACCAATATTCACTGAGATACATTTGGTCAGATTATTAGGAGGTGGTGATGCCTGGAGGAGGGGCTTCTTCTAATCTCCCTGCCACACTTCATTTGCCCTCTAATGAACATTAATCCAAAAGAATAAAAGCAGCTCAGAACCAAATGAAGCATTTAGTTTGGCTCATTTCAAATTTTCTGTGAGACAAGAAAGTTCATAACATTAAAGTCTTGTGGAATAATAACCTCAGCTCATCGTTCTCAAATATGGTTTGTTTACATACAGTGACTTCAGAAAGTAGATCAGTTTTTACAACTTTGGTCCTGAGCATATCAACACATGCTCCTGGTGTGGACATGATGCCAAAGGACAGGAAACCCCCTGGCATGTTCACAATACCATCTGCAATGGATCGCAAATGGGAGTCCCCTACAAGAAGAACAAACTGCAACAAAGCCTGGAGAAACAACATTTCTGTTAGACTGAGAACAAAAAAACCCTAACCCAAATCATTAGCATGTTTTTGGTAACATTTACCTTCTTGTCTGGACACTCGGCTGGAATGACCAACTTGTGACCTTATGACCTTGGGAGGTACATACATTACTTTACACATTCAGTTGCCTTCCAAACGTGTTATAGAGTGAAATATAGGACACGGTTTACCGCTAAACAACTCTGTAAACAAATGACTTGTGTGTGTTTCTCTGACACACACACACCGCACTCACTTGTGCTACTATGAAAACATTGGAGGTAACACACTCTACTAACATGTTCTAACAAACAGGAACATGCGTTAGAATGAATTTGGTCAGAACAAACAATAATTCCTACACATAGACATATCCACGTTACGTTTCACAAACACTACTTAACATTAATAAAAATGACCATAACACAAGCGAGCTCCGACCACAGAGCTTAGTACTCACCATGAGCGAAGTTCATGTCTGCAACAAAACCATGAAAAAATGTGTGTAAAATGGTGTGTGTGTTGAGTGTAATGTGACTGTGATATGTGAGTGTATGTGTGTAAAAAAAAAAAAAAAATCCAAAGGAATCCTCAGTGAAAATTTCAGCAAAAAGCCTTGATCGATGTTTGTCTCTCACTTGTTGCTAATCCAGCCAGTGTGAAACAACCAACGCCAGCAATCCAAAGTGAAGAGTATTTATAGGGCGTGTTTAGGTGAAGACCCGCCCAACCAATTAGAGCGCTGTGGAGGCGGGGACTAAACCGGACACATGCAAACAATGAAATAAAGTTTCCAATTGAAAATACGCTATCATTGGGAAAAAAAGCAAATTATATACCACAGTAAAACTTGTACATTATATCCTGCTGCAGCCCGTAAATTTCATTTCAAAACAAGTTATGGATTATTAACACCAGGAAAGATTCTTATAGTAAAATCCCAAACGTTTACATTCAAAACAATTCTGATTTGATTTTATATCTTCAACATTTCTCCTCTCATGTAAAAACCTTTATCGTTTAATATTTATATGTGCATGCAGAGAAATAAATGATAAATCCTGGTCACTCATTAGGCACAGTGTGAATCCTTAGAATCACAACAAGAACTAAACTATTAAATGAAAACATGGTGAGAGAAAAGCATGTCTGTATGCACTGTACTGCAGTCCTGTTCTAACAGTATATGCTCAAACCTCACTTTTATACATTGTAATCGTGCATAACTTAATAAAATAATAAAAAATAACATCTTCATAGATAAATGATGTATAAATCCATGTCACTACTTTTCATATAAAATACACATAAATATACACAATACAGTAATGTGCTCTTTCCTCACACTCTGGTTTTCCTGTGACTTTGCAGTAGACATTATTTTCTGTCTTCACCTCTTTATTGAAAGTGAGGAGTGATATTCACTATCTCTCCATTGCCACAGACAGTTTTAGTTGTTGTTTCTGCAACAGATCAGCTGCTGCACAGAGAATCATTTTGACTCATGTTTCTTTTAGATCTCGTTCAACTTATCTTGTGCTGTTAGACCTTAAATCCACAGAGTCCTGCTGTATGTTGGTCTCTTCTCTGCATCACACTGAGATAACAGTTACACCTGTCACCTGAATCAAGTAGGAAGCTGATGGTGAAAGTTAAAGCTGACACTATATCATCATGTTCTGGGAGTAGAAGCTGTAAAATAACCAGGCTGGATGGAAGGAGGAAGCTTTTTTTTTCCTCCAACATTATTTCATCATTATTTTCAGTTACTGGTATTTTCTCAGTCTGGGTCCAGAAACAAAACTTTCTTTGTTTACTACAATGTCTTTAAGGTGATTCTTCATCTGTTTGTAAGTTTGTGTTTTAATTGTATTTCTTTTATTTCTCTCTCTTCTGTTGTGGGGCTCCTGTCTCCTGATCTCCTTCATCCTGGATCTTCTTCTTCAGATCCTAAAACAATGACTTATTTTTATGCTGGTGTGAGAGTTTACATGCAAGTGTGTTTGTTAACTGTGAATCACATTGTGGTTAAGTTTGTGTTTGGGAGATTTCCTCCATGTGTTTATGGAAACAGATGAAGGTATCAGGTCATTCCATTATCTGATGATCTCTACCTGTTAAACCATCCAAAGCAGCTCTGCAGTGTTTCCATCTGTGTTCATGTTGCTGTTTGAGGGTTAAGACTTGGTTTCAGGGTTAGAATTGGGTTTTGGTTAGGGTTAGGGTAAGAGCTAGGGAATGTATTATATCAGCAAGTGTCCTCACAAATAAATAAGTACAAGTATGTGTGTGTGAGTGTGTGTGTATGTGTGTGTGTGTGTATGAGAGAGAGAGAGAGAGAGAGAGTTTGTCCTTTGATGCCTTTGATGTATCAACATTCTACAGCCTGATGTCACAGGCTGCAGTAAGTGGACACACAGCCAGAGACAAGTTCAGAAGTCAAACAGGAGCAGAAACAGTTGGACTGGACAGGACTTGCTCATGATTTAGGAAGAAAGAAGCACTCAGATATTTCTGCACAATTATTGACAAGGAAGGGAGGAGCTACTGCTGTTACAAGGACAAGAGGACACTACAGGAAAGTCCAGATCACCTCCAAGGTTTTCAGTAAGTCAGTACATGTTAGTAGTTCATGTCAGTGTTTAGTTTAGAAGTTAATGTTTTGAAATGTTTTTGTCCAAATGATATGTTTATGAAACTGTGACGGCAAGTAATCATACCCATAAGCCCGGTGGTTTGATTGTGTGCTTATCATTCATGGACAATATTGGTTTTTTTTTATGCTGATCATGACTGTGAGATATTCTCATGGTTGCTCAACTTCTTAACTTTGTTTTGGTGTGATGCACTGTAGTTTGTGTTAAAGGAAAGGATTTCTAGGAAGTCTGTACTGTCTGCAACAAGATCCTTTCTAAAGAAATTCTAATGGAAATGATGGAGTTGGATGTCACAGCACAAAGTGGAGAGTGCTGTGTGTTATTTTATGAAAATACGTCAATGTACTGTAGGTCAGGTCTGTGATGTATCATGATACTTGATGGAGGACTTCACTTTAAGTGCTGTGAACAGGAAACAGTTTGACGTGTTGGTAAAATCTTCTTATTTCCAATGTGTGAATCACTTTCATCATCTCTCAAGATTTGGCCCAAAAACAAAGAAGCACAGTTTAAGACTCAGGAGAAATAATCTCCCAGTCCAATGCAAACTAACCAGCACACAGTGTTTCCACTTCTACAATCATCTACTTATTATTGTGCTTTAAAGTTTCAGCCTTCTTACATTTACCTATCACTGAGTCCACTTGTGTCTTATACTGAACACTAGGTTCAAATCTCCTTTTGGCTTTGAGCCTTGATTTTTAGTTAATTTCCAGTGCAATACAATTATGTCCTGTAGTAAATCTGCAGAATGAGTCATAGGACTTAAAGCTGGATCAGCTGTTGCACGAAGCGTTTCAGGCTGTGTTCATGTTCACCCTCTTTGGTTAAGGGACAGTAAAACAATCAGTGATTTCCTTCCTGCCTTGAAAACCTTAGTCCTGAAACTGGAATCTAAAATATGTTGATGTGTTTGAGGTGGCATGTGATGCATTTGGATGAGTGTTCATTTGCTGTGTTTTGAGTGTAGGAGGAAAACTGTTGATGACTGTGAGGACAGAATAAGTTTGGAAGTTTAACTCTGCCACTTTAGACTCTCAGCTCTGATTCTTGTTTTCTGCTCCATGCAGCTCATCTACAGGACTGTATTAAGTCCTAGTTGTTGAAGGATCTTAATTATTAAGCAGTGAAACTATTTCATATGAGGAAATGGTACATTCATTCTTTGAAATGTTTTCTTTCTTCTGTTTCCTTGTCTTTTGATGATGGTCACTAAGCTCCAAATCTTGTATCTGTTCAGAATTCAGCCTCAGTCAGTGTGAGAGAGCTGATATGTTTAAAGGTTCATAGACTGAAAAGGTTCTGAGAAGTTCTCTTGAAAAATGGATCCTAAATTTAACTCTAACAAACTGCACAGTCCTGAAGCACTAATGAAATATTTGATGGTGTGTTGAAGTAAAGTGGGACACACACACACACACACACACACATCTTGTTTAGATGTAACAGAGCCCACAGCCATTCTGAAGAATGACACAATCAGAAAATCCATTTGGCCTTTGAGGAATTTAATTGTGTGCCTGCTCCAAATGCTATGCTAGGTCTATGTGGAGCAGCTTGTGTGAGACATTATGTTTCTACTAACCCTTATTTTAAGATGCACACACACACTTTGTTCTGCAAGTAGTTATAGTTTGTTATGTCAGAGCAGCATCAGGTAAAACAATGAAGAATGATCAATACAGATCCTGATTTGCTGCAAGTCCTATATTCTCCATGATGGTGTGTGTGTGTGTGTGTGTGTGATGGGAAAAGAAGGATGAAGGAAAAGTTGTCACTGCAGCAGCTGTAGAATTTTATTATTATGAGCACAATTACACCACAAGAGCCAGTTTGACTCAGTCATTTACAGGCTCTGTGTTTCCAGTTCACTATTAAACACAATGATGTACTTTATTTCTTCATGATGACTCTTGAAACTTATTGAAGAGAGAGGAGAAAATTTCTTCTGTCATTTTTGCCTTTTTTTTCCTCACGAAACTCGTTTTAAAGATTTACATGATTCAAAGAAAAACACATTTTCTTGTTGGTCAGAGAAAAATGATGAACTGTTCCATCATTTATCCAGAAGTTTCTATAGTAATGTGATCATTATTCTGTGACTGTGACAGGAGGAGTTCAGTGAATTGATGTGACTCGTCTGTGCTCTTTCACTGCTCATTTTAATGAAGTATATATTCCCTCTCTGTATTATGATATTGGATTGTAACTCAGCTTTACCACAACACTGTCATTGTACACCTGTATGTTTTGTTCACCTTGTTGATCCATCTGTCTTCCTGTATTCATTCTCTCACTCCCTCGCTCACTACAACCACATACACTGAATACACTAAACTGTAGTAAATCCATTATGTGTGAAACATAATGTGACTGGATGATGTTCAGAGGAAACAGATTTTCTGAATGAATGAGGTAATGAAGTTTATTAACAGCAGTGGAGGTGGGAGACTGGGGTTTGTATCCAGAGTCCACTCTCTGGTTAGGTTTGGTATTTACAGCTATTTAACAATACACACAAGCTAACTTGCATACGGCCTAATACAAATGTCACACACACACATTTCATCAGAGAGACCAGCTCTCAGAAATAAGTCCAGCAGTGGAGACAGTCCAACAGGCTCCACATGTTTCTGTGCTGAGAGGAGACTGTACTGAAGCTGTCAGCTGTACCATCAGCCTCTGTGTCACACACTGCTACTGTACATGAAGACTGCTGTCAGCTCGGCTCAGCTCCACTCATCACTAACTTCATTTAGAGCAAACAGAGCTCTGCTGTAACAGGAAGCAGCAGAAAGTCAGAGGCTTCGCCGTGAGGAGCGCAGACCTCTCTGTCATGTCAGGTGTTTTCAGGAAGGGACGTCACTTCACAGACCTTCACAACTCGAGTCAGCATCAGACGGACACACGCACAATAAACATCCACGGTAGCTGGAATTTCCCTCTCAGCTCCGGTGTTTCCTAGTGGAAAACGCCAGGACATGAAATGAAAAGAGTGAAACGATCCTTTGCCTTGAAATCCAAAGAGGAAAGCGACGGCGGGGATCCACACGGTGTGTATCCAGAAGTAAAGCATGGTGTCCTTTAATCAGCTGCAAAAGCTCCGCGCTCTTCCTGACGAAGCTCCGTGTCCAGCGGTTCATTTCCAGAAGAGAAAGCGCTGCAGATGAAGCCGAGCGGAGGAAGAAATCCCAGTGTGAACGCTGCTGATGAACACAAGAGCTGGAGACTCTGTCTCTGCTTCTTCTGCTGCTTTCACACGGACATTAGCGACCCCTACCGGAACTGTTATCCAGAGAGGAAGAGACTGTGTCTGTGTGTGAGTCCTCTGTCTCTGTGTGTGTGTGCTCAGTATGTTGCTACTAAAGCAGCGTTTCATGGTTCAGGACTTACAGCAGGACTAATGTGGACAAGTCCAACTCATTTCATTCAGCTTCACAACCATGATTTGTCTCAAGGAGTGAAATGAAGCCAGTGAAGAGGAGGGGAGAGAAGCTCCTGACCTCTAAGAGCCTTGTTTCATAATTCATTTCCAGCCCACAGTGTTTCTGTCCTCCAGCAAACCTTTGGATGTCAGTGTGTCAAGCTGATGTTGGTGAATCTGAGGCTGTGTTGACTGAGAGAAGAAGCTGTGAGATCTTTTAGACCCTGAGGACTCACTCTGGACTGATTTGATAGATGCTCCACAAATAAAAGTGCTTCTCCACTCAACTAACTACTACTCCTCATAGGGACTGTCTGCAGGAACTGAAGCTGCTTTTGGTCAAAGAGATATTCATGTGTTCACTGTTCACTCAGGACCATTCAGCTGTGTTGGTGAATTCAGCACCAAGGACAACAGCAGCTGAACTGTACACAACTACTAACAGATAGAAGGAGTGTGTACAACATTCATGTTAATGTATCTGCTGAAATCCTGTTGGAAGTAGCATAAAGTGTCCTCCAGGCTGATGGCAGTAACCTGCTGCAATTAGCCAATAATGAGCCCATTAGCTTCTATAATGAAGTTCATACATATTATTATTTGCAACACAGGATGAAGACAATTAGTTTAAAAAAAGAATCATTTGAAGGTTTATGAGAGTTGCTACTTTATTTTTAATCCTGTTGCTGTAGATTTTCCTCAACTCCAAACAATGTGGACTGTGAAGTGAAGCATTAACAAGCTCTCAGTCAGCACCATGGAAAGAGGCAGAGACGACTGCTGTTCTCTCTACAGTACAAAACAATTATCACTGTTTACACTCTTTATTTTTCTCATATGGTTCCATTTTTTCAGTGTTACTTCAAATTGATGAAATCACAGTTGCACAATCATCTCTCTATCATCTCTTATTTCCATCCTATCCTTTTTTTCCCAGATCCCAAGTCCAGTTCTCCTGCACTGCAGCCTCGTCTCCACTGACTCTACTGTTGCAGGGTGTAGACAGATATATTCCTCCTTCTGTCCACATGCTGCAGGTCAGCTGCTACTTTTCACCTGCTAGAGTGGAGCTTCAGTGTGATGGTGTAATGCATTCACACATGGTTCACGCTGTAAATGTGTGAACCCTGGTCCTTTAGTGAATTTGCTGTTGGGTTGATCAGAGGGTTTGTAGAGTTATTATGCTTCTTCCTCTTTGCATCATGATTTTCCACAGACTCTTGTCAGTTACAAAACAAATAGAAAGTCTGAAAGTGCCAACGTGACTTTCCATCCATCCAGTATCAGGATACAGTTGAGAAAAGATGTGTATTGATTTAAGCTCTGAATCTGACAGCACATTACACAGCTCTCTCTCCACTCTGAGCTGTGACCTCCAGCAGTGGATGATTCACAGTAAAGTTGCAGACACTCTGTGATACTTGTTCTCTGATGCTAATGACTCTTGGAGCTCTACTTTCCTCTGCTGTTGGTCTCTGTCCTGAATAAAGAGCTCCTCTGTCTATTTCTGCTGACTCCATCCCAGTGGTTTTCATTGTTTCATCATGTAAAACCCGTGAAAGTTTCCCTCATTTACCTGGTTTTAATAACACGTTGCCTCTGACTGAGAGCCAAGTGACTGTAGAGCAGAGCATCACTTTCTGGTTCAGATCCAGTTTAAAGTGTGTTGGTCTCTGTCACTGGGCCTTTACTCCACAGAGAGAACTGGATCTCATCATTAATGGAAACAATCCTAAATATCCTGGCAGAGAGAGAAGTGAGTCTCCATCTTCTCTGTCCACTTCACTTATTCTCCTTTACAGGAGTTCACTCTGCTGTGAACAGAGACACCAGCTGCAGTGTCTGTTCATAGAAGAGTTAAAGGAGGAAGAAAGATGATCCACAGCCAGTCAACACAGAATAATGGGATCTTTGTAGCGACTGTTGGTGTCAGTGTTCAACAATCTGGAACAACAACAACAAATCAGAAAAAAAACATCCTCTGAGGTGATGGATCATCAGTTCAAAGCTGCAATTAGGAATAAATGTCACAATAAAAACAAATGTGTACAGTGATTGGTGAGATCTGAAAAGACAAAATGAATATCACTGTACTGTCAACTTTCAAACATGCTGTTTCATTAGCCAGCTGGAAATCAATAAATAATTATTTATCAGTACAAAACAAGATCTGAACACAGAGCCAGTTTCACTTGATAGCCAACATGCTGAAGCTGAGGAAAACTTCCGATGCCTTGGTACAGTTCTGGACTCCTTGGTGAGCTTCTCTGAAAATACAGAAGATGCTCACAGCAACTTTATTTTCAGAGAAAACTCTGTGGCCTCTGTGTTAGTCTGCTGATTTTAGAACTGATGTTGAAAACTACTGTTGAAAGCGTTTTAACTTTTCAACACTGAAAATTATTCACAACCTCACTGACAAGAAAAACTCTATATACTGAAACACTGACATTGATACAATTGACAGTTTTATTGCTTCATGATGCATCTGCTTCATTGATCTGATGTATTTCTCTGTGAGTCACATTGTACTATAATCTGTGCAGATGTTCCAACTAACATTCAGTATCTTCATCCACAGAAACTCCTCCACTGGCTCACAGAAGACACAGAGACAAAAAGGTGAAGCTCCCATTTACCTGGACACTGAGACACTGATTCACTTCTTCTCCTCAGAGCTGCTGAACTGTACATGGTGTTTAAATCAACTGTCAAACAGCTTTATTTAGCAGACATATCAGAGCCATAGAGGAGCCGTCTGTAGCAGTTAGTCTGAAGAGTCCTACAGCTCAGCAGCCTGAGGAGCTCAGAGGGAAGAAAGAGAGGCAGAGGAGGAGTTCAGCTGCTTGCTGAAGATGCTTTGACTCCACTAGTAGTTTATAATGGGGTCAAAGGTCATTCTGGAGGGCAGTGACCCTTCAATATCAGTTTGTTAAATCATCAGACAGATGAAAAAAGGCTCCATCTTTGCTGCTGTCAGGTGGTGAAATGCTTCAAGGTAACTCAGCCTTCCCACAAAATTGGTTTCACATTGCAGAGAGATTCTTATTAAACCAATGTTTAGAAAAATCAACACATAATATTGACACCAGCAGCCCTTTGATAAACAGCTATTATGTCCAATGGAGCCTCCATATTCAATCTGTTCTTCACCAGAAAGAAAATAATTCTTCATCATTCTTTCATCCTCCTTTGTCCCAGCAACATAGGTGCAAAGTAGATGTCATTCATTTATCATTCTGCTCTCAGGTGTATAACCACAGATGGTTATTATACAAACAATCAGTTGACCTCATTCATTGATCCTCTCTGACGGAGCTACTGCTTTGTTTTTCCTCCACACACCCTCCACAGTGTATTCCTCTCAAATCAGGAAATGTAAACTGTGTAACTAAGAAGCAGCTGTGAGCGAGGTTACCAGTCCACTGTACATGATGACAATAAAAAAAGAAATAACGCTACTGAATGAACTTATTTCTTCAATATGACAGATGATGCTTGAAAAATATACAGTTGTAAGAAGCAAAGGAAACAAGAGAAGCTTTTACAAAAACAAGGTTCATGCAGCATTTTCACTTTGCACTCATCAAACACACATTCACAGATGACTACATGAATACATGACTTTATGTGTGTACAGGTCTTTGACAGAGGCACAGGTACTGACATAGGTCTGAGATGCTGAGAGAGAGAGGTTAGGGCGAGGGAATGCATTATGCCAGAGAGTGTCCTGACCAAGATATAAGTACCAGTATGTGTGTGTGTGAGTGTGTGTGTTTGTCCTTTGATGCCTTTGATGTATCAACATTCTACAGTCTGATGTCACAGGCTGCAGTAAGTGGACACACAGCCAGAGACAAGTTCAGAAGTCAAACAGGAGCAGAAACAGTTGGACTGGACAGGACTTGCTCATGATTTAGGAAGAAAGAAGCACTCAGATATTTCTGCACAATTATTGACAAGGAAGGGAGGAGCTACTGCTGTTACAAGGACAAGAGGAAACCACAGGAAAGTCCAGATCACCTCCAAGGTTTTCAGTAAGTCAATACATGTTAGTAGTTCATGTCAGTGTTTAGTTCATTTAGTCAAATGTTTTGAAAAGTGTCCCACGTGGGCCTTTGCTTTCTTTCCCAAGAGACAGCTTGACTAGTGGCATTTCACACAGTGTTCCTTTGTTTTTGGCAGAGCAGTGCATGATGGGTAGATCCAACAAAGCGCGTTTGCCACACGCCGCAGCCTATTTGCAGCAGTGTTTGTGTCTTTTCAGCCATAAATGTAACATACAAAGGGGAGCTGATGCTCAGGGCACTGAAATGTGGGATTATGCATTGTAGGTACCGTCAGCCAGAGCGCTGTGCCTGGTGACCACCACCCGCTCTCTTGCAACTGCAGCTCATACTTACCTGGCAGGGGAGATACCATGATCAACAAGGTGGTTCACCCAGGGCGAGGCTCAGCCATTGCACTCTGGCTGTGCTGACCCCTGCGAATTCCCCAAATGTGGGAATCTCGACTGCATAATTTCTGGTAGTGGGGGACTGCGTTCACGCTCTCCCCTGTTGCGTGCGTGTAGAAGAAAACACAATGTGTCAGGAATGCCCATGTTCTAACCTGTTGAAGACTCCGTTTTGTGAAGTGGCTTTGTTGATTTGGAGTTACATGTCAGCTTTTGCAGTCTGTCCACAAAGCGGCAGTGTTGCTCTGCAGAAGCTCTCTGGCGTACGCTACAGAGTGGCGTGTTTAGTCATGACAATTCCCCGTGTTCCCATTGGAATTGGGGAAGTGGGCGTGGCCTTTCCATGACAAAATGAAGTGTGAGCTCTCCTGTCCGACTGTGCTGCTTGTTTGTGGAAGAAATGTGTGCTAGATGTTGTTCTAGTATGCTTTATTTCTAGGCTTTGGTGTGGAACAGCAATGAGTTGAAGCTATTTTTGGCCGGCTTTGCCGTATGGCTGAGCCTTTTGAGTTGGTGAAAGGTCAAACATCTTTGTATAGCGGCAGGGAAAAGTACACGGCAGACAGATGGGCGGAGTTGCTAAGTGATAAGCTGGCTTACAAACGGGACACCGCGACAAGTGACGGTTGTACCAAGAGCTCGATTTGGACGTCAAACGCTTGGGTCTCATCGCTTCTCGGCCTTTTGGCTAAGATCAAGTGTAGTATCTGTTCTTATCAGTTTAATATCTGATATGTCCCCTATATGGGGACAATGTATTAAACCCATTTTTAGGAGAGGGAGCTGAAATGGGAGCTTGCTCCGCTCACTCCACGCATCGACCTGGCATTGCAGTGCCGCTGGGAACGGTGCACCTTTCTCTTGCTTTGTAGAAAATCAAGCTCTGACACACATATTTAGTTAGGAGTCAAACTTTTACAGTGGCTGAAGGAAAAAGCGGCTAGTGGGGGACTGCGTTCGCGCTCTCCCCTGTTGCGTGCATGTAGAAGAAAACACAATGTGTCAGGAATGCCCATGTGCTAACCTGTTGAAGACTCCGTTTTGTGAAGTGGCTTTGTTGATTTGGAGTTACATGTCAGCTTTTGTAGTCTGTCCACAAAGTGGCAGTGTTGCTCTGCAGAAGCTCTCTGGCGTACGCTACAGAGTGACGTGTTTAGTCATGACAATTACCTTTGTTCCCATTGGAATTGGGGAAGTGGGCGTGGCCTTTCCATGACAAAATGAAGTGTGAGCTCTCCTGTCCGACTTTGCTGCTTGTTTGTGGAAGAAATGTGTGCTAGATGTTCTTCTAGTATGCTTTATTTCTAGGCTTTGGTGTGGAACACCAATGAGTTGAAGCTATTTTTGGCCGGCTTTGCCGTATGGCTGAGCCTTTGGAGTTGGTGAAAAGTCAGTTCGCTGGTATACTTTATTTTTAGGCTTTGGTGGGGATGCTGGCATCTTTGAGACAAGAAAAGTGTACCACGTGGACCTTTGCTTTCTTTCCCAAGAGACAGCTTGACTAGTGGCTTTGTGGACAGACTGCAAAAGCTGACATATACAACTGCAGCTCATACTTACCTGGCTGTGTTGCTGTGCTGACCCCTGCGAATTTGAATGTGAATGCGAATGTGGCCTGTTAAAAGCTCCAGCTTCAGTAAATAGATTTTTAACCTCCAACACTTTGCTCTGAAGAGTCAGTGACAGGCAGCTGAGTGGAACCAAGCAGAGAGGAGAAGTCAGTCATTGTGACGCTCGCCTCCACACTTCACACACTCCTCACACAACCACAAAGCAGGTGGAGAATGTGTAACAGTGTGTGTATATGTGTCCTTTCACAGACACAAATATTTTCACTGTTATATTTGGAGGAACAAAGTGGTGACGAGTGATCTCACAGACACAGAGAGCAGCAGTGTGGACAGTCTGTAGGAGGGTGTGCATGTGTTTGCCCGAGAAACAACAAGAGAATTTTGGTGTTTGAGTGTGTTTCTGACTTTAGGAGCATGTAGAAAGTTTGTGTTTTATCTTTGACGTGTTCGTCTTTGCTAAATGACCCATTTGCTTCTATCGTCTCTGTATGTGGATGATACTGACATGAAAAGTAAAGCTGACGGCGAAATGAAGGAGATGCAGAGAGACAGTACAGGAAGGAGTGAGTCTACATAGAGACAGATGAAAGGAGGGAGAGAAACAGGTGGAGGAAGGAGAAGCTTGAAGTGGTGAGTTTTCAACAGCTTTCCCTCATACTTTATATTTTTAAATGCACATCAAAACATTTGAGATTTTTAAATCAGCTCATGAGTCATTTTAAAATTCATTCCCGATGTCAGGAGTACTAGCTTTTTCTGGGGCTTTTATTTTCCATGGTCCAGAATAAACTTTAAAGATTAAACTAAGATGCATGAATGAAACTTCACTCCATCTCTGTGTTTCTCTGTTAGTGTTGATGAAATCAGTACAGCAGGTGTCTCTGTCTGTTTCTAGTTCTGCTTCCTTCATTGGAGCAGAGCTGTTTTCATCCTTCATGTCTCCACCTGTCTGATCCTATTAGATCACAACACGTCTGCTGAGCTGATCAGCTCTGTAGCCCAGCAGATGGTGAGCTGAGAAAATGAACATTTAATCAGCTGATAATAGAAATGAGATTGGTTTTTACTTCTGTCGAGGGAATTTATAGAATCTGTTTTGTTTGTGATCAAACTGAGATTTTATTTTAAAATTCCAGTAACTGTAAACAGCTTCTGAAGAAATGAAGCTTATACTTTTCCTGTAGTCCTCAGTTTAAATGAAGGACACATCCTCACCTGATATGAAGTCAAGGTTTGTTCTATGGGACAGCCAGAGGGATGGTGTGTGTCCCGTCAGTGTCCAGTAGCTGATCCACAGCTGGACAGCTGTCCTCCCTCCCAGCCTGTCTTCTGTCAGAGGGCTGGAGCTGCTCTCTTGTGTCCTGTCAGAGTTTGGACCCCAGTCTCTTCTCCACCAGTCTCCCCAGACAGAGCAGCCACACACAAACTGTCCTCCGTCTTCTGTCCTTCAAACCAGGACAAAGCTCCATGTCTCCTTTAGTCTTCTCACTGTCATTGTCCTGCTGTCTGCTGTGACAGAGTAACAGAGCTTTAAATAAGATCTGTGATATTTTACTGAAACCATTCTGAACCTTCACTGATTTATTACTTTTCTTTCATGCATCCAGGTAAAGAGATATGTTTTCTTCATCTTGAGTCAAATCATGAATGATTTATTTTCATCTGGTTTACTTTACTTTTCAAAAACTGTGTGAGCATCTGGAACATGAAGATGAGGCTAGTTGCTTTAATCGCTGCCTTTCTTGATAAGAATCATTTCTTTGGCACTGACAGGCGTCTGTTGATGTTGCAGGTTCAGTAATTATTCATCTTTTTCTCACCCTCCTCCGTTTCCTCCTCTCATCAGTTTTTCTTCTACCACCTGCTTCTCCTTTGCTCTTCTAACTGAACAGTGACAGACGTTATTCTCTCAGGTGTGAACCAGTGTGCAGCTGCTTGTGCAGTGAATAATGTAGTGATGAGTCTGATTATGCAGCAGGTAGTCGTTCATTCATCAGCCCAAAGGTTAAATTAGCTGAAACCAGACATTTACTGGTTTGAGTCACATGAACAGAGTTTTGCTTTGGGAAATTTCCAAAAGTCACAAGTTTGTAGTGGATGAAGATTCTCTCCACATTCTGATACATCCACTGATTCATTTTATCTGTTTTTCAAAAACCTCTGAAAAGAAGAAAACAAAGGAAAATGTTCTTCACAGCTGATTTTAGTCTTCAAATATACAAACATTGTTTCTCCTCTTTCAAACAGTAAAACAACAGAAACATTAAACTTCTCTTTTTTTCTTTACATAAATCATGATAAATTATCATTGATGTTTATTCCTCAGTGCTGGTGCAGCTGTTTGAGAAAATGATTTACATTCTGCATCTACATGCTGCATGACTGTGTTTGAAGTGGTTTGAAGTCCAGACTTAACTGGCTGTGTCATAAACCACAGTGTTTGAAGAAGGATGTGTGCAGAGCTACAAAGCTAAATGACTTAGATTTGTTGGGTATTTGGTTGATTGTCGACTGTCGGACATGACACAAACCTAACATTTCCTTCAGCATATGAAATGTATTCATTTTTTTTCTGAAGCTTAGTTTTAGACTGTGTGATCAGTGCCTTCATTTCTATAAATATTGTTTTGAACACACTGCAGTGACTCAGTAACTCAAAGAACTTACTTATTCTACTATTGGAATAGTGTTTATTTAATCTTGTTCTGGCCATATTGGCCTCTTACTTATATTTACTTACTGTACTGTACCCCTGCTGTTGCTGCAATTTCCCCAATTAGGGCCTAATAAAGGATTTTCTTATCTTATCTTATCAATTCAGTTCAATTCAATTCAATTCAATTTTATTTATATAGAAAGAATATGTCAATACAATGTGTTTACACTGGGTCAATATATTACTAATATATACATTAATATATTTGTAGCACTCTTGAAGAAACCACGGAGTGCTAGTTGTATGTTGCTTTAATGATTAAAGCAACATACAACTACCCAGCACATATATTGACCCAATGTAAACACTTTGTATTGACATATTCTTTATAAGCAAGACTATGAAATTATTTTAGGTCAGTTTAAGCTTTGATAACGTTGCTGGAGCAGAACCTGACACATGGATGTGGTTAATATTAAAGTCAGTCAAAAAATGAATTGTCATCTGTCGTCAAGTTGAAAGGAGAGAGGATGTGTGAAAATCCCAATATAAATAGCATAAAAACTTGTGAAGCAAGTTTCCAGACATAGTTCTTAACATGTGCTTTGTCATGTTTCTAATTAAATATGTTTGTCTCTTTACCTTGCTCTGACTGACAGGCATCATGTTGGACCTGTGTCACCTGTGTGATGAACAAATGTCATGTAATCTGTCCTTTACATTGTTAGCTGATGTTACTTTGCATTTTACCCACGGCGCCCGGGTAGCTGGGGTGGATCGGTGCCTTGCTCAGGGGCATCACAGGTCACCTTCATAACCACCGTATCCGTTGTTTTGGGCTTGGTCGAGAGATTGAACCCACGACCCTCCGATCTCAGGCTGATCCAAAGTCCAAAGGCGCACTCTTAACGGCTGCCCCCCAAAAGCATGTTGCATTGGCCGGGAATCGAACCCAGGCCTCCCGCGTGGCAGGCGAGAATTCTACCACTGAACCACCAATGCAAGCTTGTTGTCTAACCTCATGCCTCCAAGGCAGATTGTGACCTGATCGCAGCACCTTAGACTGTTCGGCCATCCTGATTTACTACTTCAGTAAAAGTCCAGGTAGGATTAGGCTCTTGGCCTTGGCGCTGACATATGCAGGTGGTCGCTATGGAGACCCTATAAATTCAAAAAACTCGTTCCTCAACCACCATTTCACTCTGATACTTTGGAGGAGAAAGATTTCAGTCGACGATTTCTGCTAAAGCGAGTAAGCTAGCTTCTAAAAAACGACGCAGCCCGACTTCAGATCAACCAAGTGACATTTCACACATTTCACAGAAAAAGTGAGAATATAAGGAGTTAAATATGATTTAAATGACTTTTTTCAGCCCGTTTTTCTCGACGCCTCGACTGAATTTAGTGAGGCGTCGAAAGTTCCAGAGCCTCAGAGACTGACTTTAATGCCGTGTCCATTTTGTGCAGTAACACATTTAATATAAAACATTAAAGTCTTTGGTTGCACTGAAATGTTCAGACAGAAGTAACTCTGCTCAGCTGTCAACCTGCTGCTGCTTTTAAAGCAAACACATTCAGTGTTAGCTTGTTTAAGCTTCTTAGGGAAAATTAAATCATGCATATTACACAGGTTTGCATTCATCCTCCACCTTCAGTATCTTGCTGCTTTTAAAGATACAGTAGTTTCCACTTTGAGCCGGACATTTTTCTGTAGATGAACCCACATTCATTATTTTATTGGCCAGTGTATAAGTGATGACTTTTTATGTTCTTGTTGTTTCTGTACTGTCAAATTTTAATGTGATATTACAGCAATGAATAAAGAAATAAGCAGATAAATTAGGAAAGGAAAGAGAAAAAAAAGGGACATTTCCACACAGAGTAGAAAAATGTTTTTCTAATGAAGGGAAACATCAGTGAGCTCAGCAGGTTGAAGGGAGTAACACATTTATTAAGTGTTGAGTCAAAAATATGAGTTAAGCAGAGCCCCATCCTAAACTCTGTGTTAATGCTTCCAGATGTGTGATCTGCCTTCTCACCTCCATGACCACAGCTACTGGAGGAGAGAGTCCACCAGGAGCCAGATGAGCACCGGCACCAACAGGGTGAGACTCCTTTCTTTTACTGTCTGGGCAAAAATGTGGATCCTGTTAGATTTGTTATGAGCTTGTGCTGATTTGAAATCTGATTTTCAATATTATCTTTAGTTTAAGTGCTTTAATAGCTAATGTTTTGGTGAGGGTAATTGTCATTAACCTCAGTGATTCCACTGGTTACATATTATAAAATGTTCATGTAAGATTGAAGGGAAACCAACACTCACGAGCACATGTGGCATAAAACTGTAAATAGTTTTATGATTAGTTGAAAAATACAAAATAATTATTAATCATCAACCCATCAAGTTCTACACTAATACAATCACACAGTTATGACCCTCAAGAAAAGACAAAGACGTTGTGTAGACAATGGACTTGTTTTGCTGGTGTACATTATTTTCCTTTTGATTTTAAATTTGTTTCTAGTTTGATTTGAATTCTGAACAAATGGTCACTACTGAAGGTGAACTGTGAGGGATTCATGGAAAAATAGATTTTTCCTTTATTACTATACATACAGAGTTTAATTGCATTTAGTTTGAAGGGAGTCAGTAGAGATGTTAGATAGTAAAACGTTACAGACTGGCGATGCCTCCCACCTCCAGGATTGACATCCTGTCAGTTTAACTTGGTCCAGTCCAGTGTTGCCATGGCGCCTCTGCTCTTTTTCCTCAGAGCTTCGTGTTGAATCCACTGATGTTACAGCAGCAGTCTGAGAGGACTTTAAGTCAACTAGTTTGACCTGGATCTTGACTTTCTCTCTGTGTCCATCTCTGCAACAGGCTGCTGTACGCAGGAGGAGACCGAGGGAGCAGAAGACCAGCTCCAGAGTCCTCGGCGAGAAGACACAGTGAGACTCCTGCTGTCCTGTTGGACCGGAGCCCCAGCCCCCAGCCCTCCACCTCTGCTCCACAGGCCATACCGGACAGTGTCCAGCAGGACGTCAGTGCTCTAATAGATAGTTTTCACCTGCCTCCTGTCTTTGTGTTGGTCAGAAGCATTTTATCCTGGCTCAGTGGTCACCACACACATTTGTCCCACTTTGCTGCAGCAGTCTAAAGGGTGTAGCTGATCCAGTCTGACCTTCCTTCTCCTCCACTCTCAGTCTCTGTAAAATGATCCAGCCCAGAGTCCTCCCACAGCCTGTGGCCCACGTTCAGCAGGATGACATCATGCACTTGTCCCTCTGGCCCGTCCCCCAGCCTGGTGCTCACCATCTCTCTGCTTTTGATGCACTGGAGTTTTTCATGTCCATGTTATGTTTCATGTCATGTTTATTTTCTTCTACACTTTCCTGGAAGAAAAAGAAGAAAAATTGCATGTTAGTAAATAGATAGCTTTAGTAAGTTTCAACTGTTTTTAGTATTTAGATAAGTTTTTACTCTTTTTAGTATATAGAAAAGTTTCTGCTCTTTTTAATGTGTAAGATCAATTTAACTGTTTGTAGTATTTAGATAAGTTTGAACCCTCAATAGTATTTAATAGCACCTTCTTTAAAACCTTTTAAAAGAGAAAAAGGTTTCCAACTCGGTTCTTCAAACTTTCATTTTCTTCTACAGTAAAAAAAAAAAGGAAAGCTTTAAAACTAGTTTCATTTGTGAAGAGGAGCAATGAGGAGTTCAGGCTTCCTGGAGCAGAAGTAGGAAATGTGTTGCTATATTTGATTGTGTGTGAGAATTTAGTAGTTAAAGTCTAACCTGTGTTAGGCAGTCAAACAAAGGAAAAAATGAATTAGCCTTACTATGTATATAGGTTTAGTGCATCTTAGTACTTAGTCCAGTATTAAGCTCAGTATTCCAAATTGGTATAACTTCCATCACAGAGGTAAAAGGCTTTAGGAGGGTCTACAGACAATATTCCACCCCAACATCCACAGTTCATATGTCAGTATAATGACAGAAAATACCAATCAAAAGTACAATAGTTTTTTTTGATGATTTTTTTGTTTTTTCTGACCCTAGTTTTAAGTTTATTTAGTAATTTTTTGTTTGATAAATTTCTCATTTTCCTTTAACACCCTTGAGGCCCTTTTAGGGCTTTTCAGTTGTATTTTTTGCTCTCATTTTGGCAGTTTTTATGCTGAGATGATGATATTTGACAAAGGTATTAATTTTTTTATGAATTTTGAAATTTCAGCATAACACTGAAAAAAACAAAATTTTGCATTGTCTAGACAAAATACTCACTTTAAGGATCATGGAGCCCTTTTAGGTCACATTTACTACCATTAAAATCACTTTTTTAAATTCTACTGCCACTGCAATCCAGAAATGTGAATCCTGTAATTTCCTCTGTAACCCTGTCATTCAGAGATTCAGATCACCACCATATCCACCATTTCCCCATATTTGCAGAGAGGCATTGTGGGACATAATTACCTTATTTGAACTGATAGGATGTAACAGTGGCCGTAGGCCAGTGGAATAAATTATTTCAAGGGTGAGGTGCGGTCTGCAAGACCAAAGGCTCTCATTGCATTTTCCGTGTTTGAAGTGAAAAGATAAAAAGATTATCAAAATCCTCTTATATCAACACAACTTCTGACCATGTCTGCATCATAATAAATGTTTGGGAACCACCAAGCCCCGAATCCCTGCAGAGTGTAAACAAGGCAGCCATGCTCCTGAGTTAGTTTATGCAGGTGCACCTGCAGATGCCACTGGAAAGTTATAAATTTTGGCCATGGCCAGAATTGTGCATTTCTACCAACCTGCAGTCATGGAAAAACATATCAGCCTGGAGCAAGCCGTAGAAATAGTTACTGCCAATGTTGCAGCTTCGAGACCGACTCACCGTGGTCGGAGAGGCCGCCCGACGCAGCGCGTAGCCCGAGCTTCGAGAGCTGTACGCTCCGCTCCCTCCGGACGCTCAAGGACCTCGCAGCGCCCAGCCCGCACCGCCACCTCGTCCTCCTCCTCAGCCTCCGGGTCTCTCTCCGGTTCGACCACCAAAGACGACAGCAATTCCGTGTCCGAACGGGAATGGGAGTTCCCGCCGCAGGCTGGTTCCGCCGCTGCCTCTGACGGCAGCTCCTCCGGATCGGAGGTCACCGGTTACGGAGGAGAGAGAGTAATGGCAGGTGAAAAAACGGAGTGATGTGGGAACCCACCGAGGCTAACACAATGCGTTACACACCAGCCTCCCGTCTCCCTGAGGGGCCAACGGCATATGCCCTCCGCCGCATCAGCGATATCCAGTCCAGCATGGATTTATTCATATCGGAGGATATAGTCCAGCTGGTGCTGGAATTCACCAATCTCCACGGCCGGCGTACAGATGGTGATGGCTGGGAAGACATAACGGCGATGGAGCTGAGAGCGTTCTTTGGGCTGCTGATTTTGGCTGGTGTGTACCGGTCACGGGGCGAGGAAACGAAAAGCCTGTGGGCAGAGGGCACGGGACGAGCCATCTTCCCGGCCACTATGAGTCGCAGGAAGTTTGAGAAGATAGTCGTAATGATTAGATTTGACGATAAACTGTCTCGACCGAGACGGCTGAGGGACAGCAAGCTGGCGGCTATTTGGCCGCTATGGGAGAAGTGGGAACCACGGCTCCAGTTGATGTACAATCCGGGAGTTGACATCTGCGTAGATGAGCAGCTGGTGCCGTTCAAGGGTCGCTGTCGTTTTCGGCAGTACATCCCCAGCAAACCCGCTCGCTATGGCCTCAAAATTTGGGTCGCCTGCGACGCGCGGACCTCCTATGCGTGGAGGATGTCTGTGTATACGGGGAAGCAAGAAGGAGCTCGCCCGGAGTTGAACCAAGGCAAGAGAGTTGTCATGGAGCTGGTGGATGGACTGGAGGGTCACACTGTCATTTGTGACAATTTCTTTACGTCTTATGGACTTGGAGAAGAGCTCCTGAGAAGGAAGATTGCCATGGTGGGAACCATGCGGAAAAATAAGCCTGAGCTGCCCCCGAAGCTGCTGCAGGTGAGGCAACGGGCCATCCTGTCTTCCGTCTTTGCATTCTCCAGCACCCACACGGCGGTGTCCTACATTCCGAAGCGGGGGAAGAACGTCATCCTGATGAGCACTAAACATCGGGAGCCCGCCGTCAGTGACGAACCCCACCGAAAGCAGCAGATAATCCTGGACTACAACAGGAACAAGGGCGGTGTGGATAATCTCTATAAGGTAGGGTTTCATTATTATTATTATTATTATTATTATTATTATTAATATTTATATTTATAGTTATAGTTATAGTTATATTTATTTAGATTATTATTACTGTATCGGAGCTTCCAGGGGGAAGGCTGCAGTGTTATGCGGGCATTAGAGGCCCAGAGCGGGGCAGACACTTGCCGTTGCGCCCTGGGGCAGAAAAAGACCAAATATTTTATGATTATTGTTATTGTTATTATTACTTTATTATTCCTATTTGGTAGCCCGTTTCTTGCGTTCTTAGAAAGAATGGATGATATATTTGGGTGTGATAAATAAGAATATGTTTTTTTTTTTTTTCTCACCTTCATCAGGTTATCGGGACCCACAGCTGCCGGCGCAAGAGCCAGAGGTGGCCGCTGAAACTGTTTTAGAATATCGTGGATGTTTCAGCATACAACGCCTTTGTTCTGTGGCTGTGTGTAGATCCTCTATGGAGAGAGAGAGACACTCACAAGCGGCGCTTGTTTTTAGAGGAGCTGGGGAAAGCAATGGTGAATCCACTCATGCAGGAGCGGCAACGCCTACCCCGACATCCCAGCGCCCTTGCCCTTGGGGATGCAGCGCGGGGAGGGCAACCGGAGGAGAACGACGGCCCGTCAGCCACGGCAGGGGGGAGGTGACAGTGCAGTTCCTGCAAAAAGAGAATCCGCAACACCTGCGGCAAATGTGGACATCACATCTGCAGAGCCCACACCTCCATGCTCTGCAGCACCTGCTGCCCCTGAGACTGGGACTTTTGTATTGATAAGTATCGTGTTCATAATTACCAGCGCTTATGGTTGAGTTTATCACGTTCATTTGTTATTATGTTTGTTTTTATCAACTATTCTTTTATTGACATGTTTGAAATAAATTTCAGAGTTTCAGAGAATATAACATCCAGATGTCATGTTTTATATTTTTAGGAGGTCTATTTATTTATGGTACCCCTTTTTTATATTTCATATTTTAGATATGATCCAGTGACCTAAAAGGGCTTTAAGAGGACGAATGTGATTTTTTTGTATTTTTTGTAATAGCACAAAAAGTAATAACTGATCAAAATCAGTATTGTTGCTAATCTTTGACATACCCCTGACTGATAATCCCTGCACAAAAAAAATATACTTTGCATTCATCAAATAGGAAATAATTCATTTTTATTGTTAAGAAATAGTGGAAATATGTAAATAAACTGGCATTTAAAGGGTTAAAATTATGAAAATGAATTCGCTAACGATATGCATGATGAGGACTGGAGTTAATGACCAAAAAAAAAAAAAAAAACTTAAAAAAAAAAAAAAATTTCATATTTTAGATATGATCCCGTGACCTAAAGAGCTTTAAGAGAACGAACAGGATTTTTTGTATTTTTTGTAATAGCACAAAAAGAAATAATTGATCAAAATCAGTGTTGTTGCTAATCACTGACTGTCATACCTTGTGAAATTATGTTAAGTTATGCCTTTGTCTCGTGTTTATGTTGTCTCGTGGTTTCCTGTTTTATTTTGAAATCATTGTCCTTATGTTCTTTATCCCACTTTACTTCCTGCCTTTGTCTGGTTTCCCGCCTTTGTGATTGTCTTCCCCGCCCTAATTGTTTCCACCTGTTTCCCCTTACCTGTTGTGTATATATAGTCTGCGTCTCCCCCTGTTCCGTGCCAGTTCGTCTTGTCTTCAAGTCAAATGAACCAGCGTCTGCATCTAGCTCTTGTATCCCACGTCAAGTTTGGTAATTCTTTTGTACTTTGTTTGTTCTTGTTCTGATCAGTGCTATTGCCTTTAGTTTTCATTATTCCTCTGAAAGAGTGATTTTTTGTTTCCTCGTCCGAGTGATTTTTTGTTTGTTTAGATCCTTTGCCTTTTTGAGCCTTTTTCCCCAGTTGGGTGATTCTTGTTTTGTGACTTTGTTTATTAAAGACTTTTGCTACTCAGCATTACGTTTTGGAGTTGTGCATTTGGGTTCTGTCTAAGTTCAGTTGTGACACTGACATATCCCAGTCTGATAATCCCTGCACAAAAAAATACACTTTGCATTCATCAAATAGGAAATAATTCATTTTTTCTGTAAAGAAATGGTGGAAATATATAAATAAACCGGCATTTAAAGGGTTACAATTATGAAAATGAATTCACTATTGCTATGCATGATGAGGACAGAAGTTTGAGGACAGAAAAAATTTTTTTTTTTTCATGTTTTAGATTTTTAGATATGATCCCGTGACCTAAAAGGGCTTTAAGAGGCAGAACGGGATTTTTTTTGTGAAGATCTCAGAGGGTTAAATTAATATTCAAAATTATAACGTACATCTATTAACTGATGAATAAGTTCAAACATGCTTTAGAAGGTGTGCTAAGTGAGAGCATGTCACACTGACTCCAGCCACTAGAGGTCAGGAGTGCACAGATTTAAAGTGTCTGATTATGTCAGTTTCTGAGTCTCACAGTCTGAATTAATGTGAGTGATTTACAACCCAAACTTTCACATCTCCTGAGCTCTGGAGCCTGAAACCAGTGGAACACACATTCATTTAGCTGTCAGATGAATAAACAATGCAACATGTATGAATATTACAATGAACATTTCAATATGAACAGTAGGAAGAATAAGTTTGGATGGAACATTGTCAGAGGGTTTGGGTTAGGGTGGGGTAGACCCTCCTAAAGACCTGTTATATTAAAAAGTGTTCAGCAGAGGTGAACATGTTACAATACAACTCCATTCATTCATTCATCATTAGGAGTAGTAGTAGCTTTATTGGTAGCAGCTTTAATAATACTTTGGTAGTTGTGTCAGAAACAGCAGAGCTAAATATTAAACAGGATCTACAAAACATATTAATAATCTAAATAAATCATCTATAAAATAAAAACCAGCAACAGTTATAAAGAGTTTGGATTTTTAACAGTAGCAGCTGCTGGGTCAGATAAAATAATTATTAAAACCTCATAGATGGTGAAGTAGTTGTACTTTAGGCCTATGTGTTTTTTTTAAGTTCATTTCATTTGACTAAATCCTTTTATCTGCCAAAATAATGAAGTTTTTTTTTCTAAAATGTAAAATGTATTAACAGTCTTACAAAGGTGGCATTGTTTGGCTTCTTTTTCTACATTGAGTCCATATTTTTATCTCCTTTTGTGGTGAACTTGTCATAATGACTGTGCAGAAGAAGCAAAGAGCTGTAAGAGGCTCTGTAGACATTGTTCCATTGAAATCCTTTTTTTTGCTGTAGTGCACACAGCACCGACTTCAGAAGATGTGAAAAGTATTGTCTAAACATACAGTCTCATAATTTTTGTAAGTAATATCAGAATGATTTGGTTCTGTCTAAATATATTGAATTATGAAGAGTTGGATAGAAACATTGCAGAATTAACAATAGGAGACATGTATTTGGATGGACCAACCGACCGACCACAGACTTGGCAGAATCCATGATGTGGCATCCTCTTTTGGTCTCTTTTTCACTCCAGCTGATTTTGGAGATGACAAATCTGCACGGGAGGCGTTCAGTGTCAGGATGTGGATGCCTAAGAGATTCAAGCATACATCAGACTTCTCATCCTGGCAGATGTGTACAGATGCAAAGGAGAAGCTACTCTCAGCCTGTGGGAATACCAGAGTGGGAGACCAATCTTCAGGGCCACCATGTCCCACAAGAGATTTCAGAAGATAAGCTTCCGATTTGATGACCGACTCAGCCATCCTTCTCAATACAAGGAGGGCAAGCTTTCTGCTTTCAGGGATGTGTGGGACAAGTGGACACATCATCTCCAACTCCTGTTCAATCCAGGACAAGACATCTGTGTTGATGAGCTCATACCCTTCAAAGGCCGCTGCAAATTCTGGCAGTACATGCCCAGCAAGCCAGTGAAGTATGGGCTGAAAATCTGGGTGACCACAGACGTCGCCACATCGTATGCCTGGAGGGACCATCAGGGCAAACAAGCCTGAGCTTCCACCCAAACTGAAGCAGACAAAGGGGAGAGTGGTCTTCTGATCTCTGTTTACGTTCACATCCACCACCACAGCAGTGAGCTACATCCTGCGGAAATGTCCTCCTTATCAGCACCAAACATCGGGAGACATCAGGGTGAGAAGCAGAAACCACAGATCATCACTGATTACAATCGCTGCAAGGGACAACCTCAGTGATTGATTTATTCTCACTGATTTCATGTGTTTGAGATTTATTATGATTGCTTATCATTCATTAGACGTACTTCTTTCATTTATATAAATAATGAATTATATAGAATACTTTTTTTTCTTGGTCGTTTGTAGGTGGTCAGCACCTACAGCTGTAGGAGGCCGACCCTTCGGTGGCCTCTTGTACTCTTCTGCCTTTCCAGAAACCACAGACACCATCACTGCCACTGCTGCCAACAGCTCGACCAGAAGGAGAGGTGTGTACTGGTCGTACACAGGCCTAAAAAAGAGGTCTTCTACCATCTGCGCCAAGTGTCAGAGGTGCATTTGTAGAATGCACCAGGTCACATGCTGCACGACCTGCTGGTCTGCTGCAGGAAATGGACTAAACTAAACACACACACACACACACACACACACACACACACACACACACACACACACACACACACATCCTCTCTCAGTGTATTTATCTCTCTCAAACACACACACATACATCATTGTATATATTACATTATTATTATATACATTATAGATATTCAAAGCCTGGATATTTCTGTTTGAAATTTGTTCATATTACATATGCTCTGTTCTGTTGTGTTCTCTTTTGTTGAAGTTTTTGCAGTTTGCACAATAAATGTTAACACTGATGAATCAGATGTTGATTTAAAAGTTATTTCACACATACACACACCAACAAAAAATATTGGAGCCCCCTGGTGGTCACATGGCTCCATAATATGACAAATTTCATGCATTGGCCTACAATGGAAAAATGGTTGAATCTGGTGGAATACAGTAAAAATGTCAAATATCACTACTTTTCTTCAAAATGAAATGTTGGCATCACAAAATGCATGGTTTCATACTGTAATGGCAGTAGGTTTTGATGGAACGTGGTTTTGATGGAAGTGAATGAGGCATTTTTGGCCAAGAAGGTGTCCAGAGGGAGTATCTGGCACCACATAAAAAATACAAATGCGATCAAATCCATTTTTTTGTTAATCTTTGACATATCCAAGACTCTAATCACCACCAAAGCCCAATCCCCCTACTATTTATTATATGGAAAATTATAAATTTTGTGTTTTTTTTGCAATACTGAAATAACTCAAATAATTAATTTGGCATTTATAGGGTTAAAATCCTGAAAAAAGCAGAAAAAAATATTGATGCATGATGATTTAATAGCAATTTCTCTGTGCATGTACATTTTTGCCTCGAAGGGGTCCAAGATTAGTAAATCTGAGGATGGCGAAAGGTCTAAAATGAGTTTAAATTTGACGCAAAAAAAAACGTCCACAACGACCATTTGAATTACAATTAGCCCTTATTCAGAGGTCCTGTGGACATCAATACTGGACGTTCGGCATCACAGTCTGCACCTTCAGGGGTCCAAAATTAGACGTGCAAAAATGACGTAGGAAAGACGTAGTTTGGATGTGTGTTTGCGCAGTGGGGGTTGTCATGACTTTGGCTATTAAAATCTGCCATATTTCTAGATTTGTGAGCTGCACCATCCAAAGTGGGATGGATGCCTTCTCTCCTAATCAGACCAGGTTTTCCCCAAAAAGTTTTCCAGTTGTCAATGAAGGCCACGTCGTTTGCTGGACCTGGATAGCCAGTGACAGAATGATGACATGCGGCTAAACATGTCATCACCCGTCAAATCGGGCAGGGGTCAAGAGAAAACTACAGAGTCCAACATTGTTTTGGCATAGTTATACACCGAGACAACAGACAGAAGACAAAAACATAACTTAACAGAGTTTTCTGGATATGACAGGGTGGTTTTCTATGGTGCAGAGCTGAGCCTCTTCTTCCTTCAGCCTCACCTCCAATGCTATAAAAATGCTGCATTTATTACACATACTATTATCGCTAAAGGAGGCAGAGGAGTAACTAAACATCTCACACACCGAGCAGGACAGAGGAGAGTCAGGCTGCAATATAACAAAGGTATAGTGGTAAAGTATATCCATCCCATTATTTTTCCATCAGTCACTCTTTAAATAGTTTGACGGCAACATGAATTTCCCTGTTTTATAAAAGCAAATTCTTTTCTCACTGAAGCAATAATTGTTAAATTGTGTTTATATTCAATAAGAATATCTGTGTTTGTTGAAGGTAGAAACACATGGAACTGAAAGAAGATTTCATTGTTAGCCTAATATGAATATTATAATAAGAAGATCCAGATTGGCAGAACTCTTGTCTAAACTTGTAAACCTTAATAAATTAAACAATGGTAGTTTCAAGTTGAGAAATTTAAAAACATCCCTTCCAATATGTTGCCTTGATAATTTGAGTTTTCTCAACATTTTAGTTTTTACAGTGTACCATATCCCCTGCCTTGACCTGCTCAGCTTCTCTACTCTCACCCCACAGACTCAGATTCTGGTTCCTCCTCGTCCTACCTCTGCTTCACAAAGACTCTGCAGCTCATGCCCCTTTAGTGACTCTTTGTTTGGATTCTTTGTTTTGTGGTTTGTTTGGATTCATCATTTCCTGTTTTACTTTGAAATTACATACCTACTGTGTTGGTGTTTTACTTTCTGTCCTTATGTCTTTTTCCCTCTTCTGTGATTGTCTGTCCTGCCCTGATGTGTTTCACTTGTTACACAGTTCCCTTGTATATTTAAGTCTCTGTGTTCCCTTCATTCCTCTGAGTTTCCTCATGTTTCTACTTTCCTGTAGAAACATTTTCCTTAAGTTCTTGTTCATGTTTTACTGGCAACAGGAATTGTCATGTTTCATACTTTGATGTACTCGTCCTAGCAGGTTGACCAGATCCATTTAAACACTAGGACAGAAAACACCTTGATTATTCTACATTGTGAAGCTTGTCTGAAGTCACAGTGACAGGGGGCATCAAGCCCCATTATGGTCTATCTGCACACATATCTGCCTTCATTCAAGATACAAATATGAAACTGGTTGAAACTAAGTGATGTTTATCTCATGGGTTCTGTCTCAGTCATACAAACTCAGAGCCATGTAATATGACCTGTTATTATTACTGTTACTAGGACCTCAGAGTATTTTTTTATGGTTTTATTTTTGTCTAAATCAATTCTAAATGTTGCAGCATGAGTACTGACAGGAACAAGGAAAAGAGTGTCAGTGTGGTGTGTTCAGAGTTGTAGTTACTGACAGTGACCACTGGAGGGCAGTGATCATGGTAGTTTCTCTGTGAACAGTCCAGTTCCATCCACATTAATGTGAAACCTGAATATTTGTGTTGAAGACATCACTGTTGAAATGGAGAATTTAGTTCCATTGGAGCTCAGCTGATTCAACTGATCAATAATCAATAATAATGAAAACATCAAACAGCAGCAGAGTGTGTGTGTGTTCACACTGGGAGTCATGAGGAGGTTTCATGTCTTAATAATGCTTCAGCATGTGAACTTCAGTCTGACTGAGACTCAGTCCAACCAGTCACACTGCATATTTGGATAATGAAGAGACCACACACACACACACACACACACACACACACACACACACACACACACACACACACACACCTGTCTGGGCAAAGCCTTGGAGTTTACTTTCATTTTGACCAAACTTTGTGGCGCAGATGATTTTCTCCATCTGAAGGTAAATGTCAGCAGTGTTAATGTTTTACTTGTCAACACTCGCTGTTGTTACCTGGGACTTTCTCATGTTTGACTTGTGTTTTTTTTTTCAGGGTTTTTTTTTTTGTGTCAGTTAAAGTGCAAACACACACACACACACACACACTCACACAAGAAGCAGAGGAAAAAGAAGCTTGAACTGAAGAACTAAGAGCCTTTCCTACACTGACAGGAGAGAGCTGCAGAGGGATGAAGTTCATAGGAAAAAACTGAGTAAGTGGAGCTCTTGATTGCTTTGATTTGTCTTCATTAAAGGGAAATGGTTTTCTCTAGTTTGTGGAAAATGTTGACAGTGATCTCTAGTTCTTCTGGTTATTTTAGCTGGAGAAACTGGTTTATTACCAGTGTTTTACAGTTGGACGGAGTTTGTTTAAAAAGAAAGGAGGAGGTTTGAAACAGTCGTCGTCTCAAACTGAAATATCAGCTTGGAAACTTTAGACGAGTAAAGATGGCCGTCTGTTCATGACATTCATATTTGTTTATTTATTTATTTATTTAACCTTTATTTAACCAAGTAAGTTGGTTGAGAACCAGTTCTCATTTCCAATGACGACCTGACCAAGAGGCAGAAGCATGAGTTATGTTATACAATAATTCACGATAAATTATAGATAATAATTAGTTATTGAAGGTAGATAAAAGGATGAAGGTACGGAGCTTTAGTGTGTTTTGTCACTAATACCAGTTGCTAGGGGCAACAAAATGGAATGAGGAACGACAGAAGGTGTCATGTCAGTGTTTGTGTGTGTTTGTATGTGTGTGTGTGTGTGTGTGTGTGTGTGTGTGTGTGTGTGTGTGTGTCAGGAACATAAACTGTAATGAGTCTAAAAGGCAGATCAGTGAAAATGTTAAAGTCCTGATGAACTTTACAGACGATATTGAACCATGGTGAAATTACAGGATATGGTCTGTAACAGACATGGACTCATGGGCCTCCGTCTCAGAGCAGGAGGAGCAGCTGATATTTCTACTGAAGAAATGATGGAGATGATGATTCATGTAAAACATTTGAAGTTAAGGTTTTAGTCTCTTGGAGAAACAGAATGTTCACAACTTTTTCAAGTTGACCAACTAAATCACCACAGTAACTGCAACTGTAACTACATTTTCTCTGTCTGAAGGTAAATGTCAGCAGTTTTAATGTTTTATACGTCAGCACCACCTGTTGTTACCTGAGTTTTCTGACGTTGTCGTGGAATAGTTGTTAAACCTGAAGTTACTGTGCCAAACCCAAATCCTGCTTCGTAGTACAGGCCTCAGGCCTCTGGTCCTCCTCCAACAGGAACTAGGTTCTTTATGTAAAATTGTACTTAAACATGATCAATGATTAAATGAAAGAGATTTCCTTTAAAAAAAAGTTTTAATATTATTGTAAAGGCTTTATTGAAATTGTCATTCTTTTATTTTGAAAAGACTGTACAAGTTATTTGGAATCTAATACTTTTGTAGTGAAAGTAACTCAGTACTTTTATTGCAGTGCTGCACTGAAACTCCAGTGTTTCCATTTTCTGCTTCTTTATACTTTTACTTCACAACTTTTCAGAGGGAAATATTTCACTGTTTTACTACATTTATTTCACAGCTACAGTTACTTTTCAGATTAAGATTTGAAATAAAAACCAAATGAGTCTGTTCTGCATGATCAGCACTTTTAATTTTGACAGTTGAAATATATTTTACTGATTACACTCGTGTACTTTTACTGAAGTGAAATTAGAAAGCAGGATTTTTAGATTGTGTCAGATAAAACCAGTGGATCTCAGTCTGTCTGTGTGTCAGTGAATGGAAATGCTCGTCCCTGGATCCTGTGTGTGCTGCTCTGCACTTCACTGCAGCTTCATGACCCCATCTAGTGGACTGACAGTGGAAGTACAGCAGCTGATGGCAGCTTCCTCTGCCTCACACTGCTGTCTGACTGCATTCAACTGACACTGATATGAAAGAGGAAAGAAGAGCCAATCAGTGGAGGAGCAGCTGATATTTCTACAGGACAAATGATGGAGAGGATGATTTCAGTTGATGTGCAAATGAATGATTTGTGTTTTCTCTCCAGATGAAGGTAGAAAGTGTGTGTGAGCTGATGTGGATGTGAATTCAGCATCATGAATCAGTGTGAGGACAGAGAGGAGGGAGCCCCTCCCCCTAAAAGCAGTCTGTGTGGGGACCATGAGATCCAGACCAAAGCTCAGAGGTGAGATGAGGATCTCTAACTGTCCATGACTCTTCTCCATGTCAGAGCTCAGCACTCACATCACTGCACCATCATTATTCACACTCAAAGCTCTGTGTGTGTTGTGTTGAAGGCCAGAGCAGCAGCACACACCAGACTCTGCTGGACCTGGACCTGAACATGGACCTGAGCCCAGCTGTGTGTCCATGAAGAGTGACAGGTCAATGGGTCGCCTCATTGATTTCAAAGGACAGCCTCCCTCTGCTGCAAAGAAGTGAGCTGCAGCTGACTACATGTTTTCTTCTTTACTATGAGAACACTGTATGAATAATAGATATGTTGTCCCTGTCCCCATGTCCCTGATGGTCTTGATTTCTGTGTCCACCAGGATCCATCAGAGACCAGACGTCCCTGTAACTGAATCCAGCTGTGTGTCCATGAAGAGCTACAGGTCAAAGGATGACGTCATTGATTTCAAAGGACAGCCTCCCTCTGCTGCAAAGAAGTGAGCTGCAGCTGAGTTTAAAATGTATCAGACAGCTGTCCTGTATAACTGGTCTTCTATGAAAGATGAAGTGATTGTGTTTTGTCTCCAGGCTTCATGAATGACACAGTATATGAACATGATCAGGCTGAAACACAGGCTTTAGTGGCAAAGTTTTTCAAGAAAAGCACTTCTTATGTTCTTATATGTGTCAGTCAGATCAGAACTAAAACTCCCTGTAACTCAGCACCTATCCAGTTCCAGTGTTTGTGTTAGTGTCCTGTAGCAGAGGTGAGACTTCTGTCAAACCCAGTGTGAGTCCTTAAAACCCATCATTTAAAAGGTGGACTTGTTGTGATGACTCTAGGTCATGAAGTACAGAACTGATTGCTTGTTTCCTCTCACTGAGGATGTCACAGCACAGTAGTGTTTGCTTTAATCAGGACAGTCACCACAGAACATAAAAGCAGCTGTTGTTTGTGTACAAAGCATAAAACGCTCACAGATGCTGCAAACATAATGTGAGCTAATTCTTCATGATTCCTCCACAGAGTGGACCAGGAGAGCCCAGAGGTTCCCAGTGCTCAGTCTGCCCAGCAGCATCAAACACACCTGGACTCCATATTTATGGTCTGTACATGGACAACAACTACTTTGACATCTGTTGTGTTGACAATAATCTCCATGCTGCACTTTTTAGACCAGTGGATTGTCAGTGTGTCCAACATGGATCTGATGTTTGGCTCCATGGTTTTACTTTGATTGTGTCATTCATATAGTTTTCTGTTCCAGCTGCTGGAGGAGAACATTGTCACTTTTGTGAAGAAGGAGCTGAAGAAGATCCAGAAGGTTGCAAGTCCAGATTACCCAGAAAGCTCAGAGAGTCAGAAGGAGGATGACGAGGTGTTGGATGGTGAGGATGAAGAGCAGAGGAGGAGCAGCAGAGAGGCTTTTTTGAAGATCACAGTGAACTTCCTGAGGAGAATGAAGCAGGAGGAGCTGGCTGACTGTCTGCACAGCAGTAAGAGGATTTCTCTAAAGATTCAACATGATGGACATCTCAAGACATGGAGGGACATATGTTCATGTGTGTTCTTTAGGGGGATGAACATGTCATGTTTTCTTTATGAATCAGTCATTGATGTTGTTTCTTGTTTGTTCTTTCAGGACATGATGCTGCAGTTTGTCAACGTAAACTTAAATCTGCTCTGAAGAAGAAGTTCCAGTGTGTGTTTGAGGGGATCTCTAAAGCAGGAAACCCAACCCTTCTGAATCAGATCTACACAGAGCTCTACATCACAGAGGGAGGGACTGGAGAGGTCAATGATGAACATGAGGTCAGACAGATTGAAACAGCATCCAGGAAACCAGCCAGACCAGAAACAAGCATCAGACAAGAAGACATCTTTAAAGCCTCACGTGGAAGAGATGGACCAATCAGAACAGTGATGACAAAGGGAGTGGCTGGCATTGGGAAAACAGTCTTAACACAGAAGTTGACTCTGGACTGGGCTGAAGACAAAGCCAACCAGGACATACACTTCACATTTCCATTCACGTTCAGAGAGCTGAATGTGCTGAAAGAGAAAAAGTTCAGCTTGGTGGAACTTGTTCATCAGTTCTTTACTGAAACCAAAGAAGCAGGACTCTGCAGGTTTGAAGAGGTCCAGGTTCTGTTCATCTTTGACGGTCTGGATGAGTGTCGACTTCCTCTGGACTTCCACAACACTGAGATCCTGACTGATGTTACAGAGTCCACCTCAGTGGATGTGCTGCTGACAAACCTCATCAGGGGGAAACTGCTTCCCTCTGCTCGCCTCTGGATAACCACACGACCTGCAGCAGCCAATCAGATCCCCCCTGAGTGTGTTGACATGGTGACAGAGGTCAGAGGGTTCACTGACCCACAGAAGGAGGAGTACTTCAGGAAGAGGTTCAGAGAGGAGGAGCAGGTCAGAAGGATCATCTCCCACATCAAGGCTTCACGAAGCCTCCACATCATGTGCCACATCCCGGTCTTCTGCTGGATCACTGCTACAGTTCTGGAGGATGTGTTGAAAACCAGAGAGGGAGGAGGGCTGCCCAAGACCCTGACTGAGATGTACATCCACTTCCTGGTGGTTCAGTCCAAACTGAAGAATGTTAAGTATGATGGAGGAGCTGAGACAGATCCACACTGGAGTCCAGAGACCAGGAAGATGATTGAGTCTCTGGGAAAACTGGCTTTTGAGCAGCTGCAGAAAGGAAACCTGGTCTTCTATGAATCAGACCTGACAGAGTGTGGCATTGATATCAGAGCAGCCTCAGTGTACTCAGGAGTGTTCACACAGGTCTTTAAAGAGGAGAGAGGACTGTACCAGGAGAAGGTGTTCTGCTTCGTCCATCTGAGTCTTCAGGAGTTTCTGGCTGCTCTTCATGTCCATCTGACCTTCATCAACTCTGGAGTCAATCTGCTGTCAGAAAAGAAATCATCTTCCCAAGTACTCAAAATCATAACAGGTAAATCTGCAGCCTTCTACCAGAGGGCTGTGGACAAGGCCTTACAGAGTTCAAATGGACACCTGGACTTGTTCCTCCGCTTCCTCCTGGGTCTTTCACTGCAGACCAATCAGACTCTCCTACAAGGTCTGCTGACACAGACAGGAAGTGGCTCACAGACCAGTCAGCAAACAGTCGAGTACATCAAGAAGAAGATTGAAGAGACTCCCTCTGCAGAGCAAAGCATCAACCTGTTCCACTGTCTGAATGAACTGAATGATCATTCTCTAGTGGAGCAGATCCAACAGTCCCTGAATTCAGGACGTCTCTCCACTGGTGAACTGTCTCCTGCTCAATGGTCAGCTCTGGTCTTCATCTTACTGTCATCAGAAAAAGATCTGGACGTGTTTGACCTGAAGAAATACTCTGCTTCAGAGGAGGCTCTTCTGAAGCTGCTGCCAGTTGTCAAAGCCTCTAACAAAGCTCTGTAAGTGTATAGATAGTTGGATTTATTCATCATTATATAAAGACTCTGCTATTTTATTCAGCAGGAGGGAAAATCAATTCCTCTCTTCTTTAATTCCTTATCATCATCTCTGAGCTCTGAGCTTCATCACATTGAATCTGAATTCAAATAATGGATCCTACATTAAAGAGCCAAGTCTCAGCTTTAATTTGAGCAGGTTGACATCAGTATAGAAAGAACTGTGTGGGAGATTCAGCCCTTTTAGTGGATCAAAAGTAACTGGACAAATACACATGAAGTGAAACAAACTCATCAGATTTAATATTTAGTGTAAAATCCTTTGCAGTCATTGACTGTAGTATCCATTATTATATTTTAAAGTCAATGTGCTGAGAGCCTGAAGAACAAAACATGTCTTTCCGAATACTTACGGCCTTGACTGTACATGTCTGTTTATTACTGATTGTGTCATATTTAACTGTCATGTCTCCAACTTGTTGAGAATAAAACAGAAAGGATTTGAATCAGAGCCAATGAAAGATGATCATCAATGTAGAAACTCCTCATTGGTTAGCAGGTGGATAAAGAGCTGATATTTCTGCTTCACTGAACAAATCTGTGTTTGATGTTTGGCCCAGTTTTCAAATGCAGGTCTGTTAGTTTGCTGTGAGCTGCAGAGCAAACTGAGATTTTTGTTCCTTTGATTGTCCTTTCAACACAAATGTTTTTTGACTTTTTCTTCATTGTTTCCTCTTCAGACTGAGCAGCTGTAACCTCTCAGAGAGAAGCTGTGAAGCTCTGTCCTCAGCTCTCAGCTCCCAGTCCTCTAGTCTGAGACACCTGGACCTGAGTAACAACAAACTGCAAGATTCAGGAGTGAAGCTGCTGTCTGCTGGACTGAAGAGTCCACACTGTACCCTGGAGACGTTCAGGTCAGATCAAGTTCCAGTTTGTTTGAAATGACTGCAGATATTTCTTGAGTGCATCAATGCTGACTTTAGAGAGGCCCATATCTAATAATTTTCACACTTTATACATTTGTGACCCAACTCAGAGTGCAGAGAGGTCTGAGGAGTTAAAATTATAAACCTCAAAGTAATATAACTTACTGATACTGAGTGGTGACAGAAATAACTAAAAAAGTTCAAAAAGGAAGAGCAGCAGACATGCATTCAAACAAATATTAGAGGACAGGAACTGTCGAGAACTAACAGGCCTGAAATAACAAAAGCACTCAGGTAAATACAAATGTTAGCCTTTATTCTACAATACTGAAATAACCTAGATAGCACCAACTGAATACAACAAGTATTAGTTTAAAAAAAGGGTAGAGTACTCATTGTGGGGAGTGGTGATAAAAAATAGAGAACAACCTACGATTTCCTGAATTTCAAGGTCACTCCTTAGTCCTATTTGAAATTATCCGGACAGGAGTAAAACAGCAGTATTTTTAAGCATATTTCATGAGTTACATATATTCTGAAACACAGTATTAAAAACTTTAATGAGATATTTTAAAAAGAACACTGATCAAAATTAGACAACATTTTCAGATACCTCCCAGTTATTGGTGTTAATCTTGCACCTGGTGCTAATCTCGTTAATTATCAGACTTTGCAAGATGGTGAGCCATTCAAAAGTGACAGAAACCCTCCGGCAGCAGGTTGTCCAGATGAAGGCCCAAAGGATGACCCTTTCAGCCATAGCAAGAGAAGTTGCTCGTTCCAATTCTGTGACTTCTAGAATATTGCATCTTTACACAAACTCATTCAAGTCCCCCAGGAAGGTTGGTCGTCCACAGAAGACAAATGCAAGAGAGGACAGGATAATGCGGAGAAGCTCAATGGGTAATCAGTTCAATGCTGCAGCTGGAATTGCTCACCAGTTCAGCGCTGGACTGGGTAAGGTTCTGTCTTGTCATACAGTGTCTCGACGTTTAACAGAATTTGGACTGAAAGCCCAAGTGGAAGCTACATGTTTGGGGGATGTTTTCTGCAGCAGGACTTGGGGCTCTTATACAGCTGCATGGCAGAGTGAATGCAAATGTTTATCAGAACCTTCTTCAGCAACATGCGGTTCCTTCCCTGCGTTCATCACCCACTCAGCCAGCAATTTTCATGCAGGACAGTGCTCCCTGTCACACAGCAAAATGGGTAAAGCAGTTCCTTGAAGCTGAAAATATTGAAATAATGAAATGGCCAGCCCAGAGTCCTGATCTAAACCCAATAGAAAATCTCTGGAAAATCCTTGGCGACAAAGTTATGGCTAAGAAACCCACTACAGCCACCGAACTGTGGAAGAGACTGGAAGAAGAGTGGACCAAAATCACATCAGAGCAGTGTGAGAGACTAGTGATGTCCTGTGGCCGAAGATGTGCTGAAGTCATTCAAAGCAAGGGCCTGTATACTTCCTACTAATTGTTGACTGTTGGAACCTTCAGAAATTTTAGTTGTAATCTTTCTCCGTGCTACAGTCATTGCTGTTCTCTAATTTTGATCATTGAGTTTTCCTCAAAATAAATGTTTTTTGTTGACCTGCCTTCGTTATTTTGTAAATCACAGTTCTAGTGGCATGGTATAGCCACAACAAAGATTCATTCAAATTTTGAGCGATGAAGATTACATTATTAATGGAAAAAAAAAAGTTTTCATAAATTGTTCTCTAATTTTGATCGCCACTGTATCTTCTCTACTGGTCAGAAAACCCATATAAATATACTAATTACCCTCACAAAATCGATCTCACACTCATTTTAGGTGTTTATCAACATGTGTATGTAGTGATGCAAGTTTAAAAACTTCACAAACCTGTAGTAAACAGGAGAAAAGAACAAGACAGGCGACAGGTACTTCAGTTCAGCGAGAGAGACCGCTGGAAAAAGAGGGTCCCTTGGAGAAGCGCAGCGCCACACTGCCTCCTACTGGCGATACTGATATGCAGCTGCATTGTAGAGAGGGCTTGCAGAGAAGCCATAATTAACCCTTCCGGCTCACATTCAAGTGTTTTCCTCACAGAAATAATAAACCCAAAGTAAAATCATGAATCCTGGCATTTTATTTTTTTCTAGATGAGCTGAATCATTTTTCTGTTGGACGTTTTCCATGTATTCTAGTTTCATTTGAAGTGAACAAAGATTCTTTAATCTGACAGAATTCCTGACACTGTTGATGCTTTTACTCTTATTGCATCACTGCAGCTCAGAATAACATGAGGAGACTTTGTGATGAGAATTGTTGATTAAAACTAAACCCTCTGATGTCTGTTAGAAAAGCTGTCCACACACTTAAAGATTTCATATGATTAGAAATGAACATCTCAGTCAGACTGAGCCTATAAGAAATTAACTGCTTTTCTCCTTCCTGCTTTGGAAGCTGAAAGAGTTAATTCACTGTTACTTGCATCACACCCTGCTAATTGTACTTATCAACATTATATCCTCCGGAGTACCCGGAGAGAACCCACACAGGCACAGGGAGAACATGCAAACTCCACACAGAAGAGCCAAGACCAGAGTTTGAACCTGGAACCCTCTTGCTGTTAGGTGACAGCTGACCACTGCACCACCGTATTTCTAGCTTTTCTATTTGGGTCATGTGATCACCAAGCAAGACATTTTTCCTGGATCAGGACTGAACATTTGATGTTTGATCCATTTCAGTGATGAATCAAAGTCAGTTTTTAGTCCAACATGTCTGATTTGATCTTTATCTTCTAATTCCAGACTTGACTGAGCTCAGCAGCATGTTATGAACCTGTGTTGACATGAATAGTTGTATGAATGTTGTGGTGACATTTGGATGATGTGTTTAGAAGGCTGACATTATGATGATCCACAATAAGAGAAGGACAAAGTCCCTCTACTCATGTTAGTGAAAGCTCATTGATTAGGACATATCTGATTGGATTAGAAATGATTTTTATCCACATGATTTATTCTTTATTCAGATTGAGGTCCTGCAGTTTGTCAGAGATCAGCTGTGCTTCTCTGGCCTCAGCTCTGAAGTCCAACCCCTCCCATCTGAGAGACCTGGACCTGAGTGCCAACAAGCTGCAGGATTCAGGAGTGAAGCTGCTGTGTGGTTTTCTGGAGAGTCCACACTGTAGACTGGAGACTCTGAGGTCAGTTCACTGTCTGTTACTGTTGTAGATCTTATATCTTTAATCCACAACTGAACCTGGTTTATATTCATCTAGATTCTAGAAATTAAATCCATTCATCTTGAATGAATGAATGAGTGAGATTTGAAATAGTTTTTCTGTATTGTTACTTTTTCTTATCTCATACTAAGAATTATTCCTTCAGTTTCACTTCATTTCACTTTACTTTATGTGACCCAACTCAGAGTGCAGAGAGGTCTGAGGAGTTCAAATTATAAACCTCAAAGTAATATATCTTACTTATACTGAGTGGTGACACAAAAAACTGAAAAGTTCAAAAAGGAAGAGCAGCAGACATGCATTCAAACAAATATTAAGTTTATTTAAACCTAGATAATTAAGACAGGACGTGTTGAGAACTAACAGGCCTGAAAGTACAAAAGCACTCAGGTAAGTACAAATGATAGACTTTATTCTACAATATTGAAATGACCTAGATAGCACCAACTTAATACAACAATAAAAGTTTAAAACAAGAGTAGAGTACTCACTGTGGGGAGATTCTATCACAACCTGCTTATACTCACACCATGTGCTCACCTGGTGCTGCTCCCACTAGAAGATACTTCAAACACTGCAAGACTTTAAACATTGCAAGTCTACAAACACTGCACTGCACGACACAACCACACAGCATACAGAGTGTGTCCCTGCAAACTGCTCCCCACAGACTGGACCTCTACCTAAAAATAAAAACAATTAGAATCAGTTGGTTCAGATAAAATGAACAAGAAAGGACTTATATGGACAGATAATTAAAAACTCAATAATGAGTTCACAGGAACTAATGTCAGTGCAGCAGAATCATTACATCAGTCCCTGTAAAAACAACATGTGAAGTAAATACAACCAGCCAATAAAAGAACTGCTCAGGCAAACAGCAGTCTGGATCTGGGCCTGAAAGAGGCGACAACAACTATTAAAATGTGTATTAATACTTTAGGGCAGTGGTTCTCAAACTGTGGTATGCGTACCTCCCTCTAGTGGTACGCGGAGGAATCTTTTCTTTTGCATTTTGTATTTTATTAAATTAATTATTAAATGATTAAAATGTAAAGTACTACTACAAATGAAATATCTGAACCATGAGATAATAGAAATGCAACTTAAAATAAGAAAAATAATAGGAACTAGCCTTTCATTAATGTTTTCACGTCACCCTACGAAGCTCTACTGCAAATAGTAGCGCTGCCTGCAAACGCCAACTATTAACTGCGATTTGCTGTCAGATAGAGGCTAAACTTAACTGTGATGGCAAGTTGGTTTGAGCCCAGATAGTAAAAACCAGTGGTGGAAGAAGTACTGAAGCTTAGTACTTAAGTAATCAGAATCAGAATCAGAAAACTTTATTGCCAGGTATGTTACACATACAAGGAATTTGACGTGGTGTTGTTGGTGCAAAAAACAGACGAATTGGACTGACAAGTCCCATAACACACAAAGTTGAACAAGAAAAAAAGTTTAAATACTAAAATAAGAGAAAGAAGAAAGAAGTACTAAGAGGAAGAAAGTCTATACAAATAATAATAGTATAATGTGCAATGTTGCAAAGTAGATGTAGTGCAAAGAGGTAATAATGCCATAGGAGTGTTAATATAACGCATACAGTACAGAGCTGAAATTATGTTAATGTAACATAGTCTGTATTGGGGAAATGAGGGTCTGTGCTGTTTGGGGGGGGTGCGGAGCTGTGTTGATGAGGGTGGCGGCAGAGGGAAAGAAACTGTTCCTGTGACGTGAGGTTTTGGTCTTGATGGACCACAGCCTCCTGCGGTCCATCAAAGTACAAATATCCCGCCAAAAATATACTCAGGTGAAAGTGGAAGTACTGCATCAAGAATCTTACTTAAGTAAAAGTGCTAAGTACTTACTTTTAAATTTACTTTAAAGTATTTTTCAAAGTAAAAGTACTCACGCAATCGGTTGTCTCTGTGTCGGGGCCATTTTTTATTCTTTTTTTTTTTAAATTACTTTATTGATCCCTCCTGGGGAAATTATTCTCTGCATTTTACCCACACCAAGTGAACGAAACACACACACAAGCATTATGCACATGAGCAACATGCACTAGAGACGCTGGGGCAGGGGACTGCCTAGTGAGGCGCCCGGGGAGCTGGGGTGAATCGGTGCCTTGCTCAGGGGCACCACAGCAGAGTGGTCGCAGAGGCAGGGGAGGCGCGTCTCCTTCACCACCACCGTATCCGTTTTTTTTGCGCTTGGTCGAGGGATCGAACCCACGATCCTCGGATCTCATGCCGGTCCAAAGTCCAAAGCCGCACTCTTAATGTACTGCGCTGCGCCCCCAAATTTTGATAAAGAATCTAGATATACTGATTTATGCCTATGTCACCTGCTTAAATACGGCCAACGATGGCTGTCTGACTCTGAGCTGGAGGGCTCAGACTCAGGCTCAGCCGACGTTGGCTCTGGGTTCATGTCGATGTTGCACATCGTTTCTTCTCGCCGGAATCAGCCCAGTCCACTAGCTGGCCCTGCTACCAAATGCGCACTCCGCCATCATCGGGTGTAATAGAGCCACCTGATTGGTTGGCAATGGCAAACAACGACTCAACGCAAGCAGTCTATTTTTTTTTCATGCAAGATTTTGAGGAAATTATGTTCATAACATGTAACGAGTAACGGCATAAATTGTAGAAATGTAGTGGAGTAGAAAGTACAGATAATTGCTGCAAAATGTAATGGAGTAAAATAAAAAGTATGCATTATTATTTTTACTTAAGTACAGAAATGTAAAAAAATACTTAAGTACAGTAACGAAGTACAAATACTTTGTTACATTCCACCACTGGTAAAAACAAAGTATGAGCGGTCCAAAAATGCTAAAGTTGTGGCTCCAGAGGGGAATGAAAAGGACGAAGTCTGTGGATCAGGAGGAGGATATTTCAAGCAGCCTGGACGACAGTGTTAATGTTAGCCGCTACATCAGTAGTGGGAGTGAAATGACCACAGCACCTGTAGCTGGCTGCCAAAAGTGCTAAACAGTACAGAAATATGACCCAAGTTATATCAAACTTGGATTCAGCTGTAGTGGGATGGAGGAAGACCCAAAGCCACAGTGTGTGGTATGTGATGTTCTCAGCAATGAATCCATGAAACCATCGCATCTCAAATGGCATCTTACAACCACGCACATGGTGCTGAAAGACAAATCAGTATATTTTTGTACGTAAACGGGATGAATTGCAGCAGTCCAAATGTACGATTCAGTCCTGTGTTACACCTGTGGTTAAAGCTTAGGAGGCTGCGTACAGTGTCAGCCTCTGCATAGCGAAAGCTGTTAAGGTAGAACAGCTCTGTCTACCCTTAGCCAAAGAGATGGTGCACATTATGTGTGGCGAGATGGTCGCCAAACATTTAAATCTTGTGCCACTTTCAAATGACACAGTGTCGGGGAGAATAAGAGCCATGGCAGATGACGTTAGAAAGACACTGATTGAACGCATTAAAAATAGTCGCTATTATTCCATCCAACTGGAATAATAGCGACTATTATTCCAGTTGGAATAATAGTCCAACTGATGTTGCAGGTTTATGTCAGATCTGAGCATGATGGTGCAGCTCAGGAGGACTTTCTGTTCTGTTATCCACTGCAGACTAGAACCACAGCAGAACACATATTCCAGCTCCTGAACGCATTTGTTCAAGAAAATGGGCTTGATTGGAAAAAGTGTGTTGGAGACTGCCCAGACGGTGCCAGGGCTATGACAGGTCAGCACAGTGGAGTAGCAGCTCGAATTTGCGAGGTGGCACCAGAAATGCGATGGACTCACAGCAACATCCATCGTGAGGCACTGGCAGTGAAGAAGATGCCTGACGAGTTGAAGTCTGTGCTGGACTCAGCTGTGAAGATTGTAAACTTTATTAAGGCCCGGCCGATGCATTCACGCCTGTTCAGTGTGCTCTGTGAAGAGATGGGAAGCGAGCATGTCCAACTCTTGCTTCATACGGAAGTAAGGTGGCTGTCAAGAGGAAAGGTGCTTTCGAGGCTTTTCGAGCTGCACAGAGAGGTCCAAATGTTCTTACAGGACACAAACTTCCCCTTGTCAGATGTTTCTGAAGATGCTGTGTGGCTCCGTCAACTGGCATACTTGTCAGACATTTTCTCTCATTTAAATGAACTGAATTTGGGACTACAGGGACTCTCCATCAGTGTGTTTGATGTGCAGGACAAAATTAATGCACTGCTTAAAGAGCTGGAGTTGTTCGATATCAAAGTCAAGGCAGACGATGTTTCAGCTTTCTCTGCTTTGGAGAGCTTTTTGTCCGACAATAACCTTGCCCTTGAAGATGGAGTCAAGGAGAATATTGTTGCACACCTTGTCTCACTCAGACAACAGTTCCGGGAATATTTGCCAGTGATGGTCGAAGGGAACAACTAGATGAGAAATCCGTTCAACATCAAAACCTCGGAAATAAGACTTCACTGTTTGTGAGCAGGAAAGTATAATAGATGTGTCTTGTGATGAAACATTGAAGACCGCTTTCAGAAAGCAGCCACTGTTGGATTTTTGGATCAAGCAACACAGTGAGTACCCTGCACATATCTGTGCAAGAAAGGCTTCTCTTCACTTGCTGCCATAAAAACAAAATACAGAAGCAGGATGGATGCTGAGCCCAACCTAAGACTGAAACTTACCTCAATTGACCCAGACATCAAAGGACTGTGTGTACAGAGGCAGACACACCCTTCCCATTAGGTCTATAAGAATTAGATTAGTTGCCAAAGTGCTGTTTTTGAAGTACAGTTGTTTGTGTTTTTGAGTGAAATGCAATTATTGTTTTCACATGCTGTGTGTGTGTGTGTGTGTGTGTGAGAGAGAGAGAGAGAGAGAGAGAGAGAGAGAAATGCAGTGTATGTGAATGAAATATAGGAGAGTTGTTAATATAAGAGAGTTCTAGTACCAATGCGTACAATGTAGCTGTGACTGTCAAAGGTCACAATAAATATGAGGAATAAATTTGCTTCCTGTGTGCATTTTCAGCTGAATAGGATGGGCCTACGCTACTTTATTTCAACATCGGCCATAGTGGTGGTACTTGGAGAGCCAAATATTTTCTTAGGTGGTACCTGATGTAAAAAGTTTGAGAACCACTGCTTTAAAGGATACAGCCCCACTACACTGCCTTTAAATAAGTTTCATACTTAAGGACATGTGGGGGGCTACTACAGAATCCCCTGGCTCTGTCTGGTTCAGTGGATAAGACTCAACAAGGTGCAACCCTCAGTCTTCCTGTCAGATGGAAACACACATTGCTATAGAACACAGGGAAAGAGCTGAGTTTAATTCAACCACAGCCGACCTCTTGAGCATGGCATCAACAGCCTACAGGCTCACAGGACTGCACAGATCTGTGGAATCAGAAAATACCTCTATTAACAAAACAAATAACCTTTTCCCTTTGTCTCTCTCTCCAAATCCAACTTTCCCTCACCTGCACACACCAAAGCACTGCTCACAGGAGGCCTCAGACAAAGAGGAAGTGCTGCACCCTCACCTGGGCTTTTAAAGACAGGCATATCTATTCCTACCCATTAGTGGGTGGAGTTACAAACCTAAACCAGCCAGGCCTCTAAGCCTAACTCAACCCTCACATTTAATTACAAAAACCTATTCAGCTACAAAGTTCATAAAGCAGAAGGTCATGTAAAATCTTCAACAATGAAGAGGATTTTATTCGTCCTCATCTGAGTTGATATTTATCATCTAAGTACAAACTTTATAAAATCAGCATCTTTGGGATTAAAATACTTTCTCTTCACTTTAACATGGGTTTAGTTGTAGATTTCCTGAGCTGATCAGAGACCTGTACTGTGAATCAGGATTTGGGATTAGCCCGGTAACTTCAGGTTTAACTCTGGGTTTTCAGAATTACCAAGGTGGTTCACTTGTGAAGGGGTTACATCGCCATGGTAACTTGTGCTGCACAGCTAACCTGCTCTGGAGCAGGTAAACTTCAGAGGATCAGATCAAAACCTGTCAACAGCCCGAATATTGACCAATCAGAACACTGGAAAAAATGAAATCATCATTCCTACAGGATCCCAAATGGGACAAAAGTGTTTATAACAAAGTGGCAAAAATAAAATAAAATAAAGTAGTATATAAATAAACTAAACTAAAATAAAATAAAATAAAGAGCAACAGATATTTTTTTTCTGGATGAGCTGAATCATTTTTCTGTTGGAGGTTTTCCATCTGTTCACTCTGGTTTTAAAACAAACAGAAGGAGAGTTTATCACTAAATAACAACATAATAAATATTCTAGTTTCATTTGAAGTGAACAAAGATTCTTTAATCTGACAGAATTCCTGACACTGTTGATGCTTTTACTCTTATTGCATCACTGCAGCTCAGAATAACATGAGGAGACTTTGTGATGAGAATTGTTGATTAAAACTAAACCCTCTGATGTCTGTTAGAAAAACTGTCCACACACTTAAAGATTTCATATGATTATAAATGAACATCTCAGTCAGTCTGAGCCTATAAGAAGTTAACTGCTTTTCTTCTTCCTGCTTTGGAAGCTGAAAGAGTTAATTCACTATTACTTTTTTTTTAAACATACATCACACTCTCATAATAATTTGTTGCTAATTAAGTAAGAAATTTAAAAATAATTATTGTACTTATCTACATTATATCCTTGGTCTGACATTATCAGTTGTAAATTATTTCTAGCTTTTCTTTTCTATTTGGGTCATGTGATCACCAAGCAAGACATTTTTCCTGGATCAGGACTGAACATTTGAAGTTTGATCCATTTCAGTGGTGAATCAAAGTCAGTTTTTAGTCCAACATGTCTGATTTGATCTTTATCTTCTAATTACAGACTTGACTGAGCTCAGCAGCATGTTATGAACCTGTGTTGACATGAATAGTTGTATGAATGTTGTGGTGACATTTGGATGATGTGTGTAGAAGGCTGACATTATGATGATCCACAATAAGAGAAGGACAAAGTCCCTCTACTCATGTTAGTGAAAGCTCATTGATTAGGACATATCTGATTGGATTAGAAATGATTTTTATCCACATGATTTATTCTTTATTCAGATTGAGTTCCTGCAGTTTGTCAGAGATCAGCTGTGCTTCTCTGGCCTCAGCTCTGAAGTCCAACACCTCCCATCTGAGACACCTGGACCTGAGTGACAACGATCTGCAGGATTCAGGAGTGAAACTGCTGTGTGGTTTTCTGGAGAGTCCACACTGTAGACTGGAGACTCTGAGGTCAGTTCACTGTCTGTTACTGTTGTAGATCTTATATCTTTAATCCACAACTGAACCTGGTTTATCTTCTTCCAGAACTTGAATCCATATATCTTGCATGAATGAATGAGATATGAAATAGTTGTTGTTCCATATTATGGCTTTTTCTTATCTCAGACTAATAATTATTCCTTCAGTTTCACTTAATTTCAATCAGTTGTCATGAATAATGTCTGTTGACTTCAATGAAATCTTCAGAACTCACAGGAAGTAGAGGCTCAGCTCTGCACCATAGAAAACCACAACGGCCCGTGGTTCATCATCAACCGCTTCATGTTTCAAACAGATTTTCCCCAATCAGCGACACACCGGCTGAGGAAAAAACTCTGGTTATTGGCAGCTCTATTTTGCCAAATGTGAAGTTAGAGACTCCAGCGACCATAGTTAAATGCATTCCTGGGGCCAGAGCGGGCGACGTTGAATCATATTTAAGATAAACGTAGATTTGGTAAGATTGTTATTCACGTTGGCGGTAATGACACCTGATTACACCAATCGGAGGTCACTAAAATTAATATGGAACCGGTGTGTAACTATGCCAAAACAATGTCAGGCATTAGATCTCTCTTGTCTAAATCTCTGTTAGTGAATGATTTGATAATGGATCAGCAGATTGATTTATTCTGTCTGACTGAGACCTGGCTGCAGGAGGAAGAGTATGTCAGTCTAAATGAGTCAACCCCTGCTAGTCATATTAATTATCACATTCCTCGAGGCACAGGCCGAGGAGGAGGAGGAGTGGCAGCAATCTACCACTCAAGTTTATTAATTAATCCTAGACCTAAGCCGAAATATAGTACATTTGAAAGCCTTATCCTCAGCCTCTCACATCCAAATTGGAAGACAGAAAAACTAGTACTATTTGCTGTAGTGTATCGTCCACCTGCTGCTTACTCAGAGTTTTTGTCTGAATTCACTGAATTTTTATCTGATTTAGTGCTTAGTACGGATAAAGCAATTATAGTGGGTGACTTTAATATTCGTGTTGATACCCACAATGACAGCCTTAAGACTGCTTTCTATTCAGTATTAGACTCAATTGGCTTCTTTCAAAATGTTAACAAACCAACTCACTGTTTTAATCACACCCTTGATCTTGTACTGACCAATGGCATAGAAGCTGAATATTTGACTGTACTCCCTCAGAACCCTGTTTTATCCCATCATTCTTTAATAACATTTGAATTTACAATAATGAACTGCACAGCATCTGGGAATAAAATTAACTACTGTAGATATTTGTCTGATAATGCTGTTATCAAATATAAGGAAGTTATTCCAAATCTATCTCAATGGTAAGACCTAAACCTCACTAAGGTTCATTTCATGGCAATTAAATGTTGCAAATGCAATTAAAAGTCTCTGTAGTAGGATGTGATGGTCAATGGTATCAAATGCAGCACTAAGATCTAACAAGACAAGTATGACAATGCATTTAGTAGGTCATTTGTAACTTTCACTAATGCTGTCTCTGTGCTATGATTCACTCTGAATCCTGACTGAAAGTTAATTAAACCACTGAAAGTTGTTTAATTGCAGCTACTCTAAAGGACTGTGGTACATAGCCTGTTAGTAAGGAGGAATTTGTCTAATCAGCACTATAGAGGTGCTGATTAGGGGTAAAATTCCTTGAGGAGCCTGGTGGGGATCAGGTCTAAAAGACAGGTTGATGGTTTAGATGAAGAAATCATAGAAGTTAGTTGGTGAAGATCAGTGGAAGAGAAACTTTCTAAATACATATCAGGTTTTACTGTTTCTGAGGTTCCTGTGAAAAATCAGTGCTAATTGAGGACAGGAGGTGATCAAGTTTGTCTTTGATATTAAAGTAGCCAATGAAGTCGTTACTGCTGAGAGCTATAGGAATATATGAATCAATAGAGCTGTGACTCTCTGTCAGCCTGGCTACAGAGCTGAAGAGAAACCTGGGGTTGTTTTTATTGATTCAATCTAGATGTCATATGACAGAACAAGGTCGAGGGTGTGGTTAAAACAATGAGTTGGTTTATTTACACTTTGAGAAGCCAATTGAGTCTAATAATGAGATAAATGCAGAGCTAAGGCTAACATTGTTAACATCCACATGAATATTGAAATCACCTACAATAATGACTTCTTCTGTACTGAGAACTAAACTTGATAAAAACTAAGAGAATTCAGACAGAAACTCAGAGTTTGGCCCAGGAGGGAGGTACACTATAACAGACTGAACTGGCTGTAATGTTTTCCAGGTTGGATGAGAAAACCTAAGAACGAGGCTTTGAAATTAGTTATAACTGATCAACTGTAACTATGGCAAGTGCACTCAAAGATGATGGAGACAGCCTGAGTGTAAAAATGCTCTAACTCTAAAATCATGATTCAAATTTCACTAAACCTAAAAACTGGTAAATGGCTGCGTTTATATAGAACTTTTACCCACAGCTCTTTACATGCTGCCTCTCATTCACCCATTCACACACACTGATGGCAGCCAGCTACCATACAAGGCGCTGGTCTGTCCATCAGGGCTGGTCTGAAGTTGAGGTTCTTAGCCTAAGGACACTTGATGTTGACAGGAGGAGAGCTGTGATTAATGTACAACCCTCTCTACCTGCTGAGACACAGCTGTCCTGTACTTACAACTAATAAACTATTTTATCAGAGGATTCAAACTAAATCAAATCAGGTACTAACATTAACACAGTTACAGTCAATACCTGAAGTATTTGGACAGTTATCACACTGAATCTGAATTATTTTAACGGATCCTACATTAAAGAGCCAAGAGTCTCAGCTTTAATTTGAGCAGGTTGACATTAGTATAGAAAGAACTGTGTGGGAGATTCAGCCACATGAAGTGAAAAAAACTCATCGGATTTAATATTTAGTGTAAAATCCTTTGCAGTCATTGACTGTAGTATCCATTATTATATTTTAAAGTGAATGTGCTGAGAGCCTGAAGAACAAAACATGTCTAACTGTCCAAATACTTACGGCCTTGTCTGTACATGTCTATTTATTACTGATTGTATCATATTTAACTGTCATGTCTCCAACTTGTTGAGAATAAAACAGAAAGGATTTGAATCAGAGCCAATGAAAGATGATCATCAATGTAGAAACTCCTCATTGGTTAGCAGGTGGATAAAGAGCTGATATTTCTGCTTCACTGAACAAATCTGTGTTTGATGTTTGGCCCAGTTTTCAAATGCAGGTCTGTTAGTTTGCTGTGAGCTGCAGAGCAAACTGAGAGTTTTGTTCCTTTGATTGTCCTTTCAACACAAATGTTATTTGACTTTTTCTTCATTGTTTCCTCTTCAGACTGAGCAGCTGTAACCTCTCAGAGAGAAGCTGTGAAGCTCTGTCCTCACTTCTCAGCTCCAAGTCCTCTAGTCTGAGACACCTGGACCTGAGTAACAACAAGCTGCAGGATTCAGGGGTGAAGCTTCTCTCTGCTGGACTGAAGAGTCCACACTGTACCCTGGAGACTCTTAGGTCAGGATCCATCAACCTGTTTAATTGATGATTTGCTCATATCTGATTTACATCAGTGGATAAACAGCCAACTTGTGTAGGATTGTTCAAAGTAAAATTTACTAAAGTTCAGCAGAACTTTCTACGCTGAGACAGTTATTCATCATTTTCTCCTTTTTTTGTTTCAGTTGTTGGTTTTTTAATCTTACGGATGATGTTTAAGGAATTTACCTTAAATACATTGAACCTGGACCAAAATGGACCAGAACCAAAAACAAAAATATGAACAAAAAGGAACAACTAAACAGACCAGCAGGTGTTGACAGAGGGTTCCTGTGTGATGTTGTGTGTGTCTGCAGGCTGTCAGGATGTCTGATCACAGAGGAAGGCTGTGCTTCTCTGGTCTCAGCTCTGAGCTCCAACCCCTCCCATCTGAAAGAGCTGGACCTGAGCTACAATCATCCAGGAGACTCAGGAGTGAAGCTGCTGTCTGCTGGACTGAAGGATCCACACTGGAGACTGGACACCCTCAGGTATGGAGAGGCCTGCTGCAGCCACAGACAGTGTGTGATAGAGGAGGAAGAGCTGGAAACATTTAGTGTGTCACAGCTGATGACAGATTTCTACAGAAGTGCTTTGAATTCAACAACAACACAAAGAGGAGTTTTCTCTAATTCTGACTTCAGTATCTCATCATGTCTCACTGTGTCATATTTAAGAGAAAATATGTGCCAATCATTAAATCAGGTGTGGTCAGCTGTTTTCTGTGACCTGAGCAGGACTTTCTCAGACTGGATTTCATGCTGCATCAGCACAAAGCCAGCGTGGAAACATTTGAGCTGCAGCTGGTTGAACTGCACATGAACCAACAGAGCCACTTTGAGCACTCAGAGTGCTTTCACCACAACAACCCCAAAGACTTTAGATACCTGTTCAGTGCTGACACACTAATAATAACATCCCAACAATAATAAGACCTCTGTCTCTGTCTTCTAAAATATCCATGATCAATAATCAGCTGAACCTCTCTGAGATCCTGATCTTGTCACTCTGAGATCTTTTGTTGTGTCTCACACCAAAAGTGATATCAAATGGAGAAGACAAATGATGAAATCTTTCCTCCATGTCACCTCCCTGCTCCGTATAATTCCAAGATAAGGACTCCAGGTCCTTTGTCTCTTTGCTGAATGAACAGAATAATCAAAGCATCTGTGTATGAGAGCCATGTAATGTCCATGTTTGCATGCTGAAAGAGAACGTGCTGGTCTGACCCCCCTCCTCTTCTCAGGGTGGAGCCTGGTGGAGTCCGATGGTTGAGACCAGGTCTGAGGAAGTGTAAGTGTGGTTTTCATTTGATTCCTGAAAACACAGCAGCTCACATTCAACCATCTTCAAAGTGTCAATGATCAGGTGATAGATCAATAACAGCAGCTGTGTTGTGTCTTCTTCTCTCCATCAGATTTCTGTGAACTCACCATCGACACAAACACAGTAAACAGAAAGATCAAACTGTCTGACAACAACAGGAAGGTGATACATGTGAAGAAGGATCAGTCATATCCTGATCATCCAGACAGATTTGACCAGTGTCCTCAGCTGCTGTGTAGTAATGGTCTGACTGGTTGCTGTTACTGGGAGGTCGAGTGGAGAAGAGGAGTTGATATATCAGTGAGTTACAGAGGAATCAGAAGGAAAGGAAAAGGGGAAAACTGTTTGTTTGGAAGGAACTATCAGTCCTGGAGACTGTTCTGCTCTGATGATGGTTACTTTGTTTGGCACAATAACAGAGTGACACCTGTTTCCTCCTCCTCGTCTTTATCATCTTCCTCTGTCTCTGACAGAGTAGCAGTGTATGTGGACTGTCCTGCTGGCTCTCTGTCCTTCTACAGTGTCTCCTCTGACTCACTGATCCACCTCTACACCTTCAACACCACATTCACTGAACCTCTGTATCCTGGTTTTAGTCTCTGGTCCTCTGGTTCCTCAGTGTCTCTGTGTAGAGTGTAGCAGAGAGAGTCTCCTCCTGTTAGAGAAACTCTCTCACTGTTGAACAGTCTGTACATGTCTGTCTCTTTCACTCACACACACCTTTTCAGATTCATGTATTAAAGCAATTTATTTGTTAAACTCTTCTAAATGATTCCTTGTAAACTTCTTCCTCTTCCAGTCCTTTAAAGATGGAAGCTACAATTATTACAGGAGAAAAATGTTGCTGACTTTTACTTTATTAAGATTCTAATCATGATCTTGTCCTTTCTCATTAAAAGCATCATTGTGAACATCAGTGTTTTGTCTTTCTCTGAATCTTGGGACAACTGAGCTGATTCAGTTCAAACTAAAATGCTGCCACAGTTTATCTGAAAGATCTCACTTTGAGAGAGCCTGTCACCAAGTGGGGGCATTGGAGCATTGTGTGCCCCCCATTAACCCTACACCTCCCAAAATGACTTTTCAAGTAAAAGAAGTAAATGAGATACATTAACAGTCTGTGTGTTCACTGCAGAATGTGAAAAACCTTCAGGAGCACTGAGGAAAGTTTTTTTTGCATAAAAATGTGACTAAGTTTCTTTAAGCCAGTTGAGAATCAGTTCTCATTTTTAACAACGACCTGGCCAAGAAGTGGCAGCATGAGGCATGTTACACAATAAACAATAATCACAATCTTGAACACACAAATTGACAAACATTATTATGTTTACAACATTAAACATAGTAATGTGTTAGAAATGGATCATTGTAGACAATAAACAGCAGCAGGTGGGTGGAGCCAGGACCACAGACAGAGAACATGCAGCTCTGGAGCCAGAGACACCTGCAGAAAGGTACAGAGACAGAGAGACCAGAGAGAAACAAACACAGGACTACGGGACAGAGAGGACACAGAGTTAATGACATGGATTAGAAGAGAAGAGGTGTGCAGAGGATCATGGGAAGTCCCCCAGCAGCCTGGGCCTATAGCAGCATAACTAAGGGATGGTTCAGTTGCCTGAGCCAGCCCTACTATGGACTTTATCTTTAACTGTAACAGTGTCTATAGAGATAATTGTGACTAACTATAGGTTTAGTCATAATAACTAAAACTGGAACTACAACTAATTAAAAGGTTTTAAGCTTAGTTTTAAAATTAGAGAGGGTGTCTGCTTCCTGAACCCAAACTGGCAGCTGGTTCCATAGGAGAGGGGCCTGATAGCTAAAGGCTCGGCCTCCCATTCTACTTTTAGAGATTTTGGGAACCATAAGCAAACCTGCATTCTGGGAACGAAGCAATCTGTTAGGATGATATGGTACTATCAGCTCATTAAGATATGAAGGAGCCATTGAGGACCTTATATGTAAGGAGAAAATCAGAAAATCAATTCTGGATTTTACAGGAAGCCAATGAAGAGAAGTTAGTACAGGAGTAATATGATCTCTCTTGCTAATTCCAGTCAGTACTCTGGCTGCAGCATTTTGGATCAGCTGGAGGCTTTTTAGAGAGTTAACTGGACATCCTGATAATAGGGAATTACAGTAGTCCAGCCTAGAAGAAGCAAATGCATGGACTAGTTTTTCAGCATCACTCTGCAACAGAATGTTCCTAATCTTACTGATATTGTGCAGGTGAAAAAAGGTGGTCCTAGAGTCTTGATTTCTTTTTTTTTTTGGTCGCTGCTCGTGCTGTCGACTGGTAGATCGTGAGGCAGTTTACACAGTCTTTTTTCTAATATTTGCACTTTGTATATAGATTCTTATAAGTTTTATATAAGCCCTACAGACTACTTAATAACATTGCCAATCGTTTCTTCTCTTTTTTCGTTGGACGCTGGCTAATATCTTTGTTTTATCCCGCTAACAACAAAGTGAGTGAGTAGTTTTTCTCCCTTGTTTACGTGCTGCCCGGTTACGCTGCTGGATGCCTGCTCACCGTACCCATGGATTACAACGAGCTCTCTGTGCAACAAGGTGGACGAGCTGCAGGCCATTGTTAACTACATGCACGGATATAGAACTGCATCAGTGCTCGCTTTCACAGAAACTTGGCTTAGCAATAATGACAGTGATGACACGCTGCACATCGACGGCTTTGCCCCCCGGATCCGACTCAACCGGGACACAGAACGCACCGGGAAGCAACATGGCGGAGGTGTGTGTTTCTACATGAACACATGCTGGTGCTCCACGGTCGTCGTCAGAGAGGAGCTGTGCAATGCAGACATTGAGCTTCTGGCCGTCTCTCTTCACCCCTTCTATCTTCCAAGGGAATTCCCTCAGCTCTTCTTCATCCTGGTTTACATTCATCCCAGACTAGAACTCGTGTCACCAGACTCTCCTAAATTCATACTGGGTGACTTCAATCACAGCACAGTTGACAAATCCCTGAAAGGATTTCAGCAGTACATCACCTGCACGACTCGACTAAAGAAAACACTGGATAAATGTTATGGATCTATCCCCAATGCCTATAAGTCTATTGCTCTTCCTCCTCTGGGCTCCGCAGACCACCACACCATCCTGTTGGCACCAGTCTACATCCTGGTCATAAGGAGAATAGAGGGGACTGTCAAAAACATCAAGCAATGGACTAATGACAGCATTGCCACTCTACAGGGATGCTTTGAAACCACAGCCTGGGACAACATTCTGGCATCCACCAGTGACATCAGCGAGCAAGTGCATGCTGTGTCGTCATACAATTTCTTTCTGTGTGGACAATATCATTCCCTCCAAACAGGTCACCATCTTCCCCAACAACAAACCCTGGATAACCAAGAAATCCTCAACAAAAAGAAAAGAATCTTCTTCACTGGCACTGAATCTGAAAAAAAGGAGGTGAACAGAGAGGTGAAAGCTGCCATCAGAAAAGCCAAGACAGAGTATAAGACCAAGGTGGAGAAAAAATTCACTGAAGGAAATCTACGCTCAGCTTGGCAGGGGATTAAGAACATGGCTGCTGTAAATACACACCACTCACAGGACCATCCAGGTGGAAGGCAGCAGCCCAGCGTCCCTCCCCAACGACCTCAACTCCTTCTTTTCCAGATTTGAAACAGACAACACCTCCAAAACAGAAACCTTTATCTCCTCCCTCACTAATGCTGAAGAGGAATTATCCTTCAGAGGAGGTGGTAAGAGCTCTGAGGAGGACCAAAACAACCACAACACCTGGTCCTGACAATATCAGTGGACATGTCTTACAGCACTGTGCAGAGCAGCTGGGAGGTGTGCTGCAGCTGCTGTTCCAGATTTCTCCTCTGCATTCAGCATCCTGCAGCCACACATCCTTGCAGAGAAACTACACCATCGTTTCCACCTGCCGAAGCTGTCAGGGCAGGGTAGGTGGTGGAGTAGACACAGGCGCAGAGTCAGAGTTAGGGATAACCAGAAAAACGGTTTAATCAGTCCGGGTTCGATACACGTGCAATCAGTCCAATAAGGCAGAGGTACAATAGGGAGAAGGCAAACTCGAAATCCAAAATCCAGGCACAGGTCAAACAATTGGTATCACGAGCACAACAAGGAACGCTGGAAAGCTTGGTAGGAACACAAGTAACACACAAGACAATCTGGCGACGAGTGCCGGGAGGACAGGGACTAAATACACCAGGAGGAGGGGAGACAATTACACACAGGTGAAACACATTAAGGGAGGAAGGGTAATCAGGAGGTGGGAGGAGCACACAAGGAGAGGGAAGTCAAGACACCTGGAACGAGAGGAAAGGCAGTGAACAAACATTACCAAAATAAAACAGGAAACACCACATTATCAAAATAAAACCGCCCCGGCTCACAGAGTGGAACCTGACAGTACCCCCTCCTTAACGTGCGCCTCTTGGCGCACCACCCGGCTTCTCCGGGTGGCGGCGATGGAACTCCTGGATGAGAGTGGGATCCAATATGCGGGATGAAGGCTCCCATGATCTCTCCTCTGGACCGTACCCCTGCCAATCGACTAGATACTGAAGACCCCTTCCCCGTCGTCTAACGTCCAGCAGTCTGCGCACAGTGTAGGCTGGCTGACCGTCGATGAGTCGAGGAGGTGGTGGGGGAGGAAGAGTCGGCTGCAGAGGGCTGGTGGTGTGGGGCTTGATCTGAGATACGTGGAATACAGGGTGGATACGGAGAGACCTGGGAAGACGGAGTCTGACCGCCACTGGGTTAACGATTTTCACAATCACAAAGGGTCCAATGTATTTGGGTGACAGTTTCTTAGATTCAGTCCGAAGTTTTATGTGAGCAGTGGAGAGCATTACAGACTGACCTGGTACGTAGGTGGGAACTTGAGAGCGGTGCCGGTCAGCCAGCCTCTTGTTGTTCTCAACCGAACGGAGCAGGGCAGCCCGAGCCTCCCTCCAGATGCGCCTGCACCGGCGGAACTGATGCTGAACAGATGGTACTGCCACCTCCTTCTCCTCCTCAGGGAAGAGTGGCGGTTGGTAGCCCAGAGAACACTCGAAGGGAGAGAGACCAGAAGCAGATGAGGTGAGGGAGTTGTGGGCATACTCCACCCAAGGAAGGTGGGTGCTCCAGGACGACTGGCTGCGGAGGCAGACACATCGGAGGGCGCATTCCAGGTCCTGATTGGTTCGTTCGCACCGGCCGTTGGTCTGGGGGTGGAAACCCGAGGACAGGCTGGCCGAGGTGCCGAAGGCGGCGCAGAACGCTTTCCAGACCTGGGAGACAAACTGCGGACCCCTGTCAGAGACGATGTCCACAGGGATACCATGTAAACGAAAGACATGTTTAATCACAAGTCTGGCCGTCTCCGCCGCGGTTGGGAGCTTACGCAGAGCCACAAAATGACCAGCTTTAGAGAAGCGATCCACAATAGTCAGAATTACAGTCTTACCCGCTGAGGGAGGTAAACCTGTGACAAAGTCCAGAGCCACATGAGACCAAGGCCGGCTCTGAACTGTCAGGGGGTGTAAAAGTCCTGCTGGAGGCTGATTGCTGGCCTTGCACTGGGAACATACCGGACATGCAGCTACAAACTCTTTAGTGTCTTTGGTCAGTCCTGGCCACCAGAATCTGCGTCGCAGGAAGGAGACAGTCCTCCTGACTCCCGGGTGACAGGTGAGCCGAGATGAGTGAGCCCACTGGAGAACCTGCTGTCGAGTAACTTTTGGGACAAACATTTTATTAGTAGGACCTCCCCCAGGGTCCGGTTCCCTGGCTTGAGCGTTTCTAATGTCCTTTTCTAACTGCCAGGTGAGTGCACCCAGAACACAGGAAGGGGGAATGACGGTCTCAGGAACCTGCTCAGCCTCTGCTGGCTCGTGAAGCCGGGACAGTGCGTCCGGCTTGACATTCTTAGAACCAGGGCGGTAGGAGATGGTAAAGTCAAAACGGTCAAAAAATAAGCACCACCGTGCCTGTCTCGCATTGAGTCGCTTTGCGGTCTGGATGTATGTCAGATTCTTATGATCCGTCCAGACCACAAACGGTTGAGCCGCCCCCTCCAGCCAATGTCTCCACTCTTCCAGTGCTAACTTAATAGCTAACAATTCCTTATTCCCCACGTCATAATTTCTCTCAGCCGGGGAGAGCCGGCGAGAGAAAAAGGCACACGGATGCAGTTTATCATCTGCCTGCGAGCGCTGGGACAAAACAGCTCCTACCCCAGAGTCTGAGGCATCTACTTCCACAATAAACTGGCTGGAGGGATCAGGCTGGGCAAGGACAGGTGCGGTGGTGAAGAGCTGTTTCAGCCGTTGGAAGGCTGAATCAGCTTCCCCCGTCCAGCGGAACGGAGTAGAGGGAGAGGTGAGCCCAGTGAGCGGGGCAGCTACAGCACTGTAGTTTCTTATAAACCTCCTGAGGAAGTTAGCAAACCCCAGGAAGCGTTGTAGTTGTTTACGGGTAGAGGGAACAGGCCAATTAACCACTGCACTCACCTTGGCGGGATCGGGTCTCAGCTCTCCCTCCGCTACGACAAAACCCAAGAAGGTCACAGAGGCTGAATGAAACTCACACTTCTCAGCTTTTACAAATAGCTTGTTCTCCAGCAACCTCTGGAGGACCAACCGAACATGTCGCCTGTGTTCATCTAGGTCCCTAGAAAAAATTAAAATGTCATCGAGGTACACAAAGATGAAACGATGCAGGAAGTCACGGAGTACGTCATTCACCAGACCCTGGAACACAGCTGGGGCGTCTGTCAGCCCAAAAGGCATTACCAGGTACTCGAAGTGACCTAAAGGCGTGTTAAAGGCAGTTTTCCATTCATCTCCAGCCCGAACGCGGACCAGGTGGTAGGCATTTCGCAGGTCTAGCTTGGAGAAGACTCTCGCCTCCTGCAGGGATTCAAAGGCTGAATTCATTAGTGGCAGAGGATACTTATTCTTCACCGTGATTTTGTTTAGCCCCTGGAAGTCAATGCAGGGACGGAGTGTCCCGTCTTTTTTTTTTACAAAAAAGAATCCTGCCCCTACAGGAGAAGAAGAAGGCCATACCAGAGTTCAGGGATTCTGCAATATATTTCTCCATCGCTTCCCTTTCAGGCCTAGCCAGACTGTACAGCCGACTTTTAGGAAGAGAGGAGCCTGGCAGCAGTTCAATAACACAGTCATATGGCCGGTGAGGGGGAAGAGACAGAGCCCTTGATTTAGAGAAGGCCTCAGACAGATCGTGATATTCAGCCGGTACATTAGTTAAATCAGGTGAGGGCGGCGCCACTACTGGGTCTGAGCGATCACCACAGGGAGGCTGAGCTGAGCGCAGACAGGTAGCATGGCAGAAATCACTCCAGCTGGAAATGCGGCTGGCAGACCAATCTATTACTGGGTTATGGAGGGATAACCAGGGATGACCCAGAATCACAGGAGTCTGGGGAGAAGAGAAAAGGAAAAACTGGGAGTGTTCGTGGTGATTACCTGAAATCATGAGATGGACAGGTTCCGTTTGAAACTCCACGGTGGAAACAACTTTACCGTTCAGTGAGGTGACAGGTATGGACTGAGGAAGAGCTTCAAAACCGATGCCCGCCTGCCTGGCCAGCTCAGCATCCAAAAGATTTTGTTCTGCCCCAGAGTCAATTAGAACCCGAACAGGAATCTCACCTTCAGTAAGAAGAATTTGGCCCTCTACAATGAGGCTAGAAACAGATTTGGTGGACGCCTGAATTTCGCTCGTCAATGAACCCACTCTTATGGGCGAGCGGAGGCGTTTGGGTCGAATAGTACACTCCCTGATGTGGTGGCCCGTCTGACCGCAGTAAAGACACTCACCTGACCTTAACCGGCGTTGTCGCTCCGCAGGTGAGAGACGACTCCGAACCAACTGCGTAGGCTCCACAGTCGCCTGAGGGGAAGCAGAATACTCTGCGGAGAGAGCGGACAAAACAGTTAGTGGAGAAGCAAGGCGCTCGCCAGAGCGTCCTAAATGTGAAGAATCCGCCGTTTCACGGCGGCGCTCCAGCTGATGATCAGCCATTCGGTTGTCGATCCTGACGACCAGGCTTATGAGGCTATCCAGGGTAGCGGGCAGGTCCAGAGGAGTGAGGCGATCTTTTAGTTCGCCGGATAATCCTGCGAAGAAGGCGTCGCAGAGCGCTTCCTCGTTCCAGCCGCTCTCCGCTGCTAGTGATCGGAATTCGATGGCGAAGTCCGCTGCTCGTCGATCTCCCTGTTGCGCTCCCATGAGCGCTCTGGCGGCCTCCCTTCCTGGTTTGGTGTGTTGGAACACCAGTTTGAATGCTTCGATGAAGGCAGAGAGAGAGTTGCAGATGACCGACTTTCGACTCCACTCCGTCGTAGCCCATGTCGCTGCTCTGCCCGTCAGATGGGAAATGATGAAGGCTATTCGGGCTCGATCAGTGGCGTAGGCAGCAGCCAGCAGTTCAAAATGCAACTCGCACTGAGTGAGAAAGGGCTGACAATCCCCAGACTCACCTGAGAATTTTTCCGGCTGAGCCAACTGCACTGGAAGAGAGAAGGCTGTGGGGGTGACGGAAGCCTCGTCAGGAGAAACAGGAACAGCTGGGGAGGAAGACAAAGGCTGCATGTGTTGGACTTGTTGAACCAACTGACCTAGCTGGCCGCCGACAGCCGCCAGCTGACATTCGTGTCGGTCGGACAGGTCGAGGATTCCCTGACGAAGGCAGCTCATCTGACTCTCCTGCTGGCGAATGAGCTGTCCTTGAGCGGCGAGGGTTGCTCGCATATTTTCTGCCTCTGCTGTGTCCATGTTGGCCAGATTGTAATGTCAGGGCAGGGTAGGTGGTGGAGTAGACACAGGCGCAGAGTCAGAGTTAGGGATAACCAGAAAAACGGTTTAATCAGTCCGGGTTCGATACACGTGCAATCAGTCCAATAAGGCAGAGGTACAATAGGGAGAAGGCAAACTCGAAATCCAAAATCCAGGCACAGGTCAAACAATTGGTATCACGAGCACAACAAGGAACGCTGGAAAGCTTGGTAGGAACACAAGTAACACACAAGACAATCTGGCGACAAGTGCCGGGAGGACAGGGACTAAATACACCAGGAGGAGGGGAGACAATTACACACAGGTGAAACACATTAAGGGAGGAAGGGTAATCAGGAGGTGGGAGGAGCACACAAGGAGAGGGAAGTCAAGACACCTGGAACGAGAGGAAAGGCAGTTAACAAACATTACCAAAATAAAACAGGAAACACCACATTATCAAAATAAAACCGCCCCGGCTCACAGAGCGGAACCTGACAGAAGCAACTAATCCATTGGGTCATAAACTTCCTGACCAACAGATCACAGAGAGTGCTGGTCAGTAACACCGATGACTGCAGGTCCACCCACCCAGAGTGTGATCTGGTTAAGTACGCTGATGACACAGTTCTCCTGTCCCTGCTCTCTGGCTGCTCTCACCACCATGGCCCAGCACTCCAGCAGTTTGTGGACTGGTGCGACAACTCTGCACTGGAGCTGAATGTGGAGAAGACAAAGGAGATGGTGGTGACCTTCTCTAAAAAGCAGAGGGAGCTGGCTACAACATCTGTCAGCACAATCCACAGGAGGCCAATAGAGATAGTGGAGGAGTACAAATATCTGGGAACAATATTTGACAACTCCTTCACTTTCACTGCTAACACCGAGGAGATCCTCAGAAGATGCCAGCAGCAACAGTACCTACTGAGGAAACTTAACTCCTTTGGGGTCAACAGCACCATTCTGAAGACATTCTATCACTCCTTCATAGAGTGTCATAACATTCTCTATAACCTGCTGGTTGCACTCCATCTCTCTAAAGAAGAGGAACCATCTGCAGAGCACAGACAAGGTCTGCTCTAAAATCATTGGACTTCCACTTTGGTCACTGAACACAGTGTGTGAGCAGCAGACACTGAGGACAGCACATGCAGGACTCAGAGGAGAAGAACAACCTTCATTCACAGAGCTGTTCTGCTCCTCAATTCCCTACAATCCCCCCAAGCCCCCAAGGGGACAAATAAAGTTATTTGATTTGATTTGAGGTAGACTACTACTCACTTTACAGTTCAAGTATAAAACAGTAAGAGAACTCATTCAGATTAGAAATCAGATTATACAACTGTCTGATACAACATAACATTATGAATCACAACCACATGACATCTGAGCATCAAACCATTTGAAATATCTTAATCTCTCCCTTTCTAGAATCAGTTCACTCTGTGTAGTGTCACTCACTTGGAAAGCATGGAAGTGATCATGGAAACAAGTTTCATGCTCAATCAAAACAAAAAACACTTTGTGCAAAATGATTGATGTTATTTTGCTGAACAATGGTTCATGTTTTCATCAGTACCAGTGCACACAAAGAGTCCAACATGATACTCAGCTCCACAGCATTTCACCCACTGTGTGACAGACGATGGCTTCACAATCAAGGTGAAGAGATGCTGTTATATCTTCAGAGAAATCCAGTGTTTCAACTGAACACATTTTAACTGGACCAGACTCAACTGTTTTTAAGGACAGGCATTCCCAGTGATAGCTGCTTGATAACCTGCTTGATAAATTCCTCTAAATTTTCAGTTGTAGAAAGAACTACAGTATTTGGTTCACCACTCCCCAAAAGCTTGGCTATAACTGAAGCACACATGTCGTTGTTGTGAGTAGAACCTGAAGGACCTGCTTCAGTATTTTGGAAATGAGATGAAGTATTTCATCAGTTACAGACTGAGAATTGTTTACTGTCTCTGTGTCGTTGTTGAAAGGGATCTGGTTAGACACACTTGCGTTATCAATTGAGCTGTGTATCTTAATGAGATGTCTCCTGAATCCACAATAACTAGAGAGACTTTTACCTGGATACATGGCATGAATTCATTTGAGGTTCCTGAACAAAAGCAACACTGAACCAAAGGATGAATTGCAGAGGAAACATCTCAACATTTTGGCTAAATAAGCTACTTATGGTTTGTTTAACAGCTTTGCTCTGAGCTCTTTTACTCTGTCTGCAAAAATGTGTACAGGCTGGAGAGAGCGTCATCATACTTCACACTGAAAACAAAATGTGACTTGAACAGCTCATCAAAAGCACCAAAGGATGTACATGACTGACATGACAGAAGCTTTTTGTCCAAGACATTATAAAAGGTGAAAACCTGGGTCTTTGAAGTTTCTGTGGTAAGAAGATATGGCTGATGGGTTCCTTCAGTGGTCAGGAGATGATCCTCAAGGCTTTGGGATGAAACAAGAGAAATATGTTTACAAAAATGTGTTTCTAAAACTCAGCAACATCTACAGTATTTGGAAGTTTTGACAAACCTTCTGAAATTTTACCGGATGATCCGTTGCCTCTCCGACGCTGATCTTTGTGGGACGCTTTCTTCCAGCTGGTTGTGGAGTGAGAAGATGAAGCAGCACCAGAAGAGAAGCCATGTTGCTGTCCCACTCTGAGGACAGAGTGAAAAGTACTTTTACACTCATTATATATATTAAGTAGAGTGTTTATGATATTGCTCTGTGCATTGTTCTAATGGTTTTACTATGATCTTAAACATATACACATATAACAACTATTAATGGCCCAGTCATTATAAATCTGTGCTGGAGAGCAAAGCAATGTTCAGCCCTCACACTGAATCTTAACTGCAGACTTAAGTGGCCTATTTAGACTCAGAGATGCTTTTGTAAAATAAATCAATAAAAACACAATAAACTGATGACTGTTGGACGACTCACATAACTGCATTACTATTCTGATGATAACTGTACCTGCTTCATCAGCAGTGTCAGATCCTTCATTCAGGGCAGCTTTCAGTTTTTTAATAATTATTTCTAATAAATAATGATTAAAATCTAGTTGTTTACAAGTTGCAAGGACACTGTCCATCAAAGACTGGCATCCAGAATCACTTGTGTCTCTGCTTAAAGTGCTTGAGACTGACAGTGTATCTGTCAGACTTGGAGAGGAGGAGCCTTCACACCCTTGCTGCAGGACACTTAGATCTGAAGATCACACACACACAAGTATAAGGCAAATAAAATCTAAAGTCCAGCACATTAAAACTATATCACATACCTGGCTGGATATTACCTGTCTCAAGACAAAACATTACCATTACCTATAACTCTGCTTACCACAAGTAGTGAGGGTCACATATTCTGTCAGGTCTGAACGATCAGCCAGGTTCATAGATGCTTCAGTAGATGGGAGGTCTGAAATGCAGACAACACATACAGCTTAATATGAACTGATTAAATACTGTACTTTGGAATTCTTATCATCCACTTCTCACAATCACATATTTTGGTCTGTGTCAAGATACAAATCTCTCAAAATATAAGTGCAGCAAAATAGGAATTTTAAAACACATCCTCATCCACCTCTGCTCCCTGTTGATCTGTGACTTTCAGTGTTGTAGTCTCTGGGATAAGAAACTTCTGCTGGACTATACCATAACAACTCCACGTTACAAAATGTTTACATCTTTATTCATTTAATACTAAACATCTGACTGACCTGCACTGAGAAAATCTGAGAAGCAAGCCTCTTCCAGTTTAATGTACTTCTTCTTCCCTCCATGTTGTACTTTGATCAACATGTTGGTTTGACATAAAGGAAGAAAATGTCAGATGTCTGAGAATAACATGTTCAAGTTAAAGTTTATCCCAACTACACACTGTTAAAATACACGTTTCTCACCGCTGTTCAAAACAGCAAGGCTACAGTTTAGAAGCTCAACTGTTAGCATGCTAGCCAAAACTGACTTTTCAGCTGCGTCTGCGCCGTTGAGCCGGAAATTATTCTCTTAAAACACCGACATGCGGTTGCATTGTTGGATGGTTATTTAAATAAACAGTATTAATTACCTTCAAGATGCGCGTCGTCATTAATTTGTGAAGCTTATCAAACAGTTTGTCATTACCGTCATACAGACACATCACACGCCACAGACAGTATGGCCGACATTAACGTTTGAGTGAAAGCTAACAGCTCCACAATGGCAGCTAAGAACAGTTAGCTAACTAATGCTGCGGGAGCTACTTGCTCTAAATAATGGAGTAAAAGCAATGGGGTTACGTTCAACATCAAGTTCGCAGTCATTAGCGGTACTATGTAAGTAGATAAAGTGAGAACAATGACAAAATATCACGCATTTAAAGTACTTTCTGATAAAAATCATGCTCTTACCAGCCTTGTGACGACGTTCCTTGTGCTGCTCATGCCGCGATAAAATGCGTCGTGAACTCCAGGGACAGAGTTAAAACCAGATCCTGAACACCAGGGAATAAACTCCAAAATTCAACTCGGCCTGGGTGAACACCTTAACACAAACTGTAGTCAGAGTTATAAAATAAACTCCAGAAATGTAACTCTTTCACACTTTTTTGCCTGACTCCAGATTTTAGTACTTTAGTACAGCTGCTGCTGTCCTTGGTGCTGAATTCACCAACCCAGCTGAATGGTCCTGAGTGATTATTGTTGTAATTCATTTGGTATTTTTGAGAAGATTGAATATCATTAGTATGGGTTATGTTTGGTTAGTGTTAGGCTTTCAGTTATGATGTGTCCTCATAACTATATTACATTATGTGTGTGTGTGTGTGTGTGTGTGAGAGAGAGAGAGTTTGTCCTTTGATGCCTTTGATGTATCAACATTCTACAGCCTGATGTCACAGGCTGCAGTAAGTGGACACACAGCCAGAGACAAGTTCAGAAGTCAAACAGGAGCAGAAACAGTTGGACTGGACAGGACTTGCTCATGATTTAGGAAGAAAGAAGCCCTCAGATATTTCTGCACAATTACTGACAAGGAAGGGAGGAGCTACTGCTGTTACAAGGACAAGAGGAAACTACAGGAAAGTCCAGATCACCTCCAAGGTTTTCAGTAAGTCAAACCTTTTTTAGTTGATGTCAGTGTTTCAGTTCAGTGGGATGTGTTTGTTAAATTGACATGATGTCTAATCACACAAGAACTTCAGCCCAAAGGTTTCAGTACATGTTCAGTTTATTTATGCTGATTGTATCTGTGAGATTTTCATATTGTCAACTTAGGTTTCCATTTTTGGTTCAAAGCATTGTGGTTTGTGTTAAAGGAAAGGTGCCTATTTTTTACAAGTTTGTCTTTTAAACTTCAAATGTTCAAAAACATTCACATGCTTTTATGTAAATTGAAATCATTTGTGGTTGTTGCTTTGGATCCTCCTAAATGATGGAGCATAAAATCCACAGTCCATGTCCTGTGTAAAAGGAACTTCCAAAGTTCAAAAGAAGCAAACATGAGGCTTCAGCAGTCTGACTTATATAGTTGAAACAGGCGTCCTCCAAGTCTTTTTATCATTTATGTTGAAGATCAACCTCCAGTGCTTTGCATGTGGAACAGTAGTTTGTCTGCAGCCACAGATCCAGACTCTGCAGCTCTGGAGGTGGAAGTAACTGCAGAGACGAGAAAGCACAACACCATGGGAGAGAGAAGAAGCCAAGTTAGTAACATACATTAATGGGATATGAATGTGTACAGATGGAGAGGGAGAGGAGGAGAGAGGAAATCAGTGCATCATGGGAAGTCTTCCAGCAGTGTAGACCTATAGCAGCATAACTAGTGGCTCATTCAGGAAAGCCTTACTCAGCTCTGACTATAAGGTTCATCAAAAGGGAAAGTTTTAAGCCTCCTCTTAAACATGGAGAGGGCGTCTGCCTCCAAGACCCAAACTAGTAGATGGTTCCACAGTAGAGGAGCCTGATATCTGAGGGCTCTGCCTCCCATTCTCTCTATTGGAGACTTTAGGAACCACAAGTAAACCTGCATTCTGGGAACACAATGTTCCAGGGTAGTAGGGGATGGCTGCACTGCTGCTGTGACCCGGCTTGGTAACACAGCCGGCCATTGCCAACTCTTAACATTCTCCTCTCCTTAGCTGTGTCTTCAGTAGATAAACTTGTGTATCTGTGCTGAAGATTAGAGAGAAAGCTCTGTTCTAAAACGTCTCTCTGTTTTCAGCTCTCAGGACTTTTGCAGCTTCTACCTCAGTCTCTACAGTTTGGAGTTTAGTCTCACTCCTGTGCTCTTGTTTGTACTTTGGGATATCAGCCTTATGTCACTGTTTACTGATCAGTTACAGCCATATCAGAGCTGTGTTATGTTACTGATGATGCAAACCAAACTTTTCCTGCTTAGCTGGGAAAAGTTGTAGGAATCTGTGACCCTCTCTTGCTGCTGGCTCCGAGGCCCACTTCCTGGTCGCCCGTCCCAGTGTTAGCCGCAGGTTGCTGCTAGCCTCCACTGTTGCTGAGTGGACACGCTCAGCTTCTCTCTCCCTCAGGTGATCACACGTAGCCTGATCGAGAATTATTTGCCAGCTGCTTTGTCCTGCACGGAGAAGAAATACTGCTGCTTTGCCTTGTTCTACCTTACCGGGGTGTTTCTGCCGCGGTTCTCCACTGCGGTTCTGCCGGTCGCTCCGGTGTTGCCGCTGTCGGGCTGCGCAGGTGGACAACGCAATCACCCCCTACCTACGCGAGTATTGAATGGGCAGTTTCGTTCGCCTTGGGCCTGGACTTTTAAAAATTGAATGAATGCACGGTGGGGTTGCTCTTTATTTAATGCCCCCATTTCCTTTGTTGCATTTAGTTAGAATGGGTTTTGGGTTATTGTTTATTATTATTATTATTATTATTATTATTATTATTATTATTATTATTATAGCTTTATTTCTATTAGGTTAGGTTATTTGGTTTATTAAATATTGTGTTTAACTAGGTCCTGTGCTGGTTTGTTTGTTTTTTTCTTTTTCTTTCTTTTCTTGTTTAATTTTTTTGACGTTCTGTGATTCAATTAGCCCTGATATTCAGTTGGATTTTGTCTTTCTTTTGTTTCTTGACTGTTTCTTTTGCTTGTGACAAGAATTTTATGTTATGTTTAGTTACTGATATTCTTAGTGCTTTGATTAAGCATTGAGTTTGTAAGCATTTATTTATTGTTTTCTTTTGTTAGTATTTGTATATTGGTTATTTGTTTTCCTTTGTTTTCCACTAATTTTATTTCCTTGTCCCCTTTTCAGTGGCTGAGAGCCGAAGGTGGTGGCGGTCGTGGTGCCGGGTGGTGGTTTCCCCCTCACCCCTCTCCTCGAGCTGGCCCCCTGGTAAGCCTCAGCCCTGATAGGGTCTCCCCCCTTTCCCCTCACGTCCCCTGTGTGTGAATGGTGTTTTATAGTATTTTAATACTCTGTGTGTGAATGGTGTTTTTGTAATGTTTAAAGACATACTGAAGTTATTTTGAAATAAAGTATATTGATTATTGCTCTGGAACCACGTCTCTGCCCGTTGTAAAATGAACCTGGGTGCCTTGGAGTTGGTACAGTTGGCTAAAACTATTTCCTTGGGCGAAATTCCCAAGGTGGCGTTGTCTGGCTTCGTAGGTTGCTCTTAGTTGGGTGTTGTAGTGATCAACACCATCCGCTATCTGCTACAACCCCCATTATCATCTATCTCATCTCTCTCGCTCGCCACACTCAGATCAACAACTTCATTTGCTGTGCAGTAAAGTGGAAAAACCCTTTTTTCACTGTTCCAGCACAGTTTGAGTGTTAGTGACCATTCATATCATGACTTGATGTGACTACAACCAACACAATGGAAAATCCTATTTCTATCTCTAACAGTGAAATATCACATTCAGTGTGCAGCTCACACTGTTGGTGGTTGGTGTCTTCAGACTCCCTGAAAGCTGACATACAGTATCAGTTTAAGAAGGTAGTATTTTTATTTTGGATGAAACACATCCAGGTGTATCACTGTCCCTGTATAATGTGCTGACTTCAAAACATTAAATTCCTAAACCATCACTGAAGTTCATTGAGCAGAAGTGACTGTTACATGTCCAGGCTCCACAGTATACCATGGACCTTCTGCACCCCCACACCATGAGCTGATCTCTTAGGTCAGGACTTTCTAAATGTACCTCGGACATGTTTTAAGACTCAGGAAGATTGTGCTTTCCAGTTTGCAGCCTCTAAACTTTGGAATAATCTCCCAGTAAGTCTGAGGTGTGTGGACTCTGTGGACTCTTTCACAAAGCAGATACAAATCCATCTGTTCAGACAGGTTTTTAGGTAACGTAGTATTTTCTGTTTACACTTGTGTTCTATATCTTCTCCTCTCTTGTATTTTATCTGCTGTTCTTATTGTTTTATTTGTTTCTCTCTCTTTGACTGTGAAGCAGTGTGTGATTAGATTAGAGCCTTTGTGGAGGCAGAGTGATGAGTCTGTGCTTTAAATGACAACTGGGATTGTGGCCAAAAACTTCTTACCTAAAAATACAAAACACTGCTTCATCTTTGATAGACTTGATAATGAGCTCACAATGAAACTAATCTCACTTAAAGTCTTAATCATTGTTCTCCTTCAAATCTTATACCAACAGCCTGTAAAAGAAACAGTGTTCTCCTGTTGGCTTTTTAATTAGCTGTTGAATTTAATGTTTTATTAGTGATATGATTGTCAGTTGTTAATGTGAATCACAGTATGTTGCCTCTTAAATACAGTCACAGCAGTGTTTGTCCTTCAGAGCTGTGCAGAGGCTGAACTGGGCTGTGTCTCTTTTGTCAGAGTGAGGTGTAAAGGTGCTCTCATGAGTGTTTGTCTGCTGACTGCTGGTAGAAATGAGTGTAAAGTGTCTTTCTGTCTCCTGTCAGTCCATAATAAGTCCTCCCTCAAGGACTCCAGGACTGGTTTCAGAGGGTTCTTCATCTCTTTCTGCTCTCTGTGCTTTGCACCACCTACATTCCAACTTTGAGAAGAGTTTTTGTCCATCAGATCTTTGTTTTTTCATCAATACAGTAATGTGCTCTTTCCTCACACTCTGGTTTTCCTGTGACTTTGCAGTAGACATTATTTTCTGTGTTCACCTCTTTATTGAAAGTGAGGAGTGATATTCACTATCTCTCCATTGCCACAGACAGTTTTAGTTGTTGTTTCTGCAACAGATCAGCTGCTGCACAGAGAATCATTTTGACTCATGTTTCTTTTAGATCTCGTTCAACTTCTCTTGTGCTGTTAGACCTTAAATCCACAGAGTCCTGCTGTATGTTGGTCTCTTCTCTGCATCACACTGAGATAACAGTTACACCTGTCACCTGAATCAAGTAGGAAGCTGATGGTGAAAGTTAAAGCTGACACTATATCATCATGTTCTGGGAGTAGAAGCTGTAAAATAACCAGGCTGGATGGAAGGAGGAAGCATTTTTTTCCTCCAACATTATTTCATCATTATTTTCAGTTACTGGTATTTTCTCAGTCTGGGTCCAGAAACAAAACTTTCTTTGTTTACTACAATGACTTTAAGGTGATTCTTCATCTGTTTGTAAGTTTGTGTTTTAATTGTATTTCTTTTATTTCTCTCTCTTCTGTTGTGGGGCTCCTGTCTCCTGATCTCCTTCATCCTGGATCTTCTTCTTCAGATCCTAAAACAATGACTTATTTTTATGCTGGTGTGAGAGTTTACATGCAAGTGTGTTTGTTACCTGTGAATCACATTGTGGTTAAGTTTGTGTTTGGGAGATTTCCTCCATGTGTTTATGGAAACAGATGAAGGTATCAGGTCATTCCATTATCTGATGATCTCTACCTGTTAAACCATCCAAAGCAGCTCTGCAGTGTTTCCATCTGTGTTCATGTTGCTGTTTGAGGGTTAAGACTTGGTTTCAGGGTTAGAATTGGGTTTTGGTTAGAGTTAGGGTAAGGGCTAGGGAATGCATTATGTCAGCAAGTGTCCTCACAAATAAATAAGTACAAGTATGTGTGTGTGAGAGAGAGAGAGAGAGTGTTTGTCCTTTGATGCCTTTGATGTATCAACATTCTACAGTCTGATGTCACAGGCTGCAGTAAGTGGACACACAGCCAGAGACAAGTTCAGAAGTCAAACAGGAGCAGAAACAGTTGGACTGGACAGGACTTGCTCATGATTTAGGAAGAAAGAAGCACTCAGATATTTCTGCACAATTATTGACAGGGAAGGGAGGAGCTACTGCTGTTACAAGGACAAGAGGAAACTACAGGAAAGTCCAGATCACCTCCAAGGTTTTCAGTACATGTTAGTAGTTCATGTCAGTGTTTAGTTTAGAAGTTAATGTTTTGAAATGTTTTGTCCAAATGATATGTTTCTGAAACTGTGACGGCAAGTAATCATACTCATAAACCCGGTGGTTTGATTGTGTGCTTATCATTCATGGACAATATTGTTTTTTTTTTAATGCTGATCATGATTGTGAGATATTCTCATGGTTGCTCAACTTCTTAACTTTGTTTTGGTGTGATGCACTGTAGTTTGTGTTAAAGGAAAGGATTTCTAGGAAGTCTGTACTGTCTGCAACAAGATCCTTTCTAAAGAAATTCTAATGGAAATGATGGAGTTGGATGTCATAGCACAAAGTGGAGTGTGCTGTGTGTTATTTTAGGAAGTTACGTCAATGTACTGTAGGTCAGGTCTGTGATGTATTATGATACTTGATGGAGGACTTCACTTTAAGTGCTGTGAACAGGAAACAGTTTGATGTGTTGGTAAAATCTTCTTATTTCCAATGTGTGAATCATTTTCATCATCTCTCAAGATTTGGCCCAAAAACAAAGAAGCACAGTTTAAGACTCAGGAGAAATAATCTCCCAGTCCAATGCAAACTAACCAGCACACACTGTTTCCACTTCTACAATCATCTACTTATTATTGTGCTTTAAAGTTTCAGCCTTCTTACATTTACCTATCACTGAGTCCACTTGTGTCTTATACTGAACACTAGGTTCAAATCTCCTTTTGGCTTTGAGCCTTGATTTTTAGTTCATTTCCAGTGCAATACAATTATGTCCTGTAGTAAATCTGCAGAATGAGTCGTAGGACTTAAAGCTAGATCAGCTGTTGCATGAAGCGTTTCAGGCTGTGCTCATGTTCACCCTCTTTGGTTAAGGGACAGTAAAACAATCAGTGATTTCCTTCCTGCCTTGAAAACCTTAGTCCTGAAACTGGAATCTAAAATATGTTGATGTGTTTGAGGTGGCATGTGATGCATTTGGATGAGTGTTCATTTGCAGTGTTTTGAGTGTAGGAGGAAAACTGTTGATGACTGTGAGGACAGAATAAGTTTGGAAGTTTAACTCTGCCACTTTAGACTCTCAGCTCTGATTCTTGTTTTCTGCTCCATGCAGCTCATCTACAGGACTGTATTAAGTCCTAGTTGTTGAAGGATCTTAATTATTAAGCAGTGAAACTATTTCATATGAGGAAATGGTGCATTCATTCTTTGAAATGTTTCCTTTCTTCTGTTTCCTTGTCTTTTGATGATGGTCACTAAGCTCCAAATCTTGTATCTGTTCAGAATTCAGCCTCAGTCAGTGTGAGAGAGCTGATATGTTTAAAGGTTCATAGACTGAAAAGGTTCTGAGAAGTTCTCTTGAAAAATGGATCCTAAATTTAACTTTAACAAACTGCACAGTCCTGAAGCACTAATGAAATATTTGATTGGTGTGTTGGAGTAAAGTGAGACACACACACACACACATCTTGTTTAGATGTAACAGAGCCCACAGCCATTCTGAAGAATGACTCAATCAGAAAATACATTTGGCCTTTGAGGAATTTAATTGTGTGCCTGCTCCAAATGCTATGCTAGGTCTATGTGCAGCAGCTTGTGTGAGACATTATGTTTCTGTTTGTTTACTATGAGACTGTGAATATTATTAGCTGACTGGATGAATAGAACACAAGAGAGATTTGTTTGTGCAGATAGATGAGACCTTAATGTGTCTACTAACCCTTATTTAAAGATGCAAGCACACACAATCATCTTGACATCTTGATAGGAAAAGTAGGATGAAGGAAAAGTTCTCACTGCAGCAGCTGTAGAATTTTATTATTATGACCACAATTACACCACAAGAGCCAGTTTGACTCTGTCATTTCCAGGCTCTGTGTTTCCAGTTCACTATTAAACACAATGATGTACTTTATTTCTTCATGATGACTCTTGAAAGTTTTTGAAGAGAGAGGAGAAAATTTCTTCTGTCATTTTTCCCTTTTTTTTCTCACAAAACTCGTTTTAAAGATTTTCATGATTCGAAGAAAAACACATTTTCTTGGTGGTCGGAGAAAATGAAGAACTGTTCCATCATTTATCCAGAAGTTTCTATAGTAATGTGATCATTATTCTGTGACTGTGACAGGAGGAGTTCAGTGAATTGATGTGACTCGTCTGTGCTCTTTCACTGCTCATTTTAATGAAGTATATATTCCCTCTCTGTATTATGATATTGGATTGTAACTCAGCTTTACCACAACACTGTCATTGTACACCTGTATGTTTTGTTCACCTTGTTGATCCATCTGTCTTCCTGTATTCATTCTCTCACTCCCTCGCTCACTACAACCACATACACTAAATACACTAAACTGTAGTAAATCCATTATGTGTGAAACATAATGTGTCTGGATGATGTTCAGAGGAAACAGATTTTCTGAATGAATGAGGTAATGAAGTTTATTAACAGCAGTGGAGGTGGGAGACTGGGGTTTGTATCCAGAGTCCACTCTGTGGTTAGGTTTGGTATTTACAGCTATTTAACAATACACACAAGCTAACTTGCATACGGCCTAATACAAATGTCCCACACACACATTTCATCAGAGAGACCAGCTCTCAGAAATAAGTCCAGCAGTGGAGACGGTCCAACAGGCTCCACATGTTTGTGCACTACTCTACTACTGTGCTGAGAGGAGACTGTACTGAAGCTGTCAGCTGTACCATCAGCCTCTGAGGCTGCTCTGCTCTCTGTGTCACACACTGCTACTGTACATGAAGACTGCTGTCAGCTCGGCTCAGCTCCACTCATCACTAACTTCATTTAGAGCAAACAGAGCTCTGCTGTAACAGGAAGCAGCAGAAAGTCAGAGGAGCGCAGACCTCTCTGTCATGTCAGGTGTTTTCAGGAAGAAAAAGAGTGAAACGATCCGTTGCCTTGAAATCCAAAGAGGAAAGCGACGGCGGGGATCCACACGGTGTGTATCCAGAAGTAAAGCATGGTGTCCTTTAATCAGCTGCAAAAGCTCCGCGCTCTTCCCGACGAAGCTCCGTGTCCAGCGGTTCATTTCCAGAAGAGAAAGCGCTGCAGATGAAGCCGAGCGGAGGAAGAAATCCCAGTGTGAACGCTGCTGATGAACACAAGAGCTGGAGACTCTGTCGCTGCTTCTTCTGCTGCTTTCACACGGACATTAGCGACCCCTACCGGAACTGTTATCCAGAGAGGAAGAGACTGTGTCTGTGTGTGAGTCCTCTGTCCAACTCATTTCATTCAGCACCACAACCATGATTTGTCACATGGAGTGAAGTGAAGCCAGTGAAGAGGAGGGGAATGGGAGGAGGAAGCAACACAAAGTGTTTGCTGGTCTCTGATGGGATCTTAGCCAGCAGTTTGTCTCTGTTATTCTGTCTCTGCACCGTTAAACATTCATACTCAGGTGGACAGTCACAGTGGACACTGTCTAATGTCCAGAGGAAAAAAAAGTTCTTTTATCACATATTAAAGCTGTGTGATGTTCACTGACACTGACCATGTGTAGTTTAAACACGTGTGCAAGTTTATTTTCCTTAAGACAGAAGATGAGCTGATTAATGCAGGAAACAACATGAGTCAGACTCAAGTATCTGCCTTTATAATTCTAAATGAACTGAGGACAAAAGGTGAAGACGACAGCTCATATGGAAAATTGGCACATTAAGAAAAAATATACTTTTTGTGTGAATAACATTAGTGCATATTTTCCACTTTTGATATATGATGGTATTATAAAAATCTATATGTCTTTTCAGTCTAAAATCCTTCTAGTGTATCTACAGGAGCTGATTAGTCCCATATATACAGTGGTGTTCCAGTATATGTCAGAGGTCAAAGTGAAGACAGTCTAGTTGGTCTCATTGGCTAAAGCCAGTTATCTGTGTGCAAACAAGCGTGACAGCAGATTTATTCCACTTAGTTCTGTCAGAGCCACTGAAGCTGTTTCTTTACTTTTTATTCTTCCCTCCAGCTGCAGTGAGAACATCTACAGAAGAAACATCATTATTATTATTATTTACTGTCCAACACAGTAAAGTGTAAATGATGGACATTTACTCAACACAACTTTTTATTTCCACTGTCACAGGATAGAAAGAACAAAGAACTTCACTAAGAGCCTTGTTTCATAATTCATTTCCAGCCCACAGTGTTTGTGTCCTCCAGCAAACCTTTGGATGTCAGTGTGTCAAGCTGATGTTGGTGAATCTGAGGCTGTGTTGACTGAGAGAAGAAGCTGTGAGATCTTTTAGACCCTGAGGACTCACTCTGGACTGATTTGATAGATGATCCACAAATAAAAGTGCTTCTCCACTCAACTAACTACTACTCCTCATAGGGACTGTCTGCAGGAACTGAAGCTGCTTTTGGACAAAGAGATATTCATGTGTTCACTGTTCACTCAGTCAGACCATTCAGCTGGGTTGGTGAATTCAGCACCAAGGACAGCAGCAGCTGAACTGTACACAACTACTAACAGATAGAAGGAGTGTGTACAACATTCATGTTAATGTATCTGCTGAAATCCTGTTGGAAGTAGCATAAAGTGTCCTCCAGGCTGATGGCAGTAACCTGCTGCAATTAGCCAATAATGAGCCCATTAGCCTCTATAATGAAGTTCACATATTATTATTTGCAACACAGGATGAAAACAATTAGTTTTAAAAAAGAATCATTTGAAGGTTTATGAGAGTTGCGACTTTATTTTTAATCCTGTTGCTGTAGATTTTCCTCAACTCCAAACAATGTGGACTGTGAAGTGAAGCATTAACAAGCTCTCAGTCAGCACCATGGAAAGAGGCAGAGACGACTGCTGTTCTCTCTACAGTACAAAACAATTATCACTGTTTACACTCTTTATTTTTCTCATATGGTTCCATTTTTTCAGTGTTACTTCAAACTGATGAAATCACAGTTGTACAGTCATCTCTCTATCATCTCTTATTTCCATCCTATCCTTTTTTTCCCAGATCCCAAGTCCAGTTCTCCTGCACTGCAGCCTCGTCTCCACTGACTCTACTGTTGCAGGGTGTAGACAGATATATTCCTCCTTCTGTCCACATGCTGCAGGTCAGCTGCTACTTTTCACCTGCCAGAGTGGAGCTTCAGTGTGATGGTGTAATGCATTCACACATGGTTCACACTGTAAATGTGTGAACCCTGGTCCATTAGTGAATTTGCTGTTGGGATGATCAGAGGGTTTGTAGAGTTATTATGCTTCTTCCTCTTTGCATCATGATTTTCCACAGACTCTTGTCAGTTACAAAACAAGTAGAAAGTCTGAAAGTGCCAACGTGACTTTCCATCCATCCAGTATCAGGATACAGTTGAGAAAAGATGTGTATTGATTTAAGCTCTGAATGTGACAGCACATTACACAGCTCTCTCTCCACTCTGAGCTGTGACCTCCAGCAGTGGATGATTCACAGTAAAGTTGCAGACACTCTGTGATACTTGTTCTCTGATGCTAATGACTCTTGGAGCTCTACTTTCCTCTGCTGTTGGTCTCTGTCCTGAATAAAGAGCTCCTCTGTCTATTTCTGCTGACTCCATCCCAGTGGTTTTCATTGTTTCATCATGTAACACCTGTGAAAGTTTCCCTCATTTACCTGGTTTTAATAACACGTTGCCTCTGACCGAGAGCCAAGGGACTGTAGAGCAGAGCATCACTTTCTGGTTCAGATCCAGTTTAAAGTGTGTTGGTCTCTGTCACTGGGCCTTTACTCCACAGAGAGAACTGGATCTCATCATTAATGGAAACAATCCTAAATATCCTGGCAGAGAGAGAAGTGAGTCTCCATCTTCTCTGTCCACTTCACTTATTCTCCTTTACAGGAGTTCACTCTGCTGTGAACAGAGACACCAGCTGCAGTGTCTGTTCATAGAAGAGTTAAAGGAGGAAGAAAGATGATCCACAGCCAGTCAACACAGAATAATGGGATCTTTGTAGGGACTGTTGGTGTCAGTGTTCAACCATCTGGAACAACAACAACAAATCAGAAAAAAAACATCCTCTGAGGTGATGGATCATCAGTTCAAAGCTGCAATTAGGAATAAATGTCACAATAAAAACAAATGTGTACAGTGATTGGTGAGATCTGAAAAGACAAAATGAATATCACTGTACTGTCAACTTTCAAACATGCTGTTTCATTAGCCAGCTGGAAATCAATAAATAATTATTTATCAGTACAAAACAAGATCTGAACACAGAGCCACTTTCACTTGATAGCCAACATGCTGAAGCTGAGGAAAACTTCAGATGCCTTGGTACAGTTCTGGACTCCTTGGTGAGCTTCTCTGAAAATACAGAAGATGCTCACAGCAACTTTATTTTCAGAGAAAACTCTGTGGCCTCGGTGTTAGTCTGCAGATTTTAGAACTGATGTTGAAAACTATTGTTCAAAGCGTTTTAACTTTTCAACACTGAAAATTATTCACAACCTCACTGACAAGAAAAACTCTATATACTGAAACACTGACATTGATACAATTGACAGTTTTATTGCTTCATGATGCATCTGCTTCATTGATCTGATGTATTTCTCTGTGAGTCACATTGTACTATAATCTGTGCAGATGTTCCAACTAACATTCAGTATCTTCATCCACAGAAACTCCTCCACTGGCTCACAGAAGATACAGAGACAAAGACACTGGACACTGAGACACTGATTCACTTCTTCTCCTCAGAGCTGCTGAACTGTACATGCTGTTTAAATCAACTGTCAAACTGCTTTATTTAGCAGACAAATCAGAGCCATAGAGGAGCCGTCTGTAGCAGTGAAGTGACCCTTCAACATCAGTTTGTTAAATCATCAGACAGATGAAAAAAGGCTCCAGCTTTGCTGCTGTCAGGTGGTCAAATGCTTCAAGGTAACTCAGCCTTCCCACAAAATTGGTTTCACATTGCAGAGAGATTCTTATTAAACCAATGTTTAGAAAAATCAACACATAATATTGACACCAGCAGCCCTTTGATAAACAGCTATTATGTCCAAAGGAGCCTCCATATTCAATCTGTTCTTCACCAGAAAGAAAATAATTCTTCATCATTCTTTCATCATCTTTTGTCCCAGCAACATAGGTGCAAAGTAGATGTCATTCATTTATCTTTCTGCTCTCAGGTGTATAACCACAGATGGTTATTATACAAACAATCAGCTGACCTCATTTATTGATCCTCTCTGAGGGAGCTACTGCTTTGTTTTTCCTCCACACACCCTCCACAGTGTATTCCTCTCAAATCAGGAAATGTAAACTGTGTAACTAAGAAGCAGCTGTGAGCGAGGTTACCAGTCCACTGTACATGATGACAATAAAACAGAAATAACTACTGAATGAACTTATTTCTTCAATATGACAGATGATGGTTGAAAAATATACAGTTGTAAGAAGCAAAGGAAACAAGAGAAGCTTTTACAAAAACAAGGTTCATGCAGCATTTTCACTTTGCACTCATCAAACACACATTCACAGATGACTACATGAATACATGACTTTATGTGTGTACAGGTCTAGTGTTTTTTTTTTTTTTGTATTCTTTGACAGAGGCACAGGTACTGACATAGGTCTGAGATGCTAAGAGAGAGAGAGGTTAGGGCGAGGGAATGCATGATGCCAGAGAGTGTCCTCACAAAGATATAAGTACCGGTATGTGTGAGTGTGTGTTTGTCCTTTGATGCCTTTGATGTATCAAGATTCTACAGTCTGATGTCAGAGGCTGCAGTAAGTGGACACACAGCCAGAGACAAGTTCAGAAGTCAAACAGGAGCAGAAACAGTTGGACTGGACAGGACTTGCTCATGATTTAGGAAGAAAGAAGCACTCAGATATTTCTGCACAATTATTGACAAGGAAGGGAGGAGCTACTGCTGTTACAAGGACAAGAGGAAACTACAGGAAAGTCCAGATCAGCTCCAAGGTTTTCAGTAAGTCAGTACATGTTAGTAGTTCATTTAGTGAAATGTTTTGAAAAGTGTCCCACGTGGGCCTTTGCTTTCTTTCCCAAGAGACAGCTTGACTATTGGCATTTCACACAGTGTTCCTTTGTTTTTGGCAGAGCAGTGCATGATGGGTAGATCCAACAAAGCGCGTTTGCCGCACGCCGCAGCCTATTTGCAGCAGTGTTTGTGTCTTTTCAGCCATAAATGTAACATACAAAGGGGAGCTGATGCTCAAGGCACTGAAATGTGGAATTATGCATTGTAGGCACCGTCAGCCAGAGTGCTGTGCCCGGTGACCACCACCCGCTCTCTTCCAACTGCAGCTCATACTTACCTGGCAGGGGAGATACCATGATCAACAAGGTGGTTCACCCAGGGTGAGGCTCAGCCATTGCACTCCGGCTGTGCTGACCCCTGCGAATTCCCCAAATGTGGGAATCTCGACTGCATAATTTCTGGTAGTGGGGGACTGCGTTCGCGCTCTCCCCTGTTGCGTGCGTGTAGAAGAAAACACAATGTGTCAGGAATGCCCATGTGCTAACCTGTAGAAGGCTCTCCATTTTGTGAGGTGGCTTTGTTGATTTAGAGTTACATGTCAGCTTTTGCAGTCTGTCCACAAAGCGGCAGTGTTGCTCTGCAGAAGCTCTCTGGCGTACGCTACAGAGTGGCGTGTTTAGTCATGACAATTCCCCGTGTTCCCATTGGAATTGGGGAAGTGGGCGTGGCCTTTCCATGACAAAATGAAGTGTGAGCTCCCCTGTCTGACTTTGCTCTTTCTTTGTGGAAGAAATGTGTGCTAGATGTTGTCATTTCGCTGGTATACTTTATTTTTAGGCTTTGGTGGGGATGCTGCCGTCTTTGAGACAAGAAAAGTGTACCACGTGGGCCTTTGCTTTCTTTCCCAAGAGACAGCTTGACTAGTGGCTTCGTGGACAGACTGCAAAAGCTGACATATACAACTGCAGCTCATACTTACCTGGCTGTGTTGCTGTGCTGACCCCTGCAAATTTGAATGTGAATGTGAATGTGGCCTGTTAAAAGCTCCAGCTTCAGTAAATAGATTTTTAACCTCCAACACTTTGCTCTGAAGAGTCAGTGACAGGCAGCTGAGTGGAACCAAGCAGAGAGGAGAAGTCAGTCATTGTGACGTTCGCCTCCACACTTCACACACTCCTCACACAACCACAAAGCAGGTGGAGAATGTGTAACAGTGTGTGTATATGTGTCCTTTCACAGACACAAATATTATCACTGTTATATTTGGAGGAACAAAGTGGTGACAAGTGATCTCACAGACACAGAGAGCAGCAGTGTGGACAGTCTGTAGGAGGGTGTGCATGTGTTTGCCTGTTTGAGTGTGTTTCTGACTTTAGGAGCATGTAGAAAGTTTGTGTTTTATCTTTGACGTGTTCGTCTTTGCTAAATGACCCATTTGCTTCTATCGTCTCTGTATGTGGATGATACTGACATGAAAAGTAAAGCTGAAGGTGAAATGAAGGAGATGCAGAGAGACAGTACAGGAAGGAGTGAGTCTACATAGAGACAGATGAAAGGAGGGAGAGAAACAGGTGGAGGAAGGAGAAGCTTGAAGTGGTGAGTTTTCAACAGTTTTCCCTCATACTTTATATTTTTAAATGCACATCAAAACATTTGAGATTTTTAAATCAGCTCATGAGTCATTTTAAAATTCATTCCCGATGTCAGGAGTACTAGCTTTTTCTGGGGCTTTTATTTTCCATGGTCCAGAATAAACTTTAAAGATTAAACTAAGATGCATGAATGAAACTTCACTCCATCTCTGTGTTTCTCTGTTAGTGTTGATGAAATCAGTACAGCAGGTGTCTCTGCCTGTTTCTAGTTCTGCTTCCTTCATTGGAGCAGAGCTGTTTTCATCCTTCATGTCTCCACCTGTCTGATCCTATTAGATCACAACACGTCTGCTGAGCTGATCAGCTCTGTAGCCCAGCAGATGGTGAGCTGAGAAAATGAACATTTAATCAGCTGATAATAGAAATGAGATTGGTTTTTACTTCTGTCAAGGGAATTTATAGAATCTGTTTTGTTTGTGATCAAACTGAGATTTTATTTATTTTAAAATTCCAATAACTGTAAACAGCTTCTGAACAAATGAAGCTTATACTTTTCCTGTAGTCCTCAGTTTAAATGAAGGACACATCCTCACCTGATATGAAGTCAAGGTTTGTTCTATGGGACAGCCAGAGCGATGGTGTGTGTCCCGTCAGTCCCGTCAGTGTCCAGCTGATCCATAGCTGGACAGCTGTCCTCCGTCCCAGCCTGTCTTCTGTCAGAGGGCTGGAGCTGCTCTCTTGTGTCCTGTCAGAGTTTGGACCTCAGTCTCTTCTCCACCAGTCTCCCCAGACAGAGCAGCCACACACAGACTGTCCTCCGTCTTCTGTCCTTCAAACCAGGACAAAGCTCCATGTCTCCTTTAGTCTTCTCACTGTCATTGTCCTGCTGTCTGCTGTGACAGAGTAACAGAGCTTTAAATAAGATCTGTGATATTTTACTGAAACCATTCTGAACCTTCACTGATTTATTACTTTTATTTCATGCATCCAGGTAAAGAGAGATGTTTTCTTCATCTTGAGTCAAATCGTGAATGATTTATTTTCATCTGGTTTACTTTTCAAAAACTGTGTGAGCATCTGGAACATGAAGATGAGGCTAGTTGCTTTAATCGCTGCCTTTCTTGATAAGAGTCATTTCTTTGGCACTGACAGGCGTCTGTTGATGTTGCAGGTTCAGTAATTATTCATCTTTTTCTCACTCTCCTCCGTTTCCTCCTCTCATCAGTTCTTCTTCTACCACCTGCTTCTTCTTTGCTCTTCTAACTGAACAGTGACAGACGTTATTCTCTCAGGTGTGAACCAGTGTGCAGCTGCTTGTGCAGTGAATAATGTAGTGATGAGTCTGATTATGCAGCAGGTAGTCGTTCATTCATCAGCCCAAAGGTTAAATTAGCTGAAACCAGACATTTACTGGTTTGAGTCACATGAACAGAGTTTTGCTTTGGGAAATTTCCAAAAGTCACAAGTTTGTAGTTGATAAAGATTCTCTCCATATTCTGACACATCCACTGATTCATTTTATCTGTTTTTCAAAAACCTCTGAAAAGAAGAAAACAAAGGAAAATGTTCTTCACAGCTGATTTTAGTCTCCAAATATACAAACATTGTTTCTCCTCTTTCAAACAATAAAACAACAGAAACATTAACTTCTCTTTTTTTCTTTGCATAAATCATGATGAATTATCATTGATGCTTATTCCTCAGTGCTGGTGCAGATGTTTGAGAAAATGATTTACATTCTGCATCTACATGCTGCATGACTGTGTTTGAACTGGTTTGAAGTCCAGACTTAACTGGCTGTGTCATAAACCACAGTGTTTGAAGAAGGATGTGTGCAGAGCTACAAAGCTAAATGACTTAGATTTGTTGGGTATTTGGTTGATTGTCGACTGTCGGACATGACACAAACCTAACATTTCCTTCAGCATATGAAATGTATTCATTTTTTTTCTGAAGCTTATGTGTTAGACTGTGTGATCAGTGCCTTCATTTCTATAAGTATAGTTGTTTTGAACACACTGCAGTGACTCAGTAACTCAAAGAACTTACTGCTTTTCTCAGATGAATAATCAAGTGATCCAAAAAAAAAGTCCCTTAGTCATTCATGATAAATGTAAAATGAAGAATCAGCTTTGTTTTCATGGTTTCTTTCACTGACTGAACACTCAGGACAAGTATCAGGTAGTTTTCACAAACTATGATGAATCACTGTTGGACTTTAAAGTTTCTCTCCTCCATTGCTCTCTCTCAGCTCCTTCTTTTCTCTTTGTCCACCCACTTTCTCTTCCTCTCGTTCCTCTCTTCGTTATTCAGGGACACTTGTATTTTCTGTGTGAAGTTTTCAGCTCCTGTCTGTTAGAAGTGTCAGGTAATATTCTGCATTTTTTCACCTTGGAGTAGAACTGCAGTGGAAACAGTTTTCAGCAGCTGGACTGAAGTAGAACCATCATCTCTGTCTCTTCCTCCACATTCAATCGTGCTCTCACATGTTTGACTTTCTGTCTTTTTGTAATCGTTGCTGCTTTGCTCTGATTTTAACATGATGCAGTTCATGCCTGGTGTCTGATTGTTTGTTGTCTCATATTTTGCACCATCCTGAACCAACTCGTTGATCTTGAATTGCTGGTAGAACGTGATGCTAATGAGCTGTGACAGTGTTTAATAGTGTGTGCAGCTCGGCAGTGTGTGAGCACATATCTGTCCATGTCCATTAATGCTGTCAGGTGGTCCTCTGTCTCTTATTGCTGTTATATTATTTAATCCACTTTCACCATCAGAACAACTTGTTATCACATTAAACAGCAACAACTTGACATTATGTCCAGATCTCACTGAGGCTCATGGTGTCACACAGGCTGTTTTTACAGTGAAAGCACTGAGGGACAGTCATTTACGATGGTTGGATTATTGACAAGCAGAAAGTCTTACAGGATGTGGATGAGACAGACAGGATGGATCAGGGAAGATGATTCCACTGTCCTCTGCTGCTGAGTGTGTCTGACTCCGTCCTGTTACACGACTGAATAATGAGACTCTATACTGATGGAGTAACTGCTGCTTGGAGGTAAATGTTCTGTTAGTCTCTGAGAGTCAGTCACATTAATTACAAGGAAAAAAAGTGAAGCAATTAGTTCATACAAGTGTGAGAACAATTAGTGTGTAAGCAGCATGGAACAAATCTGTGGCTGCTGCGTCTCCTTTAGCTGCTTCTCTGCTGCCATAGTGAGGTGAGAAGGACTCTGAAGCTGCTGCACTTCACACTGTAACAGCTGCTGCTGTCCTTGGTGCTGAATTCACCAACCCAGCTGAATGGTCCTGAGTGAACAGTGAACACATGAATATCTCTTTGACCAAAAGCAGCTTCAGTTCCTGCAGACAGTCCCTATGAGGAGTAGTAGTTAGTTGAGTGGAGAAGCACTTTTATTTGTGGCGCATCTATCAAATCAGTCCAGAGTGAGTCCTCAGGGTCTAAAAGATCTCACAGTTTCTTCTCTCAGTCAACACAGCCTCAGATTCACCAACATCAGCTTGACACACTGACATCCAAAGGTTTGCTGGAGGACAGAAACACTGTGGGCTGGAAATGAATTATGAAACAAGGCTCTTAGTGAAGTTTTTTGTTCTTTCTATCCTGTGACAGTGGAAATAAAAAGTTGTGTTGAGTAAATGTCCATCATTTACACTTTACTGTGTTGGACAGTAAATAATAATAATAATGTTTCTTCTGTAGATGTTCTCACTGCAGCTGGAGGGAAGAATAAAAAGTAAAGAAACAGCTTCAGTGGCTCTGACAGAACTAAGTGGAATAAATCTGCTGTCACGCTTGTTTGCACACAGATAACTGGCTTTATCCAATGAGACCAACTAGACTGTCTTCACTTTGACCTCTGACATATACTGGAACACCACTGTATATATGGGACTAATCAGCTCCTGTAGATACACTAGAAGGATTTTAGACTGAAAAGACATATAGATTTTTATAATACCATCAGATATCAAAAGTGGAAAATATGAACTAATATTATTCACACAAAAATATATTTTTTCTTAATGCGCCAATTTTCCATATGAGCTGTCGTCTTCACCTTTTGTCCTCAGCTCATTTAGAATTATAAAGGCAGATACTTGAGTCTGACTCATGTTGTTTCCTGCATTAATCAGCTCATCTTCTGTCTTAAGGAAAATAAACTTGCACACATGTATTTAAACTACACATGGTCAGTGTCAGTGAACATTACACAGCTTTAATATGTGATAAAAGAACTTGTCCTCTGGACATTAGACAGTGTCCACTGTGACTGTCCACCTGAGTATGAATGTTAAACGGTGCAGAGACAGAATAACACAGAGACAAACTGCTGGCTAAGATCCCATCAGAGACCAGCAAACACTTTGTGTTGCTTCCTCCTCCCATTCCCCTCCTCTTCACTGGCTTCACTTCACTCCATGCGACAAATCATGGTTGTGGTGCTGAATGAAATGAGTTGGAAAGAGGACTCAGAGGACTCACACACAGACACAGTCTCTTCCTCTCTGGATAACAGTTCCGGTAGGGGTCGCTAATGTCCGTGTGAAAGCAGCAGAAGAAGCAGCGACAGAGTCTCCAGCTCTTGTGTTCATCAGCAGCGTTCACACTGGGATTTCTTCCTCCGCTCGGCTTCATCTGCAGCGCTTTCTCTTCTGGAAATGAACCGCTGGACACGGAGCTTCGTCGGGAAGAGCGCGGAGCTTTTGCAGCTGATTAAAGGACACCATGCTTTACTTCTGGATACACACCGTGTGGATCCCCGCCGTCGCTTTCCTCTTTGGATTTCAAGGCAAAGGATCGTTTCAGTCTTTTCATCTCATGTCCTGGCGTTTTCCACTAGGAAACACCGGAGCTGAGAGGGAAATTCCAGCTACCGTGGATGTTTATTGTGCGTGTGTCCGTCTGATGCTGACTCGAGTTGTGAAGGTATGTGAAGTGACGTCCCTTCCTGAAAACAGCTGACATGACAGAGAGGTCTGCGCTCCTCACGGCGAAGCCTCTGACTTTCTGCTGCTTCCTGTTACAGCAGAGCTCTGTTTGCTCTAAATGAAGTTAGTGATGAGTGGAGCTGAGCCGAGCTGACAGCAGTCTTCATGTACAGTAGCAGTGTGTGACACAGAGAGCAGAGCAGCCTCAGAGGCTGATGGTACAGCTGACAGCAGTCTTCATGTACAGTAGCAGTGTGTGACCAAGGGCGGGCTGGCCATTGGGAGGTTCGGGAGGTTTCCCGAACGGCCGGTCTGTTCCCGGCCGGTGGTCGGAACTTCTTTGTACCCCATAAAATGCAGCATCAGTGTACCGCAGCAGCCTGTCCTCGCAGCCGCAGGTGGCACAGAGTGGAACATAACGTTAGACTGGCACCGCTGGACTGAGTCAAACTAATATTTTGCATATTAAGGGGGGATACAAGCGGCCCCTCCTAATTTGAGCTGATCCCTGTTTCTACTGAAATGTGATGGGCTCAGCCGCTCAGTCAGTCATCAAACTGTCAAAAGAAAACAAGAAAGACGAGCGGGGTAAATTAAGAAAGAAGCCAGAAATATGGAGCTGAAATCAGGGCTAAAAGGAAAACACAGCTAGCGCAGGATGCAGCCAAATGCGTTAAATTGACGGAGCTTTGCCGTGGCGGAGGGACTAAAGCCAGCGCAGCTTCAGTCAGCCAGCCAGACCAGTGAAGCCACAGAACTGATCAGCATGGCCACAGCAGGTTAGCAAGCACTGCCTATATGTTCCTATCATCCCAGACTTGATGTGTTTAGGACACACAGAACATTAAAGGGAGCCTGTCAGCAATGATACACCATACATGAATAAATCATTAATCTGCTTTATCCATTAAAAATAAAATCCATAGTGGCTGACCAAAAGAAACACACGCATTTCTTTATTGTAAATCAAAACATATTTCAGGAGAGAGTCTGTATTCAAAATTAAAAAGATCATATTTGAATATATCGGCTATAGATCCTGTATTCCTGCTCTGTTTGTTCATTAATATATGGCCATGTTGTGGTGTAGTTTCAGTAGTACAAAAGTACTAATATATGGATACAACAAGCCATTTGTACCAGCTCAAGAAAAAATACATTAAATTCTTTGCCAAAGGGCTATAAGGTTTATCATTGTTGCTGTAATTGCTAATTACTGACAAGGCTAGTGTAGTGGATGCAGAGGGACAGGCCAGTCAGGAAGAGACGGTTGAGGAGGGACGGAAGAAGAAGGAGGAGTTGGAAGAGGAGGAGGAAGAGGAGAAGGAGGAAAGTGGAGCAGGAACCACGAAAAAAACAGTGACAGGCTGCAGGTCTTTGCATAGAATTATATTAAGATGTCATATGTTGATGCTCCAACTCCAGTCACACAGAACAATAAGCCTATCCACTCCGGCAGTTAAGTCAGTGGCTGTCTGAATTAGACATTCTTTTCAATGTTAATGAGCATCTTCTTTTCCATGTTTTTATGCTACCAAATAAAGCAGAAACTGAACAGAGTTTTGCCAGTCTTTTTGCCTCTGTTCTCCACACACACACACAGTATTAATTTTTAAATAAACATAGTGTTTGAGTATGCATAGCATGTGTAGCTTGCTGTAGTACACTCTACTGACTGTATATCATGTATATCATTAGATTGTTTTTATATTGCACATAAAGTATTCATGTTAAAATCACAGTTCCACTTGCGTCCGTCGTGCGTTCAGATAAAAGGCCTCTCCAAGATCCCGGGCTGAATTTCAACCCCAGCTCGCCCCTGGCATTGCTCAAATGCTATTTGTGACTCCATCCATCATTTTTTTATTTCCTAAACTAAAAAGAAAACCCACGTTTGTGTGACAATAATACACCTCAGCCTGATTTGTTTTATTTATTGTTGCTTCACAGTCTTTAGTGTTGACTGAACTACAACTCTGCACACAGCACTGACAATGATACTGATGTTCACACTGACATTATTCCACATTTACGGACTTATTTTAGCTCTAATGTTCATCAGTCTGATAATGACTCTCTGTATGTGAACACACATATTATTACACTGCTATAAATACTGATGTCTGACTGATGGACAAATAATCAGAGAGTTTACTGCCCTCCAGTGGTCACACTGACAAGTGTCCAACAGGACTCACACTGATTATTAGGATCAATATGTACCAATCAGTATTGATGACATCAGCAGGAAGATGAGGACTGGTCATAGTTTGAATAATGTTCCATGTATTATTCCATCCATGTTTTCTGTACAAGCAGATACACTGTAAAAATGTGACAACTAAAAGGATCACTGTAAAATGATAAATAGGAGATGAACTGTAAAAAATTCTAACTTTGATTATCAGGAAATACACTGTAAAAGAATTTAATGGAGGCTGTGCACTGTGTAAAATGGCAACAAATGTGACACAGGATATATCCAGTAAAAATGATGGTCATAGATGAGCTCTGGACTAACTTACAACCAGAGGGTGGACTGTAAAATATTACACCAATTCAATTCAAATTTATTTATGTAGCTCCTTCCACAATCAAAACTGTCTCAAAGCTCTTTACAGAGACCCAGAGCCTGACTCCAGAGCAAGTACTTAAGGAGACAGTGGCAAGAAAAAACTCCCTTTTAACAGGAAGAAACCTTGAGCAGAACCTGGCTCAGATGGGGGACCCTCCTGCTGATGGCCGGGCTGGGTGAAAGGAGGAAAAGGAGGAAGATAGGACAGCTAGGAATGGAGGAGAGGAGGAGAAGGACATGTAGCATATAAACATGACAATGTTAGAGGGCCAGCATTCAGATTACAGAACAGTTAGTGGATACTGTTTGCTCAGCAGATTACAGTTATGATAGGAAACAGAGCACAGAACCAAGAAGCTGTCATGAATGGTAATTATTTACATTACAGTCTGCATAGAATATTAATCCAACATGTATCTGTAGCAGAATGGAACCCTTATCTTCATATTTACTGCTTGTTAATTGTTTAGTTTGTTCAGCTGTTCATTTATTTATAACTAAGTAGTGTGGCCCAATATAAATAGTACAGGCATTGTAATGTTGTAGTTTCACCACAAGAGGGAGGTGGTGGTTTGGAGTCGCTCCTGGTCAGCTGATGTCGACACGTGATTGTGTTGCTCCAATGACGCATAGACAGGAGTGCACCATGACACGACGGTAGCTGAAAGTTTACTTTCACTTTCACTGACGTTTGTGGCGCAGATGATTTTCTCTGTCTGAAGGTAAATGTCCGCACTTTTTATGTTTTACTCGTCAACACTTCATGTAGTTACCTGGATTATCTGATGTACGGATTTGGATGTTGTGTTTGTTTGTTTTTATACTGCGTTGTGCTGTTTAGTTGTGTAGACTCTGAGTTGTAAAGTCGAGGTGAGGCAGGAAGAGGTCCGTGTTCATTTTCCGCCATGTTGTGTGGATATTTGCAGTAGAAGCGGTGGAGTCAGAGTAGAAGCAGAGTGAGCTGATGGTCAGTAGCTGAACACGGAGCCTTTGTTAGTCTGTGGCTCCACTTACTGCTGACTGAAGGCAGCTTTTCCTGCCTGAATCAGCCTGTGGAGGAGGCGGACCTGAGCCGCTGCTCTCCCGCAGTCTGAGCCGCTAAATGCGGTCTGAGCTCGGCCGGACAGGAGAGCTGGAGAACAGCTCTGACTTTCTCTGTCATTAGATGAACTCTACGGGACTGAGCTCAGAGGGGCTGACAGGGTTTTTCAGGCTCTATGTGATTTTCAGAGAGACAGTTAACACTCCATCCACAGAGTCAGAGGCCTCCTGGTCCTATCAGGACAAACTCTACCTGATGAATTAGATGATAAAGACCCAAATCCATAAATACTCTCACAATAAAGCATCTCAGCAGCTCTGATAGGTGATTATATCTCTGTGGCTGGTCACAGTACAAACAGAAAAACTGTCTGTCAGGACATATTTGCTGTTTTTATTGATGTCTATCTGTGTCTCTGCTGTTTGGTTTGGTTTGTTGTTGCTGCTTCATATAGTTCAGACTTTACTATAGAAAAGGCAGGAAAGTGCCAGGGGCCCCAACTAAAAGGGCCCCTGGAATAATATTGAGGAGAAATAAACTGAGTCTCAGTTGTTTTGTGTGGAATAATCACCTGCAGCTTGTTTCATGAAATGATTTTCTACAGAAACACTGCAGACAAACAGACTGTCAGATAAAATCAGTGGATCTCAGTCCATCTGTGTGTCAGTGAATGGAAATGGTCGTCTCTGAATCGTGTGTGAAAGATATGAAAGAGGAAAGAAGAGCCAATCAGTGGAGGAGCAGCTGATATTTCTACAGGACAAATGATGGAGACATTTAAAAACATTTATCAGTATGTCCCCTGTCCAACCAGGTGGGAAAAGACACTGGACCTGTGCTATGGGTCGATACAGGGGGCTTATAAATCTCTTCCACAGCTGTGTGCATTTGCTGCCCACATATAAAACTGTTTTAAAGAGGGAGAAGAAAAAGGTGGCAGCCGTGGTGCAGCAAGTTAAGAGTGCGGCTTTGGATTTGGACTGGCCTGAGATCGGAGGGTCGTTGGTTGTGGTAAAGGAGACGCGCCTCCCCTGCCTCTGCGTCCATGACTGTGGTGCCCCTGAGCAAGGCGCCACCCCAGCTCCCCGGGTGCCTCACTGGGCAGCCCCCTGCCCCAGCGTCTCTAGTGTATGTGCATATGTATACTTGTGTGTGTGTTTCGTTCACTTGGTGTGGGTAACATGCAGAGAGTCATTTCCCCAGGAGGGATCAATAAAGTCATTAAAATTAAAAAAAAAAAGATCTTGGACATAAAGGTCTGGACAGATTAGTCTGTGCTCTGTCTCCAGGGATGTTTTAACTGCACAGACTGGGATGTTTTCACACAGTTCTGTGGGGATGATTTGGACTCAGTGGTGGACAAAACATGCTCATACGTGGTCTTTTGCAGGGACATGATCATTCCCTGTAAGCGTGTTCAAATATTTCCCAACAACAAACCATGATTTACCAAATCAGTCAAAGCAGGATTACAAATCAACTGGAAAACAAGATGGCGGCAAACAAACTTGGTTCAGGGCAAGTATGAAAACTACTGCAGGCCTTCAGAGCACAGAGCTCAGTACTCGTGTCTTTTTACAATCTAAAAAGCGTTGAGGAAATGGCTAGAGAATAGTGTGTATGTGTGTGTGTGTTTGTGTGTGCATTGGTATATATGGTATAGACAGACAGTTCACCTGTATACGCACCGGCACTACGCAGACATTAGAGAAGCAGCAGAAAATGACATATTGTTAGATGAAGTGTGTTCTGAAGCTGTCTGTGATAGTTTCTGTCATAGTGTCTGTGATAGTGTCTGTGATAGTTTCTGTGATAGTTTCTTTGATAGTTTCTGTGATAGTTTCTTTGATAGTGTCTGTGATAGTTTCTGTGATAGTGTCTGTGATAGTTTCTGTGATAGTTTCTGTGATAGTTTCTGTGATAGTTTCTTTGATAGTGTCTGTGATAGTGTCTGTGATAGTTTCTGTGATAGTTTCTGTCATAGTGTCTGTGATAGTTTGACCTTTTCTTGTAGAGAGGAGCAGGATGTTGCTGTTCAAGACTTAAGACATAATGTAACTGCATCATAAAGCCTATTGAACTGCACAGTGTTCAGGGATCAATAGTCTCTCCTATAGTAACATTAATCATTAGTAATGTAGCCTAGTTTTGACAGGGTCCCTGCTATCACATGTTGTTAAAATATAACATTTACATAATAAAATCTCCTACAAGCTTCACACATGCTGTAATAAATTAAGCATGATGAGTTGAGCATATGTCAGCATGTGGCCCCACTTTCTCTCTCTTTTTATCAAACTCTTATTGCAGATGGACAGACTGAAGTCTTCAGTGAAGTCTCTGCAATTTATGAGAGCAAGAGAAGCCGTCAGACAGCACGCTGAACAACTCTGCTTTTAACACCACAGTCTGGTGCTGCTCAACTGGGACTACTAATTGATCTGAGAGTCACATTTCTGTGCAAATTTTTATTAACTTTGTTTTATTTACTTTATAAAACTTCAGGAAGCTATTTATTTATTTATTTATTTATTTAAATGTTCAGTTAACTTTATAAGAGATGCTGCCTCCTGTTCTCTCAGTCTTGCATGTGACTCTTGATCAGACTTGTGTGTCCTGATTCTTTGTGTGTCTGAGCTCACAGTGTGTTTTACTGGTTTCCTTCTCAGACTGACTGAAGTCCAGAAGATGAGTGTTTGTGTGGAGGAAGAAGAGGACAGAGCAGAGTCTCCAGGATCCAGCTGTCTGTCTATGAAGAGTGACTGGTCCAAAGTGTTTAATCCTCCAAAGTTCAGTAATGAACCTGGACCCTCAGACACAAAGTAAGAGAACTGCTACAAACCTGTGAACCTCCAAACTTTGGGCTATAACAGTGTTTAGTGTGTTCAGGTCCTGCAGTTGTCGTCTCTGTCTGTAACAGCTGCTGTAGTGTCGACAGAAAATCAGTTCTTCCTGGTTCTTCTGGCTCATCAGTGTATTAATACTGACTGCTGAGGCTGCTTGTTTCTTTTGAAATGATCTGACTAAAGAACGGAGGGTTACTTGCGTAATCCCTGGTTCTTTGATAACAGAGTGAGGTGTTTCACTATGGGAATCGCCTTGGCGTGACCAACTACGGAAGCTCCAATGACATCACGTCTGTCGGTGACAGACCGGTCGAGCCGTGCTCGGAGACCCGCCCCCTCTTATTAACACGGTTGACCATCCCCTCCTAAATCATTTAAGCCGGTTTCTTTCCGTGCCTGCAAGGAGGGAAATGTTGGTGAAACACCTCACTCTGTTATCAAAGAACCAGGGATTACGCAAGTAACCCTCCGTTCTTTTTCTAACTTCGCTCGGTGTTTCACTATGGGAGATATAGCCCACTCCCGGATTGCAGTAGCTCCCTGACGCCGTGACCCTTGACGACTTCAAGAGAGCCTTACCTTTACATCAAATCAGCAGTGCCTGCTTCCAGCACAGCGTGAGACAGTGATGGCTGGGCGACATTGAGCCTATAAAAGCGCACAAATGTGTGCGGTGTAGCCCAACTTGCCGCTGTACAAATGTCTTGAACTGACACTCCTCTGAATAAAGCCCACGATGAGGCCATGCCTCTGGTAGAGTGGGCTTTAACTCCCATAGGAGACTGAGAGCCCTTACATCTGTATGCAAGAGAAATGGCCTCCACAATCCAGTGCGACAGCCTTTGGCGGGACAATGGCCTGCCCTTATGAGAAGTGGCCCAGGAAACAAACAGCTGATTGGTTCTCCTAAACCCAGCTGTTCTATCAACATACACCCCCAGAGCCCGCACTGGGCACAGTGTGTGAAGCCGTCTTTCCTCTTCTGAGGAGAACGGTGGAGGGTGAAAAGCCAACAGCTCTAAAGTAGGACATCTGTATGATGACTCCAGTACTTTAGGGACAAATGCTGGATTAGGCCGCAGGCATGCTTTAGCACGCCCAGGGGCCATCTGCAAACAGGAAGGGTGGACTGACAGAGCCTGTAGGTCGCTCACCCGCTTCGCAGTGGTTAGAGCCAGAAGCAGAGCAGTCTTAATTGAAAGAAATCTCAACCCCACCATCTCCATGGGCTCAAAAGGGTGGTCTGAAAGGGCATCCAGAACCAGCAACAAATCCCACAGAGGCACCAGGGGCCTGGACACTGGGAGCTTACGGCGGGCCCCCTTCATGAAGCGACACACCAAAGGATGTTGCCCCACTGTTTTATCACCAAAACCTACATGACAAGCTGAAATTGCTGCCAAGTAAACCTTAATTGTGGAAAAAGCTCGTCCTTTATCCAACAACTCCTGCAGAAAACACAGTACCTCCACCACAGAACACTGGAAAGGGATAACGCCCCTATCAGTGCACCATTCCTCGAAAACCCGCCACTTACCACTGTAAAGTGAGCGAGTGGAGGAAGCTCTGGCATTCTGAATAGTGTCCACTACTTCAGGAGGCAGTCCTGCTGCATTCAAGTTCCACCTCTCACAGGCCAGACCCAAAGAGACAGGCGGTCTGGGTGAGGATGATAAATCTCGCCCCGTGCCTGAGAGAGAAGATCTCTGCGTATGGGGAGCGGCCACGGCTCGTCCACCAGAAGCTGCATTATCTCTGCTATCCAGTGTTTGGATGGCCACCGAGGAGCTACCAAAATTAGCGACAGCTTCTGCTCCCGCACTCTGGCCAGAGTCGGAGAGACCATGCTGAGAGGTGGGAAGGCGTATAGCAGGACATTCGGCCAGGGGTGGGCAAGAGCGTCCACGCCCAGAGGTGCGCTCGCGTCTGACAGGGAGAAGAATAGCGGGCAATGAGTGTTTTCTTGAGAGGCGAAGAGATCTACGTCTGCCTGGCCGTATCTCTGCCAAATCTGTTTCACCACCTGTGGGTGAAGCCTCCATTCCCCGTACAGTGGGTTCCCTCTGGACAATAAGTCCGCACCCCTGTTCAGAACCCCTGCTACATGGGTCGCTCGGAGGGACAGGAATCGTGTACTGCCCCACACAATTAGCCTCTGAGCCAACCTGTGCAGCTGCAGAGAGCGAGTGCCCCCCTGACGGTTGATATAAGCTACCACTGTGGAGTTGTCTGTCTTCACCAACACATGATGCCCCAGCAGATGAGGCAGAAAATGTTTGAGTGCTAAAAACACTGCTTGCATCTCTAGCACATTTATGTGAAGGCGAGCCATCTGAGGCGACCACACGCCATTGGCTGTTCTGCCCATCAACGTCGCGCCCCACCCCGACAGGGAAGCGTCCGTTGTCATGGTTACCCTGGACGACACCGTTCCCAGAGGCACGCCTGACGTCAGCATTGCAGGCTCTCTCCACGGCCGGAGGGCCGCAACGCACTGCGCCGTTACTTTCACTTTGCGGTGCAGATGACGCTGAGAGCAGAGATGCAGAGAAGCTGTCCATCGCTGAAAATCCCTCATCATTAGCAGCCCCAATTGCACCACAGATATCACCGACGCCATGAGACCGAGAAGTCGGAGACACAATCTGAACGTCACCACTTTTCCCAGTTGAAAAAGTGCGAGACAGTGTGTGAATGCCCTCTCCCTCTCCTCTGACAGCCTGACGCGATAAGAGAGGGAGTTTATGCAGAGCCCTAAATACTCTGTGCATTGCGCCGGCTGCAGGCGGCTCTTGGCCTCGTTTATTCTGAAACCGAGGTCTCTGAGGTGATTCAACACCGTAACAGAATCTTTGACCACCTGCTCCCGCGAGTGAGAGCATATGAGATAATCGTCTATGTACGAAAATATTCTGATGCCGCTGTTCCTCAACGGAAACAGAGCCGCTTCCACACACTTGCTGAATACCCTCGGAGCTAAAGAAAGGCCGAAGGGGATTGTCAGAAACTCGTAGGCCGCCCCTTGATACGCGAACCTGAGAAATTTTCTGTGTGCTGGATAAACAGCAATGTGAAAATATGCGTCTGCTAAATCGATCGTCACAAACCAGTCGTTTGGACGGATCGAACGGCAGAGCACTTTGGGTGTTAGCATTCTGAATGTGTATCTGCGTAGATGCTGGTTTAACACACGGAGGTCTAAAATGGGCCGCAGGGACGAGCCTCCCTTCTTTGGAATGAGGAAGTAACGGGAGTAAAACCCCTGCTGGGTTTCCTCGCTTGGGACTGGTCTGATTGCGCGTTTGATTAATAACGCCGCAATCTCCTCTTCCAAGACCCGAGCTGACGCTCCATTTGCTACAGAAGTTAACACACCGCTGAATTTGGGTGGTTTCACAGCAAACTGTAGTCTGTAACCCATGGCAACTGTTGTCAACACCCAAGGGGGAACTGCGCATGCGCGCCACCGCTCCACTCTTGAAGCCAGCGGGCCCAACACGTCGCACGTGAGTGACGTCATCCGCCCGCGACTGAGAGAGCTGCTCCCAACAGGAGGAGGTTGAGCTCCCCCTACTGGGAACGGCGGGCCACAGCGACGTTCTCTTTCCTTTTTTATTGATTTGTTGTTTTGTAATTTTGGGGAGCACTCTGCCCTCGGCAACATGCCTGGATGCAGGAATGCATTCTTTAATTTCTCTATTTCCCCTGAAAGAGAACAAAGGAACTGGTGGGACTGTAAGGTGTTTGGTGGCACTAACAGACCTGGGAACATGTGGTAACACTGTTTGAGTGCTTGGTGACACTGTGTGACCTGCCCCTGTGTCTCCTCTCCCTGAAACTGTGGGGAGAGAGACTGAAGGAGGACTCCTGAAGAACAGGGAACCATAGGAGCCTCTGAACCTTGTATTAAGGGGCTGAATCCCTCCCGCCTTCTTTTCACTGGCGGAGAGAAAGGAGGGGGAGGCTGTGTTAGGTGGCACGCTTCTTCTTCCCCTCGCCGGGGTGGGAAGAAGGCCGATTCCTTGCTGCCACTGCTGCAAAGGAATGCTTTCCCCATGGTTTTGGGTTCTCAGACTTAGACTGTTGGCCTGTCTGCTGTGCTGGCCCAGGCTTCTGCACCCTGGGTCCACCATGCTTTCCCCTCATTGCTGCAGCAGCAAAGCCAGCACTGGGGGGCTGTGATGCACGTGGCTGGGGTTTACGTGGTAAGCAGAGGTCAAAAGCTTCACCCTCCTGCTTCCTGCGTGTGCTTGTTTCCCTCATCTTCTCCAATGCTGGGCCAAAGAGACCCTTGGTGGGGTCATATTCTGAATCCATGATCTCAGCCTTCTGAGAATCACTCAGACCAGACAAATTCAGCCACAAGGCTCTCTCACCTGTGACTGCTAGCCCCATAACACGGCCACAACCCTGCACTGCTCCCCTAGAGGAGCGTAGGAGAAGATCATTCACCACACATATCTCATCCCAGAGGAGGGGGTTAGGAGACTGAGAATCCAGCTGACGACCCATTTCCTCCAGTATCTCAGCCTGATATGCAGACAGCAGTGTGACAGCGTTGAGGGAGCACACTGATTGTGCTGCATACTTGTACATCCTCTGGTAAATAGATGCGGTGAGGCGATCTGACTTACTAGGCAGAGAGATGTTTGAAGAGGCTGAGACTGATCTCCGACTGGGATGGAGGTGGTACGCCACTGAAGGCTCCACAGCTGGGGGTTCGGCCAACCCCAGCTCACTCATCCCCTTAATTTCCAGCTTGGAACAGCCCTTGGTTGGCAACTTGCTCTTAAAGGGGCTGGGCCAGTACCGACTCATCTCCTTCATACAAGCAGGCACTGCTGGAAGAAGCTGTTTGGGTGGGGCTGGGCTGGCGGGAGCCTCTTACCATCATACAGGTCCCGTTCTGTTCCCTCAGCATCCTGGGCAGCTGGCCATGGGATTCCCAGCTTGGCTGCGGCCCGTTTGCAGACCTCATACAAGTCGCTGTCCATCGGTGGAGCCACCTCAGTAGCGCTTGATGGTCTGGACTGCTGGGGTGGGAAAGAGGAGTCATCCTCCTCTTCTTCCTCCATATCCCCCATGTCGAGGAGGTCAGAGTTAGCATCGCACTCTGCATCCTCATCTCCCAGTAGCCCTACATCCGAACTTTCGAACAGTGGGGGCATAACTGGGGATTCTGTGTCCATCATGTCCGCCCAGCTCATCGGAGCTCGCGCCTGATGGACATCAGCCTTGGGAGTCGCGGCTGCCAGACAGGGATCCTGACTGTTAGCCACGGCTACTCTCAGCCTCCTTTCCAAAATCTTTTCCGGCATTGATGCGCAGTGAGAACAGGACTGTGGGTCCGCTAGCGAAGCCTGGGCGTGTTTAGTGCCCATGCACGCTAAGCACATCGGGTGAGGGTCCCTGCCCGAGATGGTCGACCCGCATGACGCGGGACACGGGCGGGATACAACCTCCTTGGCCTTCGGCTCCGACCCTTTGGCGGGGTTAGCGGCCGTAGACATGCTAAAGGAAAGAGAGGAATGGCTCTGATAAACTATCAGATTTGCTCGTCACGACACGTTAGCACTTGTCCACGCTAGAGCTAGCAGCGAAGCTATAACCTAGCAAGTAGCAATGTTATGAGTTAGCTCGTCTTGACACGTTAGCTAAACTCGAAATAAGTCCGGATAACAAATGAATGTTAACCAAACCAAAATCAAACTCGCCTTGACGCGCTAGTCTGTATATTTCTCGTGAAGTACTTACTCGGCGCGATCCGGACTAAGAGGAAACTGCGTTCGGCAACGTACTCCTTGACGGGGCGCCTAAGAACTGTTAAGCAGTTAGCCAAAATCCTGGAACGCGTTGAGGGAGCAAAGTAGTTCTCACGGGAAGAAAGCGAGAATGATTTAGGAGGGGATGGTCGACCGTGTTAATAAGAGGGGGCGGGTCTCCGAGCACGGCTCGACCGGTCTGTCACCGACAGACGTGATGTCATTGGAGCTTCCGTAGTTGGTCACGCCAAGGCGATTCCCATAGTGAAACACCGAGCGAAGTTAGAAAAAGAACATTTTTACTTTCACTGATTTTCCATATTTTTCTTATAACCAATATATCCCAGAGTCAAACCCACATAGAATGTGTATCACAGCCTGATAGATCTGATTCCTCTGAGCCAGAAAATATTAAAACACATCAGTGAACCACACTGTTACATTGGGTGACATGTTCCTTCATGTTCATGGATACACACACACACACACACACAGCACCAAATGTAAATAAATCCACAGATGAAAATAGTCCCACTACAGTTCTTTAGAGTTAATGTGAGTCAGTTCATCAACACGTGGAAACTGCTCATATTTTATGATTAACTGACACAACAGTGTTGTTTATGGATGCTGGTGTGCTGCCTCCATCCTTCAGTATAGTGTTCAGTGCTACATGGTGACGTTGCTGCAGGACGTCAGCTGAGAGTTCCCACAATGACTTTGTCCTCAGACAATTTATCAGTGATTGATGTGATATGAATAAAAATGTGTTTGTGTTTTCAGAGGTCAGGACCACAGACTGAGAGCAGAGTCTCCAGGATCCAGCTGTCTGTCTATGAAGAGTGACTGGTCCAAAGAGTATAATCCTCCAAAGTTCAGTAATGAACCTGGACCCTCAGACACAAAGTAAGAGAGTTTCTAGTGTAAACTGACCTGAGGATGATTCAGTTCTCAGACACATTTGAAGGAAACAGGGAGACACCAGGGGCCAGATCCATGAAACTCTGTGTCCACACAAAGACAGAAATATGCACACACACTCTTTTCATCAGATTTATAAAGCAGAGCTTTCTCATGTTACTGTTTTATCAGTCTCAGTCATTGTGAGAGTTGGTGTATGAACACGAGCCTGATTGCCACTTCCAGAGTCTGTAGACCTGTCAATGAAAAGAAGGACAAAGGAGAAACACAGTGTCTCCATGTTGGAGGTTCCACTTTAATGATTTACATGTCTGAGCCTTTAACAGCTTCTACACATTGTGAACCAAATCTGGATATTTGTTCACAACAATCAACAGAACATTTAGTCTCAGCACTGGTCGTGCTGCTAAAATCATTTGTTGTCAGGTTTCTGGGATTTAATGAGTGTTGGAAAGGAGCAGAATGTCCTTACACTGGATTGTAGCTCCCAAAAAAGTTTGATCAGACTGAAAAAGGAACACATTATCAGAGCCTGAAAGAATCCCAACAATCTCACAGTAATCCACCCAAAACATCCAAGAGTATCTCAGTAAGTTCAAAGATCCAGAACAAGAGCTGGACTGCAGACAGTCAGTCAGAGCAGCACTGTACAAAGTAAGACTGTACATCTGTCTGCTCATGTCATCATCTCTGAAAACAGGAGCTGTGCTTTGATACTGAGTCATTTGTTCTATCATACAGCTTTGGCATTTAAGATGATTAGAAATACCACAAAATGAAAAAGCCTTTCTTTGCTTGTCTTTAGTTTTTATGCAGCTGATGAAAGAAATGAGCAGATTCTCAGATTCTCTTTCTTTAGTCTGACATTATTTCTTCTGTGTCAGCAGATTTTCAGCAGATAGTGGTCTGCAGGAGGTTTTAGATGAACATAAGATCAGTCTGAGGAGGAGATGTGAACATGTGACTGAAGGAACTGATGGAACAGGAAGTGAAACCCTCCTCAACAGGATCTACACTGAGCTTTACATCACAGAGGGACAGAGTGAAGAGGTTAATACCCAACATGAGGTGAGGCAGCTGGAGACAGCTTCCAAGATGGAGACCCTCCATGACACTCCAATCAAGTGCCACGACATCTTTAAAGCCTTACCTGACCAACAGAGACGCATCAGAGTCGTTCTGACGAACGGCGTCGCTGGCGTTGGAAAAACCTTCTCAGTGCAGAAGTTCACTCTGGACTGGGCAGAGGGCTCTGAAAACCAAGACGTCAGTCTGCTGGTTCTGCTTTCGTTCAGGGAGCTGAACCTGATCAAAGATAAGCAGTTCAGTCTTCTCAGGCTGCTCCACGTTTTCCATCCAACATTAAAGAAGCTCACAGCAGAGAAGCTCGCTGTCTGTAAAGTGTTGTTCATCTTTGACGGCCTGGATGAAAGCAGACTTTCACTGGATTTCAGTAACAGGGAGGTCGTGTCTGATGTCTCACAGAAGACATCTGTCAACATGCTGCTGACAAGCCTCATCAAGGGGAATCTGCTTCCCTCGGCTCTGGTCTGGATAACTTCCCGACCTGCGGCAGCCAATCAGATCCCCCCTGCATGTGTTGACATGGTAACAGAAGTACGAGGCTTCACTGACGACCAGAAGGAGGAGTACTTCAGGAGGAGATCCAGTGATGAAGAGCTGTCCAGAAGAATCATCTCACACATCAAGACATCCAGGAGCCTCCACATCATGTGTCAGATCCCAGTCTTCTGCTGGATCTCTGCTACAGTTCTGGAGCACATGTTGACCACAGAGCAGAGAGGAGAGCTGCCCAAGACCCTGACTGACCTGTACTCACACTTCCTGCTGGTTCAGACAAAGAGGAAGAAGCATAAGTATGATGAGGAACATGAGATGAGTCCACAGGAGCTGACGAAGGCTGACAGGGAAGTTCTTCTGAAGCTGGGGAGGCTGTCGTTTGAACATCTGGAGAAAGGAAACATCATGTTCTACCAAGAAGACCTGGAGCAGTGTGGTCTTGATGTCACAGAGGCCTTGGTTTACTCAGGAGTTTGTACAGAGATCTTTAAAAGAGAGTGTGATCTTCCAGAAAACAGTCTACTGCTTTGTTCATCTGAGCATTCAGGAGTTTCTGGCTGCAGTCTACATGTTCCACTGTTACACAGAGAGGAAGACAAGAGAGCTGAGGACTTTCCTGGGACAAGACTACAAACACTGGGGCTCAAACACTCTTATCGGGAACACTCATTGGTATTTTAGAAACAATCAAAGCAGCTACTCATCACTCGATGTCTTCCTTAGTGATGCCATGGAGAAATCCCTCCAAAGTAAAAATGGCCACCTGGACCTGTTTGTTCGCTTCCTTCATGGCCTGTCTCTGGAGTCCAACCAGAGACTCTTAGGAGGCCTTCTGGGTCAGACAGAGAACAGACCAGAAATCATCCAGACAGCCATCAACAACCTGAAGGAGATGAACACAGATGATATCTCTCCTGACAGAAGCATCAATGTCTTCCACTGTCTGATGGAGATGAAGGACCGCTCAGTACATCAGGAGATCCAAGAGTTCCTGAAGTCAGAGAACAGATCAGAGCAGAGACTCTCTGAGATCCACTGTTCAGCTCTGGCCTACGTTCTGCAGATGTCAGAGGAGGTTCTGGATGAGTTGGACCTGAAGAAGTACAACACATCAGAGGAGGGACGACGGAGACTGATCCCAGCTGTGGGGAACTGCAGAAAGGCTGTGTAAGTCCAGACATGATCTTTAACATTATCAGTCAGTGTAGATTTGTAGTTTAGTTTTTTAAATATACACAGAATGAAATTATTCTCATTATAGTTTTATAATCTTTAGGTCAGCTGTGTGTTTTTCTGGAGATGATTTTTCAGTTTGTTGTGATTATTGCTGTTAAGTTTATCTGTTTATTTAATTTTTAATTTTAATTTTAATGACTTTATTGATCCCTCCTGGGGAAATTACTCTCTGCATTTTACCCACACCAAGTGAACGAAACACACACACAAGCATGCACATGCACTAGAGACGCTGGGGCAGGGGGCTGCCTAGTGAGGCGCCCAGGGAGCTGGGGTGAATCGGTGCCTTGCTCAGGGACACCACAGCCATGGTTGCAGAGGCAGGGGAGGCACGTCTCCTTCACCACCACCGTATCCGGTTTTTTTTTTTTATTATTAACTATAAGATTCTACATTCATCTGTTAATTTATTCATGTTGTTTTGAGTCATGTTCATGAGTCCAATTCATGTTGCAGGTGATTAAACTCTACTTAAAACATAATCTTCACACTGCTCCTTTAAAGTCTTTCTATATTTTGTGTTAAATAAGTCAGAAGCAGGTGTTTTCTCTCCTGGTGTAGAGGAGAGTAGAATCAGGAAACACACACCTTCAACCAGGAACTGAGGTCTGAATATATCAGAGCAGAATGGGAGAATTCAGTATTCTTCTACACATTTGTCTGAGTCAGACTGATGAAGCTTCATTCAGCTACAGCTGAACTCATGAAGTCATTTCTTACAGTGTAGTTGTGTTAGGAGGAGACCACTTCACAGTCAGTGTGGACCACAGGAAGGACGACTGCCACCAAAGACTCTTTAAATCAACGTGTGACATCTGACTGTTGGTTGAAGTCAAGAAATGTGAATTTGTCCTTTAATGTTGTTTAATGACACAAAGTTCAGGAAGAAGAAGGTCATGTAAAAAACTTCAATGATGAAGAGGATTTGAGTCCAACATGTCTGATTTGATCTTTATCTTCTAATTCTAGACTTGACTGAGCTCAGCAGCATGTTATGAATCTGTGTTGACATGAATAGTTGTATGAATGTTGTGATGACATTTGGATGATGTGTGTAGAAGGCTGACATTATGATGATCCACAATAAGAGAAGGACAAAGTCCCTCTACTCATGTTAGTGAAAGCTCATTGATTAGGACATATCTGATTGGATTAGAAATGATTTTTATCCACATGATTTATTCTTTATTCAGATTGAGTTTCTGCAGTTTGTCAGAGATCAGCTGTGCTTCTCTGGCCTCAGCTCTGAAGTCCAACCCCTCCCATCTGAGAGACCTGGACCTGAGTGACAACAACCTGCAGGATTCAGGAGTGAAGCTGCTGTGTGGTTTTCTGCAGAGTCCACACTGTGGACTGGAGACTCTGAGGTCAGACTGAGAGACAGAAAGAAATGTTTATTCACTCTTTGCTTTATGATCTGTGATGTTTATAGTGACTGACGTTAATGAGAGCTGTGTTTGACTTTTAGTATCTGACTGTTTTTAAGCTGCATCCTGTTGGTTCAGGTGTTTGGAGTTTCCATTTTCCAAACTTGTACATTCTCAACCTTCTTCAGCTCTGAACAGATGATGAAACACTCAACGCTTTCAAGCAGGAACTTTGTCTCCTAAACTCACATCTTTTATTCTTTATTCAGGTTGAGTTCCTGCAGGTTGTCAGAGATCAGCTGTGCTTCTCTGGCCTCAGCTCTGAAGTCCAACCCCTCCCATCTGAGACACCTGGACCTGAGAGGAAACTACCTGCAGGATTCAGGACTGAAGGATCTGTCTGATCTTGTGCAGAGTCCAGACTGTGGACTGGAGACTCTGAGGTCAGACTCCATTGTTTACTTGTGTGCTGAGATGAATATGATGTGAAAGTTGTGCTTTATTCAGTATTTATTAGGTCAAATCTCCTTCAGAATTTCTAACATTCAAAGTGTGAAATGGTTGAAAGGAAGTTGTGAAAGTGCTGACTCTGATTTTCAAAGTGATTTTTAAAGCTTTGAAAATGATTTGGATTCTGACTCTTACAGTCCACATTGACAGTGTCAGCAGTTTGACTGAGTTGAGCTTGTGTTATTCACAAAGTCTCATTGAGATCAGGATGTTTGACAAGAACTGATCTGTACAACACGTGTGAGCAGGTCTGAAGGCACAAGTGTTCATAGCTGCTCCCAATGGCCTCACTCACAGGCACAGTGAAAAGCCTGCTGTCACAGAGAGGACACGTCACCATGGTTTAAATACGGAGAGGACATTTTCACACAGTGTCTCCTGAAGACATTCATAGAGCTACACTCAGCTGCTGAGCTGAACAGGGACACAAATATTTGTGGAACCAATGAAAACAGAGCAGAGAGAGAAGTTCAAACCCTGGCTCCTTTCTCAGCTCCACACAGCCGACCAATCACTGAGCCCACTGGGTGTCAACGTCCCACTGTGTCTTTGTCACAGGGACACAAACTGTGGGACACAGACCCCCCCTAAGCTGACATCCACCAGGAAGGTGGGGCCAGGAATCCCAGAATGCAATGCTGGAACAGCAGATTCAAATGTGTGAGCAGAGAGTGTTGGATGAAGCTCAACTTGCTTTGGACCAAAGACACATGACTGGAATGTGATGAAATGTCTCATTCAACACACTGCACATGTGCTGAATGTCTGCAGCTTCTCAAACTCTCAACACAAACTTCAGTCACACTCAAAACATCAAAGGCTCAAACTATTATTTCACACAATATGAAAGATTTCATTTGAAACCTTAGTGAACACTTTGAAAACTTTCTTCCAAACTGTTAAACCTGAGTGTGAATGTGGGACTTTTTGAAGGAGATTTGAGCTCAGAGATTTGATGCTGATCCACACTGAGCATCTTGTTCAGCTTCATATTTCAAACTCATTGAATGAAGATTCAAAATCCAACACTTGCTAATTGACTCTTTACTTTGGAACAATTTCATCTTCACCTTCAGTTGACTTTTATATTTCTTCACATACAAAGCAAATATTCCACATTAAGACAGAAAGAAATGTTTCTTCACTCTTTGCTTTATGATCTGTGATGTTTATAGTGACTGACGTTAATGAGAGCTGTGTTTGACTTTTAGTATCTGACTGTTTTTAAGCTGCATCCTGTTGGTTCAGGTGTTTGGAGTTTCCATTTTCCAAACTTGTACATTCTCAACCTTCTTCAGCTCTGAACAGATGACGAAACACTCAACGCTTTCAAGCAGGAACTTTGTCTCCTAAACTCACATCTTTTATTCTTTATTCAGTTTGATCAACTGCAGTTTGTCAGAGATCAGCTGTGCTTCTCTGGCCTCAGCTCTGAAGTCCAGCCCCTCCCATCTGAGACACCTGGAGCTGTGGGGAAACAACCTGCAGGATTCAGGAGTGAAGGATCTGTGTGGTTTTCTGCAGAGTCCAGACTGTGGACTGGAGACTCTGAGGTCAGTAGAGGGTTGGAGTCAGTCCATGCTGCTTTCAGCTGTATTGTACTAAACACAGTTCGTATCAAAGCAAAGATCCAGTGTCTCCTGTAAACCTCCAACCTTCTCAGTGGCTGCTTTCCTCATTGAAGCTGTGAGAGGAGAACGGGGACAGGCCTCAGGATGGGACAGAAAGACAGAGACGCAGAGGACAGTCAGCCAATCACAGCAGCCACAAGCTCATTGTGATCTGTTGTTGTTGTTGTTGTTGTGTTCATGTCAACAGGAAATAAAGCTGGATCACAGCTGACCGCCTCACAGGATGTGTAGAGACAGTTGTCCTCATTGGTCCAACTGTCCTTCCATCACATCTAATCTGAGACTGTTTGTTGTCTCATTTCAGCAGTAAAGAATTGATGAGTTTGATCTTTGTCACAGCTCTGAGATCAGTCTGACTGCAGCCTGCAAATCACTGGCTCTGATTTCAGAGAAGCATCATGACATTTTGTCAGCATGTGGTCTGATACAGAGCAGAACCTCTGCTGAAGTCCAGTGATCACATCTGTATATCTGTCCATCTGTCAGATACTTTCAGTGACAGCCTCCATGTTTATTTGTCAGCTGATATTTCAGAAGCAGATCAGATGTTCATCAACACACAGAGACTCTTTCTTTAAATGGAACATGAGTTGACATGTAACAGCAGTGAATCCATCACTAAACTGTTTGTGCAGTAATGAAGCTTCATGACTCAGCAGTTTATTTCCACTGTGGACTTGAGTGAAATGTTCAGAGGAAACAGACTTGATGCTAAAAGTCTCTGCAGGTGTGTGAGCTTCCAGCTCAGTGTCTTCACTCCAATACGTTAACATGAGAGCTGAGAGGAAGCTGCTACACTACACAGCTGCTCCACTTCTGCTCTGAACAGGACTGAAGTCCCTGCTGCTCTTTATACTGGATGTGCTGCATCAGTGACTGACAGCTGATGAAGTGAGTCTCTGTAAACACTGATTTATCACATTTGTTGTCTGTCTTCTTCTCTCAACAGATGGAGGCTGTTCTAAAGGAGAGAGTGAAGAGGACGGTGTGTGTGTTGAGAGAGGACGAGCTGTGTCCTGATGATCCAGAGAGGTTGAAGCAGCAGCATCTTGTGTGTAGAGAGGCTCTGATTGGTCCATGTTACTGGGAGGTAGAGTGGAGAGGAGAGCTTCATCCAGCAGTGACTGACAGAGGAACCAGAAGAAGTGGAGAAGACTCTCAGTGCTGCAGTCTGAACTGCTCTGAGAACAGCTCCACTGTCAAGTCCACCATCATCCCTGTGTGTTCCTCTGGATCTGAAAGAGAATCATCAGTGTATCTGGACTGCTCTGCTGCTGCTCTGTCCTTCTACACAGTCTCTGCAGACACACTGAGACTCCTCCACCTCCTCCACCCTCCACCTGGACTTTATTTGATCTTTTTTTCTTCATTCACAGAAGCTGAACCCAAAGTGATAAATCAGATTAATCAGTTCCATCATGTGGTGTAATGGAGCAGATCTTGCAGGTTCAGAGTTATGCAGTAAGTTGAGGCATCATTATGTGTCTGCTGTACAAAGTACACAAGACATATATTAATATTCACCATATGTCTTCTTCTTCTTTAGTCCCAATGAACGATCTGTATATGTTTCAGAAGATGTCCACATTAGTAAACACAGAGCTGTGTGTGTTCCCCCTATTGAACACACTCTGGTACTGCAGATAACATTTAATCCAGTTTTCTGATTGGCTGAGGCTGGTGAATTTTGTGATTGGCCATTTCATTCATGTGAGAACATGACTGGAACTTGTACAGGATCAAATTCACAACCTGAAGCAGGCAGAACATTTAAACTGGAAAAAACAATGGAGCCTTTCTTCAGATATAATAATTCAATTATACTACAAACTGCATTATAGTATAACATGTTATTGGAATGACATAAACAATATTAGAGACCTGTAGAGACCAAAAACAAAAAATGTACCAGGCTGTAAATATGTTTTTTTAGGCTGTAAAGTTGGCTATTTTAACATGGGGGTCAATAGAGAACTGCTCACTTCTGGAGCCAGCCCCCAGTGGCACCGAGGAACTGCAGCTTTTTGAACGCAGAAGTGATCCTCACTGCTGAAACCTACAACTCCCCCCTTGGTAAAATGCAGAGAGTAATTTCCCCAGGAGGGATCAATAAAGAAATTAATATATATATATATATATATGGCACAGCCCCAACACTGAGACAATTGCGTGAGTACTTTTACTTTAAAAAATACTTTTATATTTGTGCTTTTACTTTAGTACTAAGCTTCAGTACTTCCTCCACCACTGCTCTCTTTGATATCACACTTTCTGAATTAGTTCCTCTTCTGCTCTCAGCTTTCTTACCCTGGACTTCATCTGTCAGCCAGTGATGATGTTTAACCCAGCACGTGCTTCATGGTTCACTTCTGTTTATCTGAACATCTCAGCTGCCATCCCTGGTGGGGTGAGTGCAAAGAGGTTTGGAAACAATATAGAGATGACATTTCTGGAAATCACATTCAAAATGATCAGCTTTACTCAGTACCCTAACACAGCTCCTATTGGCCCACATTTTCTCTGCTCCTCCTCTGTTTAGGGGCCAGGAACCATGGTCAAGCCCTAAATGTTACATGGACACTTTTCTTCATCACTACAGAAGTGTTTATTTTTGTAGAAGTGAATGTGTAAAGCTGGAAATACTGCACACACAGCTAATTTTATCCTCTGGAATAAACTCTGAGTTAAAATAACTCTGTTCCTGGAGCTGAATTTTTAACTCTGAAACAGAGATAACTTGAACTCCTCCTGGTGTTAAAATACTCATCCCTCACTGAGTGTAACTCTAAAATTTAGTTAATTTCAATATAAACTCTTGTCCAGTGCTGACACCTCACACTCAAAATGTGTTTTATTTACACTTTTTAGAATTAAAATTTATTCATTATTATATTATTTAGTTTTATGGGAAAATGGCCACCAAACACCATCCTGTTGATTTTTTTTTCTTTTGCTTTTATTTGTGCAAATACATTTAAAAATTCAATACATGACACTTTGAATTAATTGCTGTCTTAAAACTGTAAAATTTAACAGCACACAGGCAGCAAATAATGCCAATGAAAAACATTAGTGAAGTTGTACAAAACACTGTAAACAACACATTACTGCATAATAAAATGTCTGCAAATGTATAAAAACTGACACATTTCTCTGTGGTGCATTGTGTAACTTGAGGTAGACGACTACTCACTTTACAGTTCAAGTATAAAACAGTAAGAGAACTCATTAAATTCAGATTAGAAATCAGATTATACAACTGTCTGATACAACATAACATTATGAATCACAACCATATGACATCTGAGCATCAAACCATTTGAAATATCTTAATCTCTCCCTTTCTAGAATCAGTTCACTCTGTGTAGTGTCACTCACTTGGAAAGCATGGAAGTGATCATGGAAACAAGTTTCATGCTCAATCAAAACAAAAAACACTTTGTGCAAAATGATTGATGTTATTTTGCTGAACAATGGTTCATGTTTTCATCAGTACCAGTGCACACAAAGAGTCCAACACGATACTCAGCTCCACAGCATTTCACCCATTGTGTGACAGACGATGGCTTCAGAATCAAGGTGAAGAGATGCTGTTATATCTTCAGAAAAATCCAGTGTTTCAACTGAACACATTTTAACTGGACCAGACTCAACTGTTTTTAAGGACAGGCATTCCCAGTGATAGCTGCTTGATAACCTGCTTGACAAATTCCTCTAAATTTTCAGTTGTATAAAGAACTACAGTATTTGGTTCACCACTCCCCAAAAGCTTGGCTATAACTGAAGCACACATGTCTTTGTTGTGAGTAGAACCTGAAGGAGCTGCTTCAGTATTTTGGAAATGAGATGAAGTATTTCATCAGTTACAGACTGAGAATTGTTTACTGTCTCTGTGTCGTTGTTGAAAGGGATCTGGTTAGACACACTTGTGTTATCAATGGAGCTGTGTATCTTAATGAGATGTTTCCTGAATCCACAATAACTAGAGAGACTTTTACCTGGATACATGGCATGAATTCATTTGAGGTTCCTGAACAAAAGCAACACTGAACCAAAGGATGAATTACAGAGGAAACATCTCAACATTTTGGCTAAATAAGCTACTTATGGTTTGTTTAACAGCTTTGCTCTGAGCTCTTTTACTCTGTCTGCAAAAATGTGTACAGGCTGGAGAGAGCGTCATCATACTTCACACTGAAAACAAAATGTGACTTGAACAGCTCATCAAAAGCACCAAAGGATGTACATGACTGACATGACAGAAGCTTTTTGTCCAAGACAATATAAAAGGTGAAAACCTGGGTCTTTGAAGTTTCTGTGGCAAGAAGATATGGCTGATGGGTTCCTTCAGTGGTCAGGAGATGATCCTCAAGGCTTTGGGATGACTGAAACAAGAGAAATATGTTTATAAAAATGTGTTTCTAAAACTCAGCAACATCTACAGTATTTGGAAGTTTTGACAAACCTTCTGAAATTTTACCAGATGATCCGTTGTCTCTCCGACGCTGATCTTTGTGGGACGCTTTCTTCCAGCTGGTTGTGGAGTGAGAAGATGAAGCAGCACCAGAAGAGAAGCCATGTTGCTGTCCCACTCTGGGGACAGAGTGAAAAGTACTTTTACACTCATTATATATATAAAGTAGTGTGTTTATGATATTGCTCTGTGCATTGTTCTAATGGTTTTACTATGATCTTAAACATATACACATATAACAACTATTAATGGCCCAGTCATTATAAATCTGTGCTGGAGAGCAAAGCAATGTTCAGCCCTCACACTGAATCTTAACTGCAGACTTAAGTGGCCTATTTAGACTCAGAGATGCTTTTGTAAAATAAATCAATAAAAACACAATAAACTGACGACTGTTGGACGACTCACATAACTGCATTACTATTCTGATGATAACTGTACCTGCTTCATCAGCAGTGTCAGATCCTTCATTCAGAGCAGCTTTCAGTTGTTGTTTTAAGAGAGACGTCTCTTTCAGGTTCCTGCCTCCTTGATAACTTTATCTTTAAAACTGCTGTTCCATTTTTCAAGGAACCTTGAAGCAACCTCTGCTCCAAACATCAGTGAGAAGTCTTGCAAAATCTAAAAGAGAAAAACAACATTTTCAAACGTTTAAAATAAACCAATATTTTTACTTAAAAAAATGTAATGTAATACTAACCTGTCCCTTCACATCCAAGAAATGTGGAAACATGAGTACTACATCAGCTGACCGCTGTGGGTCATGAAGAATCTGCTGATGGTAGGTGAAGGTTTCTCTCATCTTCTGTAACACTAAGTCAGGATCAGCTGTGTGGTGAAGGAGAGATATGGCTTCCATGCATTCATCTCTCTGATTGGCTGATCATCATATGTTCTGGATGATGTGTGACCTCCTTTTAGCTCCACTCTACTCTGGGATGAAGAGGTTGTTCTGGATTTGTCTTCATGTGCCACTCAAGAAAGGGTTAGGGCCTTTGTTGCTTTGAATATCATAGAAGTGTTCCTGAAAGAAAAAAAGCTGTCTCAAGAACAAATACTGTATGTTGCTTATATGCAAACAAGGGAGTTAAACTTACATATCATTTTTGGAGTATGGGTCTTGCAAAGATGGGAAAAGTGAAACAATCCCGAGGCCATGGAACTCTTTTGTTGCTTTACTAACAGCTCTCCTGCAAGTGGGAAAAAAATCTCTTACATTTTTGTCTGTTTTTATAAAAGCATACAGGATTAAGTTGAAGCCTCTTACCCTTCTTTTCCATGCATGTGAGCGACAATAATATTAACCAGTAACCGTGTGTTGGAATCTTTCAAACTTCCAGTCTCCTCATACTCTTTATTCACAGTCATCTCTGCTGGTTTTGAAGTAAGAGTTTGCTCCACATTCTAAAAAACAAAACATTATAAACACATTTATAACTACACTTAGATCTATGTTGTAAGCAAATACATTTATCTAATACCTGTACATATTACTTGCATTTTTTAGGAATTATGTTTAATAAATAATGATTAAAATCTAGTTGTTTACAAGTTGCAAGCACACTGTCCATCAAAGACTGGCATCCAGAATCACTTGTGTCTCTGCTTAAAGTGCTTGAGACTGACAGTGTATCTGTCAGACTTGGAGAGGAGGAGCCTTCACACCCTTGCTGCAGGACACTTAGATCTGAAGATCACACACACACAAGTATAAGGCAAATAAAATCTAAAGTCCAGCACATTAAAACTATATCACAGACCTGGCTGGATATTACCTGTCTCAAGACAAAACATTACCATTACCTATAACTCTGCTTACCACAAGTAGTGAGGGTCACATATTCTGTCAGGTCTGAACGATCAGCCAGGTTCATAGATGCTTCAGTAGATGGGAGGTCTGAAATGCAGACAACACATACAGCTTAATATGAACTGATTAAATACTGTACTTTGGAATTCTTATCATCCACTTCTCACAATCACATATTTTTGTCTGTGTCAAGATACAAATCTCTCAAAATATAAGTGCAGCAAAATATGAATTTTTAAACACATCCTCATCCACCTCTGCTCCCTGTTGATCTGTGACTTTCAGTGTTGTAGTCTCTGGGATAAGAAACTTCTGCTGGACTATACCATAACAACTCCACCTTACAACATGTTTACATCTTTATTAATTTAATACTAAACATCTGACTGACCTGCACTGAGAAAATCTTAGAAGCAAGCCTCTTCCAGTTTAATGTCCTTCTTCTTCCCTCCATGTTGTACTTTGATCAACATGTTGGTTTGACATAAAGGAAGAAAATGTCATATGTCTGAGAATAACATGTTCAAGTTAAAGTTTATCCCAACTACACACTGTTAAAATACACGTTTCTCACCGCTGTTCAAAACAGCAAGGCTACAGTTCATAAGCTCAACTGTTAGCATGCTAGCCAAAACTGTATTTTCAGCTGCGTCTGCGCCGTTGAGCCGGAAATTATTCTCTTAAAACACCGACATGCGGTTGCATTGTTGGATGGTTATTTCCAAAACAGTATTAATTACCTTCAAGATGCGCGTCGTCATTAATTTGTGAAGCTTATCAAACAGTTTGTCATTACCGTCATACAGACACATCACACGCCACAGACAGTATGGCCGACATTAACGTTTGAGTGAAAGCTAACAGCTCCACAATGGCAGCTAAGGACAGTTAGCTAACTAATGCTGCGGGAGCTACTTGCTCTAAATAATGGAGTAAAAGCAATGGGGTTACGTTCAACATCAAGTTTGCAGTCATTAGCGGTACTATGTAAGTAGATAAAGTGAGAACAATGACAAAATATCACACATTTAAAGAACTTTCTGATAAAAATCATGCTCTTACCAGCCTTGTGACGACGTTCCTTGTGCTGCTCATGCCGCGATAAAATGCGTCGTGAACTCCAGGGACAGAGTTAAAACCAGATCCTGAACACCAGGGAATAAACTCCAAAATTCAACTCGGCCTGGGTGTACACCTTAACACAAACTGTAGTCAGAGTTATAAAATAAACTCCAGAAATGTAACTCTTTCACACTTTTTTGCCTGACTCCAGATTTTAGTACTTTGTGAATTTGCTGTGTGTTAGTACATGTAGTTGTGTACAGTTCAGCTGCTGCTGTCCTTGGTGCTGAATTCACCAACCCAGCTGAATGGTCCTGAGTGCTTATTGTTGTAATTCATTTGGTATTTTTGAGAAGATTGAATATCATTAGTATGGGTTATGTTTTGGTTAGTGTTAGGCTTTCAGTTATGATGTGTCCTCATAACTATATTAAGACAAGAATGTGTGTGTGTGTGTGTGTGTGTGAGAGAGAGAGAGAGAGAGTTTGTCCTTTGATGCCTTTGATGTATCAACATTCTACAGTCTGATGTCACAGGCTGCAGTAAGTGGACACACAGCCAGAGACAAGTTCAGAAGTCAAACAGGAGCAGAAACAGTTGGACTGGACAGGACTTGCTCATGATTTAGGAAGAAAGAAGCACTCAGATATTTCTGCACAATTATTGACAAGGAAGGGAGGAGCTACTGCTGTTACAAGGACAAGAGGAAACCACAGGAAAGTCCAGATCAGCTCCAAGGTTTTCAGTAAGTCAGTACATGTTAGATTTTTTTTAAATGCTGATCATGACTGTGAGATATATAAACTTTGTTTTTGTGTGATGCTCTGTAGTTTGTGTGAAAGGAAAGGATTTCTAGGAAGTCTGTACTGTCTGCAACAAGATCCTTTCTAAAGAAATTCTAATGGAAATGATGGAGCATAAAATCCACAGTCCCTGTCCTGTGGAAAAGTTGACTTCCAGAGTTGAAAAGAAGCAAACATGAGGCTTCAACAGTCTGAGTAGATCAAGTTTCTATCTTCCAGGTATTTTTAGTCCAAAATTCTCCTCTTTGTGTTTCTACACCTAATGTTTCCTTGCAAAGCTGTGGAAACACAGAGAGGAAATTCTGCACTAAAAGACAAACATTTGAAGATACCCACTTGATTTTGTTTAACAATGCTGATGAACTTTGGAATTACTATTTGCACAGAAATAGGACTGTGGATTTTGTGGCCTATCATTTCCACAGAAAGTGTTTAAAGAAGGGATCTCCTGGCAGCCAGTATGGACAGCAGGAAGAATTAGATCAAACACCAGAGCTTTGAATGTGTACTTTCACTCCTCTGTTCCAGTTTGGACTTTCAGATATCAGCCTTATTTCACTGTTTACTGATCATTTTCAGCCACATCACAGCTGTTATGTTACTACTAATGCAAAGCAAACTTTTTGCTGTTTCTTTTAAACTAGGAAAAGGTTATAAGAAAATGAAATGTGTTTCTCAGTGAGTTAGCATCACTTTATTAGTGGTTCAGATGAACAAACCAGTTTGCTGTGCAGTAAAGTGGAAGAAACACTTGCAGCGTTCCAGCTCAGCTTTAGTGATAGTGGCTGTTCACAGCATGGCTTAATGTGAGTACACCTCCACAATGGAAAACACTATTTGTTAGAACGAGGAGTATATTGATTTTAGATGTCACATTTCCAGGCCACTCACCTTCCCAGTTTCGTATAAGGAAGCTGGCATATTTGACATATTTCTTGCTCTGTGGTTTTGGAAGCCACACCTCCTTGTGTCTTGTGGCCCCAGTCAAGTTCACTACATCCCAAACAATATGTTCCCTGATTCATATTGTTTGAATCAGAATCAGAGTCCCTGATTCTGATACTGTGCAAAAGCCTGTCTTCTGTTCTTTTGTATAGTACATGCCAGTGTGCAGGTTGAGCTGTGGGAGGTTCTGACCAAAGTGGCATGACTGCACCTCAGAACTATACTTGCATCTTCACCCCTCAGAAAAGTCCACATGCACAATTACTGTGCTATCATTGCACTCAATCAATCGTGCTCCTATACTCTCTGGTCTGGTTCTAAACTGAGCACACATGTGTTGTTGTTTCTGTCTTTAGTTTGTCTTCATATTGTTTTAGAAGCTCTCCCAGCATGCCACTGTGTATCACAGGTCTTGTGTTGAAGTGCATGGTTCACCTCTGTGATAGAACATGGATCAGGAGGAAACCTCAGACCACACAAGGACTGAACGACAGTGAGCTTCTCATTCAGTGGAGTCAAGTTCATTCATTATTTCTAAACAGCAGAAATGCACCTGCCCTTTGATTTATAACAGGTTAAATAGATTTGTATCAGGGAAACTAATGGACGGCATCATTATCTCTGAGAGGACACAATGTGGTGGGATAGAACAGGACTAAGTAAACTGATCAAATATTTGTTTCCATCATTTATTTACAACATTACATCAAATTAAACTGTGAAACAAATGTTAAAGTGTATTTGAAAGTTGCTACTGAAGGTAAAGGAAAAAGCAAAGGACGACAGGATGAGAGAATCCAGTTCATATGTCCTCCTGACAGAAATGGAGGTTTACAGTGATCGGCAGTGGGACACACACTGTTTATTATCATTAACAGGAGTATTAACACTACTGTGAACTGACAACATGGTGTGGAGAGAAGAAGTGGTGTTAATACACTGCAGGCTGAGGGTGTGGCTGATGAGGTGATTGCAGACAGGTGAGCAGGAGCTCTGGAGGGAAACCCAAAGTAAGTCAACCACACCCAGGCCTACACACACACAGACACACACACAGACAAGAACACAGACAAACAGGGGACAAACCAGAAACACTAGGGAGGTTCTCCCAGAAACACGAGGAAGGAGGGAGAGACTGTTGGCTCCTAACATGACTTTGTACCACGCTCTCCACTAAAAGATGGTGAAGAGACAAGTTTCAAATTTCAAATGGATAATTAACCAAATGTGAATCAGGCCCATTTTCAATCTATACTGACTGATTAACAAAATGCTGATTTTATCTATTTAAAATGAAATCTACAACAGTGAAGTCTGCAAAAACTGAAGGGGTCTGAATACTTCCTGTAGCCACTGTATGTCACTCGCCCTAAGAGCAGTGTTTCATCTGCTGCTTCCTCTTCACATCCCACTGGCTGAAGCTCACAGCTGTTTAATGTCAGTGTAACTGAATCACTTCATCTAACAAGTGGAGAGTTTGTCAGGCAGCTACACTGAACCAGACATAAAGTCTAGTTTACTGAGTCCTGTTCATGGCCAGAAATCTGATTTCCAGCTTCATGACCTAAGTATGTGTGATGTGTTTCTTTGGTGAATTACCGTTAAAAATAACTGCCACTGCTTATCAAGCTTTATTTAAGAGACAAGAACAGAGAGAGAAGGAGTGTGTGAGAGAGAAGAACTGTTTGAAAAGTGTCACTAAAATCTATCATCTATCTAAATGGATGAATACTTTTCTTCTTCTTTTTTTCTGTTAAAGGTTTATGTCATTGTGTAGCTGTTGATTTAAAGTGCAGGTGTTTCACCTGCTTGGAAATTAAATTAAATTCCCTTTTATTCAATGTTGTACAACATCATAACATTGAATCAAAGGGAATTTATTTTCTTTTGACACTTGCAAACAGAAAAAAGTCCTTTTAATGACAAAGTTAAACATATCTCAATAATGTGATCTGAATTCATTATTAATGTAAAACACAAAACACTCAGGACACATCTAAATCATCAGTGGTGAAGCCAGCTGGTTTGAAAAGTCACATAATTAGATAAATGGAAATCACCTGTGTGCAGCCAAGGGCTTTCAGGTGATTGTAGTATAAATACACCTGCATCTGGAGGATCCAGCTTTTGGTGAGTGAGCAGAGAAACTCTCCACCATGAAGACAGAACAACACTGAGTGTCTCTGAGAAAATTGGATTGAAAAGCAGAAATCAGTGGCTGGATACAAGAGAATTTCCAAGTCACTGAACTTCCCTTGAAGAACAGTTAAACCAATCACTATGAAATGGAAGGAGTGTGACATGGTGAATGATGTATGTCTGTCTGGAGCAGGCTGTTCTAAAAAACTGACATGTCAGAGAAGAAAACATGAGCAGCTCCAAACAGTTTCACACCATGTTTGTACTTTCACACTCTGATATTAGCTTTGGTTTTTCTCTCTCTGTCTCATCCTTTTAACAACCTCCTGCAGCAGGAGTCACATTGAACCTGTCACATCTGATGACTCTTCACTTGTTCATAGACACCAGAAAATAATGAAGGTAATGTGGTTCAGTGCTGAGCCTGATAAACTAAAAGGGTTGCATTCCAGAATAAAGCAGTTCAATATTATTTGGAGGTTAAAGCATCAGAGGTTGAATGAGGTTTGGTACAAAAAAAAATATCTGAATCTCTCCTGACTGACAGCAGCAGGTCTGACATATGGAGGAGAGATGATCTCAGGCAGAGATTTTATTGATAAGGGAGATAAAAATGTGAACAGGTGCATTAACCAGAGGATCTCACAGTCTTCTCTGTGTATCAGATCATCTATGGTGTCATGTACTTCAGGAAATGATTTAGTGTTTCAGAGAGTTGTTCCTTTGGAAACATGGAGTCAAGAAAATCAGTTCTGAATCTGATTCTCTGAAGTACAGAGATAAATCTAACCAAGCCTTCAAGCCTTTGTCCTCAGGATGCTGACCACTGTCATTATCTCCTTTCTGTTCTAACTTTATTACTTTTTTTCTTAAAATAAAATCCTAACCATCCAAAAATATGAAAGGAAAAAAAACAATATAGATCTGCCACATATACTTTTAGCATAAGTAAAGCTGATTCCAACAAAGCTCTTCAGATTCAAAAAGATCATCATTCCTGATACAGACAAACATCCAACATGGAGACTGAAAAGATTTACAAAATACTTCACACAACTATAAATGTTTGAAATATTATCAATTTCTTGAGATTTATTTTGTCAATAACTTTAAAAAGACTTGTTTAAAAAGACTTGTACTGAATATGAGATTTAAAAACCATTATGAAAGTTAAAATAAATAAATAAACAACCTCATGATTCAAACTAATATTCACTGAGATACTTTAGCATTTGGTCAGATTATTAGGAGGTGGTGATGCCTGGAGGAGGGGCTTCTTCTAATCTCCCTGCCACACTTCATTTGCCCTCTAATGAACATTAATCCAAAAGAGTAAAAGCAGCTCAGAACCAAATGAAGCATTTAGTTTGGCTCATTTCAAATTTTCTGTGAGACAAGAAAGTTCATAACATTAAAGTCTTTACATGTGGAATAATAACCTCAGCTCATCGTTATGAAATATGGTTTGTTCACATACAGTGACTTCAGAAAGTAGACCAGTTTTCTTTTAATACATTTTCAAATGAACCTTTTGTAATTTCTCATTATGTCTCACCCTCCACCTCTGCCTCACCTGCAGTCTCTCTCTCTCTCTCTCTCTCTCTCTCTCTCTCTCTCTCTCTCTCTCTCTCTCTCTGACAGTCATGTGTTAGACACAAATACTTAAACAGACACACACTGACTGCTGAAAATATTTCTTATCACTTACTGATGTCAACATCCATCAGAGAGACTCGTATGTCATATATTTCCTCAGTTATCAGTCGAGCATGTCATTAAAACAACAAGTGACCATGGCAAATTCATTCAGCAGCCATAGTGGATTCCTGTTAAATCAGAGCATCAGCCTCATATTCTGGACTCCACTTTCCATGTAACTGAAACCCAGAGTAGTAAAAGTAGAGAGGAGAGATGTGTGTGTGTGTGTGCGCGTGTGTCAGAAAATCTTGATCTTATGCGCTTAAATATCACATCAAGTTAACAAACATCATCTGAACAAAACATCCCACAAAATGAACTAAACACTGACATGAACTACTAACATGTACTGACTTACTGAAAACCTTGGAGCTGACCTGGACTTTCCTGTAGTTTCCTCTTGTCCTTGTAACAGCAGTAGCTCCTCCCTTCCTTGTCAATAATTGTACAGAAATATCTGAGTGCTTCTTGAAATTTCCCAACTTGGGATGAATAAAGTATTTCTATTCTATTCTATTCTATTCTTTCTTCCTAAATCATGAGCAAGTCCTGTCCAGTCCAACTGTTTCTGCTCCTGTTTGACTTCTGAACTTGTCTCTGGCTGTGTGTCCACTTACTGCAGCCTGTGACATCAGACTGTAGAATGTTGATACATCAAAGGCATCAAAGGACAAACACACACACACACACCTGCAGATAGATAGATAGATAGATAGATAGATAGATAGATAGATAGATAGATAGATAGATAGATAGATAGATAGATAGATAGATAGATAGATAGACACTGCTCACTCTGAGACTCACACTCACAGCGAATTAGTTACCTCATGTGCTAAAAATGCAGAGTGTTGTTCCAACAGGGCTGAAGTGAAATCAAGTTTCCTCAGAGTCAATCTCATGTATCAGCTCATGTATCAATGATCTTCAACAAGGTTTAACTGACACTTCATCAATGTCATGAACCAGCTCAGAGTTCACAGCAAAAAGAAGAGAGATCACACAAACAGAATGGTGGATAATGAATTACATTTATTTAAAGTAGAGAAAAACATATTGCAAAGTATTGGAAGCTTTGGCATGATGCCCTTCTGATAGCTTCAGTTCTTTTGTCATTAACATAGTCTCTCGCCTCTACAACAACATATTCTGGGCAGGACTTAAACAACTGTTGATTATTATGCTCATTTAATTCTTGATTTGTAGCAAAAATATGTAAGACAGAGCTGACCTCACCAGTTTCACAACAACTGCACGTCACTGTCCAGCATCACTGTTCCCTTTGAACACGTTCTAACCCGATTTAACAGCTGTGCAAAAACACAATCTTTTTGCTGCATTATTTCCTTTAATTCTACCACCTTAAATACATTTGTCCATAATGTATTTCTAACATCATCTACATACAGTGGCTTCCCTTTAACAGGAGGCGGTTAGAAAAAATCAGCAACCACACTAACATTTCCAAAGGTTGACAGGTCACCACTTTGTTTAATTCGCCGCAACCTCCCGTGAATATATGCTAACAAACTGTGATCTATCATAGAAATTTAATCTATAATCACAAGCTGTAGATCACGATATTTGGCACGAAGAGAATTTAACTTCTCTTCACCCAAAAGAGCAAACGGCAGCTTAACATTCCTCCATATACTAAGGGTGGTGTGAATGGTTGTTTCAAATTATAAGCAGGAATCCCTGTAGGAGCAGTCAGTAAGACACAAACAGAGTCAGGATGAGTACATGCCACTGACAACAATCTCACTGACTCATACTGAATCACCTTTATCAAATGACTTTTACCAGTACCTGCACCGCCAGTAATAAAAACTGGTGCAGGATTTTTACCATTAACCTTCTCTAAACACCTCTGTCTAATTTGGTAGAAAACAGAAAACTGTGTCTCATTAAGAGACCGAACAAGAGCTAAACACAGACTGTGTTCTTTCCTTTAACTCATCTATGCTCTCTAAACGATCTAATTCCTGCTGTGGACAGAGCTCACACTAAAAATCTTCTACAACACCATCACAATCTATGCTACTCTGAATGTTTTCTAAATCCTCTGTCTCCTTCTCAAACATGCTCCTATTCAGATCAACTACAGACTTAACAGAATGTAGTGATCCATCCCTAAACCTGACCTGGTGTGACTCATAGACCTCCTCAGATTCACAGTTGAAATGGATTAACCGTATATCAACTGTGTGTGGCAGAAACAACTGCAGAATCCTCTGGTAAAACTTCTCAGAACTTCTTTGTGAGTGTAAAGTGAGCCTAACGGACAACTGCTGGCTGTATTCGTGTTCTTTTAGCTCTAAATCCACAACCATTACTTAATTCTATCCATGACATATTTCTCACTCTTAGACAGGACACAATATTCAGAGGCAAAAGACGCCAGAGACACATCATCAAAAGTGCTGTCATTTGGCCTGTTCTTATTTCTATCAACAAAACCTGTCATCCACATCTCATCTGTAGTAACAGCAACTTCTGCCTCAACACACTCAAAGGCAAACTCATCTTAACTACTTATTGTCCCCTTCAGAGTCTCCTTCAGGTGCATGTTACTCAACCTATAAACTGCCTCCTGAGCACTGACATCCCTGTTGTGTAAATACACACTGCCAAGGCTTTTTAAAGCTTCTTACATTTCCGTCTTTTTGTTTCCCTTTTTCTGGGCACAACAACAACTTTCCTAACAACAAACCCATCTCTTTCTCTGCCTTAGAGATGTAAGAAATGATATAAACAACACAACAGACTGGATATCTAAATTCACATTCCAACGCTTTAACAAAGGCCTACTATACTGATTAATCCAAGCTTCATTAACATTAACCTGCCACTTCAACACAACATTGTAACAACGTATGTGGATGGGTTATGTTAAGTGTCCTACTGTATTTTACTAAAAATATATTAAAAATGTATATAGGTTAAAAATCAGGCGAGAGAGCAGTTGCTAAAACCAAGAAAACCACAGATCTTGACAGGAACACGGGTGTTTATTCATAAAATAAGATAAAATATAAAAACACAAATAAATACTAAAAAGACTATAAAACCGGGATTGGTAAAAAGGTATTTTAAAAAGAGGGAGACTAAAACTGAATGGGGGGAGAGTCCAATGTAGCTATCCAGAGTCTTATCTGTGGAGGCCGGGTTTATCGCACACACTCGGGTGCTGGCGGAGAAGACTCGTTCGGCACCACGATCCCACCACGCCGCTGCACCGCGCCCTTGTCCTCCTCGGAACGCCGACCTCGAACCAACGGAAAGCGGGACAGCAGTCACTGCACTTTTAAACACATACAGGTATCGCTACAGGTTACGCTTCGCCGCAGATCGTTACTCACACCGCTGGGCAGAGTAACACTCTGCCCGCTTCTTCATGGAGCCTGCAACAATCCGTCCTGGTTTCTCCGTCAGCGGCAACTCCGGCGTGGTCCTGCAGCCTGTCCCCGGTGCTCTCCGCGTCTCGTCTGTGCTCTCCGCCGCGTTCTTCTTCCGGTTTCCTGCCTAACTTATCAGCGCTCGCCAATCTTGAGCTCCACAGGCTTTTCAGAATAAAAGCACAATACACTCCCAGTGTGCAATACATGCAATAAAAACACACCACACACTAAAATCAAAGATTATAAATTAAAAACACACTGGGAGTTAAAAGACACACAATAAAATCTTACTTTACCCATGCGACACGTATTCCTACACACCCGTTGGTTCGCAGTCTCATATAACTCCTGACTCACACCTACACTATGAAACAACTGTGCTACACTATCAAATGAGCAGTTCTCATCTGAGAGTGCAGTCTTACTGGCAGATAAAATCTCAAATGCTCGTTCTTTCTTCATTATGTTTTGCTTAATAGCACATGCACAAAGAGTTATATGTGGTGGACAAGTACACTCAACTTCAACCATGTCAGGTTTGTGACTGATAACAGTACACTCTGACACTGGCCTAGGGAAGCTGAAACGACACACTGTCTTATTTTTCTTACATGTTTTTGAGTGTTGTTTCGAGTGCTGCTGAACAGATGTGACAGTGTCCAATAATACATCATCATCTGACGTTAGTCCACACGTTACATATTTATCAATAAACTGAACTACCTCTCCATCACTATCCCTATCTATCACAGGCGCACTCTCAACTCAAAACAAACAGTGAACATGTGGGGAACCATGCTGCTGAAACTCTATCCTATCAAAATAATCTAATCTTACCAATAGGATGCAATGGAGACATCAAGACTTCCTTCAAAAAAACACCAGAAATCAAACATTCTAGCTGCAGTGACAGGATTCTGATGTAACAATTCACACCTATCAGCCCACTCCAAACCATCCACTGTCCCTGTCCTACCCTCCTGCTTTAAAATACTTGTCAAAAAATTCTGCCAGCGCAAATCTGCAGAAGAAAACAGGCAAAACCAAGTGGGAACACCAAGCTGACGCACACAGGCCAGTAGGTCACACTGTGCTCCCTGCCAAAAAGCAGGAGTACCTCTAATAGGTTTAAGGAAACGATAAACATCATCAAACTCTAAGAATTTCTTCAGAGCTTCTTCATCCTGCAAAAGATTTACTCTCTCTGAAGCACAACCTCTGTTTCCTTTCCACAGAGCTATGGACACATTGGACACAACCTGCTTAACCTCTGACATATATTGGCATGATCAGAGAGCAGCCTAACAGGACTATTTCCCTCTCCTGGTGCTACATTCAACACATCATCAAAATACTGAAACTTCCTGACCAATGTCCACAGGCATAAGACAAGTATCCTGGAACATACAGTGCTGCTGTGTATCATGGAGAAGCTCATCCTGACCATCCTCAGCAACATTATCACAGTGTGCCACCACTGGAACCTCACTATCTTCCTCCCTACAAAATGCATTAACCCGTGCATCATTAAATTCAACATCTTTATAATGAATGTTATTCACCTTCAAATACTGCAACGCTTGCCTAACACACATATCAACAAACCAATACTCATAGTGGCCTTTGTATGTCAACGCTTTAATTTAACTTGCAACAAAGACCCTTCCATGTTAGAACGAGGCAGCAGATTGGTTGTGTCTACAGTGTTGGCAGGAACACAGGTCACTGGTCCATGTACTCCACTCCATCTTCATAAAAGGAATATGTAACACAACCAAATGTTGCTCTAAACTATTCAAACATGCCAGTTCAGCAGGAATAGGAGGAACCATCAAATTGTTCCCTACATATTCACCTTTACTAATTTTAGTGGCATGTATGATAAATCCATAGCTGACCTCTAGGTGAACCAATCCACTGACATGGCAATATGCACTCATCATTACATGTGTGCAGGTATTGGTCAGTAATACACTGCTCTGCAATTGCACCTATTCCCTCCTTGCTATCACACTGTTCTCTCTTACAATGTAAAACCTGGTGCCTGAACAACAACCTGTGAAAAACACAACATACAAAATCAGGCCCATCTTTAACTTTGTCTAAAAACTGATCCATGACTACATTAAACTGCTCTGACAGTTTTTTATTCTGCTGTCTCTTTAATTTCACAGCAGCCACAACATGCTGCCTATGTTGTGGATTTACTTGATTTCCTAATGCTGGTAGCTTTGACTTTCTGTTGATGCAACTTACTAACTAACCTGTACTTGTCTCTACTTGCAGCTTTAACACCATCCCTACGCACCTTAACATATACTCAGTGGCAGTTCTACATTGAATTACTCCCTGGGGAAAAAAAGAATAATATACAAATAAAATATGAAAAAATATTCTGAATCAGAATCAGAAAAACTTTATTAATCCCCCAAGGGAAATTCTTTGGAAAGAGGCCAACTCCGATTAAAAATGAAGAAAAAAATTTGAAAATTGCACAGAGAAAGTGTGCACACAGAGAAAAGATGTATAAATATTAAATTAAATAAAGTTTATCATGAAAAAATAAAAATATAAAAATATGATGAAAATAAAAATAAAAATAAAACACAGGAAGTTGAATAAAAGTAAAAATACTGCAATACCCCTCTATACATACACTTCAATATCAGAGAAACAATAAAATCAAAATAATAATCAAAATATTGATAAAATAAAATATAGAACAGCACAAATCCTTCATCACGCATATTAAAACACACCAAAGGAAATCTAATTATAACACTATTGCACTACTAAGCAAACTAAAACTAAAACCTGACCTTTCTGTTCTTCCTTGTTGCAAAATTATCAATAATATCATCATATGAAATCTGCTCCCCTATTGAGTGATTGATACTGATGACTGTAGCTCTGGAGACCCTGCTCTGTCTTCTTCAAAAGACTCACAGCTAGATCCACTGCATGAGTTTGCTGACATGCTTTATTGCAGATAATATGTCATATCAAACAACAGTGCAGATGCTGAAGCGGCTTGATTAAAGCCTCTCTCAATGAAGCCCCCTGGTACCTCATGGGCTCGACACTCTTGAGCTTGCTCTCCCACCTTGTTTCTGCCCTCATCTTTAAGGTGATGCTGACAGAATCAGAATCAGAATCAGAATCAGAAAACTTTATTGCCAGGTATGTTACACATACAAGGAATTTGACGTGGTGTTGTTGGTGCAAGTTTGAACAAGAAAAGAAAGTTTTAATACTAATACTAAAATAAGAGAAAGAGGAAAGTACTAAGTGGAAGAAAGTCTGTACAAATAATAACAATATAATGTGCAATGTTGCAAAGTGGATGTAGTGCAGAGGTAATAATGCCTTATAGGAGCGTTAATATAACGCATACAGTACAGAGCTGAATTATGTTAATGTAACAGTCTGTATTGGGGAAATGAGGGTCTGTGCTGTTTGGTGGGGAAGGGGGTGGGGAGCTGTGTTGATGAGGGTGGCGGCAGAGGGAAAGAAACTGTTCCTGTGACGTGAGGTTTTGGTCTTGATGGACCGCAGCCTCCTGCCGGAGGGAAGTGTCTCAAAGAGTTTGTGACCAGGGTGGGAGGGATCAGCTGCAATCTTACCTGCACGCCTCAGGGTCCTGGAGGCGTACAGGTCCTGGAGAGATGGCAGATTGCAGCCAATCACCTTCTCAGCAGAGTGGATGATACGCTGCAGCCTTCCTTTGTCCTTGGCAGTGGCAGCAGCGTACCAGATGGTGATGGAGGAGGTGAGGATGGACTCGATGATGGAGGTGTAGAAGTGCACCATCATTGACCTCGGCAGGTTGAACTTCTTCAGCTGCCGGAGGAAGTACATCCTCTGGTGGGCTTTTTTGGTGAGGGAGCTGATGTTCAGCTCCCATTTGAGGTCCTGGGTGATGAGGGTTCCCAGGAAGGTGAAGGACTCCACCCTGTTGACTGAGGAGTCACTCAAGAGGATGGGGGCAGGAGGGGCTGGGTTCTTCCTAAAATCTACCACCATCTCCACTGTCTTCGCTGTGTTCAGCTCCAGGTTGTTTTTGGAGCACCAGGACACCAGTTGGTCAATCTCCCACCTGTATGCAGACTCATCCCCGTCAGAGATGAGACCAATGAGGGTGGTGTCGTCTGCAAACTTCAGCAGTTTGACAGACTGGTGGCTGGAGGTACAGCTGTTGGTGTACAGGGAGAAGAGTAAAGGAGAAAGAACGCAGCCTTGAGGGGAACCGGTGTTGATGGTCCGGGAATCAGAAATGTGCTTTCCCAGCTTCACATGCTGCCTCCTGTCTGACAAGAAGTCTGTGATCCACCTGCAGGTGGAGTCAGGCACGTTCAGCTGGGAGAGCTTGTCCTGCAGCAGAGCCGGAATGATGGTGTTGAAAGCGGAACTGAAGTCCACAAACAGGATCCTGGCGTAGGTTCCTGCAGAGTCCAGGTGCTGGAGGATGAAGTGGAGGGCCAGGTTTACTGCATCGTCCACAGACCTGTTGGCTCTGTAGGCGAACTGCAGGGGATCCAGGAGTGGGTCAGTGATGGCCTTGAGGTGGGTCAGGACGAGGCGCTCAAAAGTCTTCATGACTACAGAGGTCAGGGCGACGGGTCTGTAGTCATTAAGTCCTGTGATCCTTGGTTTCTTGGGGATGGGGATGATGGTGGAGGTCTTGAAGCAGACTGGCACGTGACATGTCTCCAGTGAGGAGTTGAAGATGTCAGTGAACACCGGAGACAGTTGATCGGCGCAGTGCTTCAGGGTGGATGGAGAGATGGAGTCAGGACCAGCTGCCTTGCGGGGGTTCTGCCTCCTAAAGAGTCTGTTTACATCTCTCTCCAGGATGGAGAGGGATGCAGTTGTGGTGGGGGAGGAGGGGCTGTTGGGTTGGAGCTGGTAGGTGGTGACATGGGGGATGGTGTCAGGACTGTCCCATTGTCTTTCAAAGCGGCAGTAAAACTCATTCAGTCTGTTGGTGAGGTGTGAGTCGTTGGCAGAGTGGGGGGCTTTAGGCTTGAAGTTGGTGATCTGCCTGAGCCCTTTCCAGACAGAGGCAGAGTCGTTGGCTGAGAGCTGGTGTTGAAGCTTCTCAGAGTACAGTCGTTTAGCTTCTCTGACCTCCTTGCTAAACCTGTACTTCGCCTCTTTAAACATGTCTCTGTCCCCACTCCTGAACGCCCTTTCCTTCTCCAACCTCAGCTGTCTGAGTTTGGCTGTGAACCAGGGTTTGTCATTGTTATAACTCACCCTGGTGCGTGTTGGAATACAGCAGTCCTCACAAAAGCTGATGTATGATGTCACAGCCTCTGTGTACTCATCCAGACTGGTGGTAGCAGTCCTGAAAACATCCCAATCAGTACAGTCTAAGCATGCCTGAAGATCCTCCACAGCTTCACTGCTCCACTGCTTTGACGTCCTCACAACAGGTTTACAGAGCTTTAATTTCTGCCTGTATGCAGGAATCAGGTGGACCATGGCGTGGTCAGAGTGACCCAGTGCAGCGCGAGGGACAGCATGATAAGCGTTACTGACAGTGGTGTAACAGTGATCCAGTGTTTTCTCCTCTCTGGTGGGACATTTGATAAACTGTCTGTATTTGGGGAGTTCGTGGCTGAGGTTACCTTTGTTAAAGTCACCGAGGACAATAACTAAGGAGTCCGTGTTAGTCCGCTCCACGCACAGAATCTGGTCGGCGAGCGTGCGCTGGGCCTCCTGCACGTTGGCCTGCGGTGGAATGTAAACACCGACCAGAATGAATGAAGCAAACTCACGGGGGGAGTAGAACGGTCTGCAGTTGATGAAAAAAGTTTCCAGGTCAGGAGAACAGTACCGCTTGATCACTGTCACATCGTTGCACCAGCCGCTGTTGATATAAAAACAGATTCCACCACCTTTAGTTTTGCCGGATAGTCCTGTGTCGCGATCCGCTCTGAAGAGTTGGAAGCCTGCCAACTGCAGCGCAGAGTCCGGTATCAGTCCACACAACCATGTCTCCGTGAAGCACAAAACCGAAGATGCTGAAAAGTCTCTGTTTTTACTCACTAGCAGCTGAAGTTCATCCATTTTATTGCACAGTGAGCGCACGTTTGAGAGAAATATACCCGGGAGCGCAGTGCGGGACCCGCGTCTGCGGAGGCGCACGAGCGCACCGGCGCGTTTACCTCTCCTACGGCGCTTCACTACCTGAGCAAAGGTGAGGGCACCTTTGACCAGAATGTCCAATATTCCTGCCGATTGCACCAGAAAAGTGGGAAATAAATCCACTGGAGTTGTTTCTCTTATGTTTAAGAGCTCTTCTCTGGTAAAAGTGAGTCGGGTGTTAAAGCAAAACACAGGGTAAACAAACAAAACAATCCAAAACAATGCGCACCGAAACACCGCAGCAGCCATCCGCGGCGCCATCTTGGAGGCTGATGAAACAATCCTTCAGTATGGCCCATCTTTGAGTGGAGGCTGAAAATAATGTGTAAAGCTTTTGCAGGACACCAAAGTAGCTCATAGCATCAACAGATCCCTTAGCAGCATCACACACAACTAAATTCAATGTGTGTGCCCCACATGGCTTTTCTAAGAGCCTGGCTTGTGTGATTGTGTGAGCAGTGTTTCTGTGTGTCCCCTTAGAGCCAAATTTCGAACTGCCGGTGACTGCACAATAGCAGTGAGACATGTCAGCACTGCTCTCCATCTCACCCTCTCAGCCTCCAGAAGTGCCATCTCCTGCTAATCAATAGTTTGTTATGTGAAGTCCTGAACACAGGCCAGAACTCAAAAGCAGACAGGTTAGCAGTGTTAAACAGTTGATTCCAAAAAGTGAATGACAAAAGTGATAAAATGGCAGCAGGTGGATTCCAGGGAGGTGAAACAGCATCAGCGGTGGTGGGGAGTGAGCATGAGGGAAAAAAAACAGGTTTCTGCAGATGAAGAGAGAGCATGAAGGTTAATGGGAGTCAGGAGGAGAAGGCACAAAAAGGTAAGTAATCCACAAAACGAGTAGGAAAGCTCAGAGGTTAGTCACCACGGGACATGATGGAACGATCTGGCGAGGGTTGACAGGAAAGCCGAGCCTCTTATAGTCTGGAGGGAAGACTGATTACGCCCAGATTGCACAATCAGCCTGAAGGAGAGGAGGAGCTGCCCTGGAATCCTCACCTGTGAGACATACACCAAAGACACACACCCACACATACACACAGAAGAAAGAAAAGAAAAGAGAAAACCCCAGAGGCAGCCGAGCTGCCTCATGACAAGTTTCCCCACTTCTTAACCTCACTGCCAGTTCCTTCCATGCTTTCATGCAATTGGGGTGTTGTGGATTGCTTTCATGTGATGTGAGGTAAGCACTCGCATGTTTCCAATCTGTCATTCCTGAACTTGTTAAATTAATTTTCCTCTTGGAAAACAATTTGCAGCAGAAGGCTAAAAAGGCAAAAAAAGGCTGTTGTTCTCCATGGAATATGTCAGCCAAGTTCTTGTCATCTTTTCACCACTAACTAATGTCTTCTTAAAATATTGGTGGTGGCAACTTCTCCCATCACTCTCATGGCAACTTACTTGGTCCTCTGCGGACCAGCTCAGTCCGAATCTTGTCAGTCGAGGTGAGGGTCAGTTAGCAGGGTTGACTGACAGAGGCTCATCCTCAGCAGCAGGGAAGAGTGAGGGTTCAGCTCCAGGCATTTCTATCAGACAACATATTGGCACATTACTCATAGCCTCTCTCACTAGCCCCTAACCCTAACCCCCTAACCCCTAACACTAACCCTACACAAAAACACACAGATACACACACAAACACACACATGTGGGCAGCGAAAAAAAAACTTTCCAAATACCTTCACTGCTTCAAAGTGTATCTATCTGCTTCTCAGTGGTGACAGTGAGTGAATGAGTGAGTGGGAGTCTCTCATAGTGAGACACTGAAGTTATTTTACATCAAAACAGAAATTTCCAAATGAAATTTTAAATCCAGTCATGAGATTGAACTGGGATGAGGACAGACACAATAACCTTATAACTAATATAGTCTTTTACATTTACACATGTGGTCTGAATCACTTCATTTATTAAATCATAAGTAATCACTACAATATACTGTAAAGTCATTTTTAACTTTTAGGAACTAAACATGATTCTGATAAAGATTCTGTGAGTTTAAAATAAATGCAGCAAGAATCCAAATAATTGCACCTGATCATGTCATATCCAATGATATTTTTACATTGTTGTATTGGTATGATGACTTAAATCAGGGATCTGAAACAGTGGTCAGCCATCACTGACTACTGTTCTTTAAACATTTATTATATAGCCATCTAAACATCATGTTGACATTGTAGTAAATAAAACAAACAAACAGAAGAGTCACATTAAAATGATCATCTTTCAAGTGGCCTCATCCTGAGGTATAGGTGAGTGATGTCTGTCACGTTCAACAACATGATACTAGGAAGTCAAAGTGGAAGCACTGGGATCTAAAAATGGTTCTATGCAGCTGAATAAAATATTTAAATGCTGCCTTCACATTACCTACTTTTACTTTGATAGTTAAAGAACATTTTGCTGACAATGCTACAGACTTTTACTGAAGTAACATCAGCTAATAGTCAGAGGCAGTTTACATGACATTTGTTCATCACAGTTCCAACATGATGCCTGTCAGTCAGAGCAAGGTAAAGAGACTGAAACATATTTAATTAGAAACATGGCAAAGCACATGTTAAGAACTGTGTCTGGAAACTTGCTTCACTAAGTTGCTATTTATATTCTTTTCACTCGATTTTCACTCGACCTCTCTCCTTTCAACTCGGTGACAGATGACAATTCATTTGTTGACTGACTTTAATAATATTAACCACATTCATGTGTCAGGTTCTGCTCCAGCAACGTTATCAAAGCTTAAACTGACCTAAAATGATTTCATAGTCTTGCTTATAAAGAATATGTCAATACAAAGTGTATACATTGGGTCAATATATTAATAATATATGCATTAATATATTTGTAGCACTCTAGTAGTAGTTGTATGTTGCTTTAATCAAACTGTAAAATGGACAAACAGCGGCATTATCAATGACGCGCTCCTGTCTACGCGTCATTGGAGCAACACAATCACGTGGGGACGTCTTAACTTTCTCCAACTTACATCAAACTGTGGCACAAACAACAAAGCGACACAAAAATATCGATATTGTGGCTTCCACTCACTGGCTACATTGTCCACAGGCTTAAGGTAAACAAATAAAACATGTACTACTGCAGCGTCCTCTTGGTAAATGTTAGCAATTAGCTGCCAGCGTGGTAAATCTAACAACTAGAGCTAAACATTAACACAACGCACAAAGGAGCAAATGGCCAAATCTCTTTGTACTCTAACCCCAAGAGACGCTGAGTTACCCTTCATTATGAGCGTTGTGTGGCATACAGCGGAATTATCAATGATGAGCTCCTGTCTATGCGTCATTGGAGCAACACAATCACGTGTCAACGTCCGCTGACCAGGAGCGACTCCAAACCACCAACTCCCTCTTTTGGTGAAACTACAACATTACGATGCCTGTACTATTTATATTGGGCCACACTACTTAGTTATAAATAAATGAACAGCGGAGCAAACTAAACAATTAACAAGCAGTAAATATGAAGATAAGGGTTCAGGAAGCAGACGCACTGTAATTTTAAAATTAGGCTTAAAACCTTTTTGGTTGACAAAGCTTCTAATTAGTTGTAGTTACAGCTTTAGTTATTATGACTAAACCTATAGTTAGTCACAATTATTTCTATAGACACTGTTACAGTTAAAGATAAAGCCCATAGTAGGGCTGGCTCAGGCAACTGAACCATCCCTTAGTTATGCTGCTATAGGCCTAGGCTGCTGGGGGACTTCCCATGATCCTCTGCACACCTCGTCTTTTCTCTCTTTCTCTCCTCAGACCCACTCTCACATTTATTAGCCTTTATTACATATCATTAACTCTGTGTCCTCTCTGTCCTGTAGTCCTGTGCTTGTTTCTCTCTGGTCTCTCTTTCTCTGTACCTTTCTGCAGGTATCTCTGGCTCTGGAGCTGCATGTTCTCTGTCTGTGGTCCTGGCTCCACCCACCTGCTGCTGTTTATTGTCTACAATGATCCATTTCTAACACATTACTATGTTTAATGTTCCACTTTGCTACAAATACATATTGGATTAATATTCTATACAGACTGTAATGTAAATAATTACCATTCATGACAGCTTCTTGCTTCTGTGCTCTGTTTCCTATCATAACTGTAATCTGCTGAGCACACAGTATCCACTAACTGTTCTGTAATCTGAATGCTGGCCCTCTAACATTGTTCACCGCCAACCCTGTTTAAATGCTACATGTCCTTCTCCTCCTCTCCTCCATTCCTAGCTGTCCTGTCTTCCTCCTTTTCCTCCTTTCACCCAGCCCGGCCATCAGCAGGAGGGTCCCCCATATGAGCCAGGTTCTGCTCAAGGTTTCTTCCTGTTAAAAGGAAGTTTTTTCTTGCCACTGTCGCCTTAAGTTGTAGCAAACCCCGGCCAGACAATGGTTTCGCGTACAGATGCTTTAGAGGATTTTATTTAAGTTCACAATTTAGCCTTTTGTACAGAACAAAAATAAATCCTTCCTTTTTCCTTTCCTTTTCCTCTGTGAACACCGTAAGAGCTAAAGGACAGACAAATAACAAAAATGAGCTCTTACAAACACAAACAAGCACAAAATAATAATACGCTGCATTAATCATACTAATAAACACCAATTTCAGAACCGTTAACATAAACCGCTTAGCAGAGACGCGCCGAAAAATGCTAAAGCTAGCTTGAGACGAAACTAACGAATAAAATAAACAAACAAATAAACAACATTGCAAAAGAAAATTACCTTGTTCCCATATCCAGCCAAGGAGCTAAAATTACCGAAGGAGGTATACAAGGTTAAGTGTCCGTAGGTCCGTAAAAGATGGTTAAACCGGAAGTACCTTCAAAATAAAAATCTTCAAACAAAATAGGATTTACAAGAATAAAAGCATACCAAAAAAAACGGAGTTAAAAAACAGAATCATTTACATAAGTGCTGATCTGGGGTCAGACTCTGGGTCTCTGTAAAGCAATTTAATTTATGTATATAAATTTTGAATGTGGAAGGTGCTATATAAATAAGGAGGATGCTAAGCTGACATCCATTATGGACAACACCTCTCACCCCCTGCACCAGACTGTGGAGTCAATGAGCAGCTTCTTCAGCAGCAGACTTGGACATCCACAGTGTAGGAAGGAATGCTACCGCAGGTCCTTTGCATGCACACTTCTTGTTTTTCTGCACTTTATCCTTTTTTTTCAGTTTTTCTTGTGGGCCTCCTAAAAGGTGAATTTCCCAACTGTGGGATCAATAAAGTCTTATCTTAAAATTGAATTGACTTGAAAAATACTCACTGATTGTATCAAATTTAACTGTCATGTCTCCAACTTGTTGAGAGTAAAACAGAAAGGATTTGAATCAGAGCCAATGAAAGATGATCATCAATGTAGAAATTCCTCATTGGTTAGCAGGTGGATAAAGAGCTGATATTTCTGCTTCACTCAACAAATCTGTGTTTGATGTTTGGCCCAGTTTTCAAATGCAGGTCTGTTAGTTTGCTGTGAGCTGCAGAGCAAACAGAGTTTTGTTCCTTTGATTGTCCTTTCAACACAAATGTTATTTGACTTTTTCTTCATTGTTTCCTCTTCAGACTGAGCAGCTGTAACCTCTCAGAGAGAAGCTGTGAAGCTCTGTCCTCAGTTCTCAGCTCCCAGTCCTCTAGTCTGAGACACAGAGAACAGATAGTTCAGTCTGTACATGTCTGTCTCTTTCACTCACACACACCTTTTCAGATTCATGTATTAAAGCAGTTAATTTGTTAAACTCTTCTAAATGATTCCTTGTAAACTTCTTCCTCTTCCGGTCCTTTAAAGATGTAAGCTACGATTATTACAGGAGAAAAATGTTGCTGACTTTTACTTTTTTAAGGTTCTAATCATGATCTTGTCCTTTCACATTAAAAGCATCATTGTGAACATCAGTGTTTTGTCTTTCTCTGAATCTTGGGACAACTGAGCTGACTGAGTTCAAACTAAAACGCTGCCACAGTTTATCTGAAAGATCTGAGAAAAAACTAAGATAGAAACTTTTTAGCTTCATCTGTCATTTTTACAGTGTTTACCTGGTTTTCACCCTGTTTTTCATGTTTTACAGTGAATCCTCTGGCTGCTGATAATACTTGTGTACTTTTACTGCTGATGTTTTCATTGGTCGTTTTCATTTTCACAGTGCATCACATATTTCTGACAGTCCTTTCCCTTGTGATGTTTTCCACATTGTCACCCTGGTTGTTGTGTTTTTAACAGTGCAGCCTAACTTCCACTTTACAATACATCTGCTGCTTTTTATTTTTTACAAGTTCATTACACTGTTGTAATATTTTACAGTGCATCCCCTGGTTGTAAGTTCGTCCAGAGCTCATCTATGACCTGTGTCACCTTTGTTGCCATTTTACACAGTGCACAGCCTCCATTAAATTCTTTTACAGCATATTTCCTATAATAATCAATGTTTAGCCAAGCCATATAAATAATAAACATGTTTTGCACATTGGTAATTCATTTTACACAGTATTTAACATACGTTATTTTAGTAATAAAATAATTTAAGCAACAAATAAATCTGGTGAGTCACTTGGGAGCCGAACGAGCTGCTCTTCTTTGTGAGCCGAGCCATAAGAACCGGCTCTTTTAAAAGAGTCAGAAGTCCCGTCACTGTACTCCACGGTTGCTAAAAGTTTACTTTCACTTTGACAGAAGTTTGTGGCGCGGATGATTTTCTCTTTCCGAAGGTAAATGTCCGCACTTTTAATGTTTTACTCATCAACACTTCCTGTAGTTACCTGAATTATGTGATGTTCGAGTTTTTTGGATGTTGTTGTGTTTTTGTATTTTTGTTTTTTTAAACTGCGTTGAGGTGTTTAGCTGTGTAGACTCTGAGTTGTCACTGTAAATTGGCAGGAAGAGGTCCGTTATTTCACATGGCGGCACGAAGAGACGCAGCGATTTGTGGCTCTTCATTCATTCATTATCCGCTATGTTGTGTGGATATTTGCAGTAGAAGCGGTGGAGTCAGAGTAGAAGCAGAGTGAGCTGATGGTCAGTAGCTGAACACGGAGCCTTTGTTAGTCTGTGGCTCCACTTACTGCTGACTGAAGGCAGCTTTTCCTGCCTGAATCAGCCTGTGGAGGAGGCGGACCTGAGCCGCTGCTCTTCCGCAGTCTGAGCCGCTAAATGCGGTCTGAGCTCGGCCGGACAGCGGCTGGAGAACAGCTCTGACTTTCTCTGTCATTAGATGAACTCTACGGGACTGAGCTCAGAGGGGCTGACAGGGTTTTTCAGGCTCTATGTGATTTTCAGAGAGACAGTTAACACTCCATCCACAGAGTCAGAGGCCTCCTGGTCCTATCAGGACAAACTCTACCTGATGAATTAGATGATAAAGACCCAAATCCATAAATACTCTCACAATAAAGCATCTCAGCAGCTCTGATAGGTGATTATATCTCTGTGGCTGGTCACAGTACAAACAGAAAAACTGTCTGTCAGGACATATTTGCTGTTTTTATTGATGTCTATCTTTGTCTCTACTGTTTGGTTTGGTTTTTGTTTGTTGTTGCTGCTTCATATAGTTCAGACTTTACTATTAGAAAAGGCAGGAAAGTGCCAGGGGCCCCAACTAAAAGGGCCCCTGGAATAATATTGAGGAGAAATGAACTGAGTCTCAGTTGTTTTGTGTGGAATAATCACCTGCAGCTTGTTTCATCAAGTCAATTTCTACAGAAACACTGCAGACAAACAGATTGTCAGATAAAACCAGTGGATCTCAGTCCATCTGTGTGTCAGTGAATGAAAATGTTCATCTCTGAATCGTATGTGAAAGATATGAAAGAGGAAAGAAGAGCCAATCAGTGGAGGAGCAGCTGATATTTCTACAGGACAAATGATAGAGAGGATGATTTCAGTTGATGTGCAGATGAATGATTTGTGTTTTCTCTCCAGATGAAGGTAGAAAGTGTGTGTGAGCTGATGTGGATGTGAATTCAGCATCATGAATCAGTGTGAGGACAGAGAGGAGGGAGCCCCTCCCCCTAAAAGCAGTCTGTGTGGGGGCCATGAGATCCAGACCAAAGCTCAGAGGTGAGATGAGGATCTCTAACTGTCCATGACTCTTCTCCATGTCAGAGCTCAGCACTCACATCACTGCACCATCATTATTCACACTCAAAGCTGTGTGTGTGTTGTGTTGAAGGCCAGAGCAGCAGCACACACCAGACTCTGCTGGACCTGGACCTGAACATGGACCTGAGCCCAGCTGTGTGTCCATGAAGAGTGACAGGTCAATGGGTCGCCTCAATGATTTCAAAGGACAGCCTCCCTCTGCTGCAAAGAAGTGAGCTGCATCTGAGTTTAAAATGTATCAGACAGCTGTCCTGTATAACTGGTCTTCTATGAAAGATGAAGTGATTGTGTTTTGTCTCCAGGCTTCATGAATGACACAGTATATGAACATGATAAGGCTGAAACACAGGCTTTAGTGGCAAAGTTGACGTTTCTCTTTTCAAGAAAAGCACTTCTTATGTTCTTATATGTGTCATTCAGATCAGAACTAAAACTCCCTGTAACTCAGCACCTATCCAGTTCCAGTGTTTGTGTTAGTGTCCTGTAGCAGAGGTGAGACTTCTGTCAAACCCAGTGTGAGTCCTTAAAACTCATCATTTAAAAGGTGGACTTGTTGTGGTGACTCTAGGTCTTGAGGTACAGAACTGATTGCTTGTTTCCTCTCATTGAGAATGTCACAGCACAATAGTGTTTGCTTTAATCAGGACAGTCACCAAAGAACATAAAAGCAGCTATTGTTTGTGTACAAAACATAAAACGCTCACAGATGCTGCAAACATAATGTGAGCTAATTCTTCATGATTCCTCCACAGAGTGGACCAGGAGAGCTCAGAGGTTCCCAGTGCTCAGTCTGCCCAGCAGCATCAAACACACCTGGACTCCATATTTATGGTCTGTACATGAACAACAACTACTTTGACATCTGTTGTGTTGACAATAATCTCCATGCTGCACTTTTTAGAGCAGTGGATTGTCAGTGTGTCCAACATGGATCTGATGTTTGGCTCCATGGTTTTACTTTGATTGTGTCATTCATATAGTTTTCTGTTCCAGCTGCTGGAGGAGAACATTGTGACTTTTGTAAAGAAGGAGCTGAAGAAGATCCAGAAGGTTGTGAGTCCAGATTACCCAGAATGCTCAGAGAGTCAGAGGGAGGATGAGGACGTGTTGGACAGTGAGGATGA